>NC_090175.1:35665370-36310995 GCF_024679245.1 Pseudorasbora parva | reverse complement strand
CTTACGCCATCTACTTACTCTTGTAGCTGTGCCCATAAACTTAAACCAAGATAAAAATAATAAAAAAATGACTGTGGTTATGCAATACCTGAATCGACAGCCTTACACCAGTCTCCCCCAGTCACAGTAATTCTTTTATATGCCTGTACTTGTCATGGGTAGGTGGCTGTGAAGAAGCGCATGATGAAGGAGATATTTAAACTGATCTAATATTAAACACAACACAAAGAATAACTTGGAGAAATAACAACCGTCTACACAGAGATTTTAAACAACAATAAACAAACTTAAAACGTGACAGTACTTCCCTTCCGGAAGGCACATCCTCGTGCAATAAAAAATCTACACATGCTATGGGGTTGTGAACCGGACATGGACCAGGCTACTGGGCTAGAACAGACTCAGGAGATGGAGTCAAACTCAGAAACATAGACTTTTCAGTCTCCTTTATAAACAGAATATCTGATTGCATATTCTAGCTTACCTAGTAAAAAAGCTAGAGGACTAAAGCAGACTCTGGAGTGGGCTCATGGGTTGGAGTGAGTGGACTCAGAAGATGGAGTCGACACTGGAATGGACTCAGGGGCTGGAGCTGACCCTGGAGCAGGCTCAGGGACTGGAGCCAACTCTGGAGTAGACTGGAGTGTCAGTGCTAAATGTTAAATCAACCTATGGGTCTTGCATTCTGTCATGGGTAGGTGGAAGCATACAACAAAGGAGATATTCAAACTATAAAGCCTTTACTTTAAGTATGCAACGCATTTTTTGTAACTTTTTGCACAGCTCCTCATCCGAAGATGCCGAGTTCTAGACGAATCTAGCTGAACATGATGTCTCATCACACCGGCACCCAGTTTGCACGTACAAATTAGTTGCTTTTATTTACAAAATGAACCTACAAAAGCATAAATAAGCCATTTTATTAAGTAAATAAGCCATATAGCAGAGGCTTGCGCTGCAGAGCCCGGCGAAAGTATAAACAAGGCTTAAAGGGTCATATAATGGTACATGCACTTTTACAAGCTGATTGTATGGAAATTTTTGATGGCAGTCCCTGTGCACAACCATCCTATAATGATAAAAATAAAAAATAGAGCTCAAGCTGTCGTTGTCATAGTCCGCCATTGTTAATACGCTGGAGCAGAATGACGTCTAAGCGATTGTGGTGTTCTTTTCTTGGGTGTAATAATGAACACAGCAGTCATTTTGATGTTCCTAAATCCACTGAAGACGCAGTGGCTGAGTTTTGTTTTCGTCAATGCTTTTATGTTTGCACAAACCGTGAAGCATTTCTCACTAGACCGCTTTATAACCGAGGATCAGTAACTTATAAAGCAGGTTTTGCTAAGAAGCTGCTCCTGGATAAAGGATTCAGATCTGTACCAGCTATTCGTGTTCCTGCCGTCCCTCCAGAAGTGAGTGTAGTTTGAAATGCTTCACAATGAATGCAGCTAAAGTGGGTAAGTTAAACTACGTCATGCTTTCTATGTATGATGTTCTCAATATAATTCATAATCCCACGTTTATAATGAACAACGCGTTATGGTTATTGTGTTATTACAAACTGTACGCTGGTTTTAAAGTTAACATGGACATGGTAACACTACACTAAGCTTAATTATGTAGATGGTTTATAATGGTGTCTGTTACTGTAAAACAAAATCGTATTGTAACAGTTATATGTCACATGTCCAGTCTTCGTCTCCTGTGTTTTCCTCATGTTTTTCCTGGTTTCTGTTTGGTCACATGTTCCTTTGTTCTAGCTTTCCCGCCACTGTCAGTCCCAGTGTGTTGTCAGCTGTGTCTCGTCATCTGTGTCACCTGTTCCCTCTTGTTAGTTTTTCATCAGTGCCTGTATTTCAGTGCCTGTCTTTGTCTGGTCTTGATGTTAACACCTTAGATGGCCTTCTGTGTTTATGATGTTCTAAGGAAGTGTTCGATGTTTCTTGTAAAGATAAGTTTTTGGGAATAAAGATCCTTTGAGTTTTTGGAAGTTTTGGCACCTTCTTCAGCTATACATCTACACGTAACAGAAGACCGGACCCAATATCAAGACTTCCACTCCTGAGATGCCAGGGATTCGGTGCGCTGTGGCAGAGGAAGTCCTTCTTTCCCTCCGGCAGGATGGGCGCCCACTGGAGAGGTATGTGGAGGAATTCCTAGAGCATTGCGATCGGGTGAGCTGGAAAGATCCCATGCTGAATGCATGCTTCCGGGATGGACTGGATGATGACCTATTCTTACAGTTATTATCCCCTGCGCTTTGTGATAAGTTCGTAGAGGACTTTATTAATTATGTTCTAGTTCGAGGCAATTCTGAGTTCTGAGTTGATTCCAGCAGTAAGAATGGTGTAGGTCATGGTCCGGTCCATCCCCGCCAGCCGGTGGACTTTCCAGTTCACCCAATCCCAGGACCCTCCGCGTGCTTCTCTGCGGCGTCCGCATCTGCCCGGGGGGCCTCTGCCATCGCGAAGCCAGCACCGGAGTCCTGGCTCATCGAATTGTGGCAAGGGCCCTTGCCAGACTTCTCAGCTTCTTATCTACCCAGGGTTTCAGGGTGCCCGTCCCCCCTCCCCAGTGGACTTGTTAGGCGCGAGGACGTGCCTACCGGGAGGGGGGAGTTATGTCACATGTCCAGTCTTCGTCTCCTGTGTTTTCATGTTCTTCCTGGTTTCTGTTTGGTCACATGTTCCCTTGTTCTAGTTTTCCCGCCACTGTCAGTCCCGGCGTTTTGTCAGCTGTGTCTCATCTGTGTCACCTGTTCCCTCTCGTTAGTCTTTCATCAGTGCCTGTATTTAAGTTCCTAGTTTTCACTCTGTCTTTGTCCGGTCTTGATGTTAGCACCTAAAGCCTAGTTCACACTGCCCGATTTTTGCCCCGATTTTGAGTCGCCTGACGGGTTTTGTGAAATCGCTGACAAATGCCCGAGATCATAGGCAAATCGGTGCTGGAGGAGAACAGGAAAAGCACAGCCGCAGGTCTGCTCGACACTGGGAGACCGTGGAGATCAACGAGAGCTGCCACAGGGGGAAACCCGGACGGTCCTCTCGCTTCTCTGCGTGTTGTGTGCCGTCGAGCGGCTAAAGCCTAGTTCAGACTGCACGATTTTCAAACTCGTCGGGTCACTGCTCTATTCACACTGCATGACTATCTGGGGTATCAATCAGTCACTGCTGTGTTCACACTGCACGATGGTTTAAAGACAGAGGAGTTCACACTGCATGACTGAACAAGAGGAAGAATCGCCGACAACTCTCTCTCTCTCCGGTGCGCAAACTACGTTTCCCAACTACACGTGCGATGTGACAAGTAAACAACGCGAGATCACACGTGCATCAGACCGGAGTTCTCGCGCGATACTTTGAATTATTATTAAAAATGATAAACTGCACAAAGTTTGCTTCAAATTGTATGTGCGCTAATTTTTGGAGAAAAAGAACAAATATTATGGCGAAGGAAATTGTTGGAGAGACAGAGGGAGCCAGGATTGCGTTCTGCAAAGACAGTTTGAGGTAAATAAACAATTTTGTAGTGTGCTGCTGCTGTGGCCTTTGTTTCTGTTTGATAGAATTGTAAATATATCTATTAAAATACTGATATTCTGCTCTATAACTCCTCCCTGAACCTCCTGCTGCCCTGTATCTCACCTCTCATTGGCTGTCGGTGTAATTTTCAGTCAGAACGCAGTTCACACAGCAGGAGTTTCAATTGCCGACAGCTCTAGATATTTAGCATGCCAATGATTATTCACACTGCGTGATTGTTACTCGCGTACATGAGCACCGATTTGCCTATTATCTCGGGCATTTGTCGGTGATTTCACAAAACCTGTCGGCGACTCAAAATCGGGGCAAAATCGGGCAGTGTGAACTAGGCTTAAGCTGCAGCGCGCGTTGCTGAGAGGTGAGTGGTCGTCAAAGTACGCTTCACGATGCTCCCATCTCACAAGGTGGCCATTTCGGCGACACTGTTGAGAACTGAGCCCATCAGTTCTCAGCAGTCGGTAGCGGGCTGGGCTGCCCCTCAGTCTGCTTGTCGCCAAGGGCGTCGCCCCTCCAAAAATAAGAAAAAAAAACCCCTCAGCACAGTCTGCTCTACTGTGTTCGCTGCAGGGAGACGACGCCACCTGTCTCTACTGCTGTTTAAGCAGTCGGTGAAACATCACCTCTGAGACAGGTGACGTGGAGATGGGCGGGGCTGCTTTTCCCCGGAGGAGGGCCGGGTGGAGAAGTTTTGAGTCTAAATTCTGTTCTGCCGCTGGTCACAACCAGTGGTACCCAAATTCTCAAATTAAAATAAAAGAGCAGTTCCTCTATCTCTGGGTCCTCAGGGGGCTTGGAGAGTTGTGGCTGGTCAAACACTGGGCCATGTAGCGAATTAGCTCTTAAGGGAAATATTAATAATTATTCATAACTCATTATGATTAATTATAAATATTTTAATCATTTAAATAGATTAACTTTATGTACCTACATTAATATTGCAATCAATCAATCAGTTCATTTGTGAACATTTAGTATTGATTATTACTTAATTCTAAGAAAAGGATATTTTTCATGGCTACAGAAAAAATATTCTTCCTTTGTATTTATATAAGCGCTTAAAGGGCATAACAAGATTGATCATTTAAGGGACAATTTGTTTGCAGGCAGGGAGTCAGAACCAAACATATATTGTGCACAAAATGTAATATCTATAAATCACGAACGAGACATGAAACACATACATACACAAAACATACATAGCAAGAGTTGAAGTGAAAGTGGTTAGAAGATCCGGTTCAGTACAGAGGGATGAAGTCTAAAGAGTCTAAAACCTTGAGAGAAACCATCGGTGACTACAAGCCCCTTTGTCTGAACAAAGGGGTTTACAGTTTTACTCACTACACAGCAATTTGTTTTGCGTACGATACTTGCATATGGCTTGAGCCGTAGAAGACCATCCAGGTGGAAATCGCAGGAGAAAGTTCGATGGTTTGGTCTGATGGGTTTTACCACACATGATTCCTTCCGTGGTGAGTGAAGGAATGATGGTGAACTTGCAGAGTCTCTGATGGTCGAAGAAGATTGAAGTGTGGATGGCTGTGTGTGGGCCTCGGGTTTCTGGTCCCACACAGCACATGGCTCTGTGTATGGAGGCCCTCCCTGCTTGGAGGGCCTGCATTGGTGGCCTGGCTCAAGGGCCAGCCACGATGACGTGTTGGTTCAGCCAGAGAGAGAAGAGAGAGAGAGGGCATCTGGGCACCTCTCTTTTTAAGGTCTGGGAGTAGTCACACCCTCCTGAGGTAGACTTGACCAATGAGATTGTTGGGATTTCCAAGCGGGAAATTCCTCTGGAGATTTTATGGCTCTTTGTTTCAAGCTTGAATCAATGGGTCTCTGCCCATTCATACTCTAATTAATGCAACAAACACACACTGCATTCTCTGAATAAGTGACATACATGGAAGTGTAAGCCGTGAAGTGAGCATTAATTTGATAGGAGACATGACATATATGAGGTTACCTGAACTAGTAAGTTGTTAAGACAAAGACAAAAAGATGCAAAATACCATACAGAAGAAACATTTTACAAGACAGCTATGTGTTTACATACAATGTCCTGGGGTGCATGTTCATTTATATGGTTTGTCTATAATTTGAGGCAAAAGCGTGTGTTTTTTACAAGCTTTGTGTCTTTAACTCTGGACTTTTCATGTGGCCAAATTCTTTTGGGCCGTAAAAAACGTCTTATCAGATGGTTTCCAGGGTAACGGAGAATCTTTCTCTTTTGTGTTGGTGGAAGGTCGGTTACTAAGTACAAAGCATTCAAAACATATTTGTTAAATGTAACTGGAGATTGTGTGTTTGATTCGCCTGAGTCGCTACAGCCACACTCATCCTCCTCCTCTTTCGCCAGCGGGCAGCAGCGGATGATGCAGGGATGCACCACAGCCTCCTTGCGGACCCTCTGCCCTCCGTGGAATCAGGTATGTGTTGCACAGCACATTCACACCCCACTGTGGGCCGCCTCCACGAGACAGCCGCCCCAGGCTGGGTCCTGTATTCCACCTCACTGCCCCACGGTGGGTATGCCGCTGGTCCTGATGAGCCCACTTGTTTGGTCTCTGCGAGCCTGGCTAGAGCTCCCAGTTCATCCCGTTGGTTCATTCAGGCCATTAGGCTCGGCTATGGGATATAATTCGCCCGGCGTCCCCCCAGGTTCACAGGCATTCGCTTCACCTCGGTGAAAGCTGTAGACGCCCATGTCCTGTGTGCGGAGGTTGCAGTCTTACTGGCGAAGGACGCGATAGAGCCGGTCCCTCCAGCCGATATGAAGACTTCTACAGCCCGTCTTCATTGTACCCAAGAAAACCAGTGGGTTATGGCCAGTCTTGGACCTGCGAGTTCTGAATCGGAGCCTTCACAGGTTACCGTTCAAGATGCTCACGCAGAGGCGTTTTTGAGTGCATACGTCCCCAAGATTGGTTTGCAGCGATTGACCTGAAGGACGCGTACTTTCATGTCTCGATTCTCACCCGACACAGGCCATTCCGGCCCTTTGTGTTCGAGGGGCGAGCATATCAGTACAAAGTCCTGCCCTTCGGGCTGGCCTTGTCCCCCCGTGTCTTTACGAAAGTCGTGGAGGGGACCCTTGTGCCCATAAGAGAACAGGGCACGCGACTGGCTCATACTAGCACAGTCCCGGGAACAGTTGTGCGAACACAGGGACCTGGTGCTCAGACACCGCAGCAAGTTGGGTCTTCGGGTCAACTGAAAAAAGAGCAAACTCGCCCCCATGCAGAGGATCTCTTCTCTCGGTATGGAGTTGGATTTGGTCTAGCGGACAGCGCCCCTCATAGAGGAGCGCGTCCAGTTGATGCTGAACTGCCTGAACACGTTTCAAGGCAGGATGGCGGTTCCACTGAAACAATTTCAGAGGCTCCTGGGGCATATGGCGGCCATGGCCATGGCAGTAACACCGCTCGGCCTGCTTCATATGAGACTGCTTCAGCATTGGATTCTTGGTCAATTGGCTTTCTCAAGTCCTGAGATGGGCGTGGCAACGCGGCACTCACTGGGTGAGGATCACCCAGCCTGCCGCCATACCTTCAGCCCGTGGTCGGACCCCTCCTTCCTGTGGGCCGGAGTGCCTCTGGAAAAGGTGTCCAGGCATGCTGTGGTCTGCACAGATCCTTCGACCATGGGCTGGGGTTCCACTTACAACGGGCATGCAGTGTCAGGGGTTTGGACGGGCCCGCACCTGCATTGGCACATCAATTGCCTCGAGCTGCTAGCAATACATAATGCACCGAGCCACATCAAATGTCGGTTACGGGGCAAAGATGTATTGGTCCGTACGGGCAAGACTGCGACCATTGCGTACATCAACCGCCAAGGTGGTCTATGCTCCTGTTGCATGTCGCAACTCGCCCCCCATCTCCTCCTCTGGAGTCAGAAGTGTCTGAGGCGCTTCAGGTCATTGATGTCCCTGGTGGGCACAACCATGTGGCCGACGAGCTGTCATGAGCTGCGCTCCCGGGAGAGTGGCGACTTCACCCCCAGGTGGTCCAGCTGATTGGGTTCAGTTCAGGTGGCACAGGTCAACCTGGTTGCCTCCCCAGAAACGTCCCACTTCCAGTGGTTTTATTCGCTGACCGAGGGTACACTTGGCACGGATGCACTTGCGCACAGCTGGCTCTGGGCCTGCGCAAATATGCGTTTTCCCCCAGTGAGCCTACTTGCACAGACACTGTGCAAGGGCAGGGAGGATGAGGCCCTATATTGGCCCCACCGGACCTGGTTCCCAGAATTCATGCTCCTCACGACAGCCCCTCCCGCATCCAGACCTCTGGAAACTTCATGTCTGGTCCCTGGACGGGACGCGGAGGTTCTAGGTGATTTACCCCAAGAGGTAGTTAACACCATCACTTCGGCTAGAGCACCATCTACAAGACAGGTCTATACCTTGAAGTGGAACCTGTTAGTCGATTGGTGTTCTTCCCAGAGAAGATCCCCGAAGGTGTTCGATCACGTCTGTGCTTTCCTTCCTGTAGCAGGGGTTGGAGCGTAGGCTGTCGCCCTCCTCCCTCGGTTACGTTGCTGCTATTTCCACTGTCACGCATGTAGGTAAGTCGGTTGGGAAGCACGACCTGGTCATCAGGTTCCTTAGGGGGGCGAGACGGTTAAATCCTCCTCGACCTCCCTCCATACTCTCTTGGGATCTTGCTGGTGCTCTGAGCTCTTCAGATTGCCCTATTTGAGCCCTTGCAGTCAGCAGAGCTTAAGATTCTGTCAATGAAGACTTTGCTGTTGGCTGTATTGGCCTCCATCAAGAGGGTAGGGGACCTCCAGGCACTTCGGTCGACGAATCGTGCCAGGAGTTCAGGCCGGGTGACGGCCTTGTGGTGCTGAGACCCCGGCCTGGCTACGTGCCCAAGGTTCCCACCACTCCCTTCAGGGATCAGTGAACCTGCAAGCGCTGCCCCTGGAGGAGGCAGACCCAGCCCTAGCTTTTGCTCTGTCCCGTCCGCTCTGTGGACCTACGTGGACAGAACTCAAAGCTTCACAACCTCAGATCAGCTCTTTGTCTGTCACGGAGGCCAGCAGAAGGAGAAGGCTGTCTCCAAGCAGAGGATGGCCCACTGGATAGTGGATGCCATCACCTTGGCTTACCAAACACAAGGTGTGCCCTGCCCGCTCAGGGTGCAAGCAACCTCTACTACAAGTGTTGCATCCTCATGGGCGCTTGCACGTGGCAGCTCTCTGTCAGACATCTGTAGAGCTGTGGGCTGGGCGACACAACACGTTTGCTAGGTTCTATAGCCTACGTGTGGAGCCGGTCTCCTCCTGTGTTCTCACCTCAAACGGGTAGAAGCACTGAAAGGCCCCGGCTCCTGTCGGCTTGCTGCACCTCGGCGCTTACATTCTTCAGAGATTAAACTCTGTGACTCCTACACCGCCCTCTGTGCCGGGCGTGGCAGAGCATCCGGCATCAGGCCTCTTGCCGCTGAATCCTTGAGAACCGGTATTTTGCTTGGACCAATGTGAGCGACCCTGCGGGGATCCCACATATTTGTCCATGGTTACTCCTCCCAGAAGCCTGTGTCTTTCCCTTGGGAGAGCCCTCCCTTATTTGGGATGGAGCCTCCTCAAGGCAGCAGGCTAAGGCTCAGCTCTGTCTCCACATAACTCCTCTCGGTATGATGTGGTTCCGCAGTGCCCCCCCATTTGGGCACGCTTCCCAGTGTTATCCAATAGTCACTGGCGGGTCATGCAGAAAAGCAGTGATGGACTTCTCTGTGTGAGCCCTGTCTCATCAGGTAAGAGAAGTCAGGAGGCTCACACAGGGCACTGGAGGGGGGCACAGGCAATTGCGATTTGGTAGGGTGTCGACGTGGCGTCGAGAGTTACCGACTGAATGGGAACGTCTCGGTTACGTATGTAACCCTCGTTCCCTGAGGGAGGGAACGGAGACGCCACGTCCCGTAGCCATGTCCTCTGTACCCTGCTGGGGTGCCAATTCACCTACTCGACCCCTCAGCAAAAGACTAATTTGATGCAAGCACCTGTGCCTCATTTATACCCGCGCTGCGTGGCATGAGCAGCTGGTGCAATCATTGCATGCTAATGTGCATTGGCTCGTTTTGTTACACTCGAATAGATTGGCTCTCGCTAGCGAGATTCCTATTCGTCGGTACTCCGACGTAGCGTCTAAGTTCCCTCCTTCAGGGAACGAGGGTTACATACGTAACCAAGACGTTTTCCACACTTATTTCAATATAGAAAAATATTTTGTCAGCCACAAATGGTAAAAATTACCTATCATTTATTTGTTCAAGCTACCTAATATAATTTTAAACCTTTGTTTTTTTTTCTTGATATTTTGTGACTTTCTCATTTATCATCATAAACATGGATGCAATGTTTCAACACGCTGGTGTTTTTTGACATATGCAAACAAAACTACTATTACGTTTGTGATGTTCGTGGGTCAATTTGACCCAGCTATTCAAAAGCAACTGTACAGACACAAAATAAAAACATTTAATTACATTCATTTTATTTTATGTATGTCAGGGCATCAACTCCAGTTCTAAAGTGTAAGTGTATCTTAAAGTGCTCTAACCCTAACCAAACACACTTCAAAAAGCATGGTGTTTAGAATTAACGGCATAAAGGGTGTACACAGAAATCAAACAGTGCACAAGGGTTAAATTGAAAACGGTTTACATAAAGCAGTTTCAAACAGTTGGAATTAGAAATACAGGTCTGCCCCTAATAAAAGCCTGCTTCAAATAAAAGCCTGTTCCCATCGGCAGTTCAGGTAAATAAAAGCCCCGGTCTTTATTTGTGGAATTACGGTATTAGACTTTTTAGTCAACTTTATAAACAGAATACCTGATTGCATGTTCTGACTTACCTAGTAAAATAGCCTGAAAGAATAATGTGTACAGAACAAACAGTTACAAATGCTCCGCTGACCTTGGGTCAATGCTGTCATGTTCTTTCAGGGAAACACTTGGGGGAAAAAACAAGCAATTGCAGCATGAACCATAACCAGCCAAACCCTATTTCTAAATTTAACAATAGATTTGTGTCTGAAGGAGGTACTAGTTGTCAGGTTCAAAAGAATTGCTTATGTCAGTGTACTTTGCACAGTTGAAACTTAGAATGCTTTGAATGCACCAGATGTGTGCTACAAAGTTGTTCTTATTAAGAGGAAGATACTTTTTAAATGCCTGCAGTTTGTTTGAGTTGTGAGTTGTAAGCTGCTTGCTGGTTTGTGTCAAATAGAAAGGGGGATGATGGGAAAAAATCAGGTTGCTGGAAGATGCCTTGGAGCACCAACAAAGTCTGGATGTTTTTTGTCAATGAAATATATAAAGCTATAAATAATACTAGAGCTGGAGATGGAGAGATAGGATGTAATAAAACAGAATACAGTATATATCATCGGCACTGTTGAAACAATCTGGTTTTCCGATGTTTTATTTGTAGTTTGCTTTAACATGGTTGCATATTTTGAACATGTGCTTGTCCTGGTTGTACTTTGAGAAAGAAAATCTGGTTTTCATAGATAAAAGGTCATTTGGTAAAACAGAAATAGTTTGTAATTTTTATCATATATATTTGTCCCACTTTATATTAGGCATCTTACTACTATGTATTAACATTTAAGTTAAACATTTAATACAATGCACTTATGTGCATACATGGTTTTACATTGTAGTTATGTTAAAAACACCTCATATAAAGTGTGACCGGGGATCTTTAAAATAACTGAAATAATTTGGCAGAGTGATAAATGAAACGTCTCGGTTACGTATGTAACCCTAGTTCCCTGAGGGAACGAGACGCTGCGTCGAAACGCTGTGAGAACGCCTCTGTTTAAATGCGTCGTGAAGCGCCTGTAGAACCATTCCATCGGAAAAAAGATCGATCGTCGGCGTGATGACGTCATCGACCGGAAGCTATAAAACGTCCGTGAAAACAAACAGGAACTAACTTCTGATAAAGCCTGAAGTAAGTGATCACGGACACGCCGGGAGTATGGCAAAGCGACGCAGCGTCTCGTTCCCTCAGGGAACTAGGGTTACATACGTAACCGAGACGTTCCCTTTCGGGGAACTCGAGCTGCGTCGAAACGCTGTGAGAACGCTTATACCCACATCGCCATAGGACCAAGTGTCTCGTATGTGTGAAGCCGAAGCGCACACGGTTACGAGAGTACCTGTGCCCCTACAGTAGATGCCAGGTCTAGTTCGTAGAACCTGACGAAAGTAGAAGGAGACGACCAACCGGCCGCGTTACAGATATCATGGAGGGAAGCCCCCGACAAAAGTGCTTTAGAAGCAGCCATACCCCTGGTTGAGTGCGCCCGGACAGCCAGTGGAGACGGCTGCCCGGTAGCTTCATAAGCAAGTGAGATGGCCTCGACCACCCACTTGCTCATCCTCTGCTTGGATACTGGGGCCCCCTTCTTAGGGGGTCCAAAGCAAACAAACAATTGTTCAGATTTTCTCCACAGGGCAGCTCTGTGGACATAGGTATCCAGTGCCCTCACAGGACACAGCAGATTTAATCTTTCCTGGTCTGACGTCATAAATGGAGGAGGACAGAAGGCTTGCAGAGTGATGGGGCCCCGTGGGCTCGTAGGAACCTTGGGGACATAACCCGGCCTGGGATGCAGAAATGCTTTCACCATCCCTGGCGCAAACTCTAGACATGAGGGCTCTACCGACAGAGACTGAATATCTCCTATCCTTTTAAGAGATGATATGGCCAAAAGGAAGATGGTTTTTAGGGTGAGGAACTTATCCGAAACCTCCTCCAGAGGTTCGAACGGAGGTCCGGACAAGCCCCTCAGAACAATGGCCAAGTCCCATGCCGGGACCCTCGAGTGCATAACTGGCCTCAACCTTAATGTGCCACGAAGGAAGCGTGTAATTAGAGGGTGTCTTCCCAAAGACACTCCACTGCAAGGGACGTGGACAGCACCCAAGGCCGCCACGTACACCTTAAGTGTGGAGGGGGTCAACCCTGCAGAGAACCTCTCCTGCAGGAACTCCAGCACTGTACCAACCGGGCAGTTAACTGGATCCCACTGGCGTTCTCTGCACCATGCTGAGAAAAGTCTCCATTTCAAAGCGTACAGCTTCCTTGTGGACGGAGCTCTGGAGTGTAGGATGGTCTCTACGACCTCGGCCGAGAGACCCTCCTCTATGAGCCTAGCCCCCTCAGAGGCCAGGCCCACAGTTTCCACATCTCTGGGCGTGGGTGCAGGAATCTCCCGCCCGCCTGAGAGAGTAGATCCCTCCTGGTCGGAATCTCCATCGGAGAGCCTTCCAGGAGAGATATCAGGTCCGCAAACCACACTCGGGTCGGCCAGTTCGGAGCCACTAGAAGTACCTGGGCCCCGTCCCGGCGTACCCTCTCCAGAACTCCTGGAAGCAGGACAATCGGGGGGAAGGCGTACAGAGGCAGCCTCGGCCACTCCTGTACCATGGCATCCAGCCCCAGCGGGGCCGGATGGGTCAGAGAAAACCACTGCGGGCAGTGAGAATTCTCCGCCGAAGCGAACAGGTCTATCTCTGCCTTCCCATAAACCTTCCAGAGGAGCTCCACCACCTCTGGATGGAGTCTCCATTCCCCGGGCCTCGGCCCCTGTCTCGACAGGCTGTCTGCTTCCTGATTCAGGGCCCCCGGGATATATACTGCCCTGACTGACAGCAATTTCCCTTGGGCCCACAGGAGGATCCGATGTGCCAGTTTGTCCAACGGACGAGACTTCAGACCCCCCTGGTGGTTTATGTAGGCCACCACGGACGTGTTGTCTGTTCTGACTAGTACATGGTGGCCCCTGAGGTCGGGCAGGAACTGTTTCAATGCAAGAAACACTGCGAGCATCTCTAGCCGATTTATGTGCCAGTGCCGCTGATGCTCCTGCCATAGACCCTGGGACGAGCGACCACTCATGGTCGCCCCCCAGCCCGTGAGAGAGGCGTCTGTCGTTAGCGTTACGCGACGAACAAGAGCCCCCAACACGGGACCCTGAGATAAAAACCCCGGGTTTTTCCACATGACCAGAGCACGTAGGCATCGCCGCGTGACTTTGATCGTGCGGAGCGGATTTCCCCTCGGGGAGAACCCTTTTGTCTTGAGCCACCACTGCAGTGGCCTCATGTACAGTAGGCCAAAAGGTATCACGTTGGACGCTGCTGCCATGAGACCTAACAGTTTCTGGAACTGTTTCACAGTGACGGCTTGGCCTAGCTTCTGTTCTTTGGCGGCTGCCAGGATCGATGCTATGCGTGTTGGCGATAATTGCGCCCGCATAATTACCGAGTCCCAGTTCACACCCAGAAAAGTGGTTCTCTGAGCCGGAGAAAGTACACTCTTCTTGGCGTTCAGCCTCAACCCCAGCTTCGACATATGGGCGAGAACAGCATCTCGATGCTGAACCGCCATCTGCTCTGTATTCGCTAGAATCAGCCAGTCGTCGATATAGTTCAATATGCGGATGCCCTGTAGACGCAGCGGCGCCAGAGCTGCATCCACACACTTGGTGAACGTGCGGGGTGACAGTGCTAGACCGAAGGGAAGTACACGATATTGGTATGCCTCTCCCCCGAAGGCAAACCTCAGGAACTTCCTGTGATGTGGAAAGATGGAGACATGAAAATACGCATCTTTGAGGTCTATGGTGACAAACCAATCCTCCGATTTGACCTGCGCTACAATCTGTCTGAGTGTAAGCATCTTGAATTTGAGCTTGGCCACCGAGCGATTCAATAGCCGCAGATCTAATATCGGGCGTAAGCCCCCATCCTTCTTCGGCACGATGAAGTAACGGCTGTAAAAGCCAGACTCCCTGCTGGGAGGGGGAACCCTCTCTATAGCCCCTTTTTGCAGGAGTGTCTCTACTTCCTGTGCCATTACCAGAGCCTGCTCCGGGCCCACCTCTGTAGGCAGGACACCGGAGAAAGGAGGTGGCCGACTTCCGAATTGAATGGCGTACCCCCTTTCTATTATCTGCAGGACCCAACGAGATATATTTGGTAGACGTTTCCACTCGTCTAGAAAATCTACTAAGGGAACCAGCCTCTCGAGGCTGGCCTCTGGTGTATTTTGAGCAACAAGCACAGTGCCCTGAAGCGGCGGACCGGCAGGGAACAACTGACTTGACTGCTCGGGGACCCCCCGAAGGGGGTGCGGACCACCCTCGGGTGGCCCGCGGAGACCGACTGCGCCCCGGCATTGCGGCAGGGTTGGCAGCGCGGCCCCCCGAGGGTGCCGTAGGGAAACGGGTACCGTAGGCAGGGGTAAGCACCGTTTCCCTACGGGGGGAACCACCCTCAGCGTCCTGACGCTTCTGGCGTCAGGAACGCTTCGACGAGGCCTTCTTGGCGATCAGGACTGTCCGCAGATCAGCCCTGCCCCTCGAAGGCCTCGTCTGAGAGCGCCGCCCCTCGTCCCCACGCTGAGGGGGAGCTCGGGCAGCGACGCTCTGCTTCTGCTGAGCCCTGTAGGAGGAGCTCGTACTCGGCTTGGGCTGCTTGGTGGTATCAGCAGCAGCCCCAGGGACCTGGACCCGGAGAGGGAGGAACTGCTTGAGCGCCGCAGCTTGCTTTTTTGACTCCTGGAACCTCTCGGTGACAGTATGAACTGCGTCACCGAAGAGGCCTCCAGGAGAAAGCGGCGCATCAAGCAGAAAGGCTTTCTCCCTCTCCTTGATGTCTGTGGGGTTTAGCCATAGATGCCTCTCCGTAGCCACCAATGCTGCCATGGAGCGGCCAACACATCTGGCCGTCTCCTTGGTGGCCCGGAGAGCTAGATCGGCTGACGATCTTAATTCAGCGATAATATCACCCCCCACAGCATCACTACCGTCCAAATCCCTCAGCAGGTCAGCCTGGTATGCCTGCACGATAGCCATCGTGTGCAGGCATGCAGCCGCTTGACCCGCCGCCGAGTACGCTTTACCCACCATCGCCGACGTTGTTTTTAGAGGTCTGGTGGGTAAAGTCGGGGCCTTCAGGGACGATGCCGAGGAAGGCGAGAGATGGCTCGCAAGCGTCTCTTCAACCTTTGGCATCGCCCCATAACCATACTGTCTCAGCCCGCAAATGTTGCTGTAGACCGAAGTCTGCGGGCTGAAGACACGATATGAAGCCGGTCTCTTCCACGATCTTGCCACCTCGGTGTGCAAATCGTGGAAGAACGGCAGGCCCCGTCGCTGAGGTTCTGATGCGCGAGACGGCAGGAAGCGTTCGTCTAGCTTACTATGACGTTTTCTTCCTGCCTCAGATCTTTCAGTGGGCCAGTCGATGTTTAACCTGGCCACTGCTCGCGTCAAAACCTCAACTAGCTCCTCACTAGCAGGGGACTGAAGTGGCGAATCTTCAGTATCGATACTTTCAACGTCCACCTCCTCAGAGCTGGACAGATGAAGTACCGGCGGCTCTCTCGGGGGGGAAGGAACCGCCATGCGTGCTTCCATGCCCCGAGAAGAACCGCTGGATGGAGCAGGTGAGGGCAGAGATAAGGCAGCGCCCGTCTCTAACCCCTCTGCAACATCCAATTGTGATCCCCACGACTGCAGCCTCCGCTCCGCCTCGGCGGCAGCGGGACCAGAGCCGCGGGGAACACGAGCCGAGGCACCCTCCTCGAAGAGTGCCCGGCGGGAGCGCAGCGTTCTCAGTGGCATACGTTCACAGTGCTCGCAAGCAGCCCCCTCGAGGGCTGCCTGGGCATGCTGCGCTCCCAAGCATGCAACACAGAGAAGATGTGTGTCCCCGCCCGTGATGTAGCGTGGGCAGGGAGGAACACACTTTCTGAAATTGCTGCTTTCACTCGCCATTCTATCTATCTTATTTTCTCTTTTTTCTGTTAATATATTGAATATTTAACAAAAAGGGTGGAAAATCTCTGCTTTCTAGTATAATAGACAGACAAAAACACCAAATAGACAGACAGGTTCACACAGATCGCTTGCTGAAGGCTCAGAAGCTAGTTCCTGTTTGTTTTCACGGACGTTTTATAGCTTCCGGTCGATGACGTCATCACGCCGACGATCGATCTTTTTTCCGATGGAATGGTTCTACAGGCGCTTCACGACGCATTTAAACAGAGGCGTTCTCACAGCGTTTCGACGCAGCTCGAGTTCCCCGAAAGGGAACTGTAATGTGGTTGACAGACGTAGAAATACTTCATAGCCATGCATTTACTGAAAAATAATTGCACAACTTGAAATAATTGTTAATTCCTAGAATCAAGCATTCAACATCCCTGTGTGGTATAAAATAAAGTAATCATCAGCATTAAAATAGCCATCAACCATCAATGGCCATCAACTGTGAACAAAGAAATGTATCATTTGTAATTTATTTAGCTGAATGTAGAAGGATATATTTAAGTATATAAATATAATAAGTTATTAATTAAATCAAAATGTTTTTGTATTTGTGCATTTGCCTGAAAGTATTAAATCATCAAAATAAACACTGTGGCAGATTATTATTGTAACGGTTAGTAATTAGTTGGATACTTATTTGCAAGGAATGGCAATTATATTTTACTCTGGTGATAATCCAACCAAATTTGGACCTTACCTCACTCCAGGCCACCACACAACATACACACCAGCCCTTCTGCTGCTTTTAAATTGACTGAATTCATCAGTGGTAACATGCTCCCAGCAGTCTTGCCATTTATAAATGGTAATTCCTAAAGAGATAAAGAGAATCCAGCCTGGGCAGATTGAGGATACATAGGAGGACACTGACTGGAATATCAATGTCCTTACTAAATGCAGAGCAGATCTCAGTGCCAATTTGTCCACAGTTTCTAAAACAGTGGCTCTCTGCCCCAGTCACACTTTTGTATGTCTCTCTTATTTAACACACTTGATTCAGATCATTGGCTCATCAGGAGAGAGCTCTGTGAACTCAACTGAGTGTATCAAATAAAGAAATTGTGTAAAGTGGTCAGTCCCCAGATGGAGCACAAAACTAAAGGACCCCTCTCGGTTGCGTTATCATTGGTTGAACCTATCATAGATAAATGAACCAAGACCTTTTGAACTTATTCCTCAGAACATGACTGAGTTAAATCCCAGTTCAAGCTAAATCGAAGACCGAACTGGCGTGATGTCATTTCGAACAAACTCCAAACATAGTTTGTTTGGCGTTTGTTTAGGGATTTTAAAATGACTTGACAACAGAGGCAGATATTGATGTATGATGTCTCACTTTATTTCTTTGTCTTTCACTCAGCGTGGTATTTTTGTTCAGATGTGTTGTGGACTAGAGAAAATTATAATGATCATTTATCTTTAAAACCGTTTTTGTAAAAAAAAATCTGCCACTTTAAATGTCTCTGCTGTTCCAGTTTTTGTTCAATCAACTGGCATACGTAATTTCCTTTCTAAAGAGACCTGATAAACAAAGGTATTTTTCTGCTCTGTAGTGCTCCTTATGACCATATGGCACCTCGCAGTTTGCTGGACAAACACTTCTTGTATTTGTGCTTCTAGAGACAGCTGTGTCCACACATAGACACAGACCATCACGTTTTTTTTTTCTTTTCGGTTTTTTTTTCCTCTTCTGATGTGCAGCCTTGCATTTCAGGTTGCTATTTGGATGTGTAGTTGTCACTCTCCATGTGGTTCCCTTTGCCCTTCTCCTCCAAGTAAACACAGCACCATTGCTCCAGTCTTAAAAGGTCTGGTCATGGGTCGAACGCAGTGGGAAACCTAAGATTGTTTATCATAGTTACCTTTTAAGAGCATAGGCTGGCAGACGTGGGCCTTTTTTTGTAAATACATGACGTGGCGTTGTAACATGGTGAAACGAAATGGTGATAAATCCCTCTTCTATATGTGTAAACACGGCATGGCACAGTGACAGCGGCACAGTTACACTGTAAAAAGGTGAATTAGTTTACAGAGTGTTTAGTTTATGTTTAAAATGTGTTACAACTCATAAATGGTGCCTGCATGTAGCTGATTTGTTAGGGGGGAAATGTGTGGTAAAGTAAGCATCATCTGATATACTGATATTCCTTCACTGCTTACATTCTTCCATACTGAGCTCAAGATGACCATATTAGGAGCCAAATGAAACAATGTGGTTTATTCCTTTTCCAAATAATTTGTTAATTTGTGAATCCTTTACCAAGCTTCATGTCTCTTAAACAAAGTGACCAGGATTTGATTAACCACATAGAACGCAATCGAGGTGTTAAACTGTTTTAGCTAGCCTGAAAAAAATAAATAAAATAAATAATAATTAAACTGTCAAAATATTACATCTGCACTTGTTCACATCTAAATGAATTGATTTAATTCAATTCAACAAATCAACCTAAATTGATTAGGCTACACCAACACAATTACATTCAAGGTTTAGATGAGCAGTTCACAATATTTTGTAAAAGCACAAGAATGAGAATCATCTTGTTTAAAAGGCTTAATGTAATATTCAGTATTATTATTGATTTGACTGCACTGACACTATTGAACTGAATTGAGCAGGACGATAAAACCACTGTTTTCTGCAGAGCTGTGCTATAGCTGATCGACTTTGTTTTATACTGAAATGAATTGTATCAATACTGATCTGAATAACAACTCTATTGTTCGCTGCTTTTAGCTGAAATAAACCAATAAACAGTTTATACAGTTACAAAACTAAACTAAATTAACACTGAACTGACTTGAGCTAAATATATGACTTCGGTGGAGCTGCTTTACAGCAGAATTTGATAAAGTTTGCATTCAAGTGTTTGTAGAGCAGCTCTGATTGTTATTTCTGCTATATGGCTTTATTAAGAAGGCCTGAAAGATGGAGAAAGAGCCACTCCAGTACCTTTCCTCAACTCCCTCTATTATTTAAGATTTTAAATGTGTTTGTGATGTTTCAGTGTGCGAATGCTCTAGAGAAAGGTCTCCTGCGGTGCTCACTGCCAAGTGCCCTCAATTTATCTATGGATAAGAGCTTTGGGCATGCAACTACTGTGCCGTCATTTGATTTAGGTTCACATATTCAGCACTTTGACTTTGCATTGCAATGCATGGTCTCCTAAAACTGTTGACTATTTTTAGACCTCTACATTATGTGGGTTGAAAAAAGATCACATTATCATAAAAGCTGGATAATTTGAATTATTTTGTGTGTGCTTAGACTGAGCTAGTTTCACCACTACTACTAGTGCTAAAAATAATAACAGTAATCGCATCGGTGTTGTAATAAACTGAGCTGTCAGGGGCCAGTCTGCCTACAGCACATTAATTAAAGTCCTCATCATGCAGTTTTGCTGCTCTAAAGAATAAATGAGCTCCTGAAAGACTGATTGCAGCAAGGGGCCCATAAACATCGAAATCCTTTGAGGTATACAACAACATTTTAATGAGTGCTTTCAAAATTGCGATGTGTGATACTGTATGTAACATTATGCTCTACCTACATTTGCACTTTCAAAGAATTGGTCAGTCCGTGCTACTGTTCTGCATGATCATGCAAGCGTATAAGAAGGGATACAATTACAGAGAGAAAATATTTCCTTGGAGAAGAATATTTTAGTCACATTATTGGACTCAGTTAAATATTTCTCCTGGTGGATGGTGTGTTGCTATGGCATTAGCTATGACATTCTAGTCACACACATACACAAACTCCCAGTGCTGCTCGAAACCATCATTGCGTTCATAAATACGTGACAGGATTACATAATGATTCAGACTCCCTCCCTGGATATTGCAGAGACTAATCTTGTGGAAGAGTGAAAGTCTGTAAATAACAATTGTGTACTCTGTCAGTAAAGTTCATCTACTGTACACAGAGCTCTGATTAATTCTTTAAATAGAGGTTGGAGAAATAAAGCAAAATATTGACACACAAAGGAATGTTAATCAATAAGAGTTTTATGTAACATTCATTATTTTCACACATTTGAAATACATTTCTTTTCTGTTATCTCTGCAATCATTTCACCCCACAGAAGATAACTAAATATCATTTTATGCCACAGTGGGTATTCATTTCATTCCATGCTTTCACACAATTTATAGTCCAAGGTCAAAACACTTTGTGCCTTTGAAATCCACTGCTCAGTTTGTGGCCCATTCTCAAGAATGAAGAGATGAAATTAATTAATAAACCTGCTGTGTTGGTTTGTAGTATCATTCAGAGTGTTTCATGTTCAATATAATTTTCTGAGTTGTTATGGGCTCCTATGGTAAACTCAGTCCTGCTCAGCCATCCACACGTCTCTGGATTATGAGATTGACAATGAGTCAGAACAAATATCCTTTTCAGCTATGAGTACCCTGGGTCGTGTAATCTTCTTCTATTCGAAAGGGAATTGAGGGGAGAGTGTCATGTGTCATTTTTGGGTATAGGCAGGAAAAACAAGTTCAAGGCTCTGCGGGAACACCTAGGATGTCCTTTGAATAAATTCAGGAGCAGTAGACAGTGCCAGAGGGTTTCTGAGGTTAATATTATGCAATGTGTGTGTTTGTGTGGTATAGGTATTCCCTATGTTGTGGGGACCAAAATAATTATGTATTGTATATACACTTACCAAAAGGATTATTAGGAACACCTATTCAATGTCTCATTAATGCAATTATCTAATCAACCAATCACATGGTAGTTGCTTAAATGCATTTAGGGGTGTGGTCCTGGTCAAGACGATCTCCTGAACTCCAAACTGAATGTCAGAATGGGAACGAAAGGTGATTTAAGCAATTTTGAGCGTGGCATGGTTGTTGGTGCCAGACGGGCCAGTCTGAGTATTTAACAATCTGCTCAGTTACTGGGATTTTCACGCACAAACATTTCTAGGGTTTGCAAAGAATGGTGTGAAAAGGGACAAACATCCAGTATGTGGCAGTCCTGTGGGCGAAAATGCCTTGTGGATGCTAGAGGTTAGAGGAGAATGGGCCGACTTTGACTGAAATAACTCGTTACAACTGAGGTATGCAGAAAAGCATTTGTGAAGCCACAACACGCACAACCTTGAGGTGGATGGGCTACAACAGCACCCCCACCGGGTACCACTCATCTCCACTACAAAAAAGAAAAAGAGGCTAGAATTTGCACAAACGAACCAAAATTAGACTGGTAAAATGTTGCCTAGTCTGATGAGACTCGATTTCTGTTGAGACATTCAGATGGTCAAAATTTGGCGTAAGCAGAATGAGAACATGGATGAATCATGCCTTGTTACCACTGTGCAGGCTAGTGGTGGTGGTGTAATGGTGTGGGGGATGTTTTCTTGGCACACTTTAGGCCCCTTAGTGCCAATTGGGCATCGTCTAAATGCCACGGCCTACCTGAGCATTGTTTCTAGCCATGTCCATCCCTTTATGACCACCATGTACCCATCCTCTGATGGCTACTTCCAGCAGGATAATGCACCATGTCAAAAAGCTTGAATCATTTCAAATTGGTTTCTTGAACATGACATTGAGTTCACTGTACACTCTAAAAACTAATACTATGATTTACTCAATTTTTTTGGTGAAACATTTTTACACTAAAAAAATGAGTAAATTTTAAAGCAGTGGAATCAATTATAGACACCATAAGAACTGAGTAAATGTAAGTAAAACAATTAAGTAGATCTGAGTAACTGCATTTGTTACATTAACAAATTCAATTGAGTAGAAAAAATTGGGTAAAAAGCATTTTAAAAACCAATATTTATGACTAATATGAACTGTTTTTATTTATGAGTATTACTAACTTGTATAGTATAACTTTAATTTCCTCTAAACCTTTGTAAAATACTCCACAGTCCACACAAACACACTTATACATGACATGAGCTTTATTGTCGACGAGTACAGCAATAACGTTACAGCATATAACAGTTCTTTTACAACATTTAAACTCATGTAACAAACATTTTAGAAGTAAAAATTAAACATTTAAAAGTAATTCAAGTGTAATCAACCGGTCTGTTATCCCATTTCCACCGTATCAGCGCTGTTTCTCGAGCCTGAGATGGACTAACTTTAGCGGTCTGCGGGTGGACTTTGAACTTGAGACCGCTGTCCTGCGTTTCATTTGTAGCTGAAAGATGCTGCGAGGCGCCAGACTCCATAACCTGACAATAAACAAACAGTGCCCAGTTTTAATAAGATTTTATCGTCCAAATTCATTATATTCATTATCTTTACGAATAAAGTTGTGTGTTTTGAGCCACACAGCAGGCGTTTCAAAGACCAACGCCACACTTTAACTTAAGGTGACTCACACTGTCCCTGTATGTTGTTTTGAATTAAATAAAATGCCTTTTAGCACAGTAATGATTATATAGATTAAAAAAAAAAAACATACAAACCTGAATTTAGAGGAAATGCCCCAATTCTGCGACGCTGAGAAGAAGAAACTGCTCTGGTGACTGAGGAGAATTCAAATATCCGCACTCACTCAACCGTCGAGCTGTCGTCACGTCAGAGGGTGGGGGAGGGGTGCATTGTTTTAATCGAGTAAACTTACTCAATTTCTTCAGTGTGTGTTAAATATTAATAATCTTGATTTTAATTAAGTAATATTTGTGGTTCTTGAAACAGATCGGTTTAATTCTCCATTCTCAAATATTTTGAAATAAATTTCACAAATGTATTAAGTATATTTAAAATAAAGAATTGGTTATTTGAATACTAAATTATTTTAGTGAAAAAAACTTAAATATAACTATACATTTTAGACAAAATTAACTGTTGGATTTTTAGTCAATTATTTTGGTTTGTTTAACTAAAACCATCAAGTAAATGATATTGAGAGATTTTATTAAGTTAATAAAGTTAATTATTACTGTGATATTTACTAAGCCACTGAATTATTTTTTAGAGTGTACTAAAATGGCCCCCACAGTCACCAGATCTCACCCCAATAGACTCGAGCATCTTTGGGATGTGGTGGAACTGGTGCTTCATGCCCTGGATGTGCATCCCACAACTCTCCATCAACTACAAGATGCTATCCTATCAATATGGGCCAACATTTCTAAAGAATGCTTTCAGCACCTTGTTGAATCAATCCCATGTAGAATTAAGGCAGTTCTGAAGGCGAAAGGGGGTCAAACACAGTATTAGTATGGTGTTCCTAATAATATATATTAGGGCCAGGACTTTAACGCGTTAATTAAGATTAATCAATTACGTGACTTTAACGCGTTAATTAATTACGCAACAAAAAAACTAAAAAAAATTAACCACAATTATTTTTGCACCGCGGAACGTTTTTCAATGAATGAGTTTCGACGGACCGATTATACTGGAACACCAACTAGCGCTCGCTCCGGAGTCACGACAACAACAAACCATGGGTGCGTCTCAATCAGCTCCCTAGTTCAGTAGTCAGGGCACTGATCAGGGAGTCAGCCCATTGACTTATGTCCTGATCAGTGCCCTGACTAGTGAACTAGGGAGCTGATTGAGACGCAGGGCATGAGTGAACATGAACGAAGAAGCTGATGAGACCGCTGTGCTTGGCCCCGTGGATGGGAAATTTTGTTTTAAAAAACGAAAGAATGGAAGCGTCGTCAAGAGCATGGTTGTGTGCAAGCTATACAACAAGGAATTTGCGTATCACCGCAGCACATCGAGCCTCAAATATCACAAATATGCTTTTGCTAAACTTAATGGCAAACATTGCACTGGTCTGCTGGACTGAAATAAAAAAACAATATTTTGTTGACTAAGCTTATGTATTCAGTCATTATTCAATGGTATACTAAAAATACATGTGAAAAATAACTTCTCATTGTTCTCAGGTCAAATATTTATATGCAATTAAAATGCGATTAATTTCGATTAATTAATTACAAAGCCTGTAATTAATTAGATTAATTTTTTTAATCGAGTCCCGGCCCTAATATATATATATATATATATATATATATATATATATATATATATATATATATATATATATATATATATATATATATATATATATATATATATATATATATATATATATATACATATATATATATATATATATAGTAATTCTTGAGCCCCAAATCAGCCTATTAGACTGATTCCTAAGGGATCATGCGACACTCAAGACTTTGATAAAGCTTTGCCATCAAAATTAATTACATTTTAAAATGTATTAAAATAAAAAAAAGGAAATAATATTTCATTATATTCTTACTTCAAAACCTTAAATAATATGTGCAGCAATATTTGAATGAGTGTTTTCAACCAGTCTTGTCGCTGGTCAAATTCGTTCTTGACTTGTCACTGTTATATTGGTTATGTATAATTTTAATATTCAACAATATGATTGATTAGACTCAACTGACTCCATTGAATGAGAACTGGTTGGATCATAACATGACTGCTTCATAGATGAAATTAGCTAATTTAATAATTGATGATCTTTATAACGGAACTGAATCAACACTGAACTAACTTTTTCTGAACAATGACACTTTTCATCACTGAATCATTTTGCTGTTATAACTGTAAAGCTGCTTTGAAACAATCTGTATTGTATCTGTATCTGACCATCTGAGTCTTGAGTACTCACAGATGGGAAAGAGGAAGATGCCCATCGTACTGATAAGTCCTCTTTTATTGGTGAGTTCGTACATTCAGGAATAAGTAAAGGAATGAAACAAGAACTCAACAGGAGGGAGGGAGGGCTAGGGAAAGCCAGCAGGACAGCCTGTCTTAGGGGAATCAGAAGTCCTGGCTGATGGCCAGGACAGAACTGTAAGAATTGACCAGGAAGGCTCCGGCGGATCTGGAGTCCTGGCTGAGCGCCAGGGTGGAAGCAGATGAGCGAAACAGGAAGGCTCTGGCAGATCTGGAGTCCTGGCTGAGGGTCAGGGTGGAACCAGATGAGCAGATCAGGAAGGGTCTGGCAGATCTGGAGTCCTGGCTGAGGGCCAAGGTGGAGTATGAGGGATGGACCAAATGGGCTCTAGCAGGACTGACCAATTGAGAAGCAGTTTAGGAAATACGCCATGGCCAATGAGTTATGTGGATGTTGTCAGGTGCCTGCATTTTGGTTCGTTTCAACTGGTTCGGACCAAAGCAATCAGTGTGGTGTGAAAAGGAACCAAAAATGCAGAAAAATGCAAAAATGTAGTTTGCCCTTGGTTCGGACCAAATGAACCGAACTAGAGATGTGAAAGCACCCTAAAACAAAAGCAAACAACTAAAAACCTACCCTGTGGGGGAAAACATGACTGGCAGCCTGATTGGACAGGACAGGAACAGGCAAGGTAACAGATAAATGGAACATTTGACAATACCTAAAGGATTATTAGGAACACCATACTAATACTGTGTTTGACCCCATTTTGCCTTTAGAACTGCATTAATTCTACATGCCATTGATTTAACAAGGTGCTGAAAGCATTCTTTAGAAATGTTGGCTCATATTGATAGGATAGCACCTTGCAGTCGAATGAGATTTGTGGGATTCACATTCAGGGCAGATGCTCCCATTCCATCACATCCCAAAGATACTCTATTGGGTTGAGATCTGGTGACTGTGGGGGCCATTCTAGCACAGTGAACTCATTGTCATGTTCAAGAAACCAATTCGAAATGATTCAAGCTTTGTGACATGGTTCATTATCCTGCTGGAAGTAGCTCATATCTTGCATTAATCCAATAATGTAGCCAGTTTTATAATCACTGAGATCACAAATGGTGGGGGTTTAGGGGGCATGACCCCCGAGAAAATTTTGATTTCTATGATCTACATGTGTTTTTTAAGATGTTCTGAAGGCCCAAAAATTAGATAACAATAGCTTGAAATCCATGTCACTTGGCTCCGCTGCGGATTGAAGAACACAGTGACCCAAAGACTAAAAGACGGGACGAGGACGAAGCCGAAGCCGAAGCCTCGCGCCAGTTTCATATGTTTTAAAGGTTAATCACATATTTTTTTAGGGGGGGCTGAGGCATAAGTTCATAAAAAAAGGGCCTAGTGACGCCCATGGTTATGACAGTATTACTTGATCAATTTACACTAAACAGCTTTCTCTGATGTAATGTTTTTTTTAATTCAAATTAACTGCTATAATGTTCTGAAATAAATGAGCATGGCATGTGGTCTGTCCAGTACTAATATTCAGTGTAATGTTTTGCTCAACGTTATGATAGAGCGACCAGCATAGTAGAGAAAAAGTAACCAATAAGTAGGCTAACATACCTGTTTATTTCGCTTTCTTTTTTATATTTCCTCTTTTTTCTTTTTAGGATACTGAGCCCCTGATGGCTTTGACCTTTTCATGATGATGAAACTAAAGCACGGATGACGACGTTCTCTGCCGCCCTCTACATGATCTCATTAAAGCAGCGCCACTATCACCATGGCGACTTCACTCCAATAATTGCAACTAATCATAATGCTTCAAAATAGCAAAAGTACGAAATATTAATAATGAAATATATATGAAATAACTAAAAAATCTTGTTGGGGCCGGGGCTCACTGGCACCCCCCAGCTGTTGGTGCCCTTGGCGACCGCCTAGTTTGCCTATGCCTAGAAACGGCACTGGGTACATGGTGATCATAAAGGGATGGACATGGTCAGAAACAATGCTCAGGTAGGCCGTGGCATTTAGACGATGCCCAATTGGCACTAAAGGGCCTAAAGTGTGCCAAGAAAACATCCCCCACACCATTACACCAACACCACCAGCCTGCACAGTTGTAACAAGGCATGATTGATCCATGTTTTCACTCTGTTTACGACAAATTCTGACCATCTGAATGTCTCAACAGAAATCGAGATTCATCAGAATATGCAACATTTTTCCACTCAACTGTCCAATTTTGGTGAGCTTGTGCAAATTGTAGCCTCTTTTTCCTATTTGTAGTGGAGATAATTGGTACCCGGTGGGGTCTTCTGCTGTTGTAGCCCGTCCACCTCAAGGTCCGTGTTGTGTCTTCACAAATGTTTTGCTGCATACCTCGTTTGTAACAAGCGGTTATTTCAGTCAAAGTTGCTCTTCGATCAGCTTGAATCAGTCGGCCGATTCTCCTCTAACCTCTAGCATCAACAAGGCATTTTCGCCCACAGGACTGCCACATACTGGATGTTTTTCCCTTTTCACACCATTCTTTGTAAACCCTATAAATGATTGTGCATGAAAACCCCAGTAACTGAGCAGATTGCGAAATTCTCAGACCATGCCACGCTCAAAATAACCTAAAAATCACCTTTCTTTCCCATTCTGACATTCAGTCTGGAGTTCAGGGGATTGTCTTGACCAGGACCACACCCCTAAATGCATTGAAGCAACAGCCATGTGATTGGTTGATTAAATAATTGCATTAATAAGAAATTGAACGGGTGTTCCTAATAATCCTTTAGGTGAGTGTATATGTAAAAGAAACACACAGCTGTTGTTTGTAAAAAATGTAAAAGAAACACACAGCTGCTCTTGTTCTGTTGACCCTTTCTCAGTTGCAGTGCTGTTTGTTTCATCAGCTGCAAAAAGGTTTGTTCCCTTTGCCACCTCTAAAGAATGAGTCACGCTGCCTTACACAGGATTTGGACCAGATGCATATAGACACCACCTAGCCAATCAGCAGCCTCCCTGAGGACAATGACCAAAACAAACTTCAAAATCAATTCCATCGCTCCATTACATTAGGCACAGATCTACATGTAGTGACTCCAATTTGGCATATGTCTCACACCACCCATGGAATTTGAATTATTCATGCCAGCACCACTGAGAAAATAATAAACTTGTACCAAACATGACGTACGTTAATGAACTGATGGCACGATTAAATGAGTCATGCTTGTGACAGACTGGAGATTGGCGAGTTAATTTATTTAGTGACATTTAGTTGTGAAATATTTGTATTCATCTGTCAGCTTCCTTTGTAATTAAACACAAATTTAGCTGCAGTTACATTAGCATTTATTGAAAAGACACATAATCAAATCACTGTATTCTGAGGGAAATAGAATTAAAGTCAAAGCTGGTATAGTGCAAAATTTGGTCAAATCTGTAGATAGGTTTGGATTGCCAGGGTAACAAGAATCAGTTTTGCTCCAAACTTTAATGGTTTTAAAACAATGAATTCTTAATGGAGTGCTATTTTAGCATGAGAGAGAGAGAGAGAGAGAGAGAGAGAGAGAGAGAGAGAGAGAGAGAGAGAGAGAGAGAGAGAGAGAGAGAGAGAGAGAGAGAGAGAGAGAGAGAGAGAGAGAGAGAGAGAGAGAGAGAGAGAGATTATAGCTGGTGCTATGGCTTTTAAAGTATGTGGGCACAGACAGAGTCAGACCTTGACATCATGCAACCAAGAAGCGCCAACAAAGACAAATGAGGATGAAGCTGGTAAACTAACAAGAAAACGAATGTCTCATCTCTCTTTTCCTTTTTTTTATCTTTCTTCTTATCTGTCCTTCATGTGAAGCTTGGGCTCTGTGTTGACAGCTCGAGTAGTTGATAAGAAGCAAACTCTTTTTTTTAATGCTGATGAGTAGCCAGCGCATTTACATAATGATCACATCAAGGCCAATATCACACACAAACACACACACACATACAGTATGTTTACAGAAAACTTATAAAAATACAATTAAACAACTGAAAGTATATGCAGCTCAAAGTCTCTTTAAAAAAGTTGCCTACTGGCATGGCATCATGTGTTGACAAAACTGTGGCCATTAAAGTAAATTAAAGAGGAATGATCAAAATATTATGAAACAGTAGATGCCCACGTGATTCCTCTTGTTTGTTAATTGGAGCTAGTTGAGTCCCATAAACGGATGATGGATTCAAGGTCTGCAACCTCTAATAAATGCTGTATGTTTTCTAAACCTTAATTTCAGAAAGTTAAAGTTAGGGAATGTCATGAAAGTCATGCGTTCTTCTTTTTCTCCTTAATTTCAAGATTTAAATGCCCTGTTTATTAAATAAAGTATTTTGGCGTATATGATTACATGTTCAGCTACTGATAAGAACATTAGGGGAGAATCATTATTTGTTAAATATTTTTCAATATAACATAACATTGAGATGCAAATGAAAGCCTACATTCTAAGGTAAAAAAAAGAAAAGATATTTACATTTAAATATCCGTTTGGCTCAAACTTACATTGAACAAATATAATAAGAAACAACGGCATTATCTAAAAATATTGGAATAATTTGATGAGAAATGTTAACTAAGATTTCTGAGAACAGTTGGTGACACTTTTGTGATGTCTTTTGACCAGACATCTGAGATTAGGTTCTTTTGTCTCAGGAGAAAAAAAGAAAAGAAACAAAAGCATAAATCTCGCACTTAAAAGTAGCATTGTCTTCCCATTTAATTGTCAATGTCAAGATGTCAGATGTCAAAAAGCAATGCGATATTAAAGAGATATTTGTATATATATTTATTTTCCCTGTGATCAAACAATACATTTTAAATTAAATAAAAGTATTTGAGACATCTTAACATGACCATATAATCATGCAAGGCAACCAAGATGTCGGAGTTCTCCCTTCCATCTCAAAATACATTATTTCAAAAACGTGTCACTGATCAGTGTTTTATCAAAATCCAGTGAAGAAAAAATAATAATTGAATGCTGAGTTTTCATTGATCTGTATACATGCTATTGATCTGTTTTGCACTATATCCTCACCTCTCTCAATGTCTGACTCTGCAGGACCCTAATGCAATCTGCAAGACCATTGTTACATCGAAAATGAGTCATTGTCACATAATAAGAGTGTGACTCCTCTTATTTTACAATAAAATATAATAAAAAAGTATTAGTTTTTGTGGTTAAAGACATATTTGTAGTTATCAAATAATAGGCTCATTCAACTGGAATGTATTTTCTTGTTGCTCTTATTTTACAATAAAATATAATAACAATTATTATTTTTTGTGGTTAAAGACATATTTGTAGTTTCCAAATAATAGGCTCATTCAACTGGAATCTATGTTCTTGTTGCTCATATTTTACAATAAAATATAATAACAATTATTATTTTTTGTGGTTAAAGACATATTTGTAGTTTCCAAATAATAGGCTCATTCAACTGGAATCTATGTTCTTGTTGCTCTTATTTTACAATAAAATATAATAACAATTATTATTTTTTGTGGTTAAAGACATATTTGTAGTTTCCAAATAATAGGCTCATTCAACTGGAATCTATGTTCTTGTTGCTCTTATTTTACAATAAAATATAATAACAATTATTATTTTTTGTGGTTAAAGACATATTTGTAGTTTCCAAATAATAGGCTCATTCAACTGGAATCTATGTTCTTGTTGCTCTTATTTTACAATAAAATATAATAACAATTATTATTTTTTGTGGTTAAAGACATATTTGTAGTTTCCAAATAATAGGCTCATTCAACTGGAATATATGTTCTTGTGATCTCGATGCTCCTCATTAGCCTGCCAATTCCTGGATGTCTGTTTGGGAAAAGGACCCATTAAAGAATTCAATGCCTTGAGACACTTACATAACGTATCTGCTACTGTAATGAGTAACATGCCAATTTATGTTGGCGAGAAACTGGACGGACATCTGGGTGGGCAAAAGCGCGCAGCGTGTGCCTAAATTGTTTGTTGCTGGGATGATACATCACATATCCAAGAGCGAGATGTTGAGAGCGTTTCCATTCGGAAACGTTTCAGATGGAATCCGAATTAACTAAAACGTGATGTTGCGTAAGCGTACAAGGGCTAGGGTAGTGTAGGGTTAGACTATATGTGACATTTAAATATTTGCTAGACGTCGACGAAACCATATAATAAGCTGGGGATCGAGCTAACACTCGGTGTAGAACGGCGATCCTCTAAAATCTACAGCCAAATACATTAGATGAAGCGCATGGCACACAGCATCTCCAGAAAAACATCACACATCTCCAGACAAGGCGCATAATACATCTTTAAGGAGCTTTGCATGCCAGTGCATCCATTGGCTAGCCGGAGGTTCCACTGGTGCTCGTGATTGGCCATACTTAATGATCCTTGGTTTATCATTTGCCCTTGTAATTTACTATGAATATTCTATGCAGACGGAATAGCTGCTGATAAGTTTGAAATAGCTTAGTCCTGGTTAAGACGTGTGCGTGCGGGCAAATTATATTTTCTTGCTGGGCTGAGATTTTTTCATCACCTATATTAGGATGCTTCTATCCTGGACTCGGATGGGTATGCACGGTCCCAGTCGGATATACACAATGTAAATATTTTTTGTTGCATGTTTGAGAGGACTATTACGCAAAGAATGTTTTGCGCTAAACTGAAGGATCTTAAAATTGCGGGTGAATGCCCCTTTTCTATGGTCTTGGGAAACGAGGAACCTGCGGACTTTGAGGAAAGCAATGCGGTGAATGTTGTGCCAGTATCCAGAGAGGTGCAGGGCAACATCACAAACATTCTGCCCAAACGCAAAATAAGCCGGAGCAAAGTTAATCTGCATTCACTGGGCGAGAGCATCCGAAAGCTGGTGTGCCCGGAGGTAAATTCGTGTTTAATTAACCTGATGATATTTTTTTTTGCAGCAGTAGATTCTAATACATTGCATTGGAAAATGTTTGATTTCTGCGTTTGTTTTTCCAAGCGCGCAAAGGAAATATTGTAATTAAGAGAAATGTGTCAGACAAACAATTGTTAATAATTACAACATTAAATGCACACACGATGTGCTATATGAAATGTATATTTTTTCCCCCCTTTTAGATCGAGAAATTACGAAATGCATTGTTTAGAGTTATGAAACAGCAGATGGACATGAGTTGGTAAGATGTTTTTTCTTCATTCTAAAATGTTGCATTACATCTGTTAATGTTGACCATTAATGATTATATTGTCCTTTTATACTATTTTTTTTATTTTTATTTATTTGACAATTTGTCGACATTTACTGTTGGAGAGATCGTTTGAGTATTGTTTTCATTCTTATGATAATATGTAATAATTGTATTTTATCTGTGTTTTTCCACATCCACATTGTTTTATATTTACATTACACACATTATTTCGGATTATATGGTCTATAATGTTGATCTATTATTTTATATTATATTATATTATATTATATTATATTATATTATATTATATTATATTATATTATATTATATTATTTCAGCCTAGAGTTCAAAAGTGTTCTAATGTTGTTCTCCTTGTACTTTTTACATATTAATTTATTTGCTATGTTTTAATGTGTCCAAAGCCCTGTAGCATGCAGTTCTGATGTATCTCAGGCGCTGGACAATGCTGAACAATTATCCGATGTCATGAAAAACTACTCACTTAAAACAGGTAAGAAGAGGCTAATTCAAATGTTTGTATAATTTAGGCCAATTTAAATGTTTGTATATTCATTAATATTAATTACATTTTTACTTAATTGTATTTTTCACATTAAATCCAAGGTATCCCCATGGATGCGCTAAAGATTTCGCTGGGTCTGGAGGTGTTTCGGGACTGTTATGAGGAGGATGGTCATATTCTCAGAGTGGTGGGGGGAGCTCTCCATGATTTTCTCAACAGCTTCAATGTTCTCTTAAAGCAAAGCACACCACCCACCCCTGAGGTACAGCGATACATCCACCAAGCCTCCATCCTCTGCCTAGACAAAGATCCAGGACTCCTGACCGTCTATTACTTCAACCCCCTCCCCACCACTGAGCTCTTCTTCTCGGGTATCATCCAGGCGGCAGCGTGTTTGCTCTATTGCACACGTGTGGAGGTCAGAATGGATGTTGGGGGTAAAGACAGTGGTGCGCTACAGGCCAATCATCAGCCCCATCTGCTGTACTCAGTGGTAGTGAGAGACGGCAGGAGCCTCACACCAAGCCCCATGAGGACACACTCATCTGGAGACATTCCCCTCTCACTGCTCTACTCAACTTTTCCCTTCCACATTCTCCTGGATCAGGAAATGGTCCTGATGCAGATTGGAGATGGTTTGAGAAGGCGGCTCGGGAGATGCAGGGATGGTCAAAGAAGACCTGTTTTCAACGAGCACTTTGCCATTGTGTCACCTGAGATACGAGCCAGCTTCCAGGATATTTTGACCATGCTTAACACCCAGTTCGTGCTACGGGTGAAACATCATGGAACAAGCTCTGCTGACAGCCCTGGAAAGGTATTTTTTTTTCGTGGTTTCCAATTTCTCCCTCTTGCATCCTATATATCGAAACGCTGATGCTAACAATGGGCCACCTGTTACGTGTGAAACTGCTTACCTGGGAATTTATAAAACGTCAAGCTTATTGCTTAGCTAAAACAAGCTGAACAGAGGGTGGAAAAACATCTATGTTTGCAACTTTGAATGCAATGTATGCAAGGTCTGTGTGTCATTTTATCACACCGACATCAAAGAGAAAGAGGAATCAAAGATTGCTTTGGGATTCATGTTGATTAGACAATTAAAAAGAGCAACATGATTCAACTAATCAGTGCAAAGTAATTAAGATTTTTAGATAAAGATTTTTACTCATAGGTTTATCTTCGTGCTGGTCTGAAATTTGTTTTTATGATGTGGTTGAGGGAACATTTTTTAATGGCAAATCTCAGTTTCTTAGGTTGCAGATCCTCAGTATAATAAGGGCAATGCAATGAAGACCTGTACTACAATGAAATAAACATGGCTCCAAATGTCAAGACGTGGACGGCTCCTCAAAGCCACAATTAATGAGATCCACCTAATCATATAAAGAGAATTGTACAGCAACCTCATGTCTAGATTAAATTAAGAAACATGCAGTACACATTATATACATTGGATGGTACAAAGACATTGACTCATATAGGCTTATATTTAGTTTTATGTGCTTTCATTTATTAGTTACACTTATCTATATTAGGTAGAATTCATTCAAACATTACCCCTTAAATAATCTTGTGGAAGATATTTTTATAATGTATTTTCCCCCCCTAAGAGCCCTGAATGGCATATTCATATTATTTACACAGACTAAATATCAGTTATTTTTATGCTGTGGGTCTTTTTAAAAACTCAAAATTAATATACAGTAGTGGCCAAAAGTGATGTTCAGCCTTGGAAATGTACATCGTCACCCTTTATTTAAATATTATTTAACATTTTGTAAACATTTTGCATAGTTAAGCTTGGAGTTTGTTGTTTTATTTGTAATAACACAATGAAACATGGCAAACAGTGCAGACATAAACGCATAAACACATGCCAAAACATGAGAAAACCAACCAAATATAAATAAATGATTATGCTGTAGTCAGTATATACTTTTCCCTTTTTAGTAAAGTAAAACCTGTAGCTGTTGGTTGCCTTTTAATTTTGTCAGATAAATACAATCACCAAGTTTAGTGTTTTGTTTTTCCTTCATATTTAAAATACATATATTTAAAAATCTAAAATATTTTCCTCATGTTTTGATTGTTTAATTGAACTTGTAGGGTCATAAAGAACGAATATCCCCCCTGACATCCAACATAACGTTTTGGACACTACTGTAGGTCAGATATTTTGGATATACACTATAAAACTTGAATATTTCCAGACAGTGTATACTATACGATTTTGCTGAAATAAGATAAATAGAAATCAGAAATAATTTACACAAAGCTATGAACATAACCAGATGGTAGGGTCAGGATGTTACAATATGTGAACTATGTGCAAATAAAGTGCCTTTGAGCTAAATATTATTATTATATTTAACCTGATCTGAAGAGTCTGAACTATTTTTGCAAGATTTTTGAAAATTGGTGGTGAATTCATATGCATTATTGCAATTTATTTTATACAAAAATATAATTTGTTGCTAATAAAGGTCCATCCATAACAACACACACACCTATACCTAACCTTTAGTGGGGTTTAAGCAGATTGTATGAAATATATATTATAGGTAACATTTATAGCAAACTGGTCCAAAACTCTAAATTAATTCCCATCCTCCCAACCCTCTCATTGTAGCACATGGACCTGAAGGGACAGATGATCTTCATGTCAGAAATGAGCGCTCTCCTCTTCCTCGGTTCTCCGTGTGTGGATAAGCTGGAGGAGTTGACAGGCCGGGGCCTCTACCTCTCTGACATCCCCATCCACAATGCACTACGAGATGTTGTTCTGGTTGGGGAGCAGACAAAGGCACAAGATGGACTAAAAAAACGCCTGGGCAAAGCCAAAGCTGCCCTGGAACATGCACACCAGGCCCTGGAAGAAGAAAAGAGGCGAACGGTAGAGCTGCTCTTCACAATATTCCCAGGGAACGTCGCTCAGCGTTTGTGGCAAGGACTTCCTGTGCAGGCGAAAAAGTTTGATCATGTCACCGTGCTGTTCTCAGATATTGTGGGCTTCACTGCGACCTGTTCACGTTGTACGCCCATGCAGGTGGTAAACATGCTCAGTGAGCTCTACACTAGGTTTGATCACCACTGCGGCGAGCTGGATGTGTATAAGGTGAGATAAAGCTAGGTCCAAATAAACTATGTAGAACATTTCACTATCTATAAGTGTTGAATTCTTCGTGGATAAATAGTCCTTTGGTTTGACTGTTTTTGGCATAGTGTATCAAAACCATTTTTGGTCCTTTAGCTTCAAACAAGGAAAAAAGGGAGATGTTTTTTTTTTTCCTTCTCAGATTGCAAAATATGTTCCTTTAACTTTATCTAGGGGCCTTTGGGATTTTGAGACAATCATTCATCCGAAATCTTTTTCATTTTTCACAATTTCTGACATGCAGGCTCATAAACTACTGGGAGGTTAGCTAATGTAATCTCTAGCAGAATTTCCCATACACATGCAGCAGAGATGAATTTCTTGTAAAAGACAGTGGAGGTAAAGTTTAGCTTAGTGTCAGGCTTTGCTTACATTCTTAGAGACAGCTATATCCTAAAATAGATTCTCCTCTTGTCTTCTCCCAACATATCTCAGCTGGTTCATGATGTGTGTCTCAAACATCTCCATACCGAATGTGCAATAACAGGGAATTAATGTCTCTCAAGCTGTCAAAACTTTACAATTTTGTTAGCGTAAAGTTAGTTTGTTATAGCTGGTTTCAAAATAGCTTACTTTCAACAATGAATTTTCTAACTGATTGTAACTGAATCAGTTAACCTAATCTGGTGCATGGTTGGGAATGTACTGTTGAGCTTTTAATAATTAAAATTATATATATTTTATGTAATTATATATAATCATGAATATATGATACATTATATATATATATATATATATATATATATATATATATATATATATATATATATATACAATCTTCTGATAATTACAAAATAATATAATGTATCAATTATCAAAACTATTCTGTTGATTGATTTTAACTAACACATGGATGTCACAAGAGAGGCAATTCGGAATTTTATGGCAGCCATGAACCTTGAATATACCCAGAGGTGTGTTATGAAATATTTAGCACTCTGCTCTCATAACCTTTCATATGTCCTCATTTGTGCGTTGAAGGTGGAAACCATCGGCGATGCGTACTGTGTCGCTGGAGGATTACACAAAGAGTGTCCGACCCATGCTGTCCAGATTGCTCTCATGGCTCTAAAGATGATGGAATTGTCGGATGAGGTCACGACTCCCATGGGGGAGATCATCAAGGTCAGTGTTTCATCAGATTTTTCCAAGTTATGAGTACATTTATAGCATGAATATTTAATTAGTCAAATACAAACCTTTACTAGACTGCTGATATTTCACAAAAAATAATTTGACTGTTTGTATGTTGCTTGTTAGTAAAATAAAAAATTCTCAATTTAAAATCGACGTGTGACAGAATGCTTCTGTACATTTTTGTGCAAATACACTTCCACTACAAGAGAAAATCATTTTTTAAAAGTCACATCTAATGTATTCTATTTTAGGCTATTTTATGCTCTATGTTCATATTATTCATACAGTGCAATTATCACCCAGTATAAGTTATCAAAATTGGAATTAGAATATGAGTACTACTGGTTTAGATACAAAATATGATATTTTTATCTTAAAAAATGATCTTGGAGAAAAATAATATGTATGTTTGATTTGAAGATTGGGTTGAATTGGCAAACAATAGACATCAGGAGATGTCTTGTGTCAGTATTTTAAAATGGAAAATTATTTGAAAAAAAAAAAGATTTGAGGGGGGAAAAGTGAAGCAAAACATTTAATATTTTTAACAGAGTTTGTTTTGTTCTCAGATGCGTATCGGGATCCACTCTGGTTCGGTTTTGGCAGGTGTGGTCGGTGTTAAAATGCCCCGCTACTGCCTTTTTGGCAATAACGTCACATTAGCCAACAAGTTTGAGTCCTGTAGTCTGCCAAGAAAGATTAACGTCAGTCCCACCACATACAGGTATAAACGGAGACAACTGTCCTGCTTGTTTTTTTCTCTTATAGCCTACATAACTTATTGCCGTCTGTTTGACAATTTTTTTAAAATTATTATTATTTGAATCAGCATGTTTCTAATTCTCTTGTAGTTCTGAGATGCACACAAATATTTAACCTTTAAGTGGGAGTAAAATATTTTTTACACATAAATGAGCTTAACAGCTAGTTATTTACTATACAATGACGTGTCAGCAACTATATTAGTTTTACATAAACAAAGACCAGGAACATTCCACCAAATGGGTCTGCATTTTTTTGAAGAATTTTAAGAAAGAATAACACTGAAGATCATTGTTAATTAAATATTTTCAGGCTGAGCAAAAACATATATAAGTATTTTTGTCATATTCCACTCTGTTACAACTGGTTTACAGTTTTACTGTGTACCTGCAAGTGGGCTTTGGGACAATTTTTTACTTCTCTCTCATTTTAGATTGTTAAAAGATTGTCCAGAGTTCACTCTCATCCCCCGAAGAAGAGAGGATCTTCCGCCCAACTTCCCTGCTGACATCCCTGGAGTTTGTTACTTCCTCCAGGCTCGTGATCAAAAGACAAGTGCTGCTTCCAGAGGCTGTGCTACAGAGGAAACTCAGCCCAGTGGATGAAAACACAAAATCTCTCAGACAAACGAATGCTGGAAACAGAGGGTTAATACTGCCTGTCCCTCTGTGTATCTTTTTAGTTGAGCCAGAGGTAGTTTATCATCCAACTGTTGAATGTTGCCAAAAAGCTATCAAATAACACTCATTAGAAGGGTTTCACTGAGCACTGTGTTTTTCTTCACAGTGGTGTTAAGTACGAGTCCTGTTTTATTGATCGGCTGAACATCTTTGGTTTTAATAAAGTAATTGGTTTATTTTGACTTCCTAACTGTATACCAAAAATCAAAAAAGCAGAGAATATCATCTTCATTTGTATCTATAATGATTGACTGTTTCTTTAAATGTTATGAGTCAAGAAAGTAAATCATTTATAGTCTATAAGGACAACAAGTAGCATATCAATTTAATAATCTGAATAGAGCACATCATAGTAGTAGGCCTACACAGTAAAGGCGAAGAAAAGCACAGAGTAAAGCATCACCTCGGCAAAGCCCAACCACAATCATACTTAAACTATACATTGTGACATTTTTTTTGTATTGTAATAGATCTGTAATAAACATGCTTTACTGAAGGTTTGGTTTGTTGTTGATGTTTCAGTGCAATCAGATTCTGTGGTCTCTTAACATTGTCTTAACATTTTTAAACAGAACAGCGATCATGTGGGCTATTTCCTAAAAGCCAAGTTTTATAAAAAGTAATGTGGTGATATATCAGGAGTAGCCTACAACACAGAAATGCATTGTCTTTGCCATTTCACACAACCCAATTTTTTATTTTTATTTTGCCACTCTACATTAATAAGTATTGTCCACAAACATATTACAAAACTGTTGAAAAATAACATCAAGTTTAGCTTAATATTTTGGAATCATAACAGGCCTACGATAAAACCCCCCAAAATTATATATATATATATATATATATATATATATATATATATATATATATATATATATATATATATATATATATATATATATATATATATATATATATAACATTTTCATTATTTAGATAAATTACGATAACTTGAATAACTCCAAGAATATCTCCTGAGAGCGTTGCACTTGGTCGATGAATATTAATAAGGTCATGCTGGCGTTGCTTGGTAACATACCCGGAGCGTACAAGACGTAACCTAATTAATATTTATGTGACAGGTCTTCACCCATAGTAGGAATCGTTAATTCGCCAGTTTTTAGCGCCCACCCACTAACGTCTAACTCGCAGCCAATCAGGTAGGTTTTCAGGACAAACTGCATGTTGCGTAATTAATATTCATAAGACAATCATTCGACGTCGTATAATTCCTGAATCCGGGATCTAGCGAAATGGAAATAGCGAGAACCAGCTGTGTGTACTCTTTGCATCCCTGCGCTCTCGTTGGCTACATCCTCTGTCAATAACAATGAGCTCGTTTCAGGAATGGTGGTTTCAACCGTAACAGCTGTACGGTTTGTCAGTTCTAGTGTTTAGTTATTTAATCTATGAGAAAAGGAATTGGCGAATTAATCGAAACATGGTATGTACAATAATATGAATGCTGCTCTCATGTCTTATGTTTGTTTTTTAGTCTCTATTCACGTAAATTTTAGCTGTGTATAGCTTACGGTATCATCGGCGGTGTAAAAGGGATGGAAACAAGGCATTATCAAATATATAATTCTGTATTATATTCGAATTACTGTATTGTTTCATTGTGTATATTAAAATGTAGCCTATGCCGGGAAGCACAGCTCGTGTTTTGATTTACGCACAAAAAAAAAACCCTCTACAACATATTTGTATAGATAATATAGATAACATATAGCACAGATATAAGCAAATAATGCATTCATCTGCAAATAGTCATATATAACGATCTTTTATGTTTGCATTTCACAGTTGTATATTTGATTTCTTTTTTGACAGTATGGTTTTGTGAACCACGCACTGGAACTTCTGGTGCTGAGAAATTATGGTCCAGATGTGTGGGAGGACATCAAGTGAGTTCAAATGGACTTCTATATTACATCATGAAAAAACTTTTTTTTTTTTGGACAACTGGATATTCTATTCACTAAATAATATAAAACGTGGGTGTATACTATAATAGATGTTCTCACATTCACATGGCTATACTTGCAACTTAAAGATGTGTCTGTGTGTGAGCATCAATGTTTGAATGACAGTGACACTTGCACAGATTAGATTTGAAAGCTCCTGAAATAAATTTTAGCAATTACTATTTTATTCTCAGCACTCTTTCTCAATACCTAAAACAAGGGGGAAAGTAGTTTTATTTCCAAATAAAATGTGTTATATTAATAGCTAAGGATGTTGTGATAGCCCAGCCTTTACCAGATGCACTTTTTCATTAATTCAGCATGAGAAATTACGCATTACATGTCGTGGGGTGAGGTCACATGCGTACAACTTTTTCCTCTTGCACAAACAGCCTTATTTTAACTTCCTCCATCTCTTTGACATGACTTTTAAGAGCAGTCTTTTCAAGTCACAGCTGTGCTTAATGTAAACATGTTTTAGAGCCTGTTTAGGCTCAAGTCATGAGCTTGAATCTCACTGAATGTTCTGGCAACATTAATGTAGTTAGACTCGGTTATTGCAGCACTTTTTCAGCGAGGTTCAGTATTATCACAAGGTTAGCAGCATCTCTCAGTGCAATGTACCAGACGTGATTAATGATGTTTCAAGTTCTATTTTTAGGTTGAGTGTTAAGTGTTTTTCTTTGTTGATTATGCTGTGCTTTTTGGCTGAACTTCTCTTTGGTCATTCTTGGTCAATGCTGATTTTTTTTTTCTCTCTCCCCAAGCTAAGTTTCGTGATATGGTCAAACAAATCACATTTTTGACCTGAGAAATGCGAAATGTCTATACTCTAGGCATTATAAATAAACATCTTTAGTTTTTTTGTTGTTGTTGTTAGTTTGATAATGTAATACTGATTGCTTGATGATCTTAATCTTTTACATTATCTTGTTTTTTTCAGGAGAGAGGCTCAGGTCGATGTAGAAGGACAGTTTCTGGTCAGAATTATCTATGAAGATGCCAAAACATATGACCTTGTGGCTGCTGCAAGCAAAGTACTAAGTAAGTTTTTTTTGTTTTATATTGTTTTTTATATTTTTGAAGTATAGCGAATAATTATTTGCTAAAACTTTTTATTACTTAATTATTAATTAAATTATTTTTAAGTGTTATTAAAACAGATGTGGTTCATTAGAATGGTTATCATTAAGGTTAACTGGTGTAATACTATAAAACCGAGCAAAATAATTACTTAGTTTATAAAAAAATCTTGATGTTTTTGATGATAATTTTTATTTTCTTTAAATATGTTTTCTTCTCCAATAGAAATGGATGCCGGAGGCATCTTGCAAATGTTTGGGAAAATGTTTTTTGAGTTCTGTCAGGAATCTGGCTATGACACCATTCTCCGAGTGTTGGGCTCTAATGTCCGTGAATTCTTACAAGTAAGAGGCTACTGTTTTTATCACCCAAAATCAGAAGCAGCAATGTCGAGAAAGGCATGCAAGCAACACTGTCTGTTCTCTATTTCACACAATGCATGTACTGTAATTTGTGTGAGGGTGATTTTTAGAATAGTTAAAAATAATAATAGATTGTGTCAGTTTTGTTAGATTAAACAATGGAAATTGTATGTTTTGTGTCAGAGTTGATAAGAATTGACAATACAATCAATTTAAACTTTACATTTTAAATAATCCTTAATGTCCCATTACTACCTTTTTGGTGACCAATTTGTAAAGTAATATAAATGACAGATCGTTTTTTTCAAAGAATGCAATTTATTTGCTTTACTTTGAGAGAAATTCAATGCGAAGGCTGTGTCCATTGCAAATGCCAAAATGAAAAATGAGAGAAAAGTTTGGCATCACTGTGGCTAATGGTGTTAGGGAGCTACTTAAAAAAAAACAGTTACACTATTTTTTTTATATATATTTAAATATTCATTAAACTCATTACTGCAGGTTATCATTTATTGTGAATTTCTCATTAGTATTGTTTGAATTATTGAGATTCTCATTGTTCCTGACTATTTTTTTAATGTCTAGATTAATTTCACTACTTTAAATATTGAGTAGCATGTAACTTAGTACAGCAAGCTACCCTGTTTTTTTCACCTATGTTTTTGCATTTATTCCAGCAAAGCAAAAATCTGCTTTTGCATCCCCACATTAAGATAATCTATTTCTCTCGTTCAGAATCTGGATGCGTTGCATGACCATCTGGGCACCATCTACCCCGGCATGCGCGCGCCCTCCTTCCGCTGCACGGATGCAGAGAAAGGGAACAATCTTATTCTACACTATTACTCTGAGAGAGAGGGCCTTCAGGACATCGTCATAGGGATCATCAAGACGGTTGCACAGCAGATTCATGGAACTGAAATAGAGATGAAGGTCTGCTTGTTCTGTGTCTGTGTATTGATTATACTCTCATATAGATTTTGCTTTGTTCCTTTAATTGTCTTTAGCTGGGCCGATTCAAAATTGTTACAAAGATGAATGGTACAAAATATCCTGTGGTCAGTTATTAACCCTAATCAAAAGATAGATCTAATTATACATTAATAATAATTGATAGAGAGAAAGAGCTATTTAAATAGTGCTAATATTTCAAAATATTACTGTTTTAAAATATATTTTTGATCAAATAAATGCATGTTTTGTGAGCACAAGAGACTTTTTCAAAAACAAAGAAAATCGTAAAAATCTTAATTTATTTCTATAATGACATACACTTACCTAATGGATTATTAGGAACACCATATTAATACTGTGTTTGACCCCCTTAATTCTATGTGGCATTTATTCAACAAGGTGCTAAAAGCATTCTTTAGAAATGTTGGCCCATATTGATAGGATAGCATCTTGAGGTTGATGGAGATTTGTGGGATGCACATCCAGGGCATGAAGCTCCCGTTCCATCACATCCCAAAGATGCTCTATCTGGTTGAGATTTGGTGACTGTGGGGGCTATTTTAATACAGAGAACTCATTGTCATGTTCAAGAAACCAATTCGAAATTATTCTTTGTGTCATGGTGCATTTTCCTGCTGGAAGCCTTCAGAGGATAGGTGCATGGTGGTCATAAAGGGATGGACATGGTCAGAAACAATGCTCAGGTAGGCCGTGGGATTTTAAACAATGCCCAATTGGCACTAAGGGGCCCAAAGTGTGCCAAGAAAACATCCCCCACACCATTACACCACCACCACCAGCCCGCACAGTGGTAACTAGGCATGATGGATCCATGTTCTCATTCTGTTTACGCCAAATTTTGACTCTACCATCTGAATGTCTCAACAGAAATTGAGACTCAACAGGCCAGGCAACATTTTTTACCAGTCTTCAACTGTCCAATTTTGGTGAGCTTGTGCAAATTGTAGCCTCTTTTTCCTATTTGTAGTGGAGTTGGGTGGTACCCGGTGGGGTCTTCTGCTGTTGTAGCCCATCCGCCTCAAGGTTGTGCGTGTTGTGGCTTCACAAATGCGTTGCTGCATACCTCGGTTGTAACAAGTGGTTATTTCAGTCAAAGTTGCTCTTCTATCAGCTTGAATCAGTCGGTCCATTCTCCTCTGACCTCTAGCATCAACAAGGCATTTTCGCCCACAGGACTGCCGCATTCTGGATGTTTTTCCCTTTTCACACCATTCTTTGTAAACCCTAGAAAATGGTTGAGCATGAAAATCCCAGTAACTGAGCAGATTGTGAAATACTCAGTCCGGCCCATCTGGTACCAACAACCTTGCCACGCTCAAATTGCTTAAATCACCTTTCTTTCCCATTCTGACATTCAGTTTGGAATTCAGGAGATCGTCCTGACCAGGACCACACCCCTAAATGCATTGAAGCAACTGCCATGTGATTGGTTGATTAGATAATTAATTGCATTAATGAGAATTTGAACAGGTGTTGCTAATAATCCTTTAGGTGAGAGTATATTTCAAAACATATTGTTATATTATTTACGTAAGCATCAAGATAAGTGCAAAAAATCTGCAATGATCAAAATATAACAGGAAGTAGACTAAAGGGTAGATTTAGTCTCGTTCTCACTGAGAGAGGCAATGATAAAATTATTATGATAAATTCCCTGCGGTTTATCCTTTGTCACCACGCTTCAGTCTCTGCCTTATTTTTCAAATAAATCCCCCTTACCCAATAAGAGCTAATCATCCCCCAGACGGCAGACTGCTCTTTATTTCTCCATCTGGGCTTAGTGTGAAATGAGGGAGTCCAATCGACAGACCCTCGAAATGCAACACCTGACTTGTTGAAAAAAAAAAAAAAAGTTAGCCATTGTCGTCATGGTGACGGCAGGGCAAAGAGACAGCGACTTGACGTCAGTGAAATGGGCTCAACTTCAAGCTGAGAGAGAAAAAAACAACAGCTTCTCTGCATTCCACCTAAGCTGATATGATGTCTACAATAAAAAAAAGCTCTTAGTGCCCTTTTCAGTGATATTTCTAAAGCGAAAACAGAGAGACACTGCAATGAGTGTCTTCATTATGTAAAAAAAATCCAAAAGTTATTTTTGTATTTGACTCATGCTCAGTACACTAAACATTCCCCTTTATTAAATACTCAGACACACTTAAAGCTGTAACTTTCTCTTTGCTTAGTCTAAACGCTATGCAACGACTGAAGACTTGAATGATATCACTGACCCATAGCACTTAAGATGATATTGTTTGGAATCACAAGAGACCATTAGACTCTGCCTTTTCTGTTATTAAATGAATATTCTGGGTTCAATACAAATTAATCTCAATTAACAACATTTGTGGCATAATGCTGATTACCACAAAAAAAAAAAAAAAAACCTCATCCTTTATTTTCTATAAAAAGTTAAATCAAGGTTACCTTGAAGGCATTATAATTGGTTCCAATTATTAAAAAAATAATAATAAAGCAAACATAATAATGCATGAAGCTTATTTTATAAAGGCATTTAACAAAATTTATTTTTGTTGAAACTTACTTATTATTTGAGCTGTAAAGCTCTTTACATACTCCCTAAACAGTGAGTAATTTAATGTTTACATATGCTCTTTTCACCAGTGCCTCATTGTAATCCAGATTTTAAATGGTAGAAAAAGCTACATGAAATATGGCAAATAAGTCCCGCCTTCTAACTTAAAGAGCCAATCACAGATTGTAAAGTCATTGTACACTACTAGGGGTTGAACAACTTCCTAAATTATTAGGAGGCCATGATGGACAGAGGTCAATGGGCAAATTTGGCCAGGATGCCGGGGTTACACCCCTACTCTTTTTCCGAAAGACATCCTGGGATTTTTAATGACCACAGAGAGTCAGGACCTCCGTTTAACGTCTCATCCGAAAGACGGTGCTCTTTGTCAGTATAGTGTCCCCATCGCTATACTGGGGTGTTAGGACCCACACAGACCACAGGGTGAGCGCCCCCTGCTGGCCTCACTAACACCTCTATCAGCAGCTACCTGGTTTTCCCAGTTGGTCTCCCATCCAGGTACTGACCAGGCTCATCCCTGCTTAGCTTCAGTGGGAAACCAGTCTTACAGGGTGATATGGCTGCTGGTGATATATGACACAGCTATGCTCATAAGGTTATTGGTCCTACATAACAGCTTTTGTATCAGTTCTTTTGTCTTATGGTCGTTATAGTTCTCACAGATTCTGCTCATTCTGAATAAGATACAGATAAAGTAGCACAATAAAGATTACATGTATATGAATGCATTAGTAAGTGATGGTGTGTGAAATAATTCTACCTGGCAGCGTCTCTCTACTAATAGAGAAGCTGTAAGTTTTAGTTATCAAAAAATATATGCTAGAACTTTTCAGTTTCTAAGCTATTTTATTGATAAATCCCAGAACTGTGTTGACAATACACATTTCTGCCTACTGAATGGTTTTGTGTGAGGCGTGCGCGATCTCCGCGTGATCAGGCTATGTGTGTGTGTTACAATGCAGTACGCAGTTTAGCGCGATGATTAACTTACATATACAATAAGCGTGCATTCTCCCGATCAGTTTTGAGCATCCAGATGGTAATCAAACATGTCTTGTGGAGAGCTCTCGGAGTATGCATTTATTTGTCATTTTTAACTGTACAAAACAGAGCCTTTGTGTCAGGAAATTGCATATCCTGTTGCGCCCTCTACAGGCCAGCGACTAGTCAACGTCGAGCTTAAAGCGTCATGACTGAGCATTAAGGTCGACTAGTCGGTGCAACCCCAATTCACTACTGCTGCCCTTAGAAGCTCTGGTTGCTATAAAACGTTTGAGGATTCACCACCTCTCTTCCCTGCTTATGACGAGCTAGTGGAGGTTGTGACTCATGTAGTGGCCAAGTTAAATACTTGGTCTATATTCGTTCTATCTTTCAATTACTTTATGATTATGTGGCTGAATGAGCAAGGGATTGGACGATGCCCAGGGTTGAATTGACACTAGCCACTAGACACAAGTTTTGCAGGCATATCAGGCTGACCTGCTTAGGGACCTGAATGAAGGTGAGCAGGTGGGGCCCAACACGATTAAAGAGGCGTGTTGGGCCATGGATTTGTCTATGGGCTACCAAGGAGATGGCCTGTGCCATTGGTCGCTCCATGGCATCTTTGGTGTCTACGGAGAGGCACCTATGGCTAAAACTGTTAGAGATTAAAGAAATAGATATATATTTCCTGATGGGCGCCCCCTGTCGCCTTCTTGGACTCTTCTGCGTCGCAGTCAGCACTGTCATCGAGAGGTTTCAGTGGAGTGCTCTGCAGAGTCTGCTACCTTTACCTTTACCACCATGGAGGTAGCATCCATTGTACAGTAGTTTACAACAAGTTAATTATTCTGCATCCGCCCCAGTTCATTGTGCCGCTGGGATGCTTGCCCCCTCCGAGGAGGATTCGAAGGGAATCTTTTAGGTTGTTCCCTGCCAGTCATCAGCTTCATGGATCAAACATATTTCTCAGTATGCACTCAAGAGACTGATTTCCTCGGTAGTCCTTTTGACAGCATGGAAACTTCTGCCAAATGTGTCTCAGTGGGTCTATGGCAAGCTATAGAAAAGGTATATGTGGGTGGGCCACTAAGGCACAACCATCAAGACCTGCTCCTCATCCTTTCTGACAGTGTCTGCGCAAGTAGGCTCACTGGGGGAAACATATATTTGCATCTCTTTTTTAATATCTTCATGATTTCTTCTAAAGTTCCAAAGCAACTGATACTTGTTGGTCTGAAGAGCAAATTTATCTTCAGCAAGTGCAAGAAACATGTTTGATACCGCACTGTCAGAGAAAGCGTGTTAAATGTGCTATACAAATAATCTTGACACGTCTTAACCAAAAAAGTATCTGTCCTGCAGCGTTTTTTTTTTTTTTTTTTTTTTTTACCACAGTAAAGAATTAAATAGGCCTAACTAAACGAGAATCATGTTTATAATCCCTTGCGAAAATGGGTGAGACATGAGTGAAGATTTGGAAAAAAAAGAGATTCCATGCCCTGTGGAATAGCTATTGGAATATTATAAAATTTGCTGATAATCAGGTGACCAGATCGCAAAGCAGAATACAAAACAGAGAAGAGATTAATTTAGTTAATTTATTTATACACCATGGCCTTCTTGCAGGATGCTTGACTTTGCCGCTGAAGCAGGTGTAGAAGCTGCAGGGGGGCACCCTCTGCAACTAACAGACTGGGGGGCAACTCTCGTGGCCTGGTGGCAGAGGTGTCACGCCGGGGCAGTATAATGCTTAATGGCCTTGACCTTGATGGTTGAGAAAGCGATCTTTGTTGACATCCTGGATCTCTGTACGATTTAGCCATAGGTGGCATTCCTGGACGACCAAGGTAACATTGTTTGGCCAAGGGTCTGTGGTGTGACTTTCGTTGCTCTAAGGGTGAGGTCAGTCACCATCATGGTCAGCAGCTAAAACTGTGCAGCTCATTGAGAGCTTTTGCCTGATGGACATGGAGGATGGCATCCAGGGTGGAGGCTGCCTGTCCAGTGGCATTGTAAGCCTTATCAGCCAGGGCTGCCGTGCTCTTACATGCCTTGGACAGGAGACATGGATGATTCTGCCAGCTGTGGCAGCATTTTGTGGGCACAAGCGCACAGCAGTTGCAAGATCCACCTGTGGAATGTCCATGTACCCCTTGGCAGCCTCACCATTGAGGGTAGTTGAGAGTGGAGGAGGCTGCCAAAGAGGACATGGGGACATCTGTCTCAGCAGGCTCATGGCCCAGGCATGTGAGACAGTGATCATGGCCGTTGGATGAAGACGTCGGATGGAAAGTTTACTTTTAGTTAATGCTTTAGTAACTAAATGTGACTGTCATTTTTATTAGTTTTTTGTGGTTGTTGTTTTATAGTTTTAAATTATTTAATTGTATTTAGTTTCAGTTATTGTAGTACTTCAACTTAAACTAAATGAAAATAAAAAATGTTGCCTTGGCAACAAGCTAAAATAAAATAAGTTTCAGGTGTTTATTAGTTTTAGTTAACTATAATAACCCTCTATCAGTCTATACAAGTATTTCCTTTTTGTTTAATGTTTGGAAATTCATTCTCCAAAAAAACTCTGAATCTGTTATTTTTTGGGATGTACCAGGTCATTCAGCAGAAGAGTGAAGAATGCGATCACATTAAGTTCTTGATTGAGGAGAAGGACTCAGAGGAGGAGGCCTTTTATGAGGACTTGGATGGTTTTGAGGAGAATGGGACTCAAGAGACACGGATCAGTCCATACACCTTCTGCAAGGCTTTCCCATTCCACTTGATGTTTGACAAGGATCTCATGCTTTCGCAGTGTGGAAATGCCATCTTTAGAGTTCTGCCACAGGTTTACCTGCTCAAAAATGGTTGTTTGCAAATATAAAAGTGAGATATTTAAAAAGTATATAAAAAAAGTATGATGGAGTAACATGTCAATTTATGTGTCATCTTCCAGCTGCAGCCTGGCATCTGTAACCTGTCCTCAGTGTTCTCTCTGGTGCGGCCGCACATAGACTTTAGTTTCCATGGTATCCTGTCTCACATCAACACTGTCTTTGTGCTGCGGAGTAAGGTCTGTCTGCCTCAAAACACATTACATACAGTCTGATATATAAACCACCAACAATCATTAACAAAAATGTGGTTAATATTTTATGACACAAGTGTGTTTATCAGTTAGTATGTCACATACTCATATCCAAATACAAGGATTACAATGCATGTTTTAAGAAATATGAAAATTAAAATCTGTTAAAAACTAATTTCTGTTTGTTAATGGTTTTATCTAGGAGGGCCTCCTGAACGTAGAGACTGCTGAGAGTGAAGATGAACTCACAGGAACAGAGATCAGCTGTCTCAGACTGAAGGGTCAGATGATTTCACTTCCTGAGACTGAGAACATCCTTTTTCTGTGCTCACCAAGGTAGATGGAAAAGACTGAAATATTACCAATAAAGCACATTTTGGTAGCTTAAACCAGTGGTTCTCAACTTAATTAGCCATGGGACACACATTTTCCCATGGTCATTAAGCCACGACCCAATTTTTGTAGGAATTTATAATTACCTAATTTCTCTCTCTTAGTTAGATGATGTCAAGGTCTGAATCTGTCTGTGCCCACATACTTTAAAAACTATATAGTGCCAGCTATAATAATCTCTCTCTCTCTCTCTCTCTCTCTCTCTCTTCCGGTGAGGGTGACTGAGGCCCATCGTGTGTGGTGGCGTTGGAGAGCGCTCTTTTCTCTTTTGGGGCTTTTCCCCCTCTTTTGTTTCTTTTCTTTGTTTCTTTTCCCCCTACGTTAAGTGCTATATATTTCTTAATTTTTATATAAAAAAATAAAATAAAAAAAAAGACACACAAGCGGGTTCTGGGTGTCGGTATGGCAGCCGTTCCGGCGATAGGAACGGCCTCCTTATCCCTTCGTAATGGGTGCAGGTGTGTGCCAGAGGCTGGTGTAACAGTTGAAGATTTGTTGGTGGTGGTAGGGCAAAAGGTTGGGTTCGATAATATAATCTCTGGCTCGCGAATGAACAAAGCAATCGTAGTATTTTTGAAAGCTGAAGCGTTAGTGAATGAATTGACTGTAGACGGATTGTGGGTGAAAGAGGCGTTTGTTCCGGTTTCCCCATTGTCAGCCCCAGCTACTAAAATCACTATTTCAAATGTTCCGCCGTTTGTTTCCAATGATGCAATCATGAAAGAACTTTTAAGATTTGGGAAAATTGCAAGCCCCATGAGAATGATACCATTAGGGTGCAAAAACACGGCGTTAAAGCACGTTTTGTCATTTCGACGTCAGATCTTTATGTTCTTAAGCTCCCAAGATCGGCTTCTAGAAGCCTCCTTTCGCGTCAATCATGAAGATAATTCGTATATGGTATACGCGAGCACAGAGACTCTGAAATGTTTTGATTGTGGCGATGTCGGGCATAAGCGCTTCTCGTGCCCGCATAAAGTGCGCGAGGAACCCCAGCCGCCAACGATCGCATCTACCGAGGAATCTAATGGAGAAATACAGGCGATCGAAAGGAAAGACACTGCGCAGATTGATAGAGTAACGGAGGAGGTGAAGGAACAAGAAGAGGTGAGTGGATTTGTTTCTAAAAATGTGAGTGATGAGCAGCCTGGATGTAGTCATGCTGGTGAAAAACCTGCTAGCGCTTGTGGTGCTACGGATACGGTGAAGGAATGCAGTGTACAGGATGTGTTGCAATCTTCTTTAGTGACACAGGCTAGATGTTCAGAAGAAGACTTAGGAGAGGAAATGGATGCTTTATCTCAGAGTACAGAAGATGGTATGAGAGATGAGCAGTGGTCTGAGATGGAAAGAATAAGAGAAAACGATCTTTATACTGTTGAACAAATTAATAGTTTTCTTGATGAAACAAAAGGGAAAACAGGAGTAGAAATTGGTGATTTTTTTCCTGATCTCGAGAAGTTTGTTTCTTCAGTAACTTGGGCCCGAAAAATGAGTAATAATACTGAGCTCTCCCAACAGAAAAGGTTTCGGCTTAAGAAACATATCACATCTGCTAGACAAAAAATTAAAACGGTTGGAAAAGAGCAGCTAACGAGGGGGAAAGTTAAGGATTCATGATGGGTTTCAATTTGTCTTTAATTTTTCTCTGCTGTTTTTTTCTCTCTCTCTTTCTGATGGAGGTCTTACGAGTAGGATCACTAAATGTGAATGGGATGAGGGACATGAGAAAACGTGTATTTCTTTCTGAGATTATTAATTTGAAAGAATTAAATGTTGTCTTCTTACAAGAAACTCACAGTAATCTAGACAATGAAGGTGACTGGGGGCTATGGTGGAGGGGAGAGCACTTTCTAAGCCATGGGAGTAATCTAAGTGCAGGGGTGGCAATCTTGTTTTCTCCTTCTCTCAATCTTAATATTTTGTGGAAAAATGAATTAGAACCTGGAAGACTTTTGATTGTTAGAGCTGAAATTCATAATATGCATTTTATTTTTGTAAATATTTATGCACCAAATTTAGGTATTGAGAGAATAAGGCTGTTTTCAAAATTAGAACAGTTTTTAAGAAAACAACATGATGGAGATTTTGTTGTTCTTGGTGGAGACTGGAACTGCACTTTAGATTTCAAGATGGATAGGAATGGCGAAGAACCACACCCTTTGTCAGCCACCTGCCTTGAAAGAGTGGTAAAAAATCTACACTTGTTAGATGTATGGAGGGAAAATAATCCTTTAGTTGAAGAGTATTCTTGGGTGAGTTTTAGTAATGATAGATTGTCTGCGGCCCGTTTAGACAGGTTCTATCTATCACATGATATGAAGAATAGGATCTTAAATGCAACTATTACCCATGTTCCTTTTTCAGATCACAAACTAATCACAGTTGAATGTAGTCTCACAAAAAAAACCTATAAGAGTTCCTACTGGCATTTTAACACTAAGTTGTTGGAAGATAAGCATTTTTGTGAAAATTTTAATACCTTTTGGGACATTTGGAAGAATGAGAAAGGAAGATATGATGATATTATTCAGTGGTGGGAGATTGGGAAGGTGTTTATTAAGGAGTATTGCCAACAATATTCTTCCCATTCCAACTTGTGTTTAAAAAAAGCAGTGGAGAATTTGGAGCAAGAACTTAAGATTATTGAAGGGAATTTGATTGTAAACGCTGCTTCTAACTTGAAGGATATGTTGACTGAAAAGAAAAACGTCTTGAACTCGATCCTTAATGAAAAAGTTAAAGGAGAGCTTATAAAGAATCGCTATCTAACAAAGAGAGACATTGATGCTCCTACGTCCTTCTTTTTTAATTTAGAACGTAAAACTAAACATGGACAAAAGATGTTGTTTTTAAAAGACGAAAATGGACATCTTGTTTCAGATCCAGAAAGGATGCGAAAAATTGCAGTGGATTTTTACACTGAGTTATATTCTGCTGAATCATTAAATGAGCAATGCAGATATGAACTTTTACGAGATCTTCCTGTGTTATCCTTGGAAAAAAAACAACTTATGGAAGCGCAACTTACCTTTAATGAACTGACCTCAGCTGTAATGGAACTCTCATCAGGTCGAGCACCAGGAATTGATGGACTTCCTGCCGAATTTTATAAACGATTTTGGACTATTATTGGCAATGATTTTTTTGAAGTTGCTCAAAAATGCATAAGTGAAGGATGCCTAACAAGAAGTTGTCAGCGTGCCACTTTAACATTGCTCCCAAAAAAAGGGGATCTGACATTACTGAAAAATTGGAGACCCATAGCACTCTTATGTTCAGAATATAAAATTCTTTCTAAGTGTCTTGCTAAAAGGTTGAATGATGTAGTGCATGAAATTATTCAAACAGATCAATCTTATTGTGTAAAGGGCAGATCTATTGCAGATAATTTACATCTGATGCGGGATCTTTATGATTATGCTGTTTATAATAATGTTGATGTGGGGTTTTTGTCAATGGACCAAGAGAAGGCCTTTGATAGAGTCGACCATAGGTTCCTATTTGAGACTCTTAAGGCCTTTGGCTTTGGTAATAATTTAATTTCATGTATAAAGATGCTTTATAATGAGGCAACTTGCTTAATCAAAATAGGTGGTGCTCTCAGTGTCCCCATAAAGGTTCAGAGGGGTATCAGGCAAGGTTGCCCCATTTCAGGGCAGCTTTATAGCATTGCTCTTGAGCCTTTGCTCTGTAAATTAAGAAGAGAATTAATGGGACTGCAAATCAGAGAAATAGATTTTTCCCAGTCAATTAAATTGTCTGCATATGCGGATGACCTTACGGTTTTAATAAGAGGCAATCAAGATGTTAATGTTGTAAAAGAATGTTTAGAAACTTACGAAAAGGCGGCATCTGCAAAAGTTAATTGGGGCAAAAGTGTGGCTTTATGGTGTGGACATGACAATAATGGTCCTCTTCTTCCTGGTGGGTTGAAATGGGGAAGAGAAGGTTTTAAATATTTAGGGCTGTTTTTAGGATCTGAAGAATATAGGAAACAGAACTGGGAGGGACTAGTGGAGAAAACATGTGCTCAGTTGTCTCGATGGAAGTGGTTGCTCCTCCAGCTATCCTATAGGGGTAGGGTTCTGGTCTGTAACAATCTTATTGCTGCTACTTTGTGGCACAAGATGATGATTTTAGAACCTCCTGAAGAACTGATAATGGACATTCAAAAGCAACTAGTTGATTTTTTTTGGACTGGGCATCATTGGTTAAAAGCACCAGTACTTTATCTGCCCAGGATGGAGGGAGGTCAAGGACTCATTGACATCAGATCCAGAATTAAAGCTTTCAGACTTCGGACTGCTCAAAGATTCCTGTATGGTGAAGATGTGAGCTGGTTCGGGGTAGCCTGTGGCCTCCTGAGAAGAACAGGGAAAATGGGATTTGATCGTCAGCTGTTCTTAATGGACATTAATAAGCTGGACCTAACTGGTCTGTCACCATTCTACAAGTCAATACTGAGAGCGTGGACTCTTTTAAAAATTGGCAGAGACCTTAATGGTGAAGAGAGTCAGTGGCTACTGGAAGAACCCTTGATCTTTAATCCAAAAATTGATTTGGATGTGTTGAAATCAACTACTGTGAGGAATGCTTTGTTGTCTGCAAGTATTGTAAAAATCGGACATCTATTGACTGAAGATGGATGGATTTCAGCAGAGACTCTGGCTACCAAGCTGGGTCTAAGATCAGTCCGAGTTATGCAGAGGCTGTTGAACCACATATGTGAGTATATACCCTCGGACTATAGAGACTCTTTATTTTTACACCAAAAAGGAAACGTTGTTTCTTCTTTCCCTGAACTGGACATTGCAGCTGCAACTGGCTTATGGCAAGAAACTGAAGGTGGTATCCTTTCTTTCAAGACACCTCAACTGGGGCATTTCAGAGACATTGGGAAAAAAGCAACTTACATTTTGTGTGTAAAAGTTATCCATCTTCATGTTCTTGAAACCGTAAAGGAGTCTAAATGGCTGGAGTTTTTTGGACCTGACCATTCCCCGAAAGGTAGCTGGAGGTCCTTGTACAAGCCCCCCATTGAGAAAAGGTCTGGAGATCTGCAATGGCGCGTTGTGCATGGAATCATAGCTACAAACAGATACAGAGCACATTTTGATCCACTAGCAGGGATAGGTTGTCCTTTTTGTGATCAACAGGAAACAGTTTTTCATTTATTTGTTAGTTGTAGTAGATTATTGCCTCTTTTTGAAATTCTTGGTGGATGGTGTCAGACTTTAGGGGAAGTTCTCACACCTGAATTGTATATCTATGGACCTAAATATAAACGCAGCAAGAGAGAGACTTATCACCTACTCAATTTTATCTTTGGACAAGCAAAGTTAGCTGTTTGGCTGTCCCGTAAAAGTAAAATAGGTGGTGTGGGGCAAACTGATGTGGTACTGATTTATGAAGGTTTGATGAAGTCACGGTTAAGAATAGAATTTGAATATTATCGACTGAATGAGAATATTGAAGAGTTCAAGTTTAAGTGGGCTATAAATAACTGTATTTGCGATGTTGACTGTGATGGTAATTTACAAACCTATGTATGATAACGTTTGGGTGTTTTGTAATTTTATTTCATGTTCTGTGATGGCTAAATTAATTGATTGAACATTGTTTTAAAAAAAAAAAAAAAAAAAGTTTTTTGTAATTAAAGTTGTTCAAAAGTCTCTCTCTCTCTCTCTCTCTCTCTCTCTCTCTCTCTCTCTCTCTCTCTCTCTCTCTCTCTCTCTCTCTCTCTCTCTCTCTCTCTCTCTCTCTCTCTCTCTCTCTCTCTCTCTCTCTCTCTCTCTCTCTCGTTACATTATTTATTTATTTATTGGTTCTTTTTAGAACATTTTACGATGTTGCATGCCCATAGTTGCTTTCACGTTTTATTTATAATGTGATATAAAAAGTGGTGTACAGTGTGCACCAGTGCATTTGCTTGTGCAATTGGGGAATGCACGCTACAAGCACAGAATAACGGCTGACAGGACTGGAAAGTATAATGACACATATATAGCCTGACAACATCTCATCTGACCACAGATACTGAATCAGGACAGTGTGTTTTTTTTTTTTTCTGACAAAAGCATCAACAGCCTTTTACATCTTTCAAAAAAGTCTTGCATCAAAAAAACTGAATTTTGTTTGTTTGTTGTTGTTGTTTCTTTGACTGCACACTCCATGACCCACTCAAAACTCACTTTTAGATTGCGAGCCATAGTTGTATTAATTCAGATTTTAAAATCATTCTTCTGCTCTCAACATGAACTTGAAGATGGACAGTACACGGCAAAATGTGGTAACAGTTTTTACAATTGTGACTTATTTCTACTTGATTTATACATTTAATGCAGATTTTATGAAGGAAATATAGCTGGATTAACAAGTAGTACTGAGTGTAATATCAGTACTACTTGTTAGAGAATAAGTACAGTCCATTGCCTCCTAAATCAATGGTCAGCAATGTACAGCAGTTAGGCCAGTATCTAATAAAATGTTCACGTCCCAGGTTTTCTGTAGGCCTCTTATAAGCTAAATCCTACTAAAAGGTTTTATATAAGGTTTTTTTGTAAGGTTTTTTATTTTATTTATTTTTTTACTATGTGTTCTAGTATCTTATTTCACAATGCCTGTCTGAGATGAGGTGAGGCCACTTTTAGTTGAGCAGGTCACTCGGTTCAGGCACTCTTCACTGGCAAAGCACAGCTACTATAATAATCCTTCCCACTGGTTTAGATTGAATCATCTGCTGTTGTTTTTTTTTATTTAGAAACTACAATAATCCCCATGGCATGAATACAGAGGCTTTGATACATTATTATAAGATATGCGTTGAACTGATTATGCCTTGAACTGTTATATTGGGCTATACAGTATTTTAAGTATTTTAAGTATTTTAATATATATTGTTATATTTTTTGAACACAGGGTTTTTGGAGAACTACTTCATTTACTTTGTGATCATTTATGGGCTTAATCAATTGTTTTGTCATTTGTCTATGTCAGTGTAATGAATCTGGATGACCTTACGAGGAGAGGTCTGTACCTGAGTGACATTCCTCTTCATGACGCCACCCGTGACCTTGTGTTACTGGGGGAGCAGTTTCGTGAAGAGTACAAGTTGACCCAGGAGCTGGAGATTCTGACTGATCGCCTGCAGCACACACTCCGAGCCCTGGAGGATGAGAAGAAGAAGACAGACAGGTCAGTCTATGGCAGATTTTTTTATTTGCATACAGTAGTGAACAAAAATGATGTCCAGTTGGCATACCATTTTAGGGTTATGTATCAAACCTGAGAAGGGAACGAGATCCTGTGTCGGTTTTTGCTAAGAAAAATGCTCCAAACCGACCATGCTCAACTATTTCTAATACTGGGATTCCTTCATTAGATCAGTCCAAGCCACAGCTATAGGAAAGCCCCTCGGAGCAGAGCTACCAGGGGAGACTTTAGACATAGCCTCAGCTAAGTCCATAGCACTATATCTAGCAAACAAACCAGGCAATAGATTAAAAAAGGACCTTTTTACTGGGATGTAACAGACCTTTGTGTTTTGTATCACTAGTGCAGTGTCTGTTCTCGGAGCATATGAGCCCTACCTTTGTGAACCCTTCTCTAGACTCCTGCCTTTATTAGGTATTTAATGTCGCCCAGCCTCCAACTTTGCAGAAATCTGCTAAAGAGGTGCCATGCACTAATGCCCATGAGGAGGCAGCACTTCTTGTGCGGTGTGCTCTAACTCCGAAGGGGCACAGGATTCCTTGAGTTTGCTACACCAAGGCAGTGGCATCCACTATCCAGGGGCCCAACCTCTTTTTGGAGACAGCCTTTCCTTTTCCTAGACAAAAATCTGCTCTGAGCTCCTAAAGCTCTGTGTGTGGTCCACGTAGATGCGCTGGGCAGGAATGGGACACAGCAACGCAAGGACAAGAGTCTGCCTCCTCCAGGGGCAGCACTTAAATTCTCACCACCTGGTCCTGAAAAGGAGTGTTTGGAACTTTGGGCACATATCAAAGCTAGGTCTCAGGACTATGTGAGAATCTGCTGGCCCAAATTCCAGGCACATTTCGCTGACAAAAAAATGCCTGCAGGCCCATATGTGCCATATGGTGCCCCGTCCCTGAAAAAGAAGGTCCTTTCTCAGGGGAATCTGTCAGGGAAGGGATGTTTTGAGGAGCATCATGTCCAAGAACCAAGTCCGGATGTGCCTGTAGGGCGTAACCATCAAGGGGGAAATGCTCGTGAGGATGGATTTCTGGTTTAGCATCTTAAACGGAAGCTTGTGAAGGGCCCAGTTCAAGGCACGCAAATCCAAGATCGCCCACTGCCTTTCTTGGGTACAATAAAGTATGGGCTGTAAAACACTGGCTTTATCTAGGCTGGCGGGACCGATTCTATTGTTTCCTTAGTTAGGAGTGGGAATCTTTTAGAATCTCAAGATTCGATTTAAATCAATTCTTGGGTCAAAATTTAATTATTGCATGGATTTGATTTTAGATTTGATCCTAAAGTTTTTTTAAAAATTTTATTTCATTTATTGTCCATGAAGCACTGTGCCCCTCTAATGTATTGATATTAAATACAACTCATTTGGGGAATTAAACTTTAAATGACATTTTGTGAATTATAATTGTTCAATCTTGGGTTATTATTGTTTTACTTCATTAATCAATTTATATCTAATAACTATTTTATTGACCTTTTTATTTTTTTAGGATACTGGTAATACTAGTTCCCTTTCAGTCAGTACACTACAAGTTATGTCAGTACTGACGAAATGGGGGTTTAGAAAGCCAGCTGCTTTCAATCTCAATCAAAATGATCCAATGACATGGGTCTGCGGAATTTGCCTAATGCAACTCCGCCACACTGCGTGGGTATAAACGGCGTTGCATAGCAGTCACGCATGTATGTTTCTGCTTCGGAGCAGAGTTCAACTTGCCTTCCTTAGCGATCCTTCTCTTCAAGACGAGTGTCTCCCCAGAGTGTTGGTGATACGGTGCATTCCATCAGGTTCCGCATTCCTGTCGGTCTGTGCAGTGATCTGTGCAGGTCTGTGTGTTCTCTAGGGCTGTCCTCGACTAAGGATTTAGACATTCGAATCAGAATTGTCGAATCTCTCTATGGTCGACCGATAGTCGAATCATCTATGTGTGTGTGAATGGGTTGGGAGGGGCACGACACTTGTCAGCAGAAGGGTAAAACTATTTTTATTTTCCTTTACACACTGCACACAGCAACAACTTTTAATAAAGCGACCAAAACTACCTGCCAACTGACAGACGAACTGACAATGGCTTTCTTATTTAGGTTTAGATAGCCTAAAAGGTAATGTGGTGGATAAACATTCATAAACCGTTTTCTCATAACATGTTAAAGCCGCGATCGAAATACAGAACATCACACAAAAATATAAAAGAACATTTTGATAAATCAACCTAAAAAAAATACCTGCCTAGAGAGGAAAAGAACACTTAGTGCGTTTACATGCACTTTCTTAAGCCGATTGTGCCTAAAGGGGGTGAAGGACGTGAAGCTCAGCCTCTCGCCTCAGGATCTCACACCGCCACCTGACGCACACATTATATACACGCAAGCTCAATTTTGAATTGACTGACAGAAGAGCTGCACGATGAGTGTATCTTGTAGCACAGGGTTAAATCAGTATGTACATTGACTATTTGAAGGAAATATAATATAAATTTTATATAAAACCTTGAAAAAGCGCTCTGTGGTGCGGCAGGCTCTGTGGCACAGACAGGCGCTGAATGCTGCCGCCGGTGTGTGAACATTCATTAAACGTGTTCGAATTTTAAAGGTGCGGTGCGAAGCTCAGCGCACTTAAAGGGGTTGCACACCAGATGCTCAGCTCAGCGCCGCGATGTCTTTAAAATATTGAGCACCCCTATATTGCCAAAATGGTATGATCCTTGTTTCATAACACCCACGAAGATTCGACCGTAAGATCGGTGGTCTAATCAGGCTCCGCATATCGATGCATCGAATCTTTGACTATTCGGGGTCACCCCTAGTGTTTTCCCTGGGTATCTCAGCACTCTGCCTGAGTAAAACTCCTCACAAAGAGCTGCACGTAGCACATATTTTTAAAGATGTCTCCATTCCTGGGTGTGGTCGACAGGTTAGTCTGCTTGATGGGCATGAGCGCTGCTTGGTATGCTTGGGCTTAGTGCATGCTGACCGGGCGTTCATGGATGCGTCATGTTCTCACTGCAGGAACATGACCATCACAGTGTTGAGATCGAGACTGGGTGAACTCCGTGCTGGAGGGAGAGTCCCCTCTACCACACCCCAATCTGAGGTCTTTACGCGAGGCTCCACTTTGGCTGGTGGTCAGGGTGATCTGAAGGTAATGGTGTGGAGCAACCCAACGCAACGTATCTGGGGGCGGCCCACGCCGAGCTCACCGCCAGCCTCCATTGCCTTTCTTTCCTGAGGTGCATGAAGAGGTGTCAAAGTCGTTGAAGGCTCCCATGTCTTATCGCGACTGCCCGGCAGCCGCTTCCACATTCACTGTGCTCGATGGGGGCGTGGCTAGAGGGTATACTGGGGTTCCCTCCGTGGAGCGTTCTGTTGCAATGCAGCTGTGTCCACAGAGCGCCACTGCGTGGCGACCCTAAGCACCCCTCCAAAGCCATCCACACAGTGGGGTGGGGTTGCATTAGGCAAATTCCGCAGACCCATGACATTTTTTATGTCATTGTATCATTTTGATTGAGATTGAAGGCAGCTGGCTTTCTAAGCGAAACCCCCATTTTGTAATGTAACATCTCTGTTCCCTTCATTCAGGGAACGAGGGTTACATACGTAACCGAGACGTTATATTGTATAAATTAGATTTATTGGGACAGTTTTGCCATCTATGTTTATTATATTGTGTTTTTAGGTGGCTTGTTTTGCTTTTTTGTAATATCTGGCAACCCTTCACCGGAGCTTTAATGAAGAGAGGGAAAAGTTCATATAAGAGTAGAAGAAGAGCAGAAGTATGCAAACTGAACAGCAATTACTGTGAGTGGAGTTATTTAAGAGTTTTAATTGTACAAACCTTGTATCAGCATTATTATTTTACTTAAACCCAATGCAGACTGAATGTGATGATAACCAAGGTAACATTTCGAGCAATGCTGGGCAATGCTGCCCAACCAGGTGAGACCAAGAAACATATCAAAGCTGGGTCTCAGGACGACGTGAGAATCTGCTGGCCCAAATTGGAGGCATGTTTCACTGACCAAAAAAATGTCTGCAGTGTCTGCAGAGTCCTGAAAAAAGAAGCCAAAGCGCTTCGATCACCCCCAGGTGGCTGGATGCAGTATATGTCATATATCCATGAAATATAATGAGTCATACCTTGATGTCGTGGCTCCACTTTGCGCTCACTACTGCGCAGACTCGGGCTCCAAGTTGCTATTGCGCAGACTCAAGACTGACGATGGCAGCACCATTTTTGGACACTGGCAGCTTTACTTGCTTCAATGGAAGATTGAAGCTTTTCTTGCTTCAATGGAGTGTTTATGCACGTCTTTGTGCGTTTAACAGTCTATGGGTGAGACACACAACCGATCTAAATTATTGCCCACTCTCAATGAGAAAGTGCCCAAGCAACATTGCTCAAAAAGCTGCCCCGTGTATTATCTTGAGACCGTTGCTCCTCAGCCTTTCATCAAAATGTATGATTATCAGCTAGTTCCGATCAGTGGTCGACCTTTTGGAGTAAATGTCGACACATTTAATACGTGCTGTTGCATTCTCAATATTTAGTAATTTAGACTTGGATACAGGATAAGTTAATTTGCTTTTACAAGCAGGTACTGTCTGTTACCACAGCAGCACGTCCACGATGAACGTGCATCTCATGCTTAAACAAAACAGTTTTAGCTGTGCTGCCATTCTGGATTGCAGACTGTAAGTCATTTTTGCTTATTAGTATAGTTGAATTTTATTATCAAATGTCAGCAGCAAAGACAAAGTGAGATTAAATGCATGGTGTATTTGTATTGTTTTACATATTTAATTAGGCTTGCATAATATTCTGATTTTGTATTTTAATGTCTTTATTTATTTTGAGGAATACCAAATCTGTTTTTGTGCAAGCAAGATGAGTAAATGCACGCTCCCATTTAGTCTAGAACTACAATGACGTGTTTACACAGCACACATACCTCTGTAATCATTCCTGATTTCTCACAAATAAATTGGAAAATGATATGAAAAAGTAATGTTACTTTACTTATTACTTGAAAAAGTAATCTGATTACATAGCTCACATAACTTGTAATGCGTTACCCCAACAATGATTATGAGATTAACTGATTTTTTATGTAGTCTCGGGCTACAGTATCTCATACATCATACTTAACCCTCCATGGGATGCATTATGTTTTAACCATGAAATATTTTTTTCAAATAAGTTTTTATTACATAGCTTCAATCATACAAACCAAAAAAGTACTTAGGGAATTTGGGGGATTTTCTAAATCTATAAATGTATATAAGGGGGTACTTGGTAAATGTGGCAATACTGTACCACAAGGGAAAATGGTAAAAAAAAAAAAAAAAAAAAAAAAAAAAACCTTTCTTTCCTATTTAATTTTAGAAATGTATAGATTTATAAACTTAAGATTCATGTAAACCGAAAATAAGTAGATCCCTATTATTTATATATTTTCTCAATTTACAGCAAAACTATGTTAGACAAAGTTGATTTGTGAATAAAAAATGTCTAATTTAATTATCAAAGATGCTGCAAAAAAATTCCCCTTTGAGATGAGGTGTTTCGAAATTAGGTTAATAGAGCAATTTCTCTAGCATTTCAAAATGTGTCTTCCGTGTGAGGGTGACAGTGGGGAAGTTTTGGAGGGGCATTCAAATGTCATTTGACTTGAAAACAGAACAGCATAGGCCTGCCTTTTTAAAGCTACACTGTGCCACTTTTTTAGTTTATTCTAAGCTAAAAACATTAAGTTCTTTCAAAAATATATGTGCTCATTAATGTATATTTACTTCTTTCAAGTAATAAAGTATTCTCGTAAGTTTATAATATGCCATTGAAAATACATACTGGTGAGGGGTTCGAATGCTGGTCGCCATGTTGCCCCTCCATCTTGAAAGTACATTAGCCAAAGAGGGACATACCCGTAAATTCAAGCTTCGCCTTTCGCGTTTTAACACTCGATGGCACCGTGTCGAATGTGAAGAGGGGGATTACCATGTTAACCTTGGACTAAATCAGCCACCGTAGGAATTAAAACGAAATCAGAATTGAGAAGAACAGAAACTAATATTCACTTGGTGGTCATATACCTTTACACCGCTAGATGGGGGAAAATATCACACAGTGTAGCTTTAAGTCCCATAGTGCAAATCATTTTTTTTTCTTTCAGAATAACAAGGCAATGAGTAGAAATGTATTGTTACCATTTGGCAACGCTGCACCATTAAGCTTTAAATGTAATACAGTATAGTGTTACATTTCTGTCAACATTCTTCCCTTTCCGTCACTAAAGGAAGACCTTTGAGAGTTTGTGTGGCATTTACAGTGTTCTGTTTTTCCCGATAAATAAAATAAGCCTCATCTCCTCCTCTGCATGCATTAACTTTGTACAGTAATCTGTAAATTACATTACATGTCAATCAGACCATCTCTTCCTGTCTAAATTGGTGGTTACACAAGGCAAGCTGGAAATAGGCTGTAGTATTATCCGAGACCATGTGTGAGGACCTAGATCCAAAGCAACACACTGAGTAATGCAACAAAGGTCACTTTTAGATCTAATGACTAAGGCACTACTCCAGATGGCACCCTAAGCCCTTACAGTCCTGCTTCAAGTCTATTGTTTGTTGATACAATGCCACACAAACTGTCACAAGGCTATAATGACACACAAAAAAACATGAAATTGGTTTTACTTTGTTTCCCCCGCGTACAGTTTTTTAAAGATGGCTGTCTCTCTTTTCCTGCTTGGAAAATGAGGCTGTATTTGCACTCTCTGTGGGGAGCCTGTCTGCAAACTCTGTGTTTGTTTATTAAATCTGGTTGAGAACCTTGAACATCACCAGAGACCCTCTCTCTCATCCACACACACAATAAATACCAGCTGGAGCTACGCAAATGCCTGTGTTCTAGTCAGAATTTAAAACATGATTGTTCCTAAGTATGGTTTAGAAGCTTGTTTTTTCATTTTTGTTGCAAATGAAAATCTATGTGTAAGAATTACTATGAGTAGCTAAAGTGGGGTTATGACTTCTAACTAAGCATACTTTTTTTCACAATACAACATTCCAAATGTGTCAATAGCGTTGGATGCACATGCATTTCTTGGAAACCTGGATGTTTGTGACTCTGTTGATAACAGGTGTACAAATGGGCCGTATTCTGAATGTGCTGAATAGTGCAGCCTTATCTTCACTAGCAGGCGTCCTGCACTAAAACTTGTGCAGTTGGTCAATTTAGGACACTGAGTTATGACTGTCATTTTCGGTTTATGTGTATGATTTTAGGACACAGTTTTTATGTGCAAATGAAGTAGGTCTCGCCTCAGAAAATTGGTGTTTTTTGTTGTACAGTTGAGACCTCATAAAAAATTCAGCTTTGCCTTCACAGATATAAATTACATTGGAATTGGAATTAAAATATTGAAATAAAAAGAGTTATTTAAAATTGTATTAATATTACACAATATTACTGCTTTTGCTATGTTTGATCAAATAAATGCCACTGTGGTGAGCACAAATTCTTAAATAAATAAATACATATTTATAAAGAGCCTGCAATATTCATTTCATATCTATTTTCTATCATGTATAACAAAGCTCTAAAATGCTTTCTGATCACAGAGGTTAATATTTGTGTTTTCCCATTGGCAGTATGAAATAAGAACAGAACAGATGGATGCATGTCTAAATGTAGTGAGCCAATACTCTAACAGCTCTGTGGATAATTAGCACTCAACCTTTAGGGAAAGTACAGTGTCTAAAAGAATGAAGTGATGCATATAATTCTATGGTCAGCTGAAGTGAATTTCACAAAAGGATTCATTTTGTGTTAGATTAAATAATTTAAGTCTTTTTAACAACCTTTTTTTTAACAAACCAAAGTAAACAACTGTAATGCTTTGGATGACTATGCAAAATTAAATTGTAACTATATTACTCAAAATGAAAATCTGTTGTTCAATCTGTGACATTGAATTCAATGAACATTTGTGTGTTATTTTTTTGAAGAGTGCACATGAAAATAATGATATTTCTTTGTTTCAGGTTGCTGTATTCGGTTCTGCCTCCGTCTGTAGCGAATGAACTGAGGCATAAGCGGCCTGTGCCTGCAAAACGATACGACAACGTGACAATTCTTTTCAGTGGCATTGTTGGGTTCAATGCGTTCTGCAGCAAACATGCATCAGCAGAGGGAGCCATTAAAATTGTAAACCTGCTCAACGACATCTACACCAGATTTGACATCCTCACTGATTCTCGGAAAAACCCTTATGTGTATAAGGTGAGTCAATTTTAAACTGTAAATTGAATCTCTTTATATGTGTGTTTTTGGTTTAGTGGAACAGCTGTGAAGAAAATAAAATATTTATTATTACTGAAATGCTTCAGAATTGATAGACATAATATCTTTATAACCATACTCACAGACATAAACAAATATATTTGTGGCCACATCCAGAGATATTCAGCACACAAAAGACACAACTCTGTATGATTGTGACATGCCTGAAAATATCTTGACAAAAAATGGTCCTAGGTACATGGATAACTTTGTGTGAGTGTGCTTATGAGAAGGCAAGCTAGCCACAATGTAAAGCATTATTACTTGCAAGGTAAAAAAAAATCTAAATCTAATTTCAGTGTCACTTTTAGAAAACTTTCTGTAATAAAGGTGTCACTTTCAACAAAAGTAAATAAACCTACCAGCTACAAAGTTCAAAGACAAAACATATTTTATAAGTCTTATGATATGTAGTTTTATCTTTTATGATGTACCTAATTAGATCAATAAATGAATGAGTATATTTAGAGCAGAGAGCAGAAGCTTATTTTTAAGTCAATTGCTAGATTGAATCATCTTAAGTGTTTTAATATATATATATATATATATATATATATATATATATATATATATATATATATATATATATATATATATATATATATATATATATATATATATATATATATATATATATATATATATATCATTATTATTATTTGAACCTTGCTTTAGGCAACCCAGAGCACGTTTACAATTCACATTCCTCTGAGTAATTTTTCTTGGATAAAAGAGAGGCACATGGAATTTACTAATTTATTCACTAGAGACGTATGCAATTGGTAATTAGGAAATATTAATCAAACAACATTACTGATATATTGTTCTTTGTTTAATGTTACAGAAACTGTATGGTGAATTATAATTACAGGCCTGCTTCTTATTTAAATTCCAACCACAGCAAACCATTTTAGTAACCAAATTTGAGTGTCCCTACTACAAATCTTGCATGTACCATACAGTGGGGCAAAAAAGTATTTAGTTAGCCACCAATTGTGCAAGTTCTCCCACTTGAAAATATGAAAGAGGCCTGTAATTTTAAAAACTTCAGCTCTGCAGCACATTTTGCATTTTTTTTTGAGAATTAGGAATATCTTAAGTTAAAAGAGCACCCTACCCACATACATTGGAGTAAATTGATAAAAATGGTCTCATTTTACAGAAAAAACTCTAAATTTTAAAACAGTGGTGAAATATTGCATATATTATATTGTATCTTTTCACAATCTTATGATAAACATAGATTATATAGAAAATACATATTTTGATTTATTTTTAATTTATTTATTTAAAAATCTATATTTTTTTTTTTATCATTTTGGTATCCAAGCTTTTTGGAAGTTTCTGTTGATTCTATAAATTGGCACTAAACAGGGGAAAACTACTAATTACTCTAATAACTCCTACTCATCTCCATTGACATAAACTGGCCACTAGGAAATCGAAAAGAAGGCTCCGCCTCGTCAACTTTGTAAAGGGAGATCTCGGGCTCTGATTGGTCTAGAATCATGATACACATGTCTATAAAGAGCTGAGATTCTCAGCTTTTCTGTAGCATGATGCAATATGTGATGACCTCATCAAAAAACGTGGCTAACATCGACAATCAAAACTAGCAATAATAAGAGTATTTGTCTGCATCACATGTTTTGATCTGGACATCGGTGACATATTACAGTGTCATTTGGCCATGCTTGCTCACAGACATGTAAAAATAGTCTCATTTTGAAGCAAACATCCTAAGGAACAAGCTGATATAGTGTTTGAGACTAGTAGTTTTACAACGGGTTTGTTATCCGAACAGGAATATGACTCATGTGTTTGATTGTTCAAAGGAGTCATTTCCATCTTTTTGATTCTTTTGATAATAAATTTACTGTAAATTATTGGATCTGTGAAATTAATTTGATATATGACTTGTCTATTTTAGGTGTGTTTGTGTGATAAAAATATGTAATTTTCTCGAGGGGGGGTCGAATTGCGCGCGGGGGGGGGGGTCGAATTCAGACCGTATTATTTTCTTCTATGTAATATAAATGCAGAAGTTCTTGGGTTATTAAGAAAGCTGAGGTTCTAATCTTTCAAATGATACCATATATGTCTAGTTTTGTGGTGCGCGAGTTATAGATATTTTTAAAAGATTATGATGATGGGGGGGGGTGCAGAGCTGAAGTGGTTAAGTTTTTAAAGGGTGCAAATTATTTGCAAGTATTTGGTCACCTACAAAAAAAGCAAGTTCCCTTTCAGTCGGTCACGTTCGACATACGTCGGACTAGACCGACGAATTGGGATCACTTCTGGAAACCCCTATCAGCTTCGAGATATAGAAAATGGGCCAATGAACATTGCGTGCGTGCGTGCTTTGCATATCGCACCCCGCCCCACTGCGTGAGTATAAAGCGGAAGCGATCGCCACGCACTGTTGTCATTCACTTCGGAGCCGAACGCCGTTGATGAAGCATCTGACTGCCTTCTATCTGCAAGAGAGAGAGAAAGCGTGTGCCGGGGGAAATTGCTCTTGTGTTGGCCAGACGGCACAAGACTGCGCGACCGTGACCTCACTGCTGCTGAGAGAGCTGCTGTTTTCACAGCAAACTGAGAAATTGAGCAAATTGCATTACACACACACACACCACACACAGTTAGTTCGGTGGGCGTGTTCCTTTTCTGGTGAGAGCAGAAACAGGCTGCACACAAACCCTGTTATTCTGCTGCGGTCGATCTCTGGGTGCTTCAGCACTAAAAGAGCAAATTTTCCCCACAAATGAGCTACATGGGTGACGTGCCGTCCTTTTCAGGATGTGCGTTTCTGGATGCGGTCGTTCCCTGTCGCCCGCTGACGGTCACAGACGCTGTATCACGTGCCTGGGCTTAGATCACGCTGAGGTGGCATTTGTGGATAGCTCATGTTCTCACTGCGGGAACATGACTATCTCGGCGCTTAGGTCGAGACTCACCTAACTGGAGTCCCCCTACCCATAGCTCGATTTAGGTCTATTCCTGCCCAGCAGAATAGACCTAATTTGACGGATGGCTGGGGTGACCTGAGGATCACGGTTAGGGCAAACTCTCCAACAACTCTTACAATGTAAAAAGTCATATTTTTTTTTCTTATGTGATTGTGTGACTTGGATATATAGCTGCAAGCAGAAGTATGTGAATAATTTTAACTAAATAAGAGAGACCCTAATCCCTCATAAGCGCTGCAACCGGTGGTGCTTCCGGAGGATGCATGAGGAGCTGACTAGGTCGTGAAAAAGCACCGTTTAGCGCCCCGTGGGCGACCTAGCGGCTCCTCCCCCCTCACTACCCTTGACGGCGGGCAGGTCTGGGGCTATGAGGGTCTCCCGTCGGTGGAGCGGGCCGTCGCGATGCAACTGTGTCCGATGTCCGCCTCTAGCTGGCGCGAGGACCCTGAAGCTCCCGTCCAGGGCCTGTAGGTTCTCTTCCGGTCTGACTGCGAAGGACTATAGGTCCTGTGGCCAGGCCACGTCCACCTTGCATGCCATGGCGCTGCTGCAGGTGCACCAAGCACAGGCGCTCATGGACATGCACGAGGGTAGTCCTGGCCCAGAGCTCCTCCGGGAACTCTGGATGGCGACGGACCTCGCCCTACGGGCGACGAAAACCACCACCCGTGCTATTGGCCAGGCGATGTCCACCTTGGTGGTCCAGGAGCAGCATCTCTGGCTCAACCTGGCCAATATGAGGGAGACCGATAAGACCCGGTTCCTGGACTCCCCTATTTCGTCGGCTGGGTTGTTTGGCGACGGGATCGAGAGCTTTGCCCAGCAGTTCAAGAAGCAGACGGAGGCCATCTGGCACATCCTGCCCTGGTTGTCCGCTGCTGCCTCCACCCCGCCCCCGGTGGCAGCACCTCCGCCTGCTCGTCGCCGTGGGTGCCCATCCGCCACTGCCCCCGCTCCCGCCGCAGCCCAGCAGCAGCCTCCACCCGGGCATAGGGGTGGAGCCGGCCGCAGGAAGGACATCCAGCCCGCTCAGGCAGCTGCCAATCCAGGTGGCAAGCGTCGTCGTAAGAGACCCTGAGACGGGCCACCCAGAGATGGAGGATCCTGCTTGACAGGAAGTGGCAGCAGCACAACTTCCTCCCCCCGGAGGAGGGCCGGGGGGCTCCCCTGTGACATTTACATCTGTCCCGCCACTGGTCCCTCGGCCAGTGGTACCCAAAACTTCACAAAAAGACCAGTTTCCAAAATCTCTGGGTGCCAAGAGAGTGCGCTTGGCGGTGACCCTCAGGCGCCTCTCCAATCGCCAGCAGGGGCGCAGGTAAGTGCTGTCACACACACACAGACCCCACCACGGGCCGCCTCCATGCCGTCCGGGTCGGGGCCCTGCATGCCGCTATGCTGTCCTGCTGCGGGTATGTCTGTGGTGCCGTTGGCCCCGCTGGTGCAGTCATTGGGGGCCTGGCTAGCGCTCCCCAGCCCGTCCCGCTGGCTCATCCGTACCATCAGACTCGGCTATGCGATTCAGTTTGCCCTGCATCCCCCCAAGTTCAGGGGTGTTCACTTGCATCACTTGCAGGTGCATCCGTCCCCAAGATTGGTTTGCAGTGATCGACCTGAAGGATGCGTACTTTCATGTCTCAATTCTCCCTCGACACAGACCGTTTCTACGCTTTGAGTTCGACGTACGAGCATATCAGTACAAGGTCCTACCCTTCAGGCTCTCCCTGTTGCCCCGTGTCTTCACGAAAGTTGCGGAGGCGGCCATTGCTCTAATGAGAGCGCGTGGTGTTCGCATTCTCAACTACCTCGACGACTGGCTGATTCTAGCTCAGTCGCGAGAACAGTTTTGCGAACACAGGGACATGGTACTCAAGCACCTCAGCCAGTGGTCTGACCCTGGGTTTCTACGGGCGGGGGTGCCCCTAGAACAGGTGTCCAGGCATTCGGTTGTCTCCACGGATGCCTCATCCACCGGCTGGGGTGCCACGTACAACGGGTTTGCAGTTTCAGGTCTGTGGACGGGGCCTCAACTGCAATGGCACATCAAATGCCTAGAGTTGTTAGCAGTTCGTCTTGCCCTGAGCCACTTCAAGACGCCGCTCCAGGGCAAGCACGTTCTGGTCCATATGGACAGCACTGCGGCCATAGCGTACATCAACAAACAGGGTGGTCTACGCTCCCGTCGCATGTCACAACTCGCCCGCCACCTCCTGTTATGGACTCAGAAGTATCTGAGGTCACTTCGTGCCACTCACATTCCGGGTCTTCTCAATCGTGCGGACGACGAGCTCTCACGACAGCCAGTGCTTCCGGGAGAGTGGAGACTCCATCCCCAGGTGGTCCAGCTGATCTGGGATTGCTTCGGGGCCACACAGTTAGACCTGTTTGCCGCCCCGGACACGGCCCAATGCCAGGTGTTTTATTCCTTGACCGAGGGGACCCTCGGCACAGATGCGCTGGCACACAGCTGGCCCCGGGGCCTACGCAAATATGCGTTTCCCCCAGTGAGCCTTCTTACACAGACTCTGTTCAAGGTCAGGGAGGACGAGGAGCAGGTCCTGTTGGTGGCGCCGTACTTGCCCAACAGGACATGCTTCCTGGAACTAGTGCTCCTTGCGACAGCACCTCCTTGGCCCATTCCTCTGAGGAAGGACCTCCTGACTCAGAGACGGGGCACCCTCTGGCACCCGCGTCCAGACATCTGGAAACTCCATGTCTGGTCCCTGGACGGGATGCGGAGGTTCTAGGTGGCCTGCAACAGGCTGTGGCAGACACCATCACTTCCGTTAGAGCTCCCTCAACGAGGAACCTCTATGCGTTGAAGTGGAACCTGTTCGTTGACTGGTGCTCTTCTCACAGAGAAGACCCCCGAAGATGTTCGGTCAGGGCCGTGCTTTCCTTTCTACAAGACGGGTTGGAGAGAATGCTGTCTCTCTCCTCCCTCAAGGTGTATGTGGCCGCAATGGCTGCCCATCATGAGCTAGTAGAAGGTAAGTCTTTGGGGAAGCACGACCTGATCGTCAGGTTACTGAGGGGTGCGAGGAGATTAAATCTGCCTCGCCCCCCCCCCCCCCTCTATGCCCTCTTGGGACCTGTCTCTGGTGCTCAGTGCACTTCAGAGACCTCCCTTTGCAGTCAGTGGAGTTAAAAATGTTGTCTCTAAAGACAGTGCTCCTGACAGCATTGGCCTCTATCAAGAGGGTAGGGGACTTGCAGGCATTTTCGGTCGACAAATCGTGCCTGGAATTCAGGCCGGACAACTCTCACCTGGATACATGCCCAAGGTTCCCACCACTCCCTTCCGGGACCAGGTTGTGAGCCTGCAAGCACTGCCTTCGTGGGAGGCAGACTCATCCCTGGCTTTTCTCTGTCCTGTCCAAGCTCTTTGGACTAATGTGGACAGAATGCAAAGCTTTAGGACCTCAGAGCAGCTCTTCATCTGTTACGGAGGACAGCAGAAGGGAAAGGCTGTCTCCAAGCAGAGGATGGCCCACTGGATAGTGGATGCCATTGTCGTGGCGTATGAATCCCAAGACGTGCCCTGCCCGCTCGGGATTAGAGCCCACTCCACCAGGGGTGAAGCCTCGTCGTGGCCGCTGACCCGTGACGCTTCGCTGACAGACATTTGTAAACACTCAAAACGTTTGCTAGATTTTATAGCCTGCGTGTAGAACCGGTATCTTCCCGTGTACTCACTTCTCATAGTTGGTAGCACCGAAGTCCCCGTTCTAGTGTCGGCTTTCTGCGCCACTCCCTTCCTCATGGAACGGATATGTGCGCTTATATGCTCCAGTCGAATTCCCCAGTATGGCGAACCCTGTCGAGTCCTCCGCAACACGCGGCAGTCAGACGTGGCGGAGCTTCTGATGCCAGGTCTAACACTCGTATGCAGTGTGGAAATTGTGTTAGGCTGGGTTGCATATGTAGTGACCCCCACAGCGGTCCCATATGTGTATTCTCCACGGCACGGCTCCCTACGGCGAGCCCGTGTCTTTCCCTTGGCTGAGCCTGCGTATGGTAACCCTTGTTCCCTGAAGGAGGGAATGGAGACGTACGTCCCGTCGCCACGGTTAGTGTACCATCCCTGCAGTTTGAGCCACAGGTTCGGCTCCTCAGTGAAAAACAACAGTGCGTAGTGATCGCTTCCGCTTTATACCCGCGCAGCGGGGCAGGATGCGATATGCAAAGCATGCACGCCAATGTTCATTGGCCTGTTTTCTATATCTCGAAGCTGATAGGAGCTCCCAGAAGCAGTGTTAATTTTGACAGCAAATTCAGATTTAGTCTTAGTCTTAGTCTTTTGAATAACACACCATTTAGTTTTAGTCCCATTTTAGTCATCTGAAATCTTTTAGTCTTAGTCTAGTTTTAGTCGACTAAATATCATAAGAGTTTTAGTCTTAGTCTCACGGGTCGGTTTGTAGGTTCACGGTTTCAGTACGGTTTGGTATTTGCTATGTTCACAGAATAAAGGACTATTAAAAATAAAGAAAATAAGAACAAATAACTTAAATACAAGCAGTAGCTCAAATAAATTCTATTGAGCAAAGATACTGATAAAATGAACAATGCATTTCCTGTTTTTCAGGTAGGTCTAATGTTAGTTTTAGGTAGAGAAATAGAATAAATAATCCAATGTAAAATAACTACATATTTAACTGTTTAAATGAAAGATTAATCCTTATTAAACTTACACAAGCTATTCAATCAAGAGCAGTGAGTCCTCATATTTTCTTTGACATTAAAGGTTGCTGCCCCTTTAAGAAAGGGGAATGCGTCGTCTTTCTCGACTGTATAAAGTCCTCTTAAGGCATATTCCGACTATGTCTGCTTGGATACTTAACAAGATGGACATGTTGACATACTTTTTGTATGAGTTTGTCCGTTCAAGCGCAAGACTTGAAAGATAACTGAATATTTGCGCGCTGTGGGACGCGTGCGCGCTCTCGGATGACAGATCTTCACACAGCGCGTGCGCGCTCTCATTCGCGTCTTCTGGCGAATGTAACTACCCGGGTGAGGACGGCGAAATGACTGGACAAACGGCAGCACTCATGTATTGAACACAGTTTACAAAGAGAAACCGTTTTGCCAGTTTTTCTTTTATTATCGCTGTTGTAGTGTAGCCTATCACTGAGGAGCAGAGCACGTGTATCCATCGACAGAAACATACATAAAGCATTATTTTCAAGTTACAACCCATATCAAAGATGCGTCATCATCAGATGTGAGATGAACCGCGGTGCAAGTGCGTTTTACACGGCACCCCGGTTGGGAACCGCTGGTCTAATCAATACAGGTCAGACGTGGTTTTCTTTAGCTTCTATTTTATTCCAAGTTTAGCAGCCAACCGGAACATGGTGGTTTATCTGATAAAATAAACTTGGCCAGCGTGCTTTGGCATGTATTTCTGGATGAGTCGTCTGTAAATGTCTCTTCAAGTTGGTGGTGTTTTTCCCAGTGATTCATATGTGAAATGTGACCAGATGTCAATTCTTGTTTTTCGTCCTGCCCCTGACATTTCTGTTCTGTCTTTTATGTGTAACTGCCGCTGCATTTGTTTAGCTGTTGCGAACTTGGAACTTGCGCGTGCATTTGCCGCGGCTTTTTTAAATGGCTCTGCTGCTTCTGCATAGATCAACCTACCCTCAAAGATTCGCTCTGATTGGATTTCTACCCAACACGGCCCACAAAAAGAGTACTTATGATTGGATCTCTTCTCCATTCGTCCCTCCCATATATTTTCGTCTCATTTTTATTCGTTGACTAAAGTGTCAGTTATATTTCGTCGCGTTCTTCGTCATCATATCTGACTTTTTATTTAGTTTTCGTCCGTGAAAAAGGTTAGTTGACGAATATTTTTCGTCATAGTCTTCGTCAACGAAATTAACACTGCCCAGAAGTGATCCCAATTCGTCAGTCTAGTCCGACGTAAGTCTCTATTCCCTAATTCAGGGAACGAGGGTTACCATACGTAACCGAGACGATTTCTGGCTCTCACAGACCTGTAACTTCTTCTTTAAGTGGCTTCTCTGTCCTCCACTCATTACCTGTATTAATGGCAACTGTTTAAACTCTATAAAAGACACCAGTCCACAACCTCAAACAGTCACCCTGCGTTCCAATTCGCCTACTTATACTACGTCCTAAAAGTATGTACTCTTTTTGTGAACAAAAAGTATATACTTTTGAGTTTATAGCTGAAGAAAGAATGCTGAGTTGCACTATACCTACTGTGAAGCATGGGGGTGGAAACATCATGCTTTGGGGATGTTTTTCTGCAAAGGGACCAAGACGACTGATCCGTGTAAAAGAAAGAATGAATAGGGCCATGTATCGTGAGATTTTGAGTAAAACCTCCTTCCATCAGCAAGGGCATTGAAGATGAAACGTGACTGGGTCTTTCAGCATGACAATGATCCCAAACACACTGCCCAGGCAACGAAGGAGTGGCTTTGTAAGAAGCATTTCAAGGTCCTGGAGTGGCCTAGATCTTAACCCCATAGAAAATCTTTGGAGGTAGTTGAAAATCCGTGTTGCCCAGTGACAGCCCCAAAACATCATTGCTCTAGAGGAGATCTGCACGGAGGAATGGGCCAAATTACCAGCAACAGTGTGTAAAAACCTTGTGGCAACTTACAGAAAACGTTTGGCCTTTCATTGCCAAAAAAGGTATATAACAAAGAATTGAAAACCTTGGCAAAGAGACAACTTGGCGTTGACACTGTCAGTGTCTCACCTGTACACAGTCAAACATTGTTGGACTAGTGAAATATAGGGGGTGAAAAAAGGCAACAAGATGTTGGTGCTTGAATAAACAACCGGCGTGAATAAGCGGGCATAGATAATGGGGATAACATTGAAAGTGTGATTACGACTTAAAAGGCGCAATAGAGTTAACTTGACTCTGTATCTTCCCGTGCTGCTTAGACGATGGGCAGTAGTTAGAGGAGGAAAAAAGCTCTTTTGGTGAGGCATGCAATGTTTTATTGCAACATAACATTGTATTCGACACACCATTTGAATGCACATTCTTGGGATCCTCTGTTGGCTGCTGAGAGAACTCTGAGCGGGAACGTGCAACTTTTCCTTCTCACACGAACATCAGGAACGCTCCTCCTTTTTCTCCACCTTGATGATGAGGGGCCGACTTCGCCCCAAAATGGGGTTTCCTGAACTGCCTGCGACAGAGTGGTGGTTCCGGCTCGTGGCACAAATTTACACTCGGGACAGGCGTGTTCCCAGCGTAACTTGTCTGACATTGAGCCGATGACGATCTGGACCTCGCCCTGAGTTGCGCATTTGATCGCTTGGGGAGAAGATGCGGCAGCATCTTAGATTGCTTCACCGCTTCCGTGTACTTCTCTGAAAATGCCTCCACCGAGACACCAGAGAGGCCCTGCAAGCTTACCAGTGTGTCGAGGAGCTGCTTCTTTTCCACATCCCGCAACTCAGTAAGTGTCAGCCACAGATGTTGATGCAGGACAACGAGGCTGCCCATGTTGCGGCCAATTCTCTGGGCTACCTTATTAGAAGCGGCCAATCCGAGGTCCGCTGCTATACGCAATTTACGGACTGACTCTGGGCCCGGGCCTTCCTCGTCCAGGGACCGCAGGAGTCGGGTTTGGAAGACCTGCAGGATTGCCATCGTGTGGAGGGCGAATGCTGCATGTCCTGCTGAAACATATGCCTTTTCAGCAATGTGAGCTGTGGCTCTGAAGGCAGTGAGGCAGCTTTCCAACCTGCGGGATGGGCATAAGTGAGCCGTGACGGCGTCCTCGACGGAAGGCAGTCTGACATATCCACTTTTCTCCGCCCCTTCCACTGTCGTGAGCAGCTGAGTCCCTTGAGCATGGGCCCGGGCTGAGTGAGGGAAGCACCATGAAGGCCGAGGAAGGACCCGTCCATCCAGCGTTTAGACGGCTGTTCAGGTGCCACCCAGTCTAGCTCCATAGCTAGCATCAGCCCTGTATCCAGAAAGGTCAAGGTACAGCCAGCCTCTGAAGAAACTTCCAACCAGGCACCCGGGTCGGAAGCACTCGTGGAGATGGCGTCGTCCTCTCCATATCCAAATGAGACCGCGCACAAAGGATCCTGATTGGCAATTCCTCACAGGCTCTGCAATCTGATCCTTCCAATGCCGCCTCAGGGGATTCACAATCCATGCAGTCAACGTTCGTAAGTCAACAACGAAACCAGGGTCCAGGTGAAGCCTTTTTGGTGCCTGACATCGCTTATATAGTGGCTGGGTCAGCCAATCAGGTGATTGCCAGGATGCCATTGGCTATTGCAAAGCAATAGAGAGATTCAATCAGGCTTCAGCATTTCAAGAAAAAAGGGTTTTTCCCATACGTAATGTTGAGAAACTGACTCGATAAGGGAACTGAACCCACAAATCCAATTTCAGTTAAAATGCAAATTCATGCCAGATATTATGCATATTTTCTATATTTCTGCTTTAAAGTGTGAGCTATAATGCAAACAAGTTTAGCTAAAAACTGAATATTTAGAAATTTATCATAGCCATAAAATATTTTTTCCAGAAAGATTTAACCATTTTTTTTCTCTTTCAATCTTTTGAACTTCCAGAGCAACCATTAACAGCCATGGTTTTGTATTTTCTGTAGCTTTATTAAATTTATTAACTTTCTGTCCCCCATAGCTTGTACTTTTCCAACTACACATAATGTACAATGCTCTCTTAAAAACAAGGGCATGAGAACATGTCCTTGATTTACGTCCTAGGCGTACAGACAAGAATGCACTTCATGTAGCTTTGCTAACTAAACAAAACGGCCGGATAGAATTTCAAGGCTGGCTCACCAAAAAAAGCAATATTTACTTAAAGCCAACTTTATCTATGTGGTCCAAAGGTCTCATGGAGGACTGGGCTCTCTCTGAAGATGTGTTTTAGAGCTTGTTGCAGTAGGTTTGAATGTGGTGGTGGTGTGGTTGTGGTGGAGGTTACTGGCGTCATTTTTAGTGTGCGTCATTAAGAAAACTTGGATTAATCAAAAGTGTCTTAAAATTGTCTAACTTGGATGATAGTTTACCCTGCTATTTTATTTTGTTTGACTTTATTCATATCACAAACTAAGGCTAGTTTTTATCATACATTCAAGGCCACAATATATTTTTAAATGTTGATATCCATTAATCAATTATGTTGATTAAAAATGTTAAGTAAATATCTATATGTTTTACAAATGTCATTGCTTTAAGTAGGTTAGTGATAACTGTTAAATGACTTATAAAATTGGGGTAGAGAACTCAAAAATATCCAAGTGTAGCTCATGGAAAGTCCTTTGAGGTTCATCATACCACGTTAGCTATTTCTGGTGGTTTCTGATTTCCATCACTTTCCTAAATATCTTTCTATTCTCTGAAAGGTGGAGACTGTTGGTGATAAGTATATGACCGTAAGTGGTCTTCCGGAGCCCTGCACCCACCATGCAAAATCTATCTGTCACTTGGCTCTGGACATGATGGAGATCGCTGGACAGGTGAAAGTGGACGAGGATCCTGTGCAGGTGACCACTAATATATTTTCTTGACCCAGGTACAAGTTAAAAAAAAAATTGTATGCATTGCACATGAGATGTTTTAACATCTTTTGTTCAATAATAAACAGGTAACATAGTATCACTGCATTCTCTAAATGCATTAGCTGAGCTATACAGACACACCATTTTTGTTTTCTCAAATCTGCCTAATATTGAATACCAGCTCAAATGTAGTGAAGAACATTACAGCAATAATCACACAACCTTGAGTGTATGGTGCAGTTGTTTCAGTGCTGCTTTACTTTTATCAGTTCTATTGGAATGCTTGTCCAATTCAATTGAAGAAACAGATAGAGAATAGATCCAATATACACTCACCTTTATTAGGAACACCTGTTCAATTTCTCATTAATGAAATTATCTAATTAACCAATGACATGGCAGTTGCTTCAATGCATTTATGGGTGTGGTCCTTGTCAAGACAATCTCCTGAACTCAAACTGAATGTCAGAAAGGGAAATAAAGGTGATTTAAGCAATTTTGAGCATGGTATGGTTGTTGGTGCCAGTCGGGCCAGTCTGAGTATTTCACAATCTGCTCAGTTACTGGGATTTTCACACACAACCATTTCTATGGTTTACAAAGAAGGGTGTGAAAAGGGGAAAACATCCAGCATGCAGCAGTCTTGTGGGCGAAAATGCCTTGTTGATGCTAAAGGTCAGAGGAGAATGGGCCAACTGATTTAAGCTGATAGAAGAGCAATTTTGACTGAAATAACCACTCGTTACAACCGAGGTATGCAGCAACGCATTTGTGAATCCACAACACGCACAACCTTGAGGTGGATGAGCTACAACAGCAGAAGACCCCACCGGGTACCACTCATTTTCACTACAAATTGGAAAAGAGTCTACAATTTGCATGAGCTAACCAAAACTCGACAGTTGAAGACTGGAAAAATGTTGCCTGGTCTGATAAGTCTCGATTTCTGTTGAGACATACAGATTGTACAGTCAGAATTTGGCATAAACAGAATGAGAACATGGATCCATCATGCCTTGTTACCACTGTGCAGGCTGCTGGTGGTGGTGGTGTAATGGTGTGGGGGATGTTTTCTTGGCACACTTTAGGCCACTTAGTGCCAATTGGGCATCGTTTAAATGCCACGGCCAGCCTGAGAATTGTTTCTGAACTTGTCCATCCCTTTATGACCACCATGTATCCTCTGATGGCTACTTCCAGCAGAAAAATGCACCATGTCATAAAGCTCGAATCATTTTAAATTGATTTTTGAACATGACTGAGTTCACTATACTAAAATGGCCCCCACAGTCACCAGATCTCAACCCAATAGAGCATCTTTGGGATGTAGTGGAACGGGAGCTTCGTGCCCTGGATGTGTATCCCACAAATCTCCATCAACAGCAAGATGCTATCCTATCAATATGGGCCAACATTTCTAAAGAATGCTTTCAGCACCTTGTTAAATCAATGCCACGTAGAATTAAGGCAGTTCTGAAGGCGAAAGGGGGTCAAACACAGTATTAGTATGTTGTTCCTAATAATCCTTTAGGTGAGTGTACAATGTACACCAGAGATGGGCAACTTCGGTTCTGGATGACCACTGTCCTGCAGAGTTTAGCTCCAACCCTAATCAAATACACCTAAACAAGCTAATCAAGGACTAAACTCCGAACACATCTTCCCTTTTTAAGAATGACTTCAGTGCCGTTCTTTGTTCTTTTCTCAGAGAAAAGCTTAACTCCAAGTCTTCCAGAATCGCAGTCAAAGCTGATTCGAAAGACCATCGCCGTTCGCCAGTTTCTGTGTTTACTAGAAGCACGCAAACGCAACTCGGCCGTCGTCATTATGGCCCCGCCCGCCGACTCTATACACGATGTGATTGGCCCGTCCAGATTGAGAGGAATACAGCTCAGAAGGGTATTGAGAGTTCCTAGACGAAACTTGCGGGCAGATTAAGTTTGCTGCCACTAGGGTGTGTCTAGATTTCTAGGCTAGCTGTGTACTACTTAATATTTGAAATTCTATAATATAGAGTATAATAATATAATATAGAGTATTAGGCTCATAATTATGCTCTAGTCTATTTAGTTTTCTTTGTGTTCTTCGTTCTGCGTTGCCTAAGTTTTGTTTGCTACTTAGTTACTGATTACATTACCCTGTTGTTCATTTAGTTACCTCATTTACATACTGTGTATTTATTCTCAGTTCATTGTTCTACGTTGTTTCAGTTTGCTTCGTTGTCATTATATTTTCTGTATCTCCTGAGATTTATGATTAAAGACTGTTCTTTTGGATATTCCTATTCGCTGTGCACATACTGTATTACAACCACCACCCATTACAATTATTTATGTTTCTCAAATTTGGCCGAGCTGCATCTCTACAGATCCATGTCATTCCATGTATTTTTCATTGACTCTTTGTGATGGATATTGTACGTTGTTATGGCAGTAAGTGGTGACAGGTGTGAATGAGTCATTGAATCATTCACTCAACTGAAACACCATCATCAATATTGCTTTGCTACTGTAGGAACTATTTTATTTGGGCTCATCAGAATGTCCAGAGATGTGGCCAAAAATATAAAAGGATATGGATGAAAAAAAACTCTACTAGATTGTTTCTTTGAAAACTATTTGTGAGTAAATCCATATCTGTAATGGTGGGTTGCATTAAATTCCCTCATTTTACTGTAATGGATAGGGGATCATAATTGAGCAATATAGAAGTGGGAGCAGTGTCCAGTGTGCCCATGCCCAGTGCTGAAGTAGAGAACATTACCATTCTATGTTAATACCTATGTCAGCATTTCTAGGCTCTGCCATGATTAGAGGGATGTATAATACTTAATGTACACAACAAACTTTCATAAGATTTATAATACCTGCTAAGGACCAATTAAACTTGGCTATAACTTATTAAATGCATTGTTCCCTTTCAAAAGCTACATTCAATGCCACACTGCTTTGCGCTAATAGGAACGTCTTTATCGTGACCAGTGAATATAGTGTGTAAACAACATCAATGGAATTGATCCGGAAGTATTATAGCTACACAAGACTTTAAATAGATGAGCCCCACCTGCCTCGTCAGGTCTTTTATTTTCAGACCACTCTGTGTTGGTTTGCGTCAAAAAATCTCTCTCTCTTTATCTGACTACAGATCTTTGTTAGGAGATATATTTCAACTGACAGTTTGCAGATTTTCTCTTTCTCATCTCTGTTTCACAAGTGAAAATAGTTAAATCAAAGAAAACCAAGCAGAAAAAGGAATACAACAAAGTAAGCGCTGTGTTGTTCTTGTTCTTTTCCTATGCCAGAAATGGATACACACACTTATTATTTTGTTTTTTTAGGGAAGAGCACGCAACTGTTGCGTTGGAACAGAGCAAGTGCGAGCACTGAGTATTCACAGTTGAAATGCTTTGTGCTTGTTTTGGCTACTTCCAGACCGCACCAATAATAACATAGCAGGGCTCCCGCAGGGACTTGGCTGACAAACAAGAGACTGTTCCTTTCTCTTGCTCACTCACCAGATCTATATTTAAAGAAAATCCCTTGTGTGATTCTGAAGCGCACCCCGGTACTTCTTTGGGTCATGCAGAGAACAATAATGAAATCTCTTAGGTCTGTGGACTTCGAGCAGCCAACCTCTGAGTGTTCCTCACATGACAATAAATCTTTCAAAGGAATTAAAGGGATACTTCACCGCTTCTTCAAATTAAACTATGTTATTCCCTTAACTACAACGAGTTAATACAAACCTATCTCTTCTCAGTGCGTGCACTTAATCGCTCTGACACGCAATGACATTTTGATAGCATTTAGCTAAGCCCAGTTCATTCACTATTGTACCAATCAGATATCAAGTTAGAAGCGACCAAAATCCTCCATGTTTTCCCTATTTAAATACAGTTACACGAATAGTTGAATGATCAAAATGGGGACATAAAATAAAACATGGCGCTTTTCCGGAAATAAAATAAAACATGGCACAAACCGGAAGGTTGGTGGTTCGATCCCCGGTTCCACCTGACCAAGTGTCGAGGTGTCCATGAGCAAGACACCTAACCCCAAACTGTTCCCGAACGAGCTGGATGGCGCCTTGCATGGCAGACACCGCTGTCAGTGTGTGAATGAGTGTATGAATGGGTGAATGTGAGGCAACATGTAAAGTGCTTTGGATGGCCATTGGGTCTGTTGAAAGTGCTATATAAATGCAGTCCATTTACCATTAAAAAGGAGAACTATATTGTATGGCGGAATAGCACTTCGACTCGGCGCAGTAAAAAATCCCGGCTGAAACATCCTCCCTCACATCTCCCCCTCCCCCCTATTGACAGAAATTAGAGATTTGCACTACTGTTTCTGGCACGAAATGAGACCATTCAGCATACACTGAACAAAGTCAGGCTAGGCCAAGATTTCACTGTTCGTCAGTACCAAAGAGTGCTAGGTCTCATGGCATCAGAATCCATAGTGATCCCTTTCACTAAGACCATTGCACCATAAGACCATTTTAGTTGTGGCTCAAAGCCAGGGATTTCAGGGCCAATCCTCAAAGGCAAATAAATTGGCGCGGAGCGTGGAAAGGCTCCAGAAGAGAGCAGAAGCTCGTTGAATCTCAAAAAAACATATTGACAGCCTGGTACAAATTGTAGTTTTGGTCTATATTACTAATTTTGCCCTTCATGACAACTGTGAAGGGGGTGATTTTTTTTTTATAACTCATTTGTTTACGTTATATAAAGCCTTAAAGTTCTGCATAAATTAGGGAGCGGTCATTTTGAGGGACAGGTGGATAGCCATTTATCAGCTGTCTGTTAGACATAGCGTCACCTCAGCTCCACCCATGAGTCGCCTCCTTGCCCATTTTCTGTTATCTGGGCATGATGCGCGATGACGCTGGCAAGATGGCAATGGCCAGCTACTTTACGCTTCAGAACGGCTCTTTGGAATCCTATGGGTGACGTCACGGACACTACGTCGATATTTATTTACAGTCTATGATCTCACTTTAGATGCACCTTTCACTGGGCCAAGTTCCTGTCACCTAAGCAGTGTACATTCTGGGGCAATTGAATGTGGGAGTGGTTCAGACAGAAATTGCAGATGGAGGAATGGAAACTCCACTAATGGATTATATCTGGAACAGATTTTTGACCCCCCTGGGGTCTGGACGTGATGGCCCACACATTACCAAAATGTGTCTGTATACATTCCTCCAGTTGCTCTCTGTTCTCTGGAGTTCTAGCCAGAGTTCACCAACAGGTTCTTGGATCTTACTGATAGCGCCGTGTTGGCCAAACAGAGTACAGTCCTCTGGGATTATGTCTCTCTTCAAGGCTCGTTATGGCCGATTCCAGAGAGGAAGGACCTTCAGGCTCAGGTGGAGCACGATATTCCATCCCAGGCCCGACCTGTGGAACCTTCATGTTTGGCCCTTGATGGGTACCAACTGAGGGACACTGGGCTTTCGCCTGGCATTATTGAGACCATTCTAAGTGCTAGGACTCCCTCACACTAGAAAAAGATATTGCATTAAATTGGGTGTCTTTGAAAGAGGTGTATAACACATAATGCAGACCTAGTCAATTGTCAGATTGGGCTTATGTGGCCGTGCTTTCGGCCTGCAATGCCTCAGTTAACGAGGTGCCACTCGGGAGACATCCTCTTCTCGCTCATTTCATTTGTGCGATTGAGGCCTCCAGTAAGAACCAAGATCCCTTAATGGGACTCAGCTATAGTTCTCGAGGGTCTGGTTTAGACCCCCTTTGAACCTCTAGTGTCAGCTCTGTCAATATCGCCATCTTGCTTAGACTTTGCCCCAGGAATGGTGATTCTTCAGAAAAGTGATTTAGCATCCTCATAACCAGCATGATAAAGTGCAAGATGATTTACTTGTGTTGGTGACTTGAGTACAGTAGACAGATTACAATTGGACTGGCCACATGAACAAGATACCCTGAAAAGTTAGAGGATAGATTTCTGTCTAGTGGCCAAGGGGAAGGCCTAAGCCACAGTCTCTTCCCTTCTTCAAAGGCCTCCATGATGAGTTAACTAACCATATACGTTGCATGTCTTTGTGTTCTCAAAGTCATTTGACTTTTGTGAGTGCAAGGGCACTTGGTTATACTATGATATCTCAGGTTTAAAAGATGCTTGCGGGCTCTGCTCTGCACCTCATGGCAATTACAGGCATACCAGGCTGATCTAAAAGATCTGATTATGTGCAGATTCATAGATGAGGAGGCCTTCAAAGAACTCCGTCGAGCCACAGATCTGTCTCACCGGGTGACTGAGCAGACGGCCCGTGCATTCTGCCATTCTATATCAGCTTTGTTTACCACAGAGAAGCATTTGTGGTGGCTGAACCTCACGGGCATCAAATAGAGGGACAGAGTATTCTTGTCTGATGGTCCCCTCTCGCCTTTTTGTTTTTTGACTACAGTTGTCATTACGTTTCAAGAGACAAAGAGGCATGCGGATGGGGAGGGACTGCCAGCCACCAATCCACAACACCTAAGTGGAAGGAGAAGCAGTGAGGACTATCATCTCTGTAAAGAAAAAGTCCTGAGGTTTTTTTCACCCAGGACCCTATTTATCCCAGCCACCTTTGTTTTGCAGAATACAATCCACTAGCTACCGTGAAACTGGAAGTGTTTGCTGTCACAAGAGCTTTAAACACTTCCGGGCAATGGGACCATAGAACATTTTCCCCTCCCAGAGAGAGAGACTTAGGCTATTAGTAGTTGTGTGTAACATCTCAGATTACTTGAATGTAACCCTGTTTCCTGAAAAAAGTGCCACACATGCTTTATAACTGATCAATCAAATATGTTTTCCCAATTTTTATGAATACGCAGCATCTTGTTCCCGCTTTTTCAGGTTACAGTCAAGTAACCTAAGACCTAAGAAGTTTTCTGACCTAAGAAACAACACATAATTGCAGATTTTATGGGCTGAAATGAAATGGTTAGATAGTAAGGAAGGTGAGAGGGATGTTTATCAATTGGCAAGGCAGAGGGATAGAGATGGAAAGGATGTGCAGCAGGTTAGAGTGATGGAAATGTTTTGACAGGTGACAGGAGTGTGAGGGAAAGATGGAAGGAGTACTTTGAGGAACTGATGAATGAGGAAAATGACAGGGAGAGAAGAGTTGTAGAGGCAAATTTTGTTGACCAGGAAGTAGAAAGTATTAGCAAGGGTGAAGTTAGGAGAGCTTTGAAGAGGATGAAGAGAGGAAAGGCAGTTGGTCCTGATGACATACCAGTTGAGGTATGGAAGTGTCTAGGAGAGATGGCAGTAGAGTTTTTAACTAGGTTGTTCAACAAGGTTTTAGAGAGTGAGAGGATGCCTGAGGAGAAGTGTTTTGGTGCCGATTTTTAAGAACAAGGGAGATGTGCAGAGTTTTGGAAACTACAGAGGTATTTAGCTGATGAGCCATACAAAGAAGTTGTGGGAAAGATACGTGAAAGCAAGGCTAAGGGGAGAAGGGGACATTTGTGAGCAGCAGTATGGTTTAATGCCAAGAAAGAGCACTAGAGATGCATTATTTGCTTTGAGAATGTTAATGGAGAAGTATAGAGAGGGTCAAAAAGAGTTGCATTGCTTTGTAGATTTAGAGAAAGCATATGACAGAGTGCTAAGAGAGGAGCTGTGGTATTGTATGAGGAGGTCTGGAGTGGCAGAGAAGTATGTTAGAGTGGTACAGGATATGTATGCGAGCAGTAGGACAGTGGTAAGGTGTGCCGTAGGTGAGACAGAGGACTTCAGGTGGGACTGCATCAAGTATCGGCTCTGAGCCCCTTCTTGTTTGTGGTGGTGATGGACAGGCTGACAGATGAGGTCAGACAGGAATCTCCATGGACTATGATGTTTGCAGATGACACTGGGATCTGTAGTGAGAGCAGGGAGCAGGTGAAGGAAAGTCTAGAGAGGTGGAGGTTTGCTCTGGAGAGAAGAGGAATGAAAGTTAGTCGCAGCAAGACAGAATACATGTGTGTGAATGAGAGAGAACGAAGTGGAACAGTGAGGTTACAGGGAGAAGAGGCAAAGAAGGTGCATGATTTTAAGTACTTACGGTCAACAGTCCAGAGCAATGGGGAGTTTAGAAAAGAGGTGAAGAAGCGTGTGCAGGCAGGTTGGAATGGGTAGAGAAAAGTGTCAGGTCTGTTGTGTGATAAAAGAGTACCAGCAAGAGTGAAAGGAAAGGTGTACATGACAGTAGTGAGACCAGTGACATTGTATGGTTTGGGGACAGTTGCACTGAGGAAAAGACAGGAGGAAGAGCTAGAGGTAGCAGAGCTGAAGATGTTGAGTTTCTCTTTGGGAGTGACGAGAACGGATAGGATCAGGAATGAGTGCATCTGAGGGACAGCACATGTGAGATGTTTTGGAGACAAAGTTAGAAAGGCCAGGCTGAGATGGTTTGGACATGTTCAGAGGAGGGAGAGTGAATATACTGGAAAAAGAATGCTGAGGTTAGAGCCAGGCAGGAGGTCAAGAGGAAGACCAAAGACAAGGTTTATGGATGTAGAGAAGGAGGACATGAAGGTATAGTCAGTCTGAGAGAACAGGATACAGAGGATAGGACTAGATGGAGGCAGATGATTCGCTGTGGCGACCCCTGAAGGGAACAGCCGAAAGAAGATGGGCTGAAATGAAAGAAAGGGTCTTCATATACAGATTACACTATAACATTCTATAGCTGTTGATCAGTTTAAAAATAAATAAATAACTAATGATTCATACAGATTTCTGTATTTATTCTTCCCCTTACAAGTTTCATAGCTTAAACCTCATTAAAAAACAAAGCATTTATTTATCAAGATCCAAAATTGGCTCATTTTGATATTGTGGGATCTGTAACATCACACGGGCAAATACATTTGCATATGACTGCCTCCAGAGCTAGACATCACCAAACAGTTACATCATCACACCATAGGCCTTTTGTTGAAAGATGAAGCAACCAACTGTATTGGATCTGGCATCAGAAGCATCACAAACTGTAAATAAATAATTTAATAATTCTTTGTCTGTAAATTACGGTTTTATATGGAAGTTTTTTCCCCCCAGAACACTTATGTGCAAAAGCAGCTGGGTGGTGATACTTTTTCCTATGCAATGATGTTAGCCAATCATAACATTGACTGTTTACTGACTAGCCTTAAAGGGCATATTGCAAGTTAGAGACCTAAGTAAGATAATGTATAGAAAACATATAGGAAACAGATTTTTTTTTTTTTTTTTTAGCTTTTGGAGTCATTTTTGTGAGAAAATTTTACTTCCGCTAAGAATAGCGGAATAAAGATTATGATATAAGATTATATACGCTAGCGAATGATATTTACACTGTTCTCAGATTACAATACTGTAAAGATAATTATCATGTATCAGGCAATAGCAAATCTGGTACTGGTCATCTAGGAATATTGATACTTACCAATGACAGAAACTAATAGGCTTTGAACATCAGGCATAAGTGACACTCGATAATATCCGTCCACGTTAAACGGTATGTGATATAGCATTAGCGGTTTCTCATCAAGCTGATTTGGTTGTTAGCAAATGTTTAAAAAAAAACCTGTGGAAACCTGTGGAATCGATGTCCTGACAGGCTGAATACAATAATTTACTATGACAATGATAAATTGAAATAGAAAAACTACCGAAAATACACAGAATGCTACTGAATACCAACCTATTCTGCACTGAGCCAACGAAGAGCCCGGCAAACAACTCCCTAACGTGACCTGATATGACACAATGTTGGGATTTTTTTTTTACAATGGAAAATGCAGGGGAGATTCAGTTCTACTTATATTAGGGAAGAGTGTTTAAACCCTGCTTGAGCAAAGGTACTTCTCCAGGGTAAATTATAAAAAAATATAGACTGCTATAATAACAAGGAAGGATGCTACCAGGCAAACTACCTCTTCATGGCAGGTTCTTTGAACATGGATCATACTAGAGAGATCTTATGCAATACTCAACCAGAAGGAAGTGTTTTCTCTGTGACCCAACAATAATTGGGGACGGAGATAATGGGGGGTAGAAATTACCAGCCAAACTTAATTCACCTTACTAAAACCTAAGGGGTACCCTAAAGAGCAGCCTACCAAAGCGAACATGCAAGATGTAATACCTCTGTAATTTGTCTTTAGTTCACAACCTTTAATGTGCCACTCCTCCAAGGGGAAACCTACATATTTACTCTTGCCTCCTCCTTTTTGCAATATGCTGCTTCTACCCCCTACTCCTCAGTAGGGGCATGACCAGCCACACTTACCTTTCTGAATCTCTTCTGCAACATTCTGGAGACGGCTCAGGAGGTTTGGAAGAAGTGGAGGGTTTAGGGGTAGACCTGTATTGAACCTGAATGAGATTCCAGAGGGCAAGCTTTTGCTTTCCCCTGTTCCTCAACAGGTAGTCACAGGTGTTTCTCCATAACCACCCTCTTTGCCATCGAACATCCGCTTCTTTAGTGGCCCAGGAGCCAGAACTGTGGTGTGGCGCAGTTCAGTGACCACCTCAGAAGAAAATCCCTGCCCTTGGTCAAAGTGTCTCAGCAGATCTGCTTGGTATTCCTGCAACACTGCCATGGTGTGAAGGGCACCATTAGCCTGACCCACTGCCGCATACAGCTCACAGGGGAGGGGCATCATCCAAACGACCACAAGCAACTTCCCCTTTTTTTTCATATGACCAAGTTAAACTTAAGCTGTCAGTGGCATGGGCTATTAATTCCAATAACTCCTTAGAGCTAGATGCCACTAGCAGCATGCTCTCCACTGAATCAGGAGATTACACAGAGGTGGTTTCTAAATCCCAAGATAGATTGAACTGGCTTGATGGGGAACACTGTCTGAAAATATTGTCACTGCTCTCCATTGTATTACACACACTTGCAAACAAACGGCTCTTAAAAACAAAAAAAAAGCTGATGATGTGTTTTGCAGGCACCATTTTATACTCACAGGTGCTATGCTGGTGATATCATGGACTGCCATCAGGCAATGAATTACCGTGTTTGGTACAAATGCTTCAGACACCGGTCACTGCTTCATGAAGCAGCGTTGAAGTTCCACTTTAAAAGGGAACCATATTAAAGTCCTCATGAAATAGAAATTTACCCTGTTTACTTGGTTAGCACATATGACAGGTTTTAGGGTGAAGAATTAATCCATGCAAGTTAATACACAGAAAAAAATAGTTTGTTGCGAAAAAAATTTAATCAAAATCTGAAAAGTTACTTCCTGTCTGGAAACAGCATTCATTCTCAGATGACGTCAGTTTGATGGCTTAGGTTTGAAAATGCTTAACCGCTCCCCTCCAACCATTAGTCTGCTATGAGCAAGATGTGGAGAGGAGGAGCGCTGAGGTAAAACCCAGCATTCCATTCAATATTCCGTTTCACTTTTGAAATAAGTCACAGCACTGAAGAAAACAAACTTGCTACTTTCGGTTTACTGGGACTTTAACATAATAAGTAAACCTTGGGGAACATCCAAAAACTCCATGTCATGACACCTTTTACACTTACAGAACATAAATAATATTATAACAACCTCCAATTTAAGTAAACTTAAAACAGTATTCACATAAACAGATTATAATAAATGTCTCATTTAGCCATGCTTTTTATAAAGTGTGCCAATGTTTTGAAAAATACTTTAGTAAAAGTACTTTGAGAATCTATAAAAAGCAGATGCTGCTGTAATTGTTTATAATGTGTTAAACAGCAAATATTAATTACAAACATTATTTTTGCAAATTTACTTATACCTCCAGTGCACACTCCACATACAGTATTTGTGAGCTCACATCATAATACACAAGTAGATATTGCTTATTTTGTAAATGTATTTTAATGAATAAATAAATCCTGAATGTTTAGACTTGTTTAACATCTCTTGCATATTTTCCATACCTGGCTGATGGGATCACATAAGCACCCACCCACCATGCTGTCCTTCATAACACACCCCCTTCATAAAACATGCTCCTGTGGGTATACATTTTACCCAGTGTATTAAGGATGTTTTCTGTTTTTTTAGAATAGCTCTATAATACATTTTGCAACTGTGATAGACGTGTCTGCAGTAAAGAGTCTCCGTGGGGTCTCTTGTTTAACCAGAAGACACATATTTGTTATCTTACATGCAAATGTTGAAGATGTGCCAAATCTAAATGAGAGAGAATGCTGTATTAGATGGATGGGACTTTCACAGAAAGACACACACACACACACACACACACACACACACACACACACACACACACACACACACACACACACACACACACACACACACACACACACACACACACACACACACACACACACACACACACACACACACGTAAGCACAGTCTGGGAAAGGGAGACATTGTCAGATCATCCTTCCTTTCAGTGTTTAAAAATACACCCACATTAACTTTATTCTGAATAGGGCTCTGCTCTGGCACGTACGCATGGCAGAGAGTGTCTCACACAGGGAATGTTCTATGCATTTGCTGAAGAAAAAATGAATGATTTCTTCTTTATAAATATGTCAGAATTGTTGAAGACAATGTTATTATTAATGTGTTATGTGAATGTGTTTACATATTTTCAAGCTTTACATATTTACCATCTAACTGTTATGTTTTGGAGCAGATCACCATTGGAATCCACACAGGAGAGGTGGTCACAGGGGTAATAGGGCAAAGAATGCCCCGTTACTGTTTGTTTGGAAACACGGTCAACCTGACAAGTCGTACAGAGACCACAGGAGAGAAAGGAAAGATAAATGTGTCTGAATACACATACAGGTGAGAAAACCATGAATTCAAACCTAAATGTCAAAAACTGTATTTTTATGAAATACAGTGTAAAATTAATATACTTAAAATGATATTAAACACATGGTAAAAATGGTAAGCTGTTATGCTAAAGAGAAGTACCTGATTTCTACCTGATTTAACTGATTAAAATACATGTTGTTGTTATGAATTGAGGTTTATTCAGTAGTTTATTGCAGCCATTTGCTAAAATCATTTAAGGTCTTTTTTTCAGTAATGTACATACAGCACCCCATTTTGACAGAAAAACAGAATTGTTGACATTTTTTCAGATTTATTAAAAAAGAAAAACTTAAATATAAAATGGTCCTAAGTATTCAGACCCTTTGCTGTGACCATTTCTTCTGATCATCCTTAAGATGGTTCTACACCTTCATTTGAGTGCAGCTGTGTTAGATTATACTGATTGGACTTGATTGGGAAAGCCACACACCTGTCTGTATAAGACCTTACAGCTCATAGTGCATGCCAGAGCACAGTGCCCTCTATAAACCTTAAATGGAAGATGTTTGGGACGACCAGAACCCTTCCTAGAGCTGTCCGCCCGGCCAAACTGACCTATCGGGGGAGAAGAGCCTTGGTGAGAGAGGTAAAGAAGAACCCAAAGATCACTGTAGCTGAGCTCCAGAGATGCAGTCGGGAGATGGGAGAAAGTTGAAGAAAGTCAACCATCACTGCAGCCCTCCACCAGTTGGAGCTTTTTGGCATAGTGGCCCGGCAGAAACACCTCCTCAGTGAAACATTTAAAGGGGGGGTGAAATGCTGTTTCATGCATACTGAGCTTTTTACACTGTTAAAGACTTGGATTCCCATCCTAAACATAGTCAAAGTTTCAAAAACTAATGTTGGACGTTTGATAGAGTATTTCTGTGTCAAAAATACTCCTTCCGGTTTCTCACAAGTTTCGGAGAGTTTTTTTCGAGTATGGGTCTACTTGACGTTAATAGATCGAATAGATCGAAATGCACGGCCGTAAACAGTAAACTGCTCTCAGCTGCAGATCCAGTCGTCTGTGAACACTAATGTCGGTTATAGTCCGCGCCGCGCTCCACTTCATTCCTCCACTTTGACATTAAGCGACTTCAACGCTTCAGCAAAGCATTCCGGGAAGGCAGCGCTGCATTTGAACCGATTTGAACGCAGAAATGCTTCAGTCGCATCGCAAAGTGGATCTCCACACTCCAAGAAGTGTGTTTTTGACGGAGCCGTCCCAGCGATAAAGGTTCGGTCCTGCTTTGGAAGCAGCTGGTAAGTAAAACTGCTTCAAATGTCTGTGCTGTTGCTTATCGTCGCGTATGTAAACATCAGTAAACGACACGATCGTGTGCTTCGTCATTCAAATGCACGGACTTCATTGCTGTTCTATGTAACTTATAACGTTACACTACTCGACGTGCAAAACCGTTTTGCTTGCTACTAAGGTTTGGTCGCATACAATAGTCCATAAACCGAATCATGTCATGTTGACAGGCCTCTAAATACAGTACTTACCACAGAGACGGACGTCCTGCTGTTGCTGTTTCTATTTCAACCTCCGAACTAGATTCTGGATCATATCTCTTAGCTGAGATAGCGATGGGTTTCTCCACGCTTGAGGACGTCACCGCTTTGCGCATATGTCATTCTTTAGCTCCGCCCACACGATACGCCTCCAGGCGCTCGTTTTTTTCCGGAAAGACTCGGTACAGCCCATATTTCTTTTACAAATATAATAAAACTAAAGACTTTTGGGAGATATGAAGGATGCAATACTACTCTATAGGTACTCAAGATTGACATGAGATTGACTGAAACTGAGTGTTTCACCCCCCCCCCTTTAAAAAATAAAAAAAAAACCTGAAGGACTCCAAGATGATAAGATATAATCATAATAAATAATAAAGAATAAGATTATCTGGTCTGATGAGACCAAGATAGAACTTTTTATCCTTAATTCTAAGCGGTATGTGTGGAGAAAAATATCACCTGTCCAATACAGTCCCAACAGTGAAGCATGGTGGTGGCAGCATCATGCTGTGGGAATTTTTTCAGCTGCAGGGACAGGACGACTGGTTGCAATCGAGGGAAAGATGAATGCGGCCAAGTACAGGGATATCCTGGACAAAAACCTTCTTCAGAGTGCTCAAGACCTCAGACTGGGCCGAAGGTTTACCTTCCAACAAGACAATGACCCAAAGCACACAGCTAAAATAACGAAGGAGTGGCTTCACAACAATGGAATTCTTGAATGGCCCAGCCAGAGCCCTGACTTAAACCCAATTGAGCATCTATGGAGAGACCTGAAAATGGCTGTCCAACAACATTTACCATCCTACCTGACAGAACTGGAGAGGATCTGCAAGGAGGAATGGCAGAGGATTCCCAAATCCAGGTGTGAAAAATGTCAACAATTCTGTGTTTTTCTGTAAATATGGGGTGCTGTGTGTACATTAATGAGATTTTTTTTTTACGTAAATGATTTTACCAAATGGCTGCAATATAACAGTAAAAATTGAAGGGGGTCTGAATACTTTCCGTATCCACTGTATATAACTTAAATAAGAGATTTTTGTTATTTTTTGACAATCAAAATTAGGTTAATTTAATATAATTAATATAATACAATATACATAAATAGTTTTGGTCAGCGTTGTGTCATAACTGGGGCATGTTGTGGTGGCGGAGTCGTCGTGGGGGAAAACAATCCATTCCCCCCACAATGGAAATGAATGGCGTTAAACCAGTATAGCCGGTATAGAATCACTTCTGACACTTGACAGAGCAAGATATGTAGAAAAACGTATCTGTATTGAGTCCGATTGTCTGTAGAGTATCTGTGACTGATAAATGACCCAACGGAATCAATGGCCATAGGTGTCATTTTCTCGTTAAAATACATGCTGCTCCCCTGACCCCCAAATAGGTATGACATGTCAACTTCATAAATCACCCAGTCTTTCAATGAAGACGTTAATTCAGTGTTCCTGAATTTATTGGATTAAAAAGTAAACGTGTCTTGTGAAATTAATTAATCACAGAGCAATCGTAACTCCGTTTTATTATTTTTGGCTTAATTTTACCATTGTATTTGCTGTCTTTAGTCAGTATAATATATATATATATATATATATATATATATATATATATATATATATATATATATATATATATATATATATATATATATATATATACATGTCCTTCTCAAAAAATTAGCATATTGTGATAAAGTTCATTATTTTCCAAAATGTAATGGTAAAAATTAAACTTTCATATATTTTAGATTCATTCCACACCAACTGAAATATTTCAGGTCTTTTATTGTTTTAATACTGATGATTTTGGCATACAGCTCATGAAAACCCAAAAATCGCAAAAAAAATCGCATATTTCATCCGACCAATAAAAGAAAAGTGTTTTTAATGCAAAAAAAGTCAACCTTCAAATAATTATGTTCAGTTATGCACTCAATACTTGGTCTGGAATCCTTTTGCAGAAATGACTGCTTCAATGCGGCGTGGCATGGAGGCAATCAGCCTGTGGCACTGCTGAGGTGTTATGGAGGCCCAGGATGCTTCGATAGCGGCCTTAAGCTCATCCAGAGTGTTGGGTCTTGTGTCTCTCAACATTCTCTTCACAATATCCCACAGATTCTCTATGGGGTACAGGTCAGGAGAGTTGCCAGGCCAACTGAGCACAGTAATACCATGGTCAGTAAACCATTTACCAGTGGTTTGGGCACTGTGCCAGGTCGTGCTGAAAAACAAAATCTTCATCTCCATAATGCTTTTACGCAGATGGAAGCATGAAGTGCTCCAAAATCTCCTGATAGCTGCATTGACCCAGCCTTTGATAAAACACAGTGGACCAACACCAGCAGCTGACATGGCACCCCAGACCATCACTGACTGTGGGTACTTGACACTGGACTTCAGGCATTTTGGCATTTCCTTCTCCCCAGTCTTCCTCCAGACTCTGGCACCTTGATTTCCGAATGACATGCAAAATTTGCTTTCATCTGAAAAAAGTACTTTGGACCACTGAGCAACAGTCCAGTGCTGCTTCTCTGTAGCCCAAAGTGGCTTGTGGATGTTTCTACTCCAGACTCAGTCCACTGCTTCCGCAGGTCCCCCAAGGTCTGGAATCGGTCCTTCTCCACAATCTTCCTCAGGGTCCGGTCACCTCTTCTCGTTGTGCAGCGGTTTTTGCCACACTTTTTCCTTCCCACAGACTTCCCACTGAGGTGCCTTGATACAGCACTCTGGGAACAGCCTATTTGTTCAGAAATTTCTTTCTGTGTCTTACCCTCTCGCTTGAGGGTGTCAATGACGGCCTTCTGGACAGCAGTCAGGTCAGCAGTCTTACCCATGATTGCGGTTTTGAGTAATGAACCAGGCTGGGAGTTTTTAAAAGCCTCAGGAATCTTTTGCAGGTGTTTAGAGTTACTTAGTTGATTCAGATGATTAGGTTAATAGCTTGTTTAGAGAACTTTTCATGATATGCTTTTTTTTTTTTTTGATTTTTGGGTTTTCATGAGCTGTTTGCCAAAATCATCAGTATTAAAAAATATATATATATATATACACACACACACACACACACACACACACACACACACACACACACACACACACACACATGTTGGTCTATGTGGTTTACAGGGACTCTCCATAGGCGTAATGGTTTTTATACTGTACAAACCGTATTTTCTATCCCCTTACACTGCCCCTGCTCCTAAACCTACCCATCACAGGAGACATTCTGCATTTTTACTTTCTCAAAAAAACATCATTTAGTATGTTTTTAAGGCCATTTGAATTATGAGAACATTTGATATGTCCTCATAAACCACATTTATAGTGTAATACCAGTGTAATACCCATGTAGTTATACAAATTTGTGTCCTCATAAACCACATAAACAGGCTCTCACACACACACACACACACACACACACACACACACACACACACACACACACACACACACACACACACACACACACACACACACACACACACACACACACACACACACACACACACACACACACACACTTATTACTTCCCTTCCTTTGAAATCAGATAACTGTGATTTTGTTTTGCATTGCTGCATTTATAGGAAGAGACTAACAGTAATTTCACGTTCACGTTCACTTTAAGTTCCAAGTGCCCAAACAAAGGAAGCACTGATCACCATTATGATCACCGATCACCCCACCTCAACCTTTTGGCTGCCCACCTGTTTTTGTGTGTGTGTGTGTGTGTGTGTGTGTGTGTGTGTGTGTGTGTGTGTGTGTGTGTGTGTGTGTGTGTGTGTGTGTGTGTGTGTGTGTGTGTGTGTGTGTGTGTGTGTGTGTGTGTGTGTGTGTGCGTTTTTTTCCTTTGGCAAAATGGTACTCAAACCAGTCAAGTAATGTTTACTTGGGTTTTCTGAGTAACAAATGCATTAACATGCAAAAGTTCAGATTACAACTTTTTTAAAGTAAGTTCAACAAATTATTGGACATTAAGTAAAGTTAATTAAAAAGTCTAAGTAAGAACAACTATTGGATTTTACAGTGTAAAGTGAACGTTGTCATGTATTGTTTTTTTCTCAGGTGTTTGCAGTCAGTGGAAAATGCTGATCCTCAGTTTAATTTGGAGTACAGAGGACCTATATCCATGAAAGGAAAAAAAGAGCCAATGAAAGTGTGGTTTCTCTCACGCAAGACCTAACAGACAGACATTTGTTGTATTCTCAGCTAATGTGTTCATTCTAAAATCTGTGAAAAGGAACATAATGTACTTATTCATCAAAATAATTTTATTCTTTCCCTCTCAGAGGTCAAAGTCAGAATTTTCTGTAGTGACCCCTGCTTTTCAAATTATCTGATTCACATAAAATGTAAACATAGGGTGGGAGAGGGTATAATGGGTGAACAGAGCTGTACACACTTTACATAGAAATATAGAAAAAGAACATTGAAATAAATACAACTGGAAAATGAAAAAAAAATGGCCATGCAACATGCAAACATGCTAATCAAGTGTTTGTTTTAATCATTTTTATTTATAGCAGAGGATATGTCAGTATTTAGATCACTACCAAGTGCAGGAATATTTCATCGCTGAGTATAACAAGTCACTGTTTTAAGTCCTGTATGTCTGTGTGTTGATATTTAAAGTTGAGCACTACAACATGGACATACCAAAAGCAAAAAAAAAAAGTTTTTCCCGCACATTAATTAAGAAATAACTTGTAGATTTTCAGTATCACAGCACTTTGTATTACTGTATTATATTGGACATACTGAATTTATTCAATTGGTCTGAAGTAATTTGTTATTTTTCTTAAATAATGTTCATGCTGTGAATAATTAAATGCCTGCACATTAGAATCATTACTACACTCATTGCATCAAAGAATTGGCCAGACATGTACATATAAACAAGCCATTTCATGATTACAATTAAGAATATACTTACACTTCTGTTATTCTTTTACTGTGTGTAGTTATTGTGTGAATGAATAGATTCTAAACACGTCTTAAAGTTAATATTTACTATTTAAAAAGTGGATAGAGTTAATTGGTGTGAGAGTTTGTTTTCATTGAAGCTCACAGATAGATTTATTTAAAGGAAACCTACCCATGCCACAATGCTTTTGTGTACACCTTGCAGCATTTATTTTAATCTTGTATTAAAATATTATTAAAAAGATTTGCATAGTCTAATTTGTTTGTTTGTGTTGCATGATGAAACAAAGTAGCATTGCACTCTTTTCTTTTGCAGAATTAACACTATTCAGTAGTCTTTATAAGTCGTCCCTTCTAGTGACCATAAACATACTCAAAATCAAATCAAATCAAAATCCAAGATGAGGATCTTAGCACAAAATATTACATTTAATTAAAAAAAAACACAAACTAACCCAAAATGGGAAAACCGAGCGCACATAAGAAACCAATCATCGGCTGCATCCGAAACCTGGAAAATGCTGCCTTCAAGACACATTTCAAGTTAGGAAGGCACAAGGCACATCCAAATCTAATGTTAGCTTCACTTTCTGCCTCCCTAGAGAACTTAATCTGATACATTTGTGAAGGCAGCATAGATGCAGACTTTGCTGCCTTTGATATCCCACAATGCTGTGTGTTCCATTCGATGACAGTTGAGCTACAAAAAGAAAGTTGCAGTTGCTGGTCAGTTTGTGTGAAAGTTTTCCACTCTCGCAATTTCTGGCGAGAAATGACGGTAACACTTTACAATAAGGGTGCATTCATGCTTAACTAATGCACAGATAATCATGAGTTAATGTATTAATAATGGTGAACTAACCCATTTATTAATAATTACTGCAACAGCAACTAATATCAGCCACTAATGAGCATTCAACATGATTAATAGATTAAGTAATCATTTAATTGTTATCAGGTTGTCATAATGTATTAATTCCTTAATAACATATTATATAGTTTAAATTAACGTGTTAATTACCACAACAGGTCAAAGCCATGCATTTCAACTTCCAGTTGTCTGCTTTAATTAATCATTAGATAATCAAGCTATCATTATGTTATGACTTTACTTGTTGGGGCACACTATTAACTTATTGATTAAGTAATATGTAATTGTGGTTATGGGTTTTGAATGAATTTTGAATAAGTTAATACCTTAAAGCTACACTGTGTGATATTTTCCCCCATCTAGCGGTGTAAAGGTATATGACCATCCAGTGAATACTAGTTTCTGTTCCTCTCAATTCTGATTTCGTTTTAACTCCTACGGTGGCCGATTTAGTCCAAGATTAAAATGGCAATCCCCCTTTTCACATTCGACACGGTGCCATCGAGTGTTAAAACGCGAAAGGTGAAGCTTGAATTTACAGATATGTCCCTCTTTGGCTAATGTACTTTCAAGATGAAGGGGCAACATGGCGACCGGCATTCGAACCCCTCACCCGTATGTATTTTCAATGATATATTATAAACTTACAAGAATACTTTATTACTTGAAAGAAGTAAATATACATTAATGAGCACATATATTTTTTGAAAGAACTAAGTGTTTTTAGCTAAGAATAAACTAAAAAAGTTACACAGTGTAGCTTTAACAAATACCTTATGTAATTTTCAACACGATCTCATGGTAATGCATATCAATAGTACAATCAAGAGTGTGAAATCTCGTGGAATGGATACGCCAAAATGAGTTTTAACGTGCAAATGCTACGCAGTTTTTCGCATGCATATGATACGCACTTTATGGCGTGCATATGACACACTCTTGGGTAGGATCAGGGTTTCTTACATATAATACGCCATAAAGTGCGTATCATATGCACGCCAAAAACTCATTTTGGCATATACATTCCATGAGATTGCACACATACTATTTTCGTGAGATCTGGCTAAATTTTTCTTATGCGTAAAATGCATCTTGATTTAAGAATAACAAGATGAAAATACATAGAAAGAAAGAATTCTTTGCAGTGCAGGTACATTCATTTATTCATTGTGCATATATGGCATGACGTTCACTTGATAAACCGTTAGAATTAACCTAATAATTAGAATTTTCTTTAGGATATTCAGTGTTTGGATGTATTGATGACAGGTATATTCCCGTCATCACACTTTCCAAAAATGGATTACTGTATGGAATGGAAGGATGTTAAATGGATGGTAGTTCGAGATATATGATGTAACCACCACCAACACCACAGCTAAATAAACTAATTATTCACAATTTAAATGGTCATCTTTATTTCCTACAAATACTTTATTCCGTTTCCTGTTGTATGTTAATATTCTTCCTCCATCTCCTCTTCATCTGTCAGTGGTGCTGGTGTTTTGTGAGCCTCTGTCTGCCCACTTGCTGTTGGCTGGCCTGAGTAGAAGTATGTTAATTTCATTACCCTAATTAATAAATGTAACAGATGGGATCAGAGAACATTTAATGATGTGAAAAGAGCATTAGACTATGCGGGGAAAGGTGCTGCACATTAATAAATGTAACACTGAGCGATATTTATTTAATAGGGCCTAGGCCAAATGTTTTTAAAGTCAAGAAAATACAACCATGAACCTTTTTATGCTTAAAGCGTTACCTGGGTGAATTATGTTTTTATACTTCATTTTTAGCTGCTGCCAAATATTTTTTTTGTTGTTGTTTTTGTTTTTTTGTTTCCTGTTGGATACCACTAAGCCACATTTACCCTACTATACTCATATATAAAATGCCTGAACAGAGTGCGGGATTGTTTTGCACACAATTTGAAACATTTATGCGGTCACAATGGAGTAATTCCAACGCACGAAAATACACATAATCAACTAAACAATAACACGTGCAACATTTGCAGAAAGCTTTGTGCTCAAAATGAGCCTAAAATATTAAATAATTAGCCTAATTTGGGAACTTTTGTTACAGGCCTGTACTAGTAATTCCAAATTATTTGATACAATTTCATATCGATTTATATCGATTTTGTTTTATTTTTGTAATATGGTTTTAGCCTACTTTTTTGAACTGTTTGCTATTTGCAATAATTACTTTATACATATTTTTTGATTTTATGATTTTTAGTGAATTGTATAAAAAAAAACAGTTAGGGTCAACTCACAAACATAATCATAATTGTTACTAATTATAATTATAAAATCTATCTATCTATCTATCTATCTATCTATCTATCTATCTATCTATCTATCTATCTATCTATCTATCTATCTATCTATCTATCTATCTATCTATCTATCTATCTATCTATCTATCTATCTATCTATCTATCTATCTATCTATCTATCTATCTATCTATCTAGCTAGCTAGCTAGCTAGCTATCTATCTAGCTAGCTATCTAGCTATCTATCTATATATATAGGCCAATAGGCCTATACTGTCACTTTGTCAAATTTGTCTCCAGCTCATTCTGTTAATATAAGTGCAACTGTCTCCTTCTTGTGGTACAAACATGTAACTACTTTGAAAAGAAAAAATGTTCTGAAATCTAAATCCCATTTTGGCCATTTCTAGTTCACCTTGAAATGTTCCTGAAGCACTATGACCCCTATATTTTCAATACCTCCACTTCCATTGAGAAATCAGCTTTCATTTGTAGATTATAGATTGTGTAGTTAATCATTATCTTCTGGACATAAACTTTGCTAGCAGTTATTGCAGTTATTGTAGTAAAATGCATCAATATACCAAATGGCGTAAGACAAATGACAACATAAAAAGATTAAAACATCATAGAAACAGATTGTTTTGATTTGTGTGTGTACTAAGAGTCAATGGCTAAGATCGTTGATACCCTAGTGATAGAGTGCAAATGCAAATGAAATTTTTTTTATTACAACAAGCAATCATGACTTTATAATCCTGATTAATAAACAGCCTTTTGTGTTTAATAGAAGAATCATTGTGCAGGGAAAATGCAGCATTTGAACCAAAGAGGACTCAATGGAGCATACAGGCTTTGCAAAACCATATACAGACAAAATATGTGCATATAAATGTGCATACCATTTTAAAAAATTGGTTTGTTTAAATACATTAATACTTATATTTAAAAATGATTCATTATACTGAACAAAATATTAATTAAAGAAACTATTTTTAAATAAATTCTGTTTTCAGCATACATTAGAAAGATTTCGGAATGATCACAATAAAAAATAAATTATACTGATATCTCACAATAATACTGTTTTACTGTATTTTATAATAAATAAATGCCTTGTAAAGCATAAAGCATATTTATGATTTTAACAAAATAAGATCACAATTTGCATATTCTGCAAGGTATTTGTAAACTGTATGTGGTTTTAGTCCTGTTGTTTAGTTTTAGTCCTCTATGGTTCAACATTATTTGAGTTGCAGTAAAGGTTAAAAAAACTTTTCTTGTGTTTGCTTTCAATGGGACGATACCAAAGGTCTTGCAATGGGACTACAAAATGTCTTTAAAGGTCTCATTTTATTGCGGAGATTAAGCCTGGGAGAATGATAAAATAAATCATTATCAGAGATTATCATGTCTCAGGTCTTGATATCTCTTTATCTTGTCATTGTGTCTCCAGATAAAACTTTCACCATACATTTTGCTTTATTTTTATGTTTAGCGTGCCATGTACCCTTACTTGGCAGATTACACTTAAATTAATTTGTTAGTGAATATGCCATTCTCCTAGTGGCTTTTCCATATTTAAGACTCTTTTAACTGTTGAGTTATATCATACATAGAATAATTTTTGGGGAGAGTAGGGTAAGATGAACCTTTTATTTAATTTTTGTACTAATGTGTAACTCAAGATAAGCTAAATAAGTATATAAATTAATTTCAGGACGTTTGCTATCATTTTAAATGATCAGACAAAGGGTTCTAAAAATATGCCTTATTTTAAAAAGATTCTTTGAATCTTTGAATTCTTTGAAAAAAGATTCTTTGAATTCCATTTACCCCTGGTTAGGGATAAGTTGATCCAAGTCAGTGGGTAAGGTTGCACCATCTGGGTGTAGACGAACCATGTAATTAAATCGGAATCATGTGAAATTGTGGCCTAGAAATCTAGACGCACCCTAGCGGCAGCAAATCTAATCTGCCGCGAGTGTCGTCTAGCAACTCTCAATACACGTCTGAGCTGTAAAAACCAAACTCTGGTCAGGCCAATCACATCGTGTATAGAGTCGGTGGGCGGGGCTTAACATAGTGACGGCAGAGTTGCGTTTGCGTGCTATTAAACACAGAAGCCGTGGCGAACTGCGGTCTTTCGAATCAGCTTTGACCGCGACTCTAGAAGACATGGAGTTAAGCTTTTCTCTGAGAAAAGAACAAAGAACGGCACTGAAGTCATTCTTAAAAAGGGAAGATGTGTTCGGAGTTTTGCCGACCGGATACAACGACTGTTTAATCTATCTTAGAGCTGCACTTTACATTGCTCTGGTTGGTTGTAGCGCTATCCTATCGCGTGCAGAGGGAATTTGAAAGACAACCGTTTATCCCGCCCCTCTGATTGAGCCGTCAATGGTGAGTTTCCAGACCAAACATCTTGATGTGGGTTTGGCTTGTCAGGCTAGTGAAATTGTAAAGATGCCTTTCAGTTTTAGAAAACACCTTAAATAATCTAATTTTCTTTTACAAATAGTCGCATTTCTTTTATTAAAACTAACCTAAACAACAACGATTCGAATTTGTAACATAGGCCTAGTGTTAAACTACATCGAGCTACCAAGCAATAAACATGCCAATGAGGATTACAAAATAGTGTGTGGTGCCTGGGCTCAACAGTAATGCATGTAAGTAACTATGCTCATTCTAATGCCTGATCTGTAATGTAATGATTCATGTACAGTCATGTTCTTTCTCTCATGTCAGTAAATCAAACCCGCCAACTTGCGTTGTTTCTCTGAGGTGCAATGACGAGATCCTCCTTTCATGCGCTCAACCTGTCTGTGAATCACAAATATGGATCATAAATACTTAAGATCCATATTGAACAAATTTTGCTTTGTTTTTATAGTAAATGCTTGGGTGCCTTCATTCCTCCCATGTGCTTATCCTGTTCACAGCAGAAATCAATGGTGGTTCCATAATATATGGTCACATGACAATAAAAGTGTACAGCTGCCAAGATAAAAGTGGTGGGTCAACTTACCCACTGGCTCATCTTACCCCACTCTCCGCCTATCAACGTACTTCATCACTTTCCCAGTTTTCGGAATAAAAGATAAAACAGATTAAAGCTAAAATGTATTATTAAATACACCAATACAAGAGTTCCAAGGTAGCTCTTGCCACATAAATTACAAATTGTGTAACAGACACACCCAGCTAGCAATTCAAATCAAAAGAGGTTTTGTGTGAGAACAACAGAGACACTAATGCCATGTGAAAATTTGACCATCCAATACAAGTGAGTGCTTGTTCTCATGGGATGGCTTGAAGCCTCCGCTCTTTTTGCACAATCAATGAAGACATGCTGGGATGTGTAACGTGTAGCCTGGAGGGAGGGTGAAATTATACTCTGTGAGCTTTACTCGGCCACATCAGCATGAAGATAATAGTCAGATAAGACAGCGTTCTGTCACTCGCAAAGGTATAAAAGACAGGCGCAGGGTAAAGTTAGGCCACCGTCAGGATCACAGCAGTCTGTCAATCATGACCTTCAACGGGACCTGGAAAGTTGACCGCAATGAGAACTACGAGAAGTTCATGGAACAAATGGGTGAGTGGACATAGACAAATTAAGCATAGTATTGTTGCTTTCAAGATCGAACACTGACATTTTCAGTGAGTCATTATTTAAAAGGTGTTTGTGCAATTGCACTGCATATCTTCGACAGGAATCAACATGGTGAAAAGGAAACTAGCTTCTCATGACAACCTGAAGATCACACTGGAGCAGACCGGAGATAAGTTCCATTTGAAGGAAGTCAGCACTTTCCGCACACTGGAACTTGACTTTACTCTGGACGTCACCTTTAGCTATTCTATGGCAGACGGCACTGAGCTCACAGTAAGCATAATGATTTCAGATGTCAGCTTTCAGTCTTCACACCCTTAAAAATAAATGCTCTGTATTGGCATCTGTGGTTCCATTAAAAAAAGTGTGATGTGACAGATTTTGAACATTGGCTGAATAAGTGTGCTTTTATTATGGGTGAGGAAACTACAAAGTTCACTCTCGAGTAGCAGAGAAGAATACGTAACTTTAACATCGCCCTCTAATCAAGCCTCCTGAACAAACAATCATTAGTAGGTCAATGAGAGAACATCACACTGATGAGTTGAAAATGAGTCTGACCTTTGACATTCTGATTGCAGGGATCCTGGGTCATGGAGGGTGACATGCTCAAAGGAACTTTCACACGCAAGGACAACGGAAAGATGCTAATAACAACCAGGAAGATTGTTGGTGACGAACTTGTACAGGTCAGCGGTTGTCCTTATAGATTATAACATATTCTCAGATCAGAATTTGAATTAAATGCTGTAAACTTGTGTTGGATCACTTTTTGATTTTTTTGCTTACAGACTTATATCTATGAAGGTGTTGAGGCCAAGAGGATTTTCAAGAGGGGTTAAAATGCCATCCAGCATTCCCACTTTTTGTCGGAGATATGAAACTAAGTGTTGCAAGCATTTATATTCAACCTGATAATAAGGCTTTTAACAACTGGCAGCCCAAACGTTTACAAAGAATGTATGTTTTAGCATGTGTCATTTGCACTGAGTTTTGATATTTATGGTAATAAAGCCATTTTTACTTCCTTTTGTGAACAGTTTTAATTATCTGCTGCATGTGTTGTGACTCATGTTGGATGAAATGATTTCAAACAGAAATATATTACACTACAATGCGTTCCATTGTTTGAAAAGGAAAACATCTAGATTAGTTTCAAATGTAAAATTAGTCACACAAAGACGCAAATGCATTGTATCAGTGATTGAACATTTGAAGTTTATTAAACAAAGAATAAAAATAACTGCATAGACATCTCCAAAAATATATAGCGGATATAATTTTACATTATTCATTTTATTTTTAATCATTTAAATATTTTGCACGAAAAAAAATAGCTGGAAGGCACTCCACAAACAACCTCTAGGGAGTATGTACAAAGGTCCATTTGCAATTAAATGAAAGTCAAGGGCACAATCGCTATCTTTGTCTTTAAGACTCGGTCTTTAAGACTTATTTGATATATACACACTACCGTTCAAAAGTTTTAGATTGGTAAAAGGTCATTTTAAATAACGGCTCACCAAGGCTGCATTTATTTGATCAAAAATACAGCAAAAAAAGTAATATTGCTAAAGATTTCTATTTGAATACATTTGAAAAATGTTATTTATTCCTGTGATGCAAAGCTGAATTTTCAGCTTCATTCCTCCAGTCTTCAGTGTCACATGATCTTTCAGAAATCATTCTAACATGATGATGTGCTACTCAGGAAACATTTATTGTTATCAATGTTGAAAACAGTTATGTATTTATCTGAAATAGAAATCTTTTGTAGTAGAAATTACAAATGTCTGTACTGTCACTTTTGATAAATTTAATGCATTCTTGCTGAATAAAGGTATTAATGTCCTCAATTTCTTTCCAAAAAAAAAAGAAAGAACACATATTAGACCAAACATTTGACCTGTAGTCTATAATGTTACAAAAGTTTTCTATTTGAGATAAAGGCTATTCTTTTAAACTTTCTATTCATCAAAGAATCCTGGAAACATTGGCAAGGCAAGGCCAAACTTTAAAATGCCATTTATTCCTGTGATGCAAAGCTGAATTTCACAGAAATACACTGCATTTTAATTTTCATAAATCCGTCATTTTAAATTGTAAAAATATTTCACAATATTACAGTTTTTGTTGTATTTTGGATCAATTAAATGCAGTCTTGGTGAGCAGAAGAAACCGATCTAAAACCTATAAAAGGTAGCGTATATATACACCACATTACCTGTCACAAATCAGTAAAGGATAATCAATACATTTGATATTCATCATAACATGGTCATTCCTTTTCACAAGCAAATACTTATTCAAACCAAAGTGCATACTGCCCTCCTGTGGATGGCTCTTATAAGATACTCAAACTTCACAATTTACAGGAAGAGGGTACAAAAGGACAAATCTCCTTCCTTCAGCTTCAAATACATTGTAATTACAAGTACAAAAAAAATCCATATATTTCAACTTCTTTGGCAATTCTCTTTCATTACTTCTCACTGGGTCACCAGGACCTGTTAAGAAAGAAGACTTATTATTATGCATTTTTTTTAAATACATAAAGTACTAGTCAATAGAATGAACATTCATTTCTTTGCCAAGGTAAATTTGACTTGTTCACCTTAATACTTAATTTAAAACAATAAACAATAATTATTTGTACTATATTGTTATATTGTGGAAATAAAGAGTAGTATGCTATTATCCAAACGGTGTCTTCGTTGTTTATTCTTACATTATACTATCACTAAATACATTTGCATAAAATAGTAGTGCTGATTTGTGTCATTTTCCTTAATAAAGGTTAATTTAGAACAAACAAATTGTAACACACTTGAAAGAGATGACAAGCGCGTGATTTGGTTGGGTTCGTTTATTCAGTCAGCACTATTTGCTACAGCTCCGTACCACACAGTACAATACCACACTGAACACTGTTTTTTCTCGTCAAACCTCGCGTGAACAACAAAACGAACTCTTCTTCTTCTCTTTTTGGTCTACCCCGGGGTTCCGCACCTGGCTATCGCCACCCATTGGACACCCTTCACATAGCTGTGAATATACTACAAATTTACATGCATGTACTGAATAATTAACCAGCATTTATTAATAACAGAACGGAAATTATATAAACATAATAAAGATTAGGTAAGTCTAGCTTTCAATTCACAATTATCTTAATCTATATATATTCTAGATTTTCCCCACATTCTCCCCTACAAAATAGAATGTAGTCCCGACATTCACAGAATACAGTACTGGATAACCACACACAAATAATCTCTTTGGTAGGAGTCAGTGATACAACCTTTTTTAGTACTTGTGCTATACTTTGACACGTGACACACAACATTTATCTCCTTTTTCATGCAGTGTGTTTGCAGCAGACATCATTGTGCACCATGATCTTCCACCACCATCACTGTCTATCAACAGGAATCTGTACTGTCACTGAAGGAATCTACCCTTCAACCATAGAAGATTTACTGTGTAACTGTTTCCTTTTGGAATGCTATAGCTACTACTTTATCTATAAAATTTAAGAAGAGGGAAAAGAGAAGAAAAAAACAATCTTATTCTGGATTTACTTTAATTTGTTAACTAGAACTTCTTTCTCTGATTTACTCCCAACAGCTTACCCCTCTACGATACTAGGCTGACCTAGGGTATGGTAAGTAAACATTTTTTTTACTTTTCTGTTTCTCAAAGGATATACTCTTTTGCCGGCAGGTTGTGAAAGAGGCTCAGCGTCACTCTCTTCCGCATCGTCTGTTTCTCCAACCTCTCCTCCGGATGACACATCTTCCCCCTGTCCAACTCCTTGCTCATCTTCCTCCTCCGGACCTGTATCATTCAGAATCATTGTCTCCACTGAGTGTTGTTGTGAAGGTCTTTTCTGTAGATGTGGACTCTCTCTGTCGACGGGCACTCCAACCAGGCATTTCCAGTCATCTTCACCATCCGAACTATCACAGTGTCTCTGATTCTGCTGTGTTGATGTCTTTCCATTCTTGCTTCTTTTCTTTTCTTTCTCAGGTCTTAGAGGTGAGTATACTCTCTCTACCGGTAAGTAGTCACACGGTAACAAAAGATTCCTGTGCAGTATTCTTGTTTTTCCTTTTCCGTTTTCCGGTCGAACTTCATATACTGGACCATCCTGATACTTCCTCTGGGTGACGACATAAACTTGTTCTTCCCAAAATGATCGAAGTTTCCCAGGTCCACCTTTCTCTTTGAAGTTCCGGACAAGTACCCTGCTCCCAGGGATCAGTTCAGCTCCGTGCACTCTCTTATCATACAGAGCTTTTCCTCTCGCCTTCTCTTTTTGTGACACTCTTGTAGCTAACTTGTAGGCTTCCACCATTCTCTTCCTCCAGTTCTCTGCATATTCATGGTAAGAGGAGCTTTGGTCTTTTGCTGGCACACCGAACATTATATCAATTGGCAGTCTGGGAGTACGGCCAAACAGGAGATAATGGGGAGGAAAACCCGTTGCCTCACATCTTGTACAGTTGTACGCATTTACCACCTTTGCAAGTGATGTCTTCCAGTCGGCTTTGGCGGTTTCAGGAAGGGTCCTCAGCATAGCTAACAAAGTTCGGTTAAACCGCTCAACTTGACCATTTCCCTGTGGGTGATACGGTGTAGTATGGGAGCCTTGCACACCACTGTATTCCTGTAACTTCGCAAACAGCTTGTTATCAAATTCCCTCCCCTGGTCGTGGTGCAGTTTCGTCGGAAACCCAAACTTGAGAACAAAATCCCCGAACACCTTCTCAGCTGCTGTCTTTGCGCTTTTGTTTCTGCATGCGTACGCCTGAGCAAAGCGTGTAAAATGGTCCATCACCACCAGGATGTACTCATATCCTCCTTTACACCTCTCTAGGTGTAGAAAATCAATAGATACCAGCTCAAATGGGTAAGTGGTGGTGATGTTTGTTAGAGGAGCTCGGGTGATTTTGTTTGGACGTTTGCTCCTCAAGCAGCTACACACCCGTGTGACATAGTGTTCCACTTCTTTTTGCATGTGGGGCCAATAAAACCGGTCTCTTATCAAGGTCAGCACCCTTTCTGCTCCCAAGTGACCCATGTCTTGGTGTAACTCTTTGTAGACGAGCTCATGGTATCTCCTAGGCAATACCAACTGATGACGAGTTGCTGTTTTGCGGAACAGGAGACCATGTTCATCCAGGTGTAGCTTAGCTCGTTCCCTCATCAGTCCCCGAAGCTCTTTACCCTGGCTTCTCTTCATTGACTGCGGTCTAGATTTGAGGTATTCCACCGCTTCTCTGATTTCCGGGTCTTCTTCTTGAGCTTTTTTTAGAACATCCTTGGGAATCTCTGTGACTGACGTGAACAGCTCCTCCTCCTGTTCCTTCAACAGTGCTGTTTCAATGGTAAGTGGACATAACCATGGCCCTCTCTCCTGACTTTGTACCACCGTCGATTGAGTTATGCTGACCATGACGTCAGGGTGCACTTCCTCTGAACAGGTTTTCATGTACTGTTCCATCTGCAACGGCATACGTGACAAGCCGTCAGCATCCCCATTTGACTTTCCTGGACGGTATTTAATGGTAAATCGAAAGTCAGCAAGTTCTGCTACCCATCTGTACGTTGTGGCATTTAGCTTGGCTGTTGACATCACGTATGTGAGGGGGTTATTGTCCGTGTACACAACGAATGATGGTGCATGATAGACATAGTCCCTGAACCGCTCACATATGGCCCACTTCATTGCCAAAAACTCCAACTTTCCAGAATGAAGATGGTAGTTTCTCTCGGCAGGGGTTAGAGTTCTTGATCCGTATGCGATCACCACTAACTTGCCTCTTTGTCTTTGATACAGCACTGCCCCAAGGCCTTCCTGTGAAGCGTCGCAGTGGAGTACAAAAGATTCATCTAGATCGGGATATCCCAGCACCGGTGGATTAGATAAATAGTCAATTAGCTTGCAGAGAACTTCTTGATGTTCATCTGTCCACAGGACTGGATGTGACGAGGTAAGTTGTCCACAACTACTTTTCCCTTTGCCTTTCCGCTTCGGCTGTACTTTCCCCTTTGTTGTCTTCGTTTCAGTGAGCAACATGTAAAGAGGAGCAGCTTTGCGGGAAAAGTTCTCAATGTATGACCGGTAGTAAGAGAGAAACCCTAATAACTTTCTCACCTCGCCAACTGTCTGAGGGATCCTCTCTTTCAGCGCCTGGACAGGAGCGATGTCAGCCGGATCCATTGTGTACCCATCTTCCGTTACCATCCTCCCTAGGAATCGTACCTGACGTCGGAACACTTCACATTTTCGAGGCGTTAGCTTGACACCATGATTCTGATAACACTGCAACACCTTTCTAATGTCCTGAAGATGATTCTCAAATGTTTTTGAGTGAACTAAATTATCATCTAGATAAGGCTGACATACCTCATCGCGCAGTTCTCGCAGACACTCCTCCATACTCCTTTGGAATTCGGCAGGTGCATTTGACAATCCGAAAGGGATCCGCACCCATTCATATAATCCCCACGGTGTTATAAATGCAGTGAGAGGTTGGCTGGATTCCTCTACAAACCCCTGGTGATAGGCTTTGCCTTGATCCAGGACCGAGAACCAAGCGCTGCCCGCCAAACTGTCAAGCATGTCTTGAATGCGGGGAATGGGGTGTCTATCTGGAATGGATTTCTTGTTTAACTCTCGGTAGTCACAGCAGAGGCGGAGAGTTCCATCCTTCTTACGTACACAAACTACCGGTGAAGAGTATGGTGACTTCGATTTCGTAATCCATCCCTTATTCAACAGATCCTCCAGGTATTCTTTAACCTCTCTGCGCAGTGGCTTTGGGACAGACATGTACGTGTGTCTTACAGGTGTGGTGTCATTGAGGCGGATTTTTAGCTGGAGAGATGGAATACATCCTACATCGCTGTCATCACGAGCAAAAGCATCGCTCTCCTCCCTTAAAAGCTGCTTCACTTCCTGTTGCTGTTCGGGTGTTAGGTGGTCAACACATACGGGAGGGTCCCATAAGTTTTCCTTTTGCGTGGTTAACGTTGTCTCTCTGTTTTCTGTAGATTGAGTGACTTGTTCACTGTTTTTATGGAACAGGCCTTGGGTAATGTGTGCAGCATTCGCAGAGGCACCCTCCTTCTGGCCTGTCACTGGTCTCATCTCGGCCGGGTAGATAGCTTTTACTCGCTGTATACACCCCAAAACTGCCCGTGGAGGCAGGTCGATGTCATGACCCGTGTCATTGATCACAGGAATACAGATACGCGAACAGGTCCCTCTCTGGAGGCGAACAATGTTTTCCTCCACCCTCAATCCGTCTGGCCACTTCGCACACTCCTCCGGCACAAAAAGAGCATCTTGGTCGGACAGTAAAGGACCCGTTCTAATAGAACATCTCACAGCTCTAGCCTGTCTACCTGGAATTTTTGTCACTGACCTTCCTGCTTTCGCTACGCCATCGTTGCACCCATCGTCCTGACTTCTCACTAAGTTCAGCAGCACCTCTGCTTTCTTGCAATCACAGGACAGTGCAGTACTCATAGCTTTGGTCGTTACACTGGTAGGTCGCTCAACACCACTGTTCAACAGATACTCGATGACATTGTATCCAATTATGGGTTCCTCCGCCACTCCATCGCCACCACATATCAATACTGGTACCTCCAATTCTAGTGGTGTGGCCTTGTCTGTTCCCAGCTTAAATGTCACTTCGACCCAGCTTTCGAACGGGATAGCTGTTTGATTCACTGCTCGACCGGTGAGGCTTCCCGGACCTAGGATTTCTTCGAGGCCGCGTAGTGTTGTATGTGGGAGATGTTCTTTCCTCCATTTATCATTCATGAGACAGACTTGTGAGCCTGTATCCCATAGCGCTTGTGTTGGTACACCATCAAAGAAACAGTTCACCATACATTTCTCTCCGATCAGATTCAGTAACTGTGCATTATGTTTGGTAGACAGCTGATTAGCACTTACGGATCTGATAAGCTGTAGGTGGCTCTCCTTCTTCTTTGCAGCCTCCCGAGCTTCCAGCTGCTTAATGCTGTCACACAGGAGTTCACTTTGATATTCTGGCCACAGTGACGACGTTGTGTGGGTTGTTAACGTCATACTGCTAGCTGAGTGTACTCTTTCTGCTCTTCCTGCCGGTAATCCCCTGCACCCTCTGGAAAGGTGTCCACTTTGCCCACATTTAAAACAATGATCACAATGGTCACCCCTACCATGATCCTGACACCCACGGCATCCTCTTTTCCTTTCTCGTGGCTGAGCGTAACGGTGAGTACTCATCACTTTCCTCATTTCTCCAATCTCCTCTCTTAACTGTTTGACAACCTCATAAAGCTCAGAGTCTTTCTTGTCCATGACCTGTGGAGTTTTCAAAGCCTTCACTTGTGTGTGCGCAGACTGTTCTTTACCTCCCACAGCATGACCCATTCTCTCTTGACTTTGATGTAGTTCTGCTGGAACTTCAGTGACTTTAGCCTCTTTAATGTTGGCATTTTTCTTGAACTTTTGCTGTCGTTCCCACTCAAGACTTGCAGCTTCGTTCATTGCAGTGATGAGAACTTCATCTCTGATTTTTGGATCATCGAGGTAGGTTTTAAGCTGATATTTAATGTGATCGTTTGATAACCCAGTTCCTAGTGCGCGCAGGAATCTCCTCTGTATGAGATCAGGACTGTACGGTTCTTCTCCATCCGGGTCTCGAGCAGCAGCTAAAAGTCTTTCTTTCAACTCAATAGCACGGAATAAGAAGTTTTGTGGTGACTCACGGCCCTCTTGAGTGATGTTTATCAATCGATGATACAGGTCTGTTGGGCTTTCTTCCTTATAATGGCCTTTAAGAATGGTGCGCAGCTGAGAAAGGGTTAAATCTGTCTTGATCTCCAGCATATCACGCAGACTCATACCTGGACTGACTGCTCTTATCACTGCATCGATTATCTCAGGCTCTCTGTGTCCCTTGTTCATTCCAGCATCAATTTGGTGCATCAAGTTGTTATATGACAGCTTATCTTTCTGTCCCCTTTCTCCAATTTGACCATTAATTTTAAAATCACGTCGGATGGTGACTTCGGGCACTGCATGCTGGTGTTGGGAAAACACAGGGGAGCTTGGCACATCAGGAACTTTCAAGCTCAGACGTTGGATTTCGTTTTTTAGCACATTTGTTGATAACTCAAAATGATGCTGCAATTCGGCGTACTGTTTCTTTAAATGCGCGAGCTCCGCTGAATTTCTGTCTGCGTCATCGCCGCCATCTTGTACCGTGCGGTCGCTGCGTCGCGTCATACAGCTCGTAAGCTCTAGCAAATCTTTCACATGCTGACGGGCTATATCCTCATCTTCTGTGTCAATAACAGTCTTTCTTTATCAAAATGATAGGGCATTGCATACACCATCTGCCCGGTAACAAGCTTAGTTTTGCTTGGTTCAGCTAAACATTGGTGGCTTGAATCATGCTTGTTTCACTACTTATGCTCCTTTGGTTTTTCTCAGCACTATTCTCTGCTGTGTGTTATTTAGATGAAAAATGGCTGATATCTACATTGCTGTAAAAATAACTCTGTCTACTCCTTTTCAGCGCTAATTTTTCACCACATATACCTTTAGCAAATCCTGAAGTTCATTTTTAATGGCAAAAGTGGATTAAAACTTTTGCCATTATTGTTAGTAAATCTAGCCCTAAATGTTCTATATTGCTGTACTCATTCAGCAAGTGCTATGCTTTGCTAATTCAATCAAAGCATTGTTACCAATTAGCAAATAAGCATTTACTGAATTAGCTAGTAGCTGGCCAAGTTGTAATTACATGATCATTTTAAGTTAAATGTATGAATTAGCTTTCTCAAATATTTCAAGTTAAGAGCAATCTATAATCATATGTCATAATCTAAAAAGTACAAAATTACTTAAACTTTGAATTTCTTACAGAAAACATTTTGATGTAATTATTTACCTCCTTTTTTTCTTTCTTTTTTTGAGTTCTGCCAACTTAACTTACTCATTTTTACAGTGATGCAGTAAAGTAGATGATCATTATTTAGCACAGCCATTATGATTAAATAAATAATTTACTTTATAATAAACATTTGTCAGCATATGCATATATATATATATATATATTAGCCTGAAAAACAATTGTTCAGTGCTGTGTTCAAGGTAGTGTTGTCACGATACCAAAATTATGACTTCGATACGATATCAGACTAAAATATCGATATATCGATACTAAATCGATACCACAGTAAAAAAACTATATAAATAAATAAGATAAGATGCTTAATATGACAACAGAACTTATTATTCATTGTTATTTTTTACTAAAAATTCATGTGGCCAGCATGTTCCTTAGGGTTGGGCATCGTTTTGATTTAAACAATTATTGATCAATTGATCAATTACTATTAAAATTATCTCACAAATTTTTGCTATCTCAATGTATTTTTTACAATGGGGTAATTGTGTTGCAATAGCTTACACACAGCACAAGAAAGTTTGATTTCCAATGGTAAATTGAATTTAAAAAGACGAGTAAACAGTAATAAAATAAGAACAAATAAACAGATTACAAACAATAGCACAAATAAATGCAATAGAATAGAAGATACAAATTAAATAGACTGCTTTATTTTTTCAGGTAAGTCTAACATTCAGATAAGAAACTGAATTAAAAAAATGCATAGTAATTACATTTAAAACAACATTGGATAATGTTCTTTGTAAAAAAAATTCAATAGCGTACAGATGAAACTATTAAAGTTACACAAGTTGATCAGTCAAGAGCTGTTGATCGTTTGTGTTTTTGTAGTTTGAATAGCAAATGACTGCGGTCCCTTTAAGACTTAACAGACGCATGGATCCTGAACACTGCTCCTGTTACTCGTTCTTCCTGAACTGTTTGTGACTGTGTTTACGTTAATACTCTTCCAGATGTGCACTGATAATTCTTTGAGTGTATTTGACCAATAATAAACTGGAAAAGGAAGCAAATGTTTGCACTTGTATCATGTCAGAGGCGGCTTTATTACGGTAGGCTATGTGTGTGTGCGCTTCAGATGTGGAGCACGAAATCTGCGGGGATTAGTAGAATTAATTTATGTGCAATCCCGCGCGAAATTCAGACCGATCACTCACTAACACTAACACACTGTCATGAGGAAAAAGTCCAGCAGAACGCGTGTTCGCCGTGCTCAGAGGTTAACCGGGCTGAGGGAGAATATGCCGGTGTGTGTCAACTCGCTTTCGGTCGGAGAGGAGAGCGCACCTGATATCGATACTGTAAAAACTGAGAATCGTATCGTTTCAGATATTCCAGTATCGATATATATCGAAATATCGATATTTTTGACAACACTAGTTCAAGGTACACAGAACACAGGATATATATATATACATTGTTCATTGTTTATTCATAATAGATTAATGTTGTTTTTTTAATTCATAAATTATATAAATGTTTTGCACATTGTAGTTTGTGTTATCTATTGCATTAACTAATAAACATCTCTTAAGGATAAACTTTTGTGTAAAGTTTATTGTAAAGTCTTTAGAGTTAATTAGTATATTGCTACAAAAGATGTGCAATGTTATACCTTAAAGAGTTGTATTTTTTAAACGTTTAAGTTTAAAACAATATCTGAAGGTTTAGTACAAGGTACTGAAGGTTTAGGTAAAAGAACTTACCATAACTTTCACAAATATCCATGTTCATCTAGCCCTTTTGAAGTCACAGGGTGCCATTTAGCAGTGGGCTTATTGATGCTGTTGCCTGTAAAGGACAGTTTAGTTTAGTCAAGATACTAACTACAGTTATTAAGTTTAATACATACACTACCATTCAAAGTTTTGGGGTCAGTAAGATTTTTAAAGAAATACTTTTATTCAGCAAGGATGCTTTGACTTGATCAAAATTAACAGTATTTACAATGTTACAAAACGTTCCACAAAAATATGTTGATAGTAATAATAAATGTTTTTTGAGCATTTTAGAATAGCTTCTGAAAGTGAAATGATGCTGAAAATTCAGCTTTGAATTTTCTATTACACACAGTAAAAAAAAAAACTTTTTTTAACTTAAAAAAGTAAGTAACCTGGTCGCCTTAAAATTTTGAGTTTATTGAAATATAAAAATTGAGTTGATACAATGATCTGTATTTGTACAATGATTTTTATCTGAACCACATTAAAATTTTGATAAATCATGAAAATAGCACTATTTGGCATGTTTCACTGTGTCATCACAAATAAAACACACACATTTACCCAATATGCTTACAAAATCTTTTAATAATCTTTTAATAAAGGTTGTCGAATCTCAAAAAAGTTTCATTGTATTAACTCAAACTTTTAATTTCAATGAACTCAACATTTTAAGGCAGGCCAGGTAACACAGTGCAGGAATAAATTACATTTAATAAAAAATAAACAGAAAACAGTTATTTAAAATTGAAATAATATTTTTGGGTCAAATAAATGAGCATCGCAAACAAAAACATAAAAAAATCGTATAAACCTCAAACATTGGAATGGTAGTGTCAATATAACAATATATCAATGAAGGAATTAATGAACTGCTCAGTCAGTTTTTAACATACCAGAGTCAGGCTTACTTTTGGCACGCTCAGATTGGTTCTCCATGCGGCCTGAGTGTCCTGTGTCTCTCCCGTCCTTAACGGCTCCCCTCGGCTCAGGCATGGAGAGCAGCAACGGCCTCTGGTGGTGATACTTTAGTCTGTAGGTGTCTGTCATACAATTATCCACAGAGAAATAAGTGGTCAGTGCTACTCCAGATCCTGGAGACACTGAAGCAGATGGCTTATCCCACCCACAAGATCTTTCCTCAGGACCGCTGGACACCTGCTCCCCTCTTTCCTGGTCAGAGCACGATTTTGAGCTCATATCAGATGAGCTAGGGCATGTGCCATTGATTTCCATTCTCTTGTGTACTGCGGTGGTGTGCAATGATGAAATGCCACGGCCGGATGCCCTGGAAGCTGTCTGTGATGGCTCCTGTAAAATTCGGGGACGGAAGGGTGGAGTCCTTATCTCAATCGGTCGCTGTGCGTGTTTGGAGTGTGTTGGCATAGATGGAGGTATTGCTGACTCTTCCCTCGGCTGCGAAGGGTAAATGGTGCGATTAGGACCCGGTGATTCGTGTGGAGCGACTTCACTGGTGCTAGAACGATAAGCGCTGTCTTCCTGCTCTGAAAGAGGGTTAGTGAGTTCATCAGAACTGTTACACTCGGAACTGCTGATCTTGCCCAGGCGACGCAGAAGGGGGCTTTCTGGGCTGTGGTGCCATCGCATGGAAACCTCCTGTTGCTCTGCTTGAAGGTCGCCGGCCGATGGGTCTTTTTCTACATTGGCCCCTTTCCTGGTTCCACAGGATGAGTATCTAAGCTTCCTTCTGTGAAACATGAACACACTTATTTAGATGTCACCGTATTTACATATTTCAGGTATTTTTTTAAACATACTATGTTGTCTCGTTTAAACTAAAACGAAAACTAACAACAACAAAACTACAGAAATGGACCGTTATACACTCGTATATTACACTTTATAGAGTTTGATTGTAAAGGAGTCATAGTGTCCATGATAAAGAAAAGGATAAGTCTTTATCATGAAAAATCTAGTTTAAAAAGTTTCAATTTAAATTCTCACATATCATAAATGTATTGTGGTATAAATATGGTATAAGGCAAGGCAAGGCAAGTTTATTTGTATAGCACATTTCATACCCAATGGCAATTCAAAGTGCTTTACATAGAAATTAATTAAAATAGTGATAACATATGCATGAGAAATATGAATACCATGTGTAAGAAAAACAAGAATAACTAAAACAGTTGTAAATATTAAATATATACATATATACCGGTATATATACATACAATATATATATATATATATATATATATATATATATATATATATATATATATATATATATATATATATATATATATATAAAATAATAAGTAATTGCAGTACATCTTTTTTCGTCATTAGTATATCAAAACAGTTCCATCACCCTCACATTTTACTTTATGTGCTTTAAAAAAGCTTTTTTATTTATAAATTAAAAACAAAAGATGTATTAAAGTCATAGTATGAATTACATTTTTGTTTCTGAAAAAAAAACTAAACAAAAACAAAAACTGATGGCCTATGTGCAGAACTGTAGGCATAAAAACAAGTTGGTAATCAACTGAAATTTTTAACTTGTTCTTAACCTTTCTTTGAGGATTTATATTATATATTTGTCTTCATATTCTTGTGATAAAACTGTGATTCAAATATCACCATGAAATGCTGTTATTCTGTAGATAGGAATTGTATAGTGTAACATATTTGCAATGTAAAGACAAAGTCTGCAAATACCTTGAACTTGGGCTGCCTTTCATAAGATGTTCTGAATTCTTTCCCTGAATTTTAGCCAAATGTTTACCTGAGGGAACAAAATGCAAACCAATAATTTATCTTCTGAGACATAAAACGGCAGACAATAAAGCCTATAAAGGTGGATTTTTGCATCTCTGCCATGGGTGTGTAGCGACAAAGGAACAGAACTGCCAAAATCTCCCTAGCTGGATCACAGTGGGCACAGACACACTCACTAGGACACATCCTACTCACTTATTTATAAATAGACAGACTATTCATCTCTTTCCTGCCAACCTGCTGAGTTCCATGTGAGGATAAAGCCACGGGATACAACACGTGCTCCAAGTCTTTTAGCAAGCTTATAGAATACATTTTACAATTGATGATGTTTTTGTATTTTCACTTTCTGCAGTCTAAGAAATATATAATATAATATAATTGTCTCTCTTACTGAATGTGTGCTGTCCTACTGGCAGCTTTTTTCTTTACTAAGAAGGGGCTTTAAAATTCCATGACATCTGGGAAGATTCGGAAATAGTACAAGCAGATTTGAAGACAGAGATATCAAGGGCTAATTTTGTGACTGCCACAAGACCCATCGCCCAAGGTGCAGCTAAGACATCAAGAATTCGTTTTTATCTCTCTATTCCTCCTCCATCAACGGTTTCCAGCGTAATGTAACACTCTTTAGTGGGATGCAGTGTTTAACATTTTAAGCTGCTTCTGTCTCTTTTTGCTCTCATAGAAGAAGGAGAGGGATTTTCTCTGTTTTTGGCATGCTACCATGTGCTACCATGGAATTAGAGAACATTACAGTTGCATAAAATCACAAAGTATACAAAAACATGACAAAACTGTAGATGAGTCAGTCTTTTGAAATGACTCCAAATGCCTGTCTATCTTTTGGGGTTTGATGGAGCATGGTTTCATTTGTAGCTTAAACTAAAACATCTTTTTAAGCACATGCTACTTTATGGGGTGCCAACTGTGACCTGAAATGCTCATTCTGTGAATTAAATATGTATTTAGTCCATCAAAGGGGCTTTAAAAAATGATGTACTTCACAGCATGAGGATTTTGCTGATTCAATGTACAAAAACAGTGAACATTTAATGTTTAGTTTAGTTTAGTTTAGTTTAGTTTAGTTTAGTTTAGTTTAGTTTAGTTTAGTGAATGAAATAGATTTCATGATATGCTGAATGCATTTTGTACACGATAGGTGTATTGTGTTATTAACAAAATGAAAAACATGAAAAATGATTAAATTCCTCATATATGCACAAAATAGATAGAAATTGTGTTTCAGTGCTACGGTCCTTCAGAAATCATTCCAATATGCAGATTTGCTGCTCAAGAAATATTTATTATTATTATCAATACTGAAAGCAGTTTTTGCTGCTTAACATTTTTGTGGGAACAATGATCACATTCAAAGAATTGTGGTAATATTAAAAAAGTGAATGTATAAAATGTATACAAATAAAATAAAATGTAATAAATGCTTTAATAAATGCAAATAAATTATGTTCACAGACCTTTCTATATTTTATTTCTATTCACCATTTTCAAAAAAATGTTAAGCGGCAAAATGTTTCTTGAGCACGAAATCAGCATATTAGAAAGTTTTCTGAAAGATCATGTGTCTCTAAAGACTGGAGTAACGATGCTGAAAATAAAGCTTTGCATCAGGATTAAATTGAATTTTAAGATATATTCAAATAGATTATATTTTTTCACGATATTACTGTATTGTATTAAATAAATGAAGCCTGAGACCTTTCAAAAAATAGACTTCCTGTCTTTTCGTGCACAAACTGCATTAAAATATAACTGAAATTTGTGTCATGCAATTCGTTTAAGTTATAGAATTAGGAAAGACAGGAATAAGAAATCATGGGCGAGATTCAAACCATCATCTCTCACATGAGCACCACGGCTCAACATCGGTATAGCACATGTATTGCCATGACTATTACATAACAAATGAACTACACTGGCAAAACAGTTAATTGTAACAAGAGATGATGCTATAATAATAGTGATTTGACTGAACTGACACAGTCGGACGAGAACAAAACTTGAACTGAACTGAATTTCTGGGGCACTGGAGCGCAGCTGGAAGAAAACAAAACTGGAGGTTTTTCGCAATTTGTGGAAAGAGAGCATGATGGCATATAGAAAGGCCATAAAAACTGCTAGATCTGCTTATTTCTCAACTCTTTTAGAAGAAAACTGTAACGAAACTGCAAACTCAAAACCCGTCTTCGGCGCAATAATTCCGATCTTTCATGTATTCATACTCTTATGTAATCGACGCCCCATCCCAAATAAATCCGTCTCTTCCGGGATACCCTGAAATTTTGAATATTCCAATCTAATATGATTTCTGACCTGTAAGGTTGCCAGAATAATAATCTTACACGGTGTGTTAATAGGCCAGAGGAGAACTGGCACCCCGACTGAGTCTGGTTTCTCTCAAGGTTTATTTTTCTCCATCACGCCCTGATGGAGTTTTGGTTCCTGGCCACTGTCGCCTTTGGCTTGGCTTGCTCAGTTGGGGACACTAAAATTATGATTAAAGTTATTCAACTAATTATACAAAAAATTTATGAATTAGGTTTTATTTAATTCTATAAACTATAATACTGATATGCTATATACTATATGATAAATTAAAATAAGCTGATAACATCACTGTTTTCTCCAGTACGACTGTACAGCCAAATCTAATTTTGTTGCAATATTATCCTGTTTGACACTGTGAAGCTGCTTTGACACAATCGTGATTGTAAAAGCGCTATACAAATAAAGTTGATTGATTGATTGAACTTTGTTTTTAACTTGTTTCATAACTGATGAATTTTACACAGTTATTGAACTGAACTGAATCAGCACTGAACTAAATTGAGCTGAATAATTTTTATAGACTTTATAGAGCTACTTTAGCCTAGAAATCTAGCGGCAGCAAATGTAATTTGCAGCCAGGGTCGTCTAGTCACTCTCTGTTAGCTTGCGAGCTTGAAAAACCAAACTCTAGTCAGGCCAATCACATCTTGTATATGGAGTCGGTGGGCGGGCTTAACATAATGACGGTAGCGTTACGACAGTTCCGTGTGAATTCCCAGCTACTTTAAAACAAAGAAGATGACTGCTGCTGGAGTACAGCGGCCTTTCGAATCGGCTTTGGACAGCACAAAGAACAGCACTGAAGTCATTCTAAAAAAAAGGACGATGTGTTCCGAGTTTTGCTCGAACTGGTTGTAGCTGCATCCTATTGCGTGTAGAGAGAAAATGAAAGACAATTGTTTAGCTCGGATTGAGACCTGCCAATGGTGTGTTCCCAGACCCAAAATCTTGATGTGAGTCTGGCTTGTCAGACATTCGAATTTGCCTCATTTTAAGAAGCTTGCATCATTGATTGTGTTATTTTCCTGTTTATTACTGAGGAGCTGCTTTGAAATAATCTGTATTGTATAAAGTGTAAAAGAAATAAAGGTAACTTGACATAATGCCATGGCGTTTGGGTAATACTCACTGTGATATAGCGGAGAACGCACTGCCTCCATTTTTGAATCGCCTTGATTATTTTGGCCTTGATCCCTGAGAAAATAGACCATTGCATTGAAGGGTTAGTTCACCCAAAAATTAAATTTACATCATTAATGACTCACCCTTAATGTCATTCCACACCTGTAAGACCTCCGTTCATTTTTCGGAACACAGTTTAAGATATTTTATATTTAGTCCGAGAGATTCTGTCTTTCCATTGAAAACGTATGCACAGTATACTGTCCCTTTCCAGAAGGACCAGAAAGGTAATATAAACATCATCAAAGCAGTCCATATGTGACATCTGTGGGTTAGTTAGAATCTCTGTGTTTGTTTTCAAATCTCAAACAAAGAGTTAGTTTTGCAGTTTGACACACGATCTGAATCATGAAACTGATTCATAACCGTTTGATTCTTTGTTTGAGGATTGAAAACAAACCAGGAAGAGAAGACAATGCTGAATAAAGTCGTAGTTTTTGTTATTTTTGGAGCAAAATGTATTTTCAATGTTTCAAAAGATTCTAATTAACCAACTGATGTCACATATGGACTACTTTGATGATGTTTTTATTCCCTTTCTGGACATGAACAGTAGTGTGCGTACACTTCCAAACGCTCTCGGACTAAATATAAAATATCTTAAACTGTGTTCCGAAGATGAACGGAGGTCTTACTGGTGTGGAACGACATTAGGGTGAGTCATTAATAGCATAAATTTCACTTTTGGGTGAACTAACCATTTAAGACCAAGGGATCCAAAAGAAAAACTTCACACCTATCTTTACTTCTCCTACCTGAGGTGCTGTGCTTCTTGACTGAGTCTGAGCTCTTTGCCTGTGAAGTTCTCAACACCTGGCGAGTCAGGATTGGTGGAACCACTGCTCAACCTATCACTGCTCTCATATCCTGACTCTGTCCTCTGGATCGTCCAATTATCACTCCGCTGTGCTACATTTGCTCCACCTTTAGGTCTGGTCACCATCATCTGTCGCTGAGACTCCTGTGAGCTTTGACTTTCAGTCTCCAAGCGTGAGTCATCTTCGTAAATAGTCATCAGACCTTTTTGTTTCTCCTTTATTAGTCCTCTCTCATGGCCAAAGCGGCGAACACATCGAGGGCTCCCACGTTGCTGCTGCTGCTGACGTTGTTCTAGTTTGCTTAGCACACTGTCTACATTCAGGACCTCTCGCACTGGTCTCCATGAGGGCTTGGACTTGCCACGCTCGGGGAGATTTGTGGACCCATGATGGCAGAGGGATGATGAATCAATGTGACGACTGGTGCCAGTGGTCATTCCCTGGCTTGAGCGTGACTCCTGGGGTGATACACGAGGATGTACTGAAGAATGCTCAGGTCGACAGACACGTGAGGAGAGAGTTCTCTGTCTCTGGTCCGAATGAAACTTGGGGCCATTTTCAGTGGGAGAAGATGATCGAGGATATGTCATATCTAAAAAAACAAAAACAAATTATAAATATAAATAAACAGTGGTCCAGAATATAGTTGGATACCTAAGCTACTTCAAATGAATGAATGACTTAAATAACACACAATATAATTTAAAAAATGTTTGCAAATATACACATTTCAAGCTAACCATCTGACAAAAAAGATATATTCTTCAAAATCAAGACCTGTTCCGGTTGTCATATTTTATGACACTTAAGGGGAACCAACTGTACAAAAATCAAATCACCTTGACACCAGTTAATATTTAAATAATAAATATAAAAGCCTAGAAAAGTTACTTCTGGAAAAAACATCCCTTAATTCAACATAATTTGTTTACGTGTGTCACTTAATTTGACTTAATTATATGTCTAAAGCAAATACATTCTAAAATTGTTAAATGTCCAAATGCTGTAAATGATAGTTTCATGCGGTTTTTAATGTTATAAATGAACATTAATGACGTTAGATAATAGGCCAATATAATCTAGTAATATTTAGCAATATAGTTAATGAATGTTCTAAAGTGCTACCTATATGTAAAAGGATGAGAGAATTTTCACAGACCCTATAATATCTGTGATTTTATAATTATTATTATGATTTTGCTTTAACTTAACTGAAAAAAAGTTCACAAAAAAGAAACCATTAGTTAACATTAGTTATTAACAGTGAGCAATACATTTGCTACAGTATTATCTTTTTTAATATCAGATAATAAAAATACAACTGTTCACTGTTAATTCATGTTAGCTAAGGACTATTGAATAATATTAACACATACAACTTTTGATTGAAACCTATAAGGTTACACTGGTTTTAACATGGATATTAAGCCTCTTTGAACAGATATATGCTTTCTGCAGCCTGCTTAATAAGACAGATGGTTTGCTGTTATTTTGGAGGTTAGCCAGTACTCAAACATTTTTCATGTGTGTAAGTTGCCCTTAGAAGCTACGTCTGTCAGAGCAAGCGCCCCCAGCTGAAAATAGAAATATTGAATCAAAATGGGCACATGTCTTCTTTCATGTTTTCAAACTTCCAGAAAAATATCTGTAAGCTGCTATCTCAATTAAAAAAGAGTGGCTGTATATGCTGGCTTGTGAACCAAACTAAAATCTTAGTTAGGGGGGGAATCATTGCATAATTTTCAAATGGTTGATGCATATCTGATCTATGTGGACTTAAGAGTGATTCATAAAAATATAATTTAAAATGTTATAATAATATTAAGCTGATAGTGTCAAAATGTCTAATTGATCAATACAACAATATGCAGGGACATACACTCACCTAAAGGATTATTAGGAACACCTGTTCAATTTCTAATTAATGCAATTATCTAATCAACCAATCAGTTGGCAGTTGCTTCAATGCATTTAGGGGTGTAGTCCTAATCAAGACAATCTCCTGAACTCCAAACTGAATGTCAGAATGGGAAAGAAAGGTGATTTAAGCAATTTTGAGCGTGGCATGGTTGTTGGTGCCAGACGGGCCGGTCTGAGTATTTCACTATCTGCTCAGTTACTGGGATTTTCACACACAACCATTTCTAGGGTTTACAAAGAATGGTATGAAAAGGGAAAAACATCCAGTATGAGGCAGTCCTGTTGGCAAAAATGCCTTGTTGATGTTAGAGGTCAGAGGAGAATGGGCCGACTGATTCAAGCTGATAGAAGAGCAACTTTGACTAAAATAACCACTCTTTACAACCGAGGTATGCAGCAAAGCATTTGTGAAGCCACAACATGCACAACATTGAGGCGGATGAGCTACAACAGCAGAAGACCCCACCGGGTACCACTCATCTCCACTACAAATAGGAAAAAAAGGCTACACAAGCTCACAAAAAATTGGACAGCTGAAGAATGGAAAAATGTTGCCTGGTTTGATAAGTCTTGATTTCTGTTGAGACATTCAGATGGTAGAGTCAGAATTTGCCATAAACAGAATGAGAACATGGATCCATCATGCCTTGTTACCACTGTGCAGGCTTGTGGTGGTGGTGTAATGGTGTGGGGGATGTTTTCTTTCCACACTTAAGGCCCCTTAGTGTCAATTGGGCATCGTTTTAAATGCCACAGCCTACCTGAGAACATATTTAGGATGTGGTGGAACAGGAGCTTCGTGCCCTGTATGTGCATCCCAGAAATCTCTATCAACTGCAAGATGCAACTATTGTAACAGGGTGTTCCCTATCTCGAGGGAACTTCGAGCTGCGTCGAAACGCTAGGGGACACCTCTGCGTACCATGTCATGAAGCACTTGTGTAATCAGTCCAATAGCGGGATGATACGTCACGGGCGGGTGACGTCATCAACCAGGAAGCTATAAAGCACACCTGGACCAAACAGTCAATAGCTTCTGTGTCTTCACAAGCGCTCTGTGTGAATTGTATGTCCATTTATTGTGTGTGTGTTCAAAAAAAAAAAGAAAGAAAGAAATATAGCATGTCCATATAGGCGTTGTGTTCCTCCCTGCCCACGTTACATCACGGGTGGGGATACACACGAAACTATGTGTGATGTGTTTGGGGCTCGAGCATGCCCAGTCAGCTCTCGAGGGGGTTGGCTGCGAGCATTGCGAGAGACTCCCAATGCGCATATTAAGATCACGCCGGGCACTCTTCGAGGAGAGTGCTTTGGCTCGCGGTCCTCAGGGCTCGGGTCCCGCTGTTGCCGAGGCGCAGCGAAGGCTCGTGTCCTAGGGATCGCAGTGGGATCTAGTGGCGGGCTTAGAGACGAGTGATCCCCTATCTCTGCCCTTACCCGCTGGATCTCATGCCTCAGTTAGCGAGTTGGAAGCACGCTCTGCGGTTTTATTCCGCTCACGCTGAGGCACAAACGCAGCAGCACTCCAGTTCCGAGGAACTGGATGTTGTTAACGCTAATGATGATCTGCCAAAAGAAAACGACACACACACTCATAAAAAGAGGAGTTATTGGTGTAACTCGCGCTGTGTCCAGGTTAAGTTTAGACTGGCCGGCCGAGTGTCAAGAAGTTCGCCAAAAAATAAATAAATAAAATAAGAAAGAGAAAGAACAATATAATGGCGAGCAGACAGCATGTTTGAGATTACGAGGGGCTGAATCTAGTGGCTCGGATCTCGCGTTTGCCGAGGCAGCGTGTAGATCACGGGTCTACAATATAGATTCTATGACTCAATCGCGGATCTCGCGCTTGCCGAGGCAGCGTGTAGAATACGGGGTTGAGTCTAGTGGCTCAGATCGCGTGTTTGCCGAAGCATCGCGTAGATTATGGGTCTGCATCTATCATTCAGAGGCGACGATGTCTCGGGGGGAAGAGACGCTTGCGAGCTATCTCTCCCCCGAGTCACAACAAGCCGGTAAAAATAAAAGAAAAAAAGTCGGCTTTGTGGGGCATATTCGGTAGCAGATCAGGCGGCCGCCGGTTTGTATACGGCGGTTGCCCTGCAAGCGTATAAAACAAGCAGACCTGCTGGGGGATATTGATATTGAGATGTGAAATATTAAATATACATATATATATATATATATATATATATATATATAGGTCTGCGGTCTGCCAACCCTGCCACCGTTGGTGCTTCAGGGCGTGGTGGTCCCCGGCGAACATATATCTCCTTGTCCGCCCAGAAACGTAGCGGCTTGGGGATGTTCGCGCCCTCTCGTGAGGGCCCCTGGGCGGTCAGTTCGGTTGCTACCTGCCGGTTATCCGTTACAGGACACCGGGCTGACCACCCAGGAAAATCCAGAGACCAGCCTCGAGAGGCTGGTTCCCTTAGTAGATTTTCTGGCAGCGTGGAAACTTCTGCCGAATATCTCAGAATGGGTCCTGCTCACATTATAAAAAGGGTTCGGGTCACACCCACCCGTGTTCAGCAGGGTTACTCCTACGGTAGTAACCCCTGAGCAGGCTCTGGTCATGGAACGAGAGGCACAGACTCTTCTGCGAAAAGAGGCTATACACGGGTCCCTCCCCTCTGCAGAGTCTGGCTTTTACAGCCGGTACTTCATAGTTCCAAAGAAAGATGGAGGGTTAAGGCCTATTTTTAGATCTGCATCAGCTAAACAAAATGCTCATGATGAAACAGATCGTGTGTCACGTCAGATCCGAGGACTGGTGTGTCACAATAGACCTAAAAAAATGTATACTTCCACATCTCCATCCTTCCGCAGCACAGACAAGTCTTCAGGTTTGCTTTCGGGGGCGAAGCTTACCAGTATTGAGTGCTGCCATTCGGCCTAGCTTAATCACCCCACACTTTCACCAAGTGCGTGAATGCAGCTCTGGCTCAGGTGCGACTCCAGGGCATTCGCGTGCTCAACTATATCGACGATTGGCTGGTGTTAGCATAGTCGAAACAGCGGGCGTTCAGCATCGAGATGCTGTTCTCGTCCATAGGAGAGTTTTGGGGCTAAGGTTGAACGGATCTGAGCGAGATCCTGGATACCGTGAACCAGATAAAGCTAGATCAGTCACTCACTGTGAAACACTTTCAGAGAGTGTTAGGGCTGATGACAGCAGCGTCCAACGGGGTACCTTTTGGCCTGCGGTACATGAGACCCTTACAGTGGTGGCTCAGGACCAAGGGGTTCTCCCCGAGGGGAAACCCTTTTTCGCTTGATCACGGTCACGCGCGCTGCCTACGTGCCTTAGTGAAGTGAAAAGATCCTTGGTTCCTGTCCCAAGGTCCAGTTCTGGGGGCTTCTTGTCGTCGCGGAACGCTAACGACAGATGCCTCCCTAACTGGCTGGGGAGCGGTCATGAGTGGCCGCTCGACCCAAGGTCTGTGGAGCGGCCGTCAGCTCTCCTGGCACATAAACCAGCTGGAGCTGATGGCTGTGTTTCAATCACATAAAATCAAACACTTCCTCTCATACCTGCGGGGCCGCCATGTGTTAGTTCGCTCAGACAACACTTCGGTGGTCTCGTATATAAATCACCAGGGGGGTTGAGATTGCGTCGGTTGTGGAAGCTGATGCATGACATGCTAACATGAGCCCAGGGCAAGATGCTCTCGCTCAGGGCGATGTACATCCCGGGGGTCCTGAATGTAGCGGCAGACTCCCTGTCGAGGCAGGGAGTGATGCCGGGAGAATGGAGACTCCACCCCGAGGTGGTGGAGGAGCTGTGGATCCGCTTTGGGCGAGCCCAGGTGGATCTGTTTGCGTCTCGAGAGACGACACACTGTCCAGCATATTTCTCCCTCATGCATCCAGCCCCGCTGGGGCTGGATGCAATGGTACAGACGTGGCCGAGGCTGCGTCTGTACGCCTTCCCCCCTCTGGCGTTGCTCCCAGGAGTGCTGGAGAGAGTCCGCCGGGACGGGGTTCAGCTTTTATTGAAAGCCCCGCTCTGGCCGGGCGGAGTATGGCTCGCCGACATTATGTCTCTCCTAGAAGGTCCTCCCTGGGAAATCCCAGTCAGGAGAGTTCTTCTTTCGCAGGCCGGGGGGTCAGTACTGCACCGCGCCCGGAACTGTGGAAACGGTGGGCTTGGCCCCTGAGGGGGCCCAGTTCATAAACACTTGTCTATCTACTGAGGTGATAGAGACCATGTTGCACTCCAGAGCACCATCCAGAAGGAGACTTTACGCACTCAAATGGAGAGTTTTTGTCGCATGGTGTACGCACCAGGCTTTGGACCCTGTTAACTGCCCGGTCGGTTCAGTTCTTGAGTTCCTACAAGAAAAAATATCTGCAGGGTTATCCCCGTCGACACTGAAAGTATATGTGTCGGCGATATCTAGATTATCATATTCCATTAGATAATGCATCATTGGGGAAACACCCTTGGGTCATGCGTTTCCTTCGTGGTACTTTGAGGCTCAGACCTGCGGCACGCTCGAGGGTGCCTACTTAGGCAGTGGCACCCTCTTGTCTGGAGTTTGCACCAGGAATGGTAAAAGCATTTCTCTTCCCGAGGGAAGGATATGCTCCCAAGGTCCCGACTAATGTGCCGGGACCAGTAATGCTGCAGGCTTTCTGTCCGCCTCCGTTCACTAGTCAAGACCAAGAGAAGCTAAATCTGCTATGTCCGGTCAGGGCCCTAGATGCATATGTCCACAGAGCTGCCCTGTGGCGAAACTCAGAACAGTTGTTTGTGTGTTTTGGGTCCCCGAGCAAGGGAAAACCGGCTTCAAAGCAGACACTTAGCAAGTGGATAGTCAAGGCTATTTCGCTCGCTTATGAGTCGGCCGGACATCCTTCACCAATGAGGGTCCGCGCCCACTCCACTAGGAGTATGGCCTAGCGTTTCGACGCAGCTTGAAGTTCCCTCGAGATAGGGAACGTCTCAGGTTACATATGTAACCATGGTTCCCTGAGAGGGAACGAGATGCTGCGTCGCGATGCCATACTCCCGGCATGCCTGTGATCGACTTCGGCTTTTTCTAGAAGCTAGTGACTGTTTGGTCCAGGTGTGCTTTATAGCTTCCTGGTCGATGACGTCACGTATGTGGACTGATTGGACTGATTACACAAGTGCTTCATGACATGGTACGCAGAGGCGTCCCCTAGCGTTTCGACGCAGCGCCTCGTTCCCTCTCAGGGAACCATGGTTACATACGTAACCTGAGACGTTTTGGTATAGGTTCATGTTTCATGTTTTTAAGGTTTTCATGTTCACTGTCATGTTTTGTCATGCACTTCCTGGTTTTGTCATGCGTTCCCTTGTCATGTGACTCTATGCCCTCACGTGTTCCTGTGTCATGTTGTCATTGGTTTATGGGTTAATCATTGTTTACAAGTGTCCCTTGTCTTGTTATTAGCCCATGTGTATTTAAGCCCTCATGTTTGCTTTAGAGGGAATACACGTGACGTCACTGTCAGCTGGAGCGACTGTGATTATGCCCTGCTGAGTGGCAGAAAGACTGAGAGGCAACAATGGTTTACAGTGTGAATGCAGCGAATCCACGGACCCAATCGCAGTTCCGAGCTTAAGACGGACTTGATAATAGCGTGCAATTTTCTCACTCAAACCACCAACCTGCTGCTGCTTCTGCTTTAAGAGAGAAATGCTGCCCATAACTGCTTGTCTAGGATATGTAATCCTTCGTAAGAATTCGTAATAAAAGCATATTATTAGCAAAAAGGAGCTAGCAAATGATCCAGTGTGTATCTGTATTTGCACTCGTGAAATGATTACATTTCCAACGTGTTTTCGCCTCGGTGAGTAATGCAGCCAATCACAGACATGTTTGTAGATATCTACAACACATTTGTCGAATCACAGGTGTTGAACTTGGAATCCACTCACCTCTCCAGTGTTTGTTTGTCCGGGTGCTGAGTTCAGTTAACATGCGCGTAAGTGCAGACATTTTGAAAATAAGAGATTCATTGTATACCAGCTTCACTGCGGAAATCTGTGAGATTGCGTTTACTGAATGAGTGACAACTTTTAGTGATTATAAAGAGAGCACTCTTTGCATGCTCTCTGGGCAATATAATTATTATTTATTTTTTATTAATAGGTCTTGTATTCAGAATTTGAATAACTTTTGTTTTCCATTCGTGACAAGTGGCCACATACGCTTCAATACACTGACCCATCCACATATACAAGCGGGATTCACTCGAAAAATGTTTTTGTTCGTGTCAAGTCTAGTCAAGTTTATTCAAGTTAAGTCTAGTCAAGTTAGTCAAGTCTTTTGTTTGGTGTTTATGATTTGGATTAAATAAAACTGCACTTGGGTTCTCAACCTCGCCTCTCCAGTGGATCTTATGTTACACCTATCAATATGGGCCAACATTTCTAAAAAATGCTTTCAGCACCTTGAATCAATGCCACGTAGAATTAAGGCAGTTCTGAAGGCGAAAGAGGGTCAAACACAGTATTAGTATGGTGTTCCTAATAATCCTTTAGGTGAGTGTGTATATATATATATATATATATATATATATATATATATATATATAATTTTTTTTTTTTTACAAATATCCAAATTCATAGCACAAGATGCATAAAAATTGGGACATGAGACATGAAATAGCAAAAAAAAAAAGGACAGGACTACAGTAGCAAAATAAAAGTCTAAAATCGGCTTATACTAAAAGGGCTCTAGTTCTCATGAAAAGGTTTAGCAATTCATTTTTGGCATGTGGATGATGATGATGCATATTATGAGTGGAAACCATATTACATGTGCAACACAAATCGCCATGGACTGCAAAATTAAAAGAGTGCAAGGTAAAAATGGATGAGTGAATTATGGTCTACATTAACACTACAATTTGACTTAAGTGTAAATTATCATTAGAACTGCATTATTCTGTTGGATTTTTCAAGAGAAAAAAATATTATGGGCTCTACAAAGGCTACTGTCCACAGGATGAGAATTCATTTTAGATTCAGTATTTCTTTACAACTATGTATTATTCATTAACATACCTTTGTGTTGAAGAGAGTCTGATCTTCGGTAGCTTCTTTCACTCTCTCTCCTCTGTCCTCCTCCTCTGTGAGAAAAATCTCTGGAAGACTCTCGAAACCTACTGGGACTTTCTGGAAGCACTTTAACTGGTACAATAAAAAGGAAGAATCTGGTTAGATCAAAACTCTAAAGAGCCTCAGCCTTAAGTTGTAAATTTATCTTTATCATAGAATTTCTTCAAACTTTATTTCTTTCTTTAGTGAAAAAGATACTCCATCCAAATCATGTACTCACCCTCAAACTAAACGTGACGGTATTCCCAGTTGGTGAATCAATGATTTTTTAAAGGAAACAATAGGTGTCACAATTCACCAGTTGGAGTGCCCGTAGATCACCACCAGAGGGCATTCCAAACCTGACTGTCACTCTATCATAGACTACATCACCCATAATCCTTTGCCCAGACTCATCAGCACTCACAGTTTACACCTGTGTCTCATTATCCTGTTTTCCTCACCCTATATAAGCCTGGTTATTGCTGTCATTCATTGCGAAGTCTTGTTTCCGAGCATTTCCCTGGTTTCTTGCCTGTTCCTGGATAACCCTTTTGCCTCTGTCCCTGGTTTTGTTTGCCTGATTGGACTGCCTACCTGTAATGACCTCTTGCCTGTTTGTTGACTATGAGTGTCGATTAACATAAAGCTGCATTTGGATCCTACCTTCTGTCTTGGAGCAGTTATGTTACGACAGGTGTGAAAAAAAAATCTATCCAAATTTCAAGCTTGGAGTCCTCCCCTCAGATAGCATGCCAAATATGCTGGATTATTTAATTGGATTATTTGATAGTTGAACTGGGGTGGTATGAGGGTGAGTAAATGAGCGCATTTTCAATTTTGGGTAGAGTAAACATTTAACCATTGCATAGATGCATAAAATACTGTACAGGCATGAAGTAATGATGACTTACAACGATTGGTTGAAGACTGCATTGGTGTTTTGTGGGATCCCTGATTTGTTCGTTGGGAACCAGCACTCACATCTCTCACACTGTCAAGTTTCTTAGCGCTTGACAGCTGAGTGTCTGCAATAGAGCAACAGAGACCGAGATATCACAGGGATAAGCCTACATTCAATTTGACATTTTTCAAATGCATATCAAAACTTTGCAATTGCAAAAGTTCTCTTTCTTGAGTAGAAGAATTACATAGAAAATTTAGTTCAGTTTGTTTCAAAACACTAAAAGCACAACGTTTATTTAATACAGTAATATAAACTGTAAGAGAGTCTCTGGTTTCTTGACTCTAACCTTGTTCCCTGAAAACATGGGAACAAGATTCTGCATTTACATCTGCATTAGGAAAATACCTTTGACCGGTTGGGAAGAATGTGTGCAAACACAGCAAGAACTTGCATTGAGGTGCATCATCTCGTTCCCACTTTTTCAGGGAACAGGGTTATAGTCATGTAACCTGAGACGTTCCCTTTCAAAAGCTACTCTCGATGATGCATACTCTTTGGAATGAGAATACCAGTGCGGCTGCACTAGTAAGTGTCTGGTCCCCTCAAGGGTGTGTAGTGTGTGCACACGAACACTGGAGAGATCTCAGACATGAGCTTGGGATGTTGACATGTGAGCCTGGGGTGGCATGAACATCCAAACTATAAAATCTGATAAATGTGAGACATGACATACTTGCTGCAATGGGGCACTTCTTGCCAAGGCCCTGGAGGATGCTACCCCCCTGGTGGAATGAGCCCTAGATCATAGAGCAAAGTTTGACTGTGTGCATCATAGGCTAGAGCAATGGAATCCCACACTCAGTGTGACATTGTTTGCTTGGTGACAGCTGACCCCTGGTCGCGGCCCCCATAGCAAATTAAAAGTTGCTCTGACTTACGCCACTAGCTAGCGCGGTGGATGTAGGTCTGGAGAACACAAACTGGACACAGTAGTTGAAGTTTCTCCTACTCCAGCATAGTGAATGGTGGAGGACAGAAGGCTTCAGAAGGATGAAGCAGGTAATCAGAAGGAGCTTCCCAACTGGAGCCCCATTAGTCAGGGTCTGGCAAGCTCATCACCCTGAACACACCATCCTCACTGTCAAACATGGTGGTGGCAGCATCATGGTTTGGGCCTGCTTTTCTTCAGCAGGGACAGGGAAGATGGTTAAAATTGATGGGAAGATTGATGGAGCCAAATAAAGGACCATTCTGGAAGAAAACCTGATGGAGTCTGCAAAAGACCTGAGACTAGGACAGAGATTTGTCTTCCAACAAGACAATGATCCAAAACATAAAGCAAAACCTGCAATGGAATGGTTCAAAAATAAACATATCCAGGTGTTAGAATGGCCAAGTCAAAGTCCAGACCTGAATCCAATCGAGAATCTGTGGAAAGAACTGAAAACTGCTGTTCACAAACGCTCTCCATCCAACCTCACTAAGCTCGAGCTGTTCTGCAAGGAGGAATGGGCAAAAATTCTCTATGTGCAAAACTGATAGAGACATACCCAAAGCGACTTACAGCTGTAATCGCAGCAAAAGGTGGCGCTACAAAGTATTAACTTAAGGGGGTAGAATAATTTTGCATGCCCAATTTTTCAGTTTTTGATTTGTTAAAAAAGTTTGAAATATCCAATAAATTTCGTTCCACTTCATGATTGTGTCCCACTTGTTGTTGATCCTTCACAAAAAATTACAGTTTTATATATACTTTCGCAAGGCACTGTACTGTATGTATATATGTATATATGTATATATATATATATATATATATATATATATTATATATATATATTATATATATATATATATATATATATATATATATATATATAGTAATAATTGTGTCCATTTTATTTCATTTGATTTTAAAACCAGAAAAAGAGAGAGAGATTTTTGTTAATCTTTATTTTTATTTTTTTAAAGGCTGTAAAGAATTCATTGTACAGTGCCTAATAACTAATACATTTGTGGACTTCAATACATTAATAAAAAAAATATTGCCTAAAGAATTGATTATATATTCAACTCAGAAATAATGACGTACGGCTCTCCCCTACACAAAAGTATTTTTTTAAGTAAAAAGTATCGTATTGGTATGGGTATCGGCAATCCTGACCCTATATGTTTTTGGTATCGGATCGATACCAAATTTTGCATTATCGCCCACCACTACCTGTTGTGTACCTGTTTCACATCTATGTATAGCCTATCACAAGTGAGCATTCCAATGAAGTTTTGGTGTGCTTGACCACTTGCTTCATGACCCGTCAAACAAATTGTTTTCCCAATGAATGTGCAGCATCGAGTGTAGTTTCTTAAATGGACTTCTAATTTTTCATTTATATTTAGTGTTTACATGTCAATAATTGCAGTGTTCTTATTAAGTATAATTAAAACTTGTAATAATTTTCAGTAACTGAAATAAAGATGAAATACAATGAAATAGAAATATTTGATGAAAAATTAAAACTTTAATAACAACAAAAGCAAATTCAAAATATTATTAAATACTATCATTGTCAAGTCTCTGTTCGATTGATCTTTGAGTTGTGTTTGATACTGTCACATGTTCCAATGTCTCCCGCCACTTGTTTGTGTCCTTGGTTCCCTCTAGTTCTGTTCAGCTGTGTTTAGTGTCTTGTTTCTGTCTCCTATTTAAGTTCCTCTTTTTCACAGAGTCTTTGTCTAGTCACTGTTATGCTAAGTTGGATTCCTGTTGCCTGTTTTGATTAAAGTTTGTTTAAGTCTGTATCGTGTTTCTGGTACCTTATACCTCAACATTTGTTACAATAATATTATATAAACAATACCAAATAACACTGATACATTGTAGATATTTTGCAGCATCATCAGTTTTAAAAGGATAGTTTTAAAATGTCGTCATTTACTTACTCTCATGTGGATTCAATCATTCTCTTCTATGGGATACTAGAAATTTGGCAGAAAATTCAACCCACTCTTTTCCATACAATAAAAGCCAAAAAGGGAAACTAAACCATAATTTTCCAAAAGAGCAGTGAGAATATTGTGGTAAGCTTATCCTTTTGTGTTCCACGAAATAAAGACAAGTCAGATAAGAACGAAACACGAGATGACACAAGGGAGAGTAAATGATGACTGGCCTTGACTGTTAATTGTTGTAATATTTTGCAAAATACAGTATTTGTAAGTAACAACAACATTTATTTAGTCATAACTCATGTCACAAGGGGCATTTAATGTGATTAGTATATTGACCTATTTTAATTCGCAGAGAAAGGCTTTTACAAATTGACTCTGTATCTCATCCAAGAGAAAGTTAAGTAATCAAATAAGCCAATGCAATCTGTAACTCATCAAACAGCTTTGGGTAGAGACGGCCTGCTAAACTATATTACATCTCTGCTGTGTCTGCAAACTTCCGCTGGGAGAGAGAGAGGACAAACTTGCTTATTATGTGCTTATATAGGACATGCAGTCAGCCGTCCTAGATGTTTAAAGAGGGGGGAAATAAGCACATGGATTACTGCATTCCTCATAGATGAAGAGCAATGTGGATCTGCAGCTGTATACACATTTATTGTATAATAAATAAATCAAAAAGGGAATATTAAAAATACAGTTAAACTAAAACCACCATAAAAAACAATTGAAAATGTTTCGGATTTAAATACATTAATCAGAGTATAATCTAACTTGAAGAGAGATAGACTTAAAACTCAACAACAAAAACAAACAAAAAACTCATACAAACATGCCCTCATAATATTATTTTTTTTCAAAATAACTTCCCCTCCTCTTACAGCAACATATCTTCAATTCTCTCATGGTATTTAGATGCCACATATTTACTGGCATGAGGGGCGGGACAACCTGTCACTCGAATAAGATGACAGAAATAGCAAACCACAATGAGCCAATCATTCATTAAATTCCAGATGGACAAAATCTAAATTTTCCACGTTTATTTCCCTTTCTTGTTCGTGAAGCAGTTCCACTCAGATATACATCACAACAGGGAAGAAAAGACTAGAGAACAGATCACTAAAAAATGAGAGTTGGTGAGTTTGATCAGGGTTTGAACTATGCATGCCTAAATACTGTATATAAACATATAAAATATTAAATGACTAATTTGACTGATGTTCTCCTTTTTACTTACATTATTTTTCAAAGCAAAACTTTAATAGGTAATGCTTTTTTTAAGCCCAGAATTTGAAGCAAGTGAAAAGTTAGCAGATTTGATGAAATCATGGCACTGCAGCAGTCTATCGCTACCAAGAGAGCATCTGTTTTCTGCTAAGCAGAAGTGTTGCCAACTCAGTCTAAAGTACAGAGCTCAGCAGAGACTACAGGAACAAGCTGGCAGCGCTCCCACATTAAACATCCTTCCAAATGCACCAGAGGAACAAATCCAGGAAACGCATTAAGACCTTTCACGGTCTACAAAAGACTGAGCAACTACCAAAGATACACACAAAGGTCCAGCAGAGGAGGGAAGTTATCAAGAGGATAAATTGCTGCACAACTGCAATAGTTACCCAAGCACAACACCACCCTGTGATGCATCCCACTGTGCATAAAACTGCACATACTAAATTAAAAATAAAAATAAATTTTCCTTCTGTGGTCAGCTATTGACACAAATAGAATAAAATCAATGAAACTTACAGGAAAAAGAAAAGAAAGACACAAAATACTTACAGTTTTTCATTGGAAAATAAAAATGCTTTCCCATTTCAATAGGACTCTGTGAGTATGACAGCCTGGGGAGAATATCCATTTAGCAAATCAGTCAGAGGAAAGCAAGAACGGAAGAGTGAATGGAGGGAAAATTCGGTAGAAGGGACAAGAGAATAGCTGTGCAATGCAGAGGCCAGAGAGAAAGGATTAGGAGAGATAGAAAGAGAGAGCGCTAAAGTGAAAGGCAGAGAGAGAGAGAAAGTGCGCGTGGGTGATAATCCCTGTCCTTGGTAGAGATCAGAAACCAGAGCAGAAATCAACTCATCCACCCAGCAAATGTTTGCCATAAAATTGGGATTTGTGTTCAAACTCAGTTACGAATAGACTCTTGTATTGGATAAAAACACAATTTACATATCTCGCAGCATGCATTAAAAGTGGTCTGTACCTAATTTCCATATAAAAGATCATTCATAATAATAAAACATACTTTTATAGTGATTTGAAGAATATGTCTTGACTGATTGATTTGTTTTATTAACTTTGGAATCGACTGTATGTTTTGTCTAACAGATTGAAATTTCAATAGCCAAAATATAAAATAGTACATATTTTTAAATATAAGATTACACTCCAAGTCAAAAGCATAATAATAATAATTCTAAGGTGTGTTTTCAAGTATTAGGGTAAGAAAACGGCAATTTATTCAAGACATTTTAAGACTGTTAAAAAGATGAGCATTCTTACCTGTCCCTTTCCCATTGAGGGGGGAATTATAACGGGACCACATGGTGGTCTGTCTGGGGGCGTCTTCATTGGACACTGCGGTACCATCCGGGTTGGCATAGAACAAGAGGAGTGGCTGGAAGTGACCTCGGATACATTTAGATGCCACATCTTTCCACTTGGAGCCAATCTAGATACAAGATATTTGATTCAAGAATATGTCAGTAAACAACAAAAGGTTTAAATATCAGAGAGCTTACCACATTTTGAATTTTTTTTTGCAAAAGTTGTACTTTTAGGGCTACAACAGTTTGTCACTAGGCCAGTTACCCCTAAAAGGACAACTTTGTAGCTTATCAACCCCTAACAGATGCATTCTAGTACCTTAGAGTAGTAATATATATCCTTAAAGTACTAATGTGAACATAAGTAAATAAGGTACAAAGATGTCCCTGTAAGGGTACAGTATCAGTGACAAGCTGCTGTACCCAGTGCTTGAAATGGGCCGGTATGCACATCTATATTTTAACCTGTAGCGCAGCCTCATTATTTCTAGCGTATTGACACTTCTACTGTGTTACCGGTACTCTGACCGCCCTGGGACGGGACCCTCGGGAGTACTGGCCCTTTTTTTTCCATTACAAGGACTGGCTGTATAGAGTGTGATGATGTTGCTTTTCAGCAGTTTTTAAAAGAAGAATGAATAAAATTATTATTAACTATTATTATTAATGCTGGCACTAATAACATCTTTCTTTAATAGTTAGGGAAAACAAAAACAAAAATTAATTTTAAAGAGGTCTGCTAGCAAAGATTATGTCAGGCACTATAATCTGCTCTGGTCCTATTAAAAAAAGGTGTTGAAATGATGTGAATGGTGTCAAGAAAATCAAGTAAAACAGCATCCAGAGATACTGTAATTGCAATAGTTTGTGATGTAGACCTGGCCTGTTGAAAAGAGAATGACCTTTATCATCTATGGTGACCATTTGTTAAATAATCATAAAAAATATGTTATCTGATTTACTGGGACTCAGGTCAGAAAGCAGATAGGCTTAAGCGACCGTCTGCTCTGCTAGCTGCTCCATGATCAAGAACTGGAATCAGTTCATTCATTCATCAACCCTTCAACCCTTTTCATCTAAAAGCCCAGATCCAACACTTTTTGGAAGGTAAGTGTCAAATAATAAATTAACTATTTCACTCATGCTGTATGTATAAACATGTCTGTTTTTGGTAAATACCTCTTTCACGGTTGCATCATCAAAAAAGATCCATTTGGAAGACTTGCTGTGAAAAGCGAATGCTAGGTAATGTCGACTAGAGTAACAGATCATTCCCACCAGGTGGAGATCTCTTTTCTTGGCATTTTCATCAGTGACTCTATAAAACAGCTAAAGAATAAACAGAGAGAACAGTCAAACTGACATTTCAAACTCTCAGCGTGAGAAAAAATGAAAGACTGGGGATATTTTGAGGCATTTTGCTTAACAATGTCACATTTAGTCTACTGCAGAACTGCAATATTAGTCCCACCTATAGACTTCAATGTCTCAAAATCAAAATAAAACGCTAAACTGCCTCCAGCTCAGGGGTTCAAACTGGATGGTTTTGTCATATTGTGCCAAGGTTCATGATGTCTCCTCTAGTGTAGTGACCTAGACATTATGTGATATTTGCCTGCAGCACTCATATGACTGCTGAAGAGGAAACTAAGGTCTAACAGAGGGGAGTATGGCAAAAGATGGCTGAATTTAGCATTGCATATTTGCAACCTGCCATGTAAGCATTTAAATGTAACTATGCAGTGAGGCCAAAAATCTGACTTGAAAATATATATATATATATTCAATTTCCATTTCAAATAAATGTTTAATTAAAGTAATCCTAATTAAACCTAAACCAGCTAATCAAGAACTAGGGATTCTAGAAACGTCCTGGGGTGCGTTTCCCGAACAACCACGTTACTCACTGCTGAACTACCATAGTACGTGGCATCGTTGAAGAAATTAACTAGCTAGTCACAAATGCTTCCCGAAACCGTACTGTCGCAAATCTGTTGTTCAACCACGTTGGTTAATGATGTCACATAGTTGGTAGAGTAACAACTGCTTTTAATGGATTATTTTGAGATCGAATTCATGCTAGATTTTTGGCTATAAATGATGGACATGGCACTTAAGGACATTTTTTTATTTTTAGACTAATCCTTCCAGATTAAAATAGGCTCGTTCTTACGCACTAGAGCACGTTTGCACATGCGCACGTTTCAAAAAAAGGAGCTTTAAATCTCTTGACAAACTTAAAAGACATAAATTACATTTTTATGTATTCAAAATAAAATATATAGACTGTACTAAATGTCCGCTTGCTTATTTTGCTCAAGTTAAGGACTTAAGTCTGCATGTCATGCAAACAAGAAAATGAAAGCTTTAGCATAAGTTCTGCCAGGAAGACTCCAAGACTTCAGGTTACGTCACTTCAACTTCTATCTATCCAATCACATTCTAATACTTGGGTATAAAAGATCGGTACGTACTCATGTTTGAGTTTGCAGATGCTGACGCCCCAATTCACCTTCATCCTCCCCACCACCTCCAAGTCAAATCCTTCCCTACTCCACCCCACCACCACCACCACCAGGATGGTCCCTTCCATACCTCACCTCTGCCTTCGTCTTCAGGCAGGATATGCAGAGTCCATTCCCTCTGATTGCGAGCTACGGACGGGGCCTATGCCAAAGTACTTTATTGCTTGTTGGATTGTTAATAAATGGATTATTGTCACAGTATTTATTCTCCCGAGTCTTTCTGGCAGAACTATGCTTCTAACCACAGGTCAAGAGCTGTCGTTGCAACCACACAACTTTGCGATGCTGTTAGCGAATGTTTGTTGGAACGATGGTTTCGAGAAACAACGACTGTTTGAACTATGTTGATAACGACGGATCTTGCTACCATAGTTGGCTAACAATGCTTTTGGGAAACGCACCCCAGGCAGATGTGTTGAGGCAAGTTAAAAATGAATTCCACAACTTATTCATACGTTATTTTTACTTTTACTTGTATGCCTATCACTCAGCTACATTGGTGCATAGAGATTTGACCCTCACCCCCGAAAGATTGAGGTTTGGGCCCAGAGAGCGGATGACATCTTCAGTGAGGTCAGATTGTTCAGCATCCCAGACAAAGCCAATGGTGACGATCTCTGGGCAGTTCATCAGCACACGTCGGATTTTGATACTCTGCCCACAATTACTCTGCAATGCAAAAGAGTAAAGATCAAATTACACTGAGCAAAATTCCAATCAAAGGCATGCTGATGCAGTATCAGTTACTGCAAATAAAGCAGTATTTATTTACTAACATTGCTTTATTTGCACTAATAGATTCAGAATTCCAAAGAATAAGTACTTGTAATTATATAATTATAATATACAGGTCCTTCTCAAAAAATTAGCATATTGTGATAAAGTTCATTATTTTCCATAATGTAATGATAAAAATTTAACTTTCATATATTTTAGATTCATTCCACACCAACTGAAATATTTCAGGTCTTTTATTGTTTTAATACTGATGATTTTGGCATACAGCTCATGAAAACCCAAAATTCTCAAAAATCTAAAAAAATTAGCATATCATGAAAAGTTATCTAAACGAGCTATTAACCTAATCATCTGAATCCACTAATTAACTCTAAACACCTGCAAAAGATTCCTGAGGCTTTTAAAAACTCCCAGCCTGGTTCATTACTCAAAACCGCAATCATGGGAATCAATTCAATTTAATGAGTGAGTTAGGTCAAAAGTAGGGCTGTACTAGAATAATCGAATATTCGAATATTCGTTCGGTGAGGTGGCATTCGATTTTCAGTTTTGAGATTCGAATATTCTTTTTTTTTTCAACACGTGACTTCCGTCGCGGACTCATTCTCACTCATGCTTGAAATAATAAGAAATAAATAAAATGCACCGCAACATGCTTTCAATAAAAGCATCGCGCATTTTAAATATTTAAATTAACAAAAAGTCAGAATAAGACAAAATAAATCCCTTATATAGAATAAAACTAATTGTAATAGATATTACATTTTGTGTCATTTTAAAAACAATTAATTTATTCTTATTCAACTGTTTATAAGCATGCTACCGTGTTCTTTATTTATTACAGTTCGTTGAAATCACTGTGTGTTACTAATTTAATTTCTGTTTTGGGATTCATTTGTTTTAAAGAAAGGTTCGTTATTAATACCTTATTAAAGTTCTTGCTCTCAACAGACTTTGTGTTTTGTATCACTTGTGCACTGTCCGTTTTCGGAGCATAATCCTGCCCGTGTAATGCGTACCGGAAACTGTTTTATTTAAAAGATTATTAAATGTTTATTAATATTTAAAGAATGTGTGCCACCTGATCATATTGCACCAAATGCAACACTGCACTCCACTGGGTCTGCCGCAACACATTTACGATGCCGAAGAGTGAAACGTGAAGTCATGAAAGATGATACAAATGCAAACCGACTATTATTATATATTTAGCCCCACCCACCGAAGCTTCGAATATTCGATATTGATTGCCACCTAAGCTTCGAAGCTCAAAAAATGGCATTCGAAACAGCCCTAGTCAAAAGTGATCTGAAAGTAATCAAAAAGTAATCTGACTATATATACCTAAAATGTGTATTAGTAAATACATTTTTTGTCATGAAATTTGGGATTAGTAACAGAGCACAATTTGTAAGTAGTCTACCCAACACTGTTTATTTGTTTGGTGCCTATCTAGTTAATAGTGCATATAGAAAAAAGCATGAAGTGATGTTATTTACAGTAATGAAAACAAATCAAAACACTGTGTCACAGTCTGTGTCTTTAGTTTAATTTTCATGGACTTTCAGTTTGTTTGTCTTAAGTCACATGTTTACTTTGTTCTAGTCTCCCACCATTAATCTGTGCAAACCAGTAAACTGACAATGCAAGTGAACTACGTTTATTAATAAACCGGGTTATTTACTTAGCATGACGTCATAAATAATAATGTTTGTATCTGACTCTGATTTTTCAAATGTTATGTCAGTTGGGATGTTAAATAAAGCATGCACTATGTCATCGGGAAATTTATGGCTCATATTATTCCTCATGCAGTTCCAGATGCAGCATTTTGACTGAACCTACTTCTGCTGCATGAGATGAGAAAAACATCTTTACAATTTTCTGGCTCTTAAAAGGGTCAAAACGTTAGCTCGCTCTGTCTGGATGCATTTAAATCTGCTATAAGTTTGCGTTTTTGTCGACTGTAACACGTGCGCACTCCTGCAGAAAGCAGGTTAATGCATTTACATGCAGTGCGAAATCAGCGTAAGAGGCAAAAAATGACCAGTCCCGACCGGTTTATTCTTACGCCGTTTATGACCTTACTCCGATAAAAGAAAACAGGTTACTGTGTTTACATGACCATGTTCATTGTCGGCTTATTAGGCATAATCCGCTTAAGAACTTGCATGTAAAGTGACATTGAACTAACAGTGATTTGTAGTTGATAAGCACAAGATCAGGTGTATTTCTGCAGAACACTTGTGGGTGTTTCCCAATCAGTGGGGCGTTTTCAAACCACAATCAGCATTATAATCGCTTTCCCTGATTTGCTCTAATCCACTGGGGGCTTGGTTTAGGATTGGCCTCATGAGTTTAGCAAGTCTGTTGAAAAATGGTTAAAAAACATTTATTGTAGTTTAAAATTGGCCACTGTTTGGTAAAATACATTTTGGTTTGGCATGTGTACTTCTCAGTAGTTTAATAGATGCTTCTTCATTAGAAAAAACACAGGTGCATCCTAGTTTATTGAACCACCTGACATACATGACTTCTCTTGTGCAATTTCAAACAATGCTCCATCTACTTTATTATTTCCCTGTTCCTTTATTTTGTGTGCTTTTTATTTGCATTTGATTTGTATTGTTAGTGATTGTGAGAAATATTTGACTAGATTCTTAAAAAATGCATCTTCCTTTATTAATGTTTATTGGGTAATTCCTGAATATATTTCTAACATCATTTAAGAGATTTCTTGAAGTGCAAGAGACATGACCATGAGCAGGAATGTCACACTGCACACACATCCCATGTCTTAATCCATCAGTGCTTAGAGAGCACATTTCTCTTTTAGTAGGAGCGAAGGAGGATGAAGATGGACAATACAAAAATGAGAAGCAACACCTGATAATGCTGACATTGATTATACATTGAGTTATTTGTCTACAGCCTCAGCTGACCTGTGTCTTATCTCCTGCTCCCAATTACTAATCAGGTATATATTCATATTCCTGAATCACTTTAAAATTTAGGGAATGTAACTGATCCATTCAGTATCCACTGAACATCTTGTGTTTTTTGAGAAAGTGACTGACATGCCAGCTGTGAAATCTGCAGCTTTAAAGGAAGTGTATGCAAGATTGTGGCCAAAACTGGTACTGCAGGTGTATCCCAGTACTCTCCCCCTAAAAAACACAACATGTCAACATCAACATCAGTTGAGGGCTGCAACAACAACTTTTAAATGACAATATCCTGGCCAGACTACAGTTGTCAGTGATATAAGTATTTGAAATTAACATGATTTCTTAATGTCTAGTCGACATATCATGGCCATTTAATGATTAATTGAAATACATTTCTTACATACAGTAAATACAATAGTTAAACAATATTTAAACAATCTGCATGCAAAATAAACTACTGTAAAATGTATTTAAATCTCTCAACAGAAAACTTTTTGCAGGTTTTAATAAAATGTTATTTAATAACACTAGTAATAATAAGAATATTTTCAGTAGCGTAGATTTGCTTTACCAACTCAAACATCCTAGGTAATCGTCTGCAAACTTCGACATGCTGGTTGAACCGGTTGAACCAGCTGGTTGGTTCTTTTTTAGTTGGACGCGCTACTTCTGCGTTTGCATCTTTATTCAGTTAGCTCAACCTATCACTTGCTGAGAACCGGCTCAAAAGAAGGATTCTTCTTGGCTTCCATTAAAAGGTTTCTTCAGCGATTTAGCATTAAGCTTTGTATCAGTAGAAACCGGTAATATATTCGAATGATCTTTCTAAGCTTGATTGTGAAAGGTAAGCTTCCATAGGCATGAACTAAAAACGAACCAGACTGGACACGAATGCCGGGCGGCCATGTTTTATTTTCAGTTTTGAATTAGAACCAATTCGGGGACGGGTTATTTGAATCGTGGATTCATTAGCCCATTATTTTTAATGAAAAACACAACAACAAAACAGTACAATGACAAACATTTTGCTTTTAAACCAAATCATGATGAATGAGATCTGACTCCTGCCGATGGTGTGCGCGACGACTCTCGTTCGGCTCATGCTGTATTGAGCAGACACGTTCAGTTTTTAATTGAAATATCTGTTCTCGAACTGAAGTAAATAATTTTATTACCATAAAAATCAAAACAATGGTGGGGTGGTGCCATAGTGGGCAAGTGGTATAACCGGTGGGAGTGGCCTTGATGGGCAGCGAAGTAAGTGCATTCTGGGAGTTGTTGTCTTTCATCCATATGAGCCAAAATTACATTTTCTGGCTTTTCTCAATAAGCTTTTTCATTTTAAAATAATTTCACATTTCTACAACATACATGACCCAATTTAAATACACATTCATCTTCCCAGCTGTGAAGTACCACTTTAACATTGCTCCTATGGGGTGCTCTCATAGACCCAATGGGGTCCCATTAACGTCACAGTCCCAGATACAGACCCAGTGCACACGCCTACCACAGACACAGAGGCAGATCCCACTGCAGACCGAGACACCCAGCCATTACCCACCATGGACATCTAGCCTGAGCGAAAGCCCACGGTGGAGCCAGAGCTAGCTGCCACGTCTGTCCTGGAAGCTAAGCCTGAGGTTCCAACTGACCAGGTGTTTGAGCCTGCTGTTAATTCCATGCTGGTGGGAATATTTGTGGTAATACATGAGGAGGTAAGCTGTATCAACTGGGAGTGAGATGTAGTGATGCCCACTCTGCCCACCCAAGAACCTTCTGTGTCGCTGCTGGTCTCTTCCTTGACAAATGAATGTTCGTCACCACTGTCTTCATCATCACAGCTGGTCCTGCACAGCTCAGAATTTTTGATACCGTCATCGTTCCTGGTCCTTGCCCAGCCCGAGTCCTGTTCATTACATACAGTTAATCATCACCACCAGTCAGGTCCATCACAGAGAGTTTGTTGCTCCACCTCATCCCTCGGAGCAATCGGATCGCCCCCTCGGCTTGGAGCCATGGAACCATCGTCCATTTGGCTCTACGGGCTCCCTTATCCCACTGGCTTCGCCCTAGTCATTCGTCATCCCACCATCACCACGGACTTCCAGGCTGTCTGCTACGCACCATCCCTCCACCCCTATGGCCCCATCTGGCTCCTCCATCCCTCAGGCTTCTCCAGGGTCCTCATTCACACTTGGTCCTTTGGCATCTCTGTTCCACCTTGGCCACTCATTGTCTGGACTTCTGCCATTCTGTCAAGTTATTTGTGTTTAGTTTCATTTTCATGGACTTTTAGGCTATGGTCAGCCTGTCAGTTTGAATTGTTGTGCATATCCGATTGAAATACGAACAGATGTAGCAAGCTGGAAATCTATTTCAGTCACTCTGAATGGATTTTGCGTAGTTTATGTGACTTTTTAGTGAAAAAGGCACTGCAGATACAATGTTGTGTTGCAAAGTGCCGGACAAGCAGAATAACAATAGGCTATCATGAAGACCTGTTTTGAAACTGGTGGAGATGACAGCACAGAAAAAAAAAAACATATAAAGCCTATGATAAAACCGCTCCTCATGACGCATTGTCTTTTTGAAAAATAACATCAGATAATTCCTCTTTAGATAACTTTTTAGAAGTAAGCCCTTCTGAGATATTCTCCTGTACCACATTGAAGCAGCTCACTAATACAATCAGCTAAAAAGGCTCCCCTCTGCCTCCATGCTTTACTGTGGTAGAGATGAATTTATTATTATTTCTCACCAGATTTTTGAAGATGCCACTCTAGATTTCAACTTTCAACTTTCATTAACTTCATTCACTTTGCAAAACTTCCCATATACTGCCAAAAATGCAATCCTTTGTTTTTCTAAAAATGCAATGCCTTTTAAAACATTTGGTTAAACATTGCTGACTAATAATTCCAGAACAATAATTTCCTGACAAATCATTTCTGGGTCCCGGGTCTTTCACATAAAAATCTGTCTAGGCTTTCTTAGACAACCTAGGAAGTCGGGGAAGATCTCATGTTATTTATTTTTATTTTTTAAGTCATTACAAGCTGTTGTGTACAAGCTGTACACATTGACAATAAAAAGCGATTTATACATCAAAATTCTCACATATACCCTGTAGACTCTTTAAATAAGTTAGTTTCACTAAAAAATGATACACTCACCTGAAGGATTATTAGGAACACCTGTTCAATTTCTCATTAATGCAATTATCTAATCAACAATCAGTTGACAGTTGCTTCAATCAATTTAGGGGTGTGGTCCTAATCAAGACAATCTCCTGAACTCCAAACTGAATGTCAGAATGAGAAAGAAAGGTGATTTAAGCAATTTTGAGTGTGGTATGGTTTTTGGTGCCAGACAGGCCAGTCTGAGTATTTCATAATCTGCTCAGCTACTGGGATTTTCACACAAAACCATTTCTAGGGTTTACAAAGAATGGTGTGAAAACGGGAAAAACATCCAGTATGCGGCAGTCCTGAGGGCAAAAATGCCTTCATAGGAAGGTCAAGGTCATAGGAAAATGGGTCGACTGATTCAAGCTGATAGAAGAGCAACTTTGACTGAATTAACCACTCGTTACAACCGAGGTATGAAGCAATGCATTTATGAATCCACAACACGCACAACCTTCAGGCAGATGGGCTACAACAGCAGAAGACCTCACCGGGTACCACTCATTTCCACAACAAATAGGAAAAGAGGCTACAATTTGCATGAGCTCACCAAAATTGGACAGTTCAAAGACTGTTTTCCAAGATGGCGCCTGTCCGTGAACACGTAATGTACTGTCTTTATAAAGTATCTTCTTATTAAACTGTTTGTACACTTACAAAGTTCTCAATGCTTCGGTTTGCATTGTAGGGACCCTCATTATGCTACGGTGTTAGTGTGAGGCTATTTTTAGCCTTGTTAGTGGTATTAACTAGCGATTTAATTTCACTACCCTATGCCCCATAGACTAGCTTTATAAGCTAATCTGCACTGCACCCTTTAACACAATTAGAGGGCAAAAAATACACTTTAAAGTAAGAATTATACACAAATAGAGGCATCTAGTGTGCAACTAGTTAAAAAGGGGGAAGAAAAATTGGCATACAGGGCAGTTGCGTAGATCTCCAATAGTGTTGGCTGCCTGCAGCAGTTCACCAAACATGTCTGAGCGCAATCTGTCGGTCTTCTCCAAGATTTGCTCCACTTGTTGACTGACAAAAGAGCAAAAAGTACAAAGAGCATCATTTCTGATACTGAACCACTCTAATAGACATAGACAGTGCACTAGTGTACTGCAAACCTTGCTGTATTCCACTACATTTAAATTAAACGGTAATCCTTTAGTGCAAACAATGCTGTGTGCTTTAGCTTTCAGCTATCAGTCAGAATTATCTGTTAAGCTATTTCTATCTGTCAGAAGAATTTAACATTTGTCACTCCAAAAGAATGCATGTATGATGGTTATAATGGGTTGATTAGATCCTCACGCTGACTTTATTCATAAAAAGAAATATACAAGATTTGCTATCCGGGAGATTCTTTCACTCACCAGAGGGCCGTGGAGGACACATAGTGCACAAGCTCAGTGAAGGGAAGTGGGTCTGATGATGCTCCACAACTACGACAAACAAACTACAGAGGGAAATGAACTAAGTGAGGTTTTTAAATGTAACAATAAACTTTTTGATTCAAAGACTAACACAGAAAACGCTTAGACATCTGTTATTTTAAGCTGTAACTGAGTAAGTTAGAAAAAACAACATCATAGTACCTGCTCATAGAGAGTCATGGCAAACTTCTGGTGGGTGATGCATGATTTGGAAGTACACATTTCTGTGGATGAGTCAGAAACGAGGTGCAGGTGTATCCTTTCTAGAATGTTCTCCTGTCTCCCAAAGTTTACAAAACAGATGCAAAAAGAAAGCAATAAAAGAAACAATGATCAGTGATGGATCAGTTATTCTTAGTTCTAGGCTAATACTTCATGTTATTTTTAACAATCGTCGTTATTATTAGTGACATCAACCTATCACAAAGTAGGTCAAAACACAAAACAGCTACTTAAAATAAAGCACATTAATAACACCAAATTAAAATTATTCACAGAAGAAAAAAAAAAGGGAACTGTTATATTTGATTGCTCATACAATAAGCAAGTGGACAATTTAAATGTGGACAACATTTAAAACACACACAAAAAAGCGTAGTGGGTAACTTTAATATCCCTTAAACTCTGTTGTGCAACTTTTACAATACAATGTAAACACTGGTAACACTTCATTAGGGAGTGGCATGGTTGCATGTAGGCTACTTACTGTAATAACAGTAAATTATACATAATTACAGGTAACCCTAAACCTGCAAGATTGGTTTATACCACTGCAAACCTTTTTAACCTTTCCACTTTAACTTTAACAGTAGGGATGTAACAATTAACACAACTCTCGATGCGATACGATACGATTCACAATACTAATTTCAAAGTAACATTTTATAATGTTAACAGTAACATTTATAACTCAAAAAAATGTTTTAACAAAATGAGATTTAAGACTAATTAAAAAATACAAGTGTCCTTTTATTACTCAGACAAAATTCTGCATATTTCTTTGTAAAATGTAAATATATATTTTATGTCAAATAATAACAATTGAAATTTTAAAACAAATCCTCAAAAAGTCTATTCAAGGAGATCTTCCAATGGTGTTTTCTTGGGAGGAGGTTGTTTCAGCTTCTTCAATATCATCCTGCACAAAAAAAGACTAGGTAAAATTGAAGTACAACAGTGACAGGTGAATTTTTTAATTATAATTTTTATCATTACACTTGCAAGAAAAAATCCATGTACACATTTAGAGAAAGAGATGGTAAATAAATACAACACCTGGTTCTGCAACAGCAAATTTCTCCTTCAGTCTGTGGAATAAATCCTCGTGCTGGTCTTTCTCTTGATGAGGAAGGACCTGGAATTAGTTTACTACGGCAGAAAACTATGCGTTTGCTATCGCCATGCTTCTGTTTGACGCTGCGTGTACAAAGGTGCGCTCGAGGCCAACTTCCATATGAATTAACCAAAATCATTTGCTTATTTCACTCTTCTTTGTGGCAGTGTGCATGCAACTTGCTTGTTGCTATCGTGCCTGTAAAGTGAGGCTGTTTAAAATGTGTATCGCGATTTGTTTAACATCTCAACCGACTTAAATTTTCACACATTTGTATCGATTTTTAACCAGCTCCGATTGACATTTATTACATCCCTACTTTCCAGAGACATATACTACTTACTAAGTACTGCCATACAATTGTTATAAAATGCCCATTTACATTGGAAACAAGACTTAGTACCTTTGTAAAAAGATGCTAGGCATTAGATCCTTAAATAAGATCAAAAGATGAATAGTACCTCCTGCAGCTAACATTTCAGGTTACGGCTTTAACCATAAGTTCCCTGAGAAGGGGAAGCATGAGACTTGAGACTTTTACATTCAAAGTGGTACTCTACACTCCGTCATGGAGTTGACACTATAGGAAAGCTCCTTGTGAGTCGGTCTCTGAAGCACATGTGCTACATGCTAACCTTGATTGTCTACCAAGGTCAGGTGATGTCACTGCACCAGTTGGGAATAAAGGGCGCCTACAGAGGATGTCATCAACTTCATTTGCCTGAAGCAAATCATACAGGCATGCTGGAAGTATGGCAATGCAACGCAGTGTCTCGTTTCCCTTCTGGGACCTGAGACGTTCCCATTTCGAAGTGGAACTCTACGCTGCATTATAAAGTTGATGCTTTGGGAACGAAATACCCAGAACACTATAACGAACAAACGCCTTCTCACTGTGCTTGTGAACTGCCCAATAAGATAATCTGTAGCCAAAGCATTACCACACAGCTCACCCATGAGATAAATCCTGTCCACAGGACCAGGAGAGGCCTCAGGCCGCATCCAATGATGATGTGGAAATCAAGTTGCTTATTTTCCAATCATTCAAATTTATCACAACCTAACTGTTATAGAAAGAGCAAATTGCTATCACCTCTATACTGCCGGCACCCAGAAATAACAGACAAAAAGGGGAACAATTCGACATATCGCCGCTAACTTAACTTTTACCTACTTGAACTTCTGGACGACCTGAAAATCTTTGTCTTTTTCCTTTGAGCCCCGAGTGGTTAAGCAAAAGATGCCTCTACTTGGCTAACAAAGCAGCAATGGTCGCTCACCTAGTTCCCTGGAAGGCAAGGTCTGAAGCACAGCGGAGCTCCAGGACTTCGTCCTAGGGAAATCCCTCGCCCAAATCAAGGTTCTTCAAAAGGTCAGCTTGAAAAGCCTTCAGCACCGACATGGTGTGCAGGGCTCCGCCAGCCTGGCCCACCCCCAGATATGCTTTGCCCACAAGCCTTGATTTGGCACAGTATTGATGCCAAGGCTGGAGCTTTCCATGAGGATGCCGCACCAGGTACAAGATCGCTCGCAAGCGCATCTTCAACCTGGGGCATCCTCACATGGCCTTGTTCAGCCAGCCCCCTAATGTTAGTGTAACTATTGGCTAGATCATCAGGCTGCCTCAGCAGCCGCGGGACATGATCTGTGGGTTGCAGACATCTGGCTCCCATCTTGAAAAGAGCCAGGTGGGAGCAGAGCTTGATCACTGTGAAGCGGTCACACAGTGTTGAACCCATAGTGTCAACTCCATGATGCCGTCTAGATTTCCACTCCGCAAGGGAAACAGGTATTAACAGATTTTATCTCAACTCAATTGAAATTATACTTTTCTCTCTAAAATTAGACATACAAAACACTCTGCTGCATCATCCATGAGGCCCAGCTGGAAACGCTGCTCATCTTTAAAAGTCTCAGCCAGAGCATGACGCAGGGTGTCTGACGGCAGAGCCCGCTCTCGACTTTGCTGGAACTGACAGAAGATGCTCTGTAAAAAGAAACAGCCAAATAAACCTCAGAAATCAAGTACACACAATTCAGAAGTCCAGTAGTGTTCATTGAGAAAGAGTATTGGAAAGAGTAAAATTCAATCTTTAATCAAAAACATTACTTCCCCTCCCCAAGGTCTGGGCAATAATCCAAATATCTATCAATCCAATGATTCAACAATCCAATCATTTCCCAATGGACAAAATTAAGTCCTGCCTGAAAATTATATTTTTTCATTCGAGAAGTCACTCTGATATAGTATATTACAATTAGGAAGAAAAGAAGATCGCAATTTCCGTTGCAATGCAAACTTTAAAAGGTACCATAAATTTACTACTCACAAGTTGAGACAATTTTAATATTGTTAAATGTTCTTTAGGTAGAAAGCTCACTAGAATTTAAGACAATTGAACCTTCACATGCGCACCTTTAATGCACAGAAAATACAGGCATCGCCTAAGCAGAAATGACCAGATAGGTGTCGTAGGCTCCTCCTGAAGATGTCAAGCTGCCAAAGAACCTGTAAGAAACAGATCTTTAGTTTGTTTATAATCAGCCTGTTATAGTGTACCATGTTCAAGCTTTTTTGCACCCTTAATACTGCTTTAATGGAACCACCAATGCCAATGAAGTACTATTTTTAAAAGTGTTTCCACCATTTCTTATAAATAATTGCTATTTATATCAGCTGCTTATATCAGCAACCCCATTACAGAGAGTATTTTATATTAACTATTTGTTAAATTATACACCTGCACATGTTTTTAAAATAACTTCACTCACCTGCACAGCACTGTTAAGAAAGCAGCTGTTCTGGCCTGGCTCATTAAGAAGACCTTTGGTCAAAGCGAGAGAGATCATACTGCCCGGCTGGTAGGACTTGCCCAGCCCTGTTCCACTCAAGGCACCTGTACCAGCCATGTTGCCTCCAGGCTTTTTAAACAGTTTGACCCATGCCATGAGCTTGGAGCCTGGCCCTCTCCAGCAAACAACCAGAGTCAATTATTGAAGCAACTTGAGGTTGATGCATTTGTTTTGGGCAACATTAGTGCCACAGTCCCTGTACCTGACAGAGAAGGCCAACTTCACAGTGCCCTAAAAAAACAGCAAAATATACTGCACTGGATTTCTTTCGATGTGCAGGATTTGACAGCACACCATTGGGATATAGGGAATCATTCAAAACAATAGATTTTCAATTAATGTGATATTGTGACTTTTAGCCACAAGTTGCAGCACATTGCTTTATCAGTCCAGCAGTTACTATGACAATGACCGCACTCTGTCTCCTCTGTATGTGAGGATTCATCTGCATCCAGGCACACTGGCAATAAGATGATGGATGCAGAGAGAAGAACAAATCCATTACTCTCCTCAGCATTTCCAGCAAAGTCAATGGAGGTCACTGAAGAGGGTCATTCATAAACACTCCTCAGGACAGGCACGGAAGAAAAACACTGGCTATGACAAAGGAAGACCTAAGGAAGAAGGAGAGACACAGAGAAGGGTTGAGGTTGCAGAAGGTAAGTTTTATGGGGGGGGGGGGGATGCTGGACGTTAAATAGAAAGCTACTTCAGATTACTATAGTCATTTTACTGAACTCTAGTGTATTATAATTTAGAGCCACATATTTGGTTTTTAGATCATACTCATTACAGTTACCAACTGCATTTCATGACAAGATGGTTTGTTCTTTTAAAACTCTATGCCACAACACAGTCATCTGAATATTTGAGAGTGTACACAACACACTCTTGTGGTAATTTTACGGTTGGCCAATTTGGTGGGAAATGCCTACAACCTGCTAACGGCCAACTGATGGGTTTGGGGGTGGGGTTTATGGGTGACCCTAATGTATACCAAAACATTAACAGAGATTTGGTTACCCCATGCTCAATAAATCCTAAAACCGTTGCTGACTGGCTTGCCTTTTTACTGGTTGGGATCAGACAGAATATCCAGGCCACGGCCAAACATTTCATTAGACTTTATCTCTGGTATTCACCTCAGTGTTAAGAGGCACAATGACAATGACAAGATAAAATATCAAAACAGCTATTCTAATGGTCTTTAGCAACCTATAAAAAAAGGACTACCGAAAACAAGACAGGCTGCCAAGAACAACACTGAAATATATCTGTAAGCAGCTACTGTAAAGAAGTATGTGGCATGGACTTAGTGATCTCTGTTGATTGTTGAACTAATCCATTGAAAGAGCTTGGTTATTTTGCGTGGTTGAATTTAATCCATAAAAAAAGAATTTTCTATATGTAATTTAATATTTAATAAACATATTTAATGCATCCATGATTCAAAACATTTAAATATATTTCTTTCTGAAAACTGAAAAAATTAAACTACTATTAATCCATTTTAATGGTGGAATTACATTTTACTGCAAAGTTACAGTAAAACAAATCTAAAGACAAAATATATAAAATGAGCAATATACAGCTTTCCTTTCACAAAATGTTGCTTAACACATTCAAAGCAAAAGTATTACATATTCAGTGCTGTATTTGCAACACAAAATCATTTTTACAGTTGCCTACAGTGCATGAGATGTTGCAGTTCTGAGTTGTGGTTTCTTTAGAAAAACTGAGATCTAAACAGCTCTAAAAACTGTTAAATTAAATACTTATAACTTTGTGCTCGTCCTTGGAAGTAGGATATAACATTGAAATGACAAAGACATGATTATTTCATTAAGATATGACACTTTGTTTCTAATATGCAATACAAAATATTCTATATAATTTTTTTTTTTTTTTTAGTAATCAACTCTCATCTGCAGTATTACAAACATTTACTGTGATGCAGAGGCCCTGCTTGTACTTCTGCAGCTCTCAAACTCATTATACATGATGAGATATTATATTTGTTATTATTAAAGTGACTAAAGTTTATTATAGTACTTTGAACCCCAATAATCCATGGCAGTATTGCATTCAGACTTTTTAGTTGGCATTAAGAAGTTTAGCTGTATCATGATGTCTAAGACTGATGATTGTGTAAGGAAATCTGACTGGTTTTTAGTGCTAAGGGGCAATCCTCTACCCAGAGCCTCTATGATCAGGCTAAAGATAAATGTAGAACTTGTTGCCGCAGTGTCGCAGTATATTACTGTAAATGCTGGACCATTGCCATGGCTACCGCATGAAGATGATGGGCTGTAGGCAGCTGCAGCACTAATGCTGAATGTCAGCCTCTTCATACTAAAAACACAGGATTTCTAACAGTATGTAATTAAGATTACAACAAACAATGAAGGGTTTTCTGGAGAATTTGAGTGGTTCTCACAAGAACTTCAATATTCACTCTAAAGTATATAATAGGCTGCTCTGGAGTTGACCAGCATAACTGCCCGGTCTTATAAATTGCATTTGGAGCTATTCATCATGAAACAATTATAGTGCATAGTACATAGAACAATTCTAAACAGTAAAAACAGTGACAGAACTGTTGGGGGGGGGGGGTCACCAAGATCTGGTTGTCTGTGTGAGCACTTTTGTCATTTAAAAGCCCATTAAAACGCTGCAGAATGTCATTCACTTTGTTTCAACCTAGTAATTATGAAACAGAATCCATAACTATGTTGTCTTGTAAAAGTATATGCATAACATGTGATAAACAAAGCAGAAATGCGATGAGCATGCCGTTACACCTGTTACTGCGCATGCGCATCAGGTGACCTGCTCTATGCAGCATTTCTGGGCATTAGAACGCGCCTATGATGCCTCAAAATGTTGTTCATGTAGGCAGCTAGCTACGTTTCGAAACACAGTCGTTAATAAACAAGCATAACTCACCTACGCGTGTCCAGTAAATTGGTATTCAAATCCTGCTTTTAGAAGCGTGTATCCATATGCATAAGGAGCTGAGTTCATTGTGCGCGTCCTGCTCAAGTTACTTACTGTCGAAATCCTTCATTGCTCAAAATGTCATAAAGCGCAGGTCAAAATCCATATGGTCAAAGATCCGCTTACAGGCCTAAATACAATAACACCGCAGCGCTGTGTCCATGTTCATGCATTCCTGCTCCTCCACACTCATCCACATGAGGGTTTATCCGATCAGGTCCTGAGCTGGAGATTATTCTGATGGATGTGGAGTTAGACGCGCTGGCTCCGCCCCACATATACCGCTACACTATTTACTGTCATTCCGCAGGAATAACCCGCGTGTTTGGAGGGCGTGGATTCAGTCATATTCTCACGAGACCAAGCAAAACAACCAATGTGACATATAGATTTTTGTACAGTGAACCAATTCTACCCGAAACTGGGGCAAAGTACCGCACAAAATCATATGACTCAAAAGATAATAAAATATTTCGTTGTTTTGTTAAACATATGTAAGATGTTGATCTTATTTATGTGTTTTTTTAATCTCACACTGAACAGTGACCATACACAGACAGATTATGTTTGCCTTGTCCTTTTTGTGTTTTGAAAGAGAGCGCAGTACGCGTAGTTATAGTGTCTCATCTTAGTCTAAATTATCTATATTTTGCTGAATATAATTAGCATTTGTTAGTCACTGTTGTGTGAATAATGAGGTGAAACAAGGCTGCAGGCAAGAACTGAACAGATCACAAGAATAAGCAGTGGCTATATGTTTTCATATGGAATATTTCAGTTATGTTTGTGATTATTTAACAGTATTTATAATGTGAAATAGTTAATGTTTTTTTTTTCAATGCACGTTTTTATTAAGGGCTGGAAGGAAGCATTTGCTGACTGGAAGTATTTGTGTTTACTGTAACTGTAGCACATAAGGAGTGTCAAATTCAAGGCTACTTATGACTCCTGTAAATATAGCCAGTGTCAGAGGATATGTCTGTGAGCTATGTCTCAGGGTTACTGAGACAGATTCTTCCAGAGACTGATTTGGATGATGATGATGGTAATTTAGTACGCTGAACAGAAAATACCACACAGATAATTATTTATTTTATAAATAATTAGGCCTATAATAATAATAATAATAATAATAATAATAATAATAATAATAATAATAATAGTAATAATAATAATAATAATAATAATAATAATAATAATAATAATTGTTATTATTATTAGTATTATTAATAGGCCTATTGCTTTTATTATTATTATAGCTGTTGTTGTTGTTATTGCTGTTGTTATTGACAATGTTATGTGTGTGTGTGTGTGTGTGTGTGTGTGTGTGTGTGTGTGTGTGTGTGTGTGTGTGTGTGTGTGTGTGTGTGTGTGTGTGTTTGTGACATATGAGGACACAAATGTGTATAATGACATGGGTATGACTTAGGTATTACAGGAGAGGGTGAAATATGAGGACAATGGCCATGTCCTCACTTTTCAAAAGGCTTATAAATCATACAGGATGAGTTTTTTTAGAAAGTAAAAATGCAGAATGTTTCCTGTGATGAGTAGGTTTAGGGGTTGGGGTGTAAACCTAGTGAAGGGGGATAGAAAATAGGGTTTGTACAGTATGAAAACCATTACGCCTATATGGAATGTCCCCATATGTCACACAAACAAACGTGTGTGTGTGCGCGCGCGTGCGTGCGTGCGTGCGTGCGTGCGTGTGTGTGTGTGTGTGTGTGTGTGTGTGTGTGTGTGTGTGTGTGTGTGTGTGTGTGTGTGTGTGTGTGTGTGTGTGTGTGTGTGTGTGTGTATAATGACAGAAATTTGAAATAAATATGGAATTTATTTGTACAGTTTGGAGCTACAATACATTGAATATTGATATGTTAAACATCAGCCAAAAGAAAAAAAATACAGTTCACAAAACTTTTTTTTCTTCAGAAATATATATGAATATATTTTTCTAGTACAAACTTTTCAGACACTCAACACATTATTACATGGCTGTCTCAACCATTGATCTGTCCCCGATCAATGTATTTCAACTTTAAAATTAATGATTTTAAAACACTTTGTGGGGTTTTGTGGACTCTAGAGTGCAACATGTTTAATCAAAAAACATAAAAAAATATAACATCAAAATTATGTGATGTTGTACTAAATATACTGATGAAGATAACGGCAACCTGATGATGTTTTACCATGTATAACCATGCATAATGTTAGTGAAAATCACTACAACACCATGGATGTATCAATAAATTAACTCCATATTCTTAAGGACAAAAAAAAGTGCATTCATCCATAAATCTAAATACATTTCTGTTTAAAAGGTAATTGTTTAGCTAGATAATAATAACATTAAATTTGTATGATTGGAGATATAAATAGTATAATAACAGTTGCAATGCTATGTGGAATTTAGCCCAACAGAAATGATTTATTCTGATTTTTATTTATGCTTCCTCACATAACTATGTTTTGTTAAATACCCTTTTGATCCAAGCATACATTATAAAAAGAAATTCCTGTCATAAGAACAGCTGTTCAAAAGTCACTTCAACATACAAAGAAAAGAAAAAAAACACAAATCTGGCCTGCAATTAGGAACTATGGATGATATCTACAAATACCTTTTACCACAGTCAAGCTCATTGGGCTTGGAGGACAGGAAAGATTCAATCAGTGTTACAGATCATCAGACTCAGGGATCTCGAAAGGCTCCAGAGAGACCGTGGGTAAAATGAGAGGCATGCCTTCGGAGATCCACCCTTGGGCAGTCCTGTTGAAAGTGGGCCGCTTAGCTCTAGGATCCTGGAGCTCAGGGTATTGAGGAACATTCAAGTCCACCTCTGGAAGCTTGAAGGTGATCCCTCGTGGAGATTTCTCGAAACCACCAAATGGTGTAGCCACCCTGAGATTTAACGGACATTTAATTACTAAGGCATCTGTATTGATTTCTGTTCTGTTGATAGTTTTCTGTGTGTGTGTGTGTGTGTGTGTGTGTGTGTGTGTGTGTGTGTGTGTGTGTGTGTGTGTGTGTGTGTGTGTGTGTGTGTGTGTGTGTGTGTGTGTGTGTGTGTGTGTGTGTGTGTGTGTGTGTGTGTGTGTGTGTGTGTGTGTGTGTGTGTGTGTGTGTGTGTGTGTGTGTGTGTGTGTGTGTGTGTGTGTGTAAATGTATACTTTTATACACCGATCAGGCATAACATTATGCTCACCTTCCTAATATTGTGTTGATCCCCCTTTTGCTGCCAGAACAGCACTGTAAAAAATGCAGGTCTCCAACTGAAAATTCTAGTGACTGATCACATCTAAATTTTTCAGTTGGCCAAGTTGAATTTTTGTGAATTTATGCAGTTTAATTCACAGAAATTCGATTTGGGCAACTAAAAACTTTAGATGTGATCAGTCACTAGAAAATGTTCAATTGGAGACCTGAAATTCTTTTTTCAGTGAGCCCTGACCCGTTGAGGCATGAACTCTACTAGATGGATCAGACTTTGCTCTGCACATCCCACAGATACCCGATTGGACTGAGATCTGGGGAATTTGAAGGCCAAGTCAACACCTCAAACTCATTGTTGTGCTCCTCAAACCATTCCTAAAACGTTTTTGCTGTGTGGCAGGACACATTATCCTGCTGAAATAAGTCATAGCCACCAGGGAATACTGTTTCCATGAATGGGTGTAAATGGTCTGCAAAAATGCTTAGGTAGGTGATATGTGTCAAAGTAACATCCACATGGATGGCAGCACCCAAGGTTTCCCAGCAGAACATTGCCCAAAGCATCACACTTCCTCCACAAGCTGACCTTAGTGCATCCTGGTGCCATGTGTTCCCTAGGTAAGCAACACACACGCACACGACCCTCCATGTGATGTAAAAGAAAACTTGATTAATCAGACGAGGCCACCTTCTTCCATTGCTCCGTGATCCAGTTCTGATGCTCTTGGCTCACTGTTGCCATGCCACTTTCAGCAGTGTGTAGGGGTCAGCATGGGCACCCTGACTGATCAGGCTATGTAGTCCCAAATGCAACAAACTGTGATGCATTGTGTTTTCTGTCCCCTTTCTTTTAGAACCAGCATGAACTTCTTGAGCAATTTAAGCTACAATAGCTTGTCTGTTTGATCGGACCACATGGGCCAGCTTTCACTCACCACATGCATCAATGAGCCTTGGCCTTCTAGACCCTGTTGCTGGTTCACCACCATTCCTTCCTTGAGCCATTTTGATAGATATTGACCACTGCAGACCGGGAACACCCCACAAGAGCTGCAGTTTTGGAGATGATCTGACCCAGTCATCTAGCCATCACAATTTGGTCCTTGTCAAACTCGCTCAAATCCTTAAGGTTGCCCATTTTTCCTGCTTCTAACACAACTGTGAGGACAAAATGTTCACTTGCTGCCTAATATATCCCACTCACTAACAGGTGCTGTGATGAAGAGATAATCAGTGTTATTCAATTCCCGTGTTGGTGGTCATATTGTTATGTCTGATTAGTGTATATCACTCTAGTATACAGACTGTGAAGAAATTAAACAAAAATAAAACATACCTAAAATCTGTATACTATGTGGGGGAAAAAACATTTAAAAAAATAAATAAACATCACTGTCATATAATACTTATTTAGACCAAAAATCCAGTATAAATTCAGCCTAAATCAGACCTCCGATAAATGACTCAACATTTTAGGGCACGAGCACATTTCTCAGATATGAACAACTGCATATATGATATTGAGACTGCACCTCCTGTTCACGTCCTCAGGATGGTGCTGTGTTGTGCAAATACTTTATTACAGAACTGGACATATATGCTTGAATAACTGTATAATTTTCAACCATGTCATGCATTAAAAACAAAAGATGTTAAAATAACATCATTAATAACATCATCAATAGTTAATAAACTATATTTAATGATACACATAATAACTTTAAAATAAACCAAAATATCCTTTAAAAAAAACTCTGCTAGTTTAGTTTTAAACAAAATGTTTTTTTTGTTTTTGTTTTGGGGAACAGTATTCACATGATAGCATTAAGAAATAAAGGCAATACCTATTAAAGCTTTTGTAGTCAGGCAGCTCTGTTTTAGGCTCAGGCACTGGCATGTGAACTTTAAGTGTGTCGGCCAGCGTGGGGTCATTGATGATGGCCTCTTCCCAGGGGGAGTGGTAGGATTTAGGCATAGCTGTGGCATTGAACCTCTCTGGAGGAATGTTTGTCAAGGGACCGCCGTATCCTGCGAAACAGTTTCTGCTGTTTAAACTTTGATATGATGTAATCATTTGATCAGGTGAAATTCTGGATATACTGCAGTCCTCTATAAGGAATATCTAATGTGGAACACACCATATAAATTGAAAGGCATTGACCTTAATTCAGATGAAAGGATTGGAACTAAACTGAATTGGGGAGATTAAAACTGGACTCAAACCAAATGAACTCTGCACTCAAAAATCTAGTTTTATCTTGGATTTAGTTGTAAAATATGGACTCCTACAATATTTTTCATTAGTTTAGTGCAATGTAAGTTTATATTACAGAGCAAAAGCAGCATTCATTTGAACATTCAGAGAGTAAAACCAACACACATACCCCTTTAACCCTTTTAAAGTAACTTGGAGTGATTCACTAACTAAAAATAGAATATAAGTTGGGGGTGGCGTGTGCTGTCGCTATCATGTTATCTTTTCACTCTCTCTGATTCCATTGCACTTCCTCCTTTATAGATGATACAAGGCTTTGTAAACATCTTACAAGCATGATAACAAGCAAGTACTGCAATCCTCCTGACTCATCCGCTATTAGATCAACTGTGTTCTAAAACACGATTCTACATTGTTACCACGTTAACTGCTCATTATAAAGATTGGGATTTTGACATACCTGGTGCAATGTTCGCAGGGTTTCTGGAATCTGGTGTGTTTGGTGGTGTTTTTGATGCAACTTTATTTTCTGAGTTTTCTGCATTTGCTTGACTTTCATTCTGAAACAAAATGTCGGTTTCAATTTGGACATAGACATAAAAAGACTGTATACTGTAAATTTACAAACAATTTTAAATTAGAATATTCTTTATTTTAAAATCATTTCACATTGTTGATAAAGTGGCATTAAAGTAACATTGTTCCACAATTAAAATTGCATTATGAAAGCACTATATCTTTTGGCAGCAGTTTCTCCACTAAGGGTGAAGTCGTGTAAACTGAGCCACATTTGACATACATTAAAATGTCTGTGTGCATAATGCAATTACTTCTAAGTGCACTCTCACTCTATGTTAAAAAATATACACAAAAGACACTTTTAGACCAAAGAATTCCAGGGAGGATTTTAAAACTTCATGTCAACAGCACTGTTTTCAAGTAAAATAGTTAGGATCTAGGATTCCTACAGAATTATTATATCAAGAGCCCGATACTTCCATTGTGTCACAGCACTAACAATCTTTTCTTTTAAAAATATATGTTTTTTAAAATAATTTATTTATAAAAACTATTTACTTTAAAATATTTCCCTTGATCTTTAATTTTTGTTAGCAAATAAGAGATACTGTGTTTTTAACACATTGATGTATACTTATCGTGAATGGATTTTTTTTATGTAGCCTAATGTATTTTTGCACACAGGGGTGAGCATGGGCACAGACACACACACACTTGAACATTGATAAATGAAGTAGGTTGTCAGGGACGCATCGCAGTGCTGACCCTAAAGAAGGATTATTTGGAAGGACACGGGGCACGAGGCATTTGCTATCTTCCATGTGTGACTGCAATTCATTCAGCTGAGCACATGCTTGTTTTACCAGCTAATAAAATAACCACACATACAGTACAGTTGTTCAAACAAGAAAATCACAATTACATAACAGAACAGTTTAGTCTTAGGCTCAGTGTCAAGTGTCAAGAGATCAAGTGACAAATTATACATCAAATTAGAGCCATTTTATCACATCAGAAGTCAGTTAGATCATTGTTATTATCATCAGCACAATATGCAGCTATTACATTGATTTCCATTCTTTGAACATTTAAGGATGTATGCTTCATTGTATAATATGTAGCAAATAAACTTCAGTATGCATGTAGGCTCAAGTGAGTGTATTTGTGTTGCTACTTACATTTAAAATGGTGTTGGCTTCATTTTGAATGCTTTCAAATGTGTATTTCTCTGACCTCCTCTGTCGCATCTTAAAAAGGCGCGATCCTCGGTTTGACAAGAGAGAAAGTTCCTCTAGCATGATGTCTTTTGGAGTGGAAAGTTTTTTGCCTAGGTCCATAGTACAACCTGCATTAATATATAAAAAAATTGTTATTACAAATAATTCCACAGAGCCTTAATGGATAAAGGATAATCAAACCTTGGATAACGTTTTATAATAACCAGCTTACTATGTTAACCAGCCATATGGCGTAATTTTTATTTATTTAAAATTACCTTTTAAAATCACTAGAAAATCACCTTGTCCTTAGTCCTTAGCATCGCATATTACTAGTAATAATACATTATTATTGATTATTATTGATATATTTACAGTAGGAAATTTACAAAAAAAATCTTCATGAAACATGATCTTTACTTTATATCCTAATGATTTTTGGCATAAAAGAAAAAATGATAATTTTCATACATAAAATGCATTGTTGGCTATTGCCACAAATATATGTGTTTGTGTGGGGTGGGGGGGGGGCATGTTTTGTGACATATGAGGACACAAATGTGTATAATGACATAGGTATGACATAGGTATTACAGGAGAGGGTGAAATATGAGGACATTGGCCATGTCCCCACTTTTCAAAATGCTTATTAATCATACAGGATTAGGTATTTTTTAGAAAGTAAAAATGCAGAATGTTTCCTGTGATGGGTAGGTTTAGTGGTAGGGGCAGATAGAAAATACGGTTTGTACGGTATAAAAACCATTACGCCTATGGAATGTCCCCATGTGTCACAAAAACAAATATGTGTGTGTGTGTTACAAATCTAAATATAATATATAAATAAAGTATATACAATACTTATAAATGATCATATATTACTCATGACATTAATACAATGTACATGGACATCAAGTACTGAAAATGACATTACTATAATGTAATGTTTGTTAATGACTTAATAATGAAATGAGTGAACCTATATAGATGCTTCATGTGATTCATATTTGAATACCTACTATAAATACATAATGTATTCAAATAACATAATTTATCATGATATAATAAAACCAATGCACAAAGGTTTTAGTGTGAGTGTGGATGGCTTTGTTAGACACACATTCCATGATGGGTCACATGGGGAAAACATTGAAATGTATTGGTAAATGCATTATAAACAAGTAAAACATGATTATGAAAGTTGTATTAAAGGGAAATTTGCATACCATGTGCTATTGCTGCAGGGGCTTTTCACCTAAACAGTTGACGTTATACCAAACAGAACTTGTTATTTAAAATAGAAAGTATTCACTTTGTGCATTAATTTTTACTGAAAGATGTTTCAATATGGCAATGTTTAATGCTACCTAAAGTATTTCAAATTGCTCTTTAATCTAAAAAGAAGAACTGAAAGGTTTTTTGTGTTTTTGTTTGAACAGGAGAAGCTCTCTTATCCTCCATGATCTTTATTCTGTGCTCATTTCATCTCCAACACAGCTGTCCTACCCCATCCTTCCATCTTTAGCCTCTGCAGAAATAGCCCATGACAATGACAGAGTGAATCCACTGGCAGGCAGCAGAACATCCACAAAAGATTATTTATGGCTAGAATGAGGCTGTGGCCCTGAACCACATTCTAAATGTTGGCGTTTCTCTCTGTGATGGGCAGCTATGTTTTGTGCTGTGCTCTGTAAAAATACAGTGCTGATCTGAGAACAGGTTTTGATAGAAGGTTATACCGTTGGCACCACCATGGACCTCATGGCAAAGGGCAGCTGCCTGCATCTTCCTCTCACGCACTGAAAGAGTGCTGAACTGTGACATGTTGGTTTAAATGAGAATCCCAGTGGTGCTGCAATACATAAAGGACACAGATACTTGAAGTAAAACTATCTAAAGTGCATTTATAGGATAATGTGATTGGGAAAAGTCCTGAGAGAACCTGTCTGAAAAAAAGAAGGTTATAAATGAGGATACAAAAACTGTAAGAGTTATAAATAGGATGAATTCCAGGTGTGGACGGTAACTAAGTACATTTACTTGAGTACTGTACTTAAGTACACTTTTTGAGTATCTGTACTTTACTTGAGTATTATTTTTACTGGATACTTATAACTTTAACTTCACTACATGTAAAAGATAAATACCGTACTTTTTACTCCACTACATTTCTATCAAGGTCAAAAGTCGCTTCTGCAGCAGCTTTGAAAGTCAGTGGATGATTTTTTTTCTTCTTTAAAAGGTGTTTGGGTTTTTGCAGAAAGCTTATCAGGAGTCACTCTTGTAGAGTCTCGTGAAGTTCAATGATTTTTCTCAGCATTTTTTTAACACTGATCAGTTTAGCAGAATGGAAGAAAACGGATGTCAAAATGTTCGTTTTGTCTTGCATTCACATAAGTTGATTATGTCTTAAGTGTAGCTAAAAAGTTGGAGAATATCAGACATGTATCAGTGTACTGGATCTGTGCATTTGGCCTTAAAGTCACAGCACTTTGTAAAGAGCTTTATAACTTTTATACAAGTAAATGAGTTTAAGTTAGTCGTATGCAAGTATGCCAGATGGAGCATCACTGACTGGCTTAAACCATCATGATGGCATAATGTGCATTTGTACAACAATAATAAAATAATGTGTTGAAATAAAAAAGGAAATGTACTTTTAATACTTAAGTACTTTTAAAAAAACAAATACTTCTGTACTTTTACTTAAGTAAAAATCTGTTTTTGCAACTTTCACTTGTAACGGAGTAATATTTGACCAGTAGTACTTTTACTCTTACTCAAGTAATGAAGTTGCGTACTTTGTCCACCTCTGATGAATTATTTTAATAATTCTATTATTGTATGTTTTCATTGCTATAATTCCTAATATGTTGCCAGTCTTATTGTAATTTAACTAAAATACAAATTCATAATTCAGGACTTCTGTGTAAAACTGTTGAGGATTGCTATCGAGTTTTTGACCCTGACAAAAACTGAGAAAACCGAAAATACAATTTTAATAATTAAGACATGACATTAAAACCGAAGCAAATCCTTTATCCCATATTTAGACTTTCTAAGCCACTGTAAATGTCCTTCCATAAGGGTCATTCAAGCATAAAGGTGAAACTTACCCGACCACAAGCCAAATCTCTACAGAGCAAGATAGCATATGTCATGAAGTGATATAAATCAATCGTTATGCATGAGCTGTTGACGGAACATTGTGTCCAGGGTGTAGATTGGGTTACTTAGGCTGATCAAAGCCAATAGAATTTTTTGGTACAGTTCACACAGCCTAGATATTTTATCCTTTACTTTTTCTCATCAAAATCCTTAAACTTTTTAAACTCTGAATTCTCTTTTTTTTTTGTGCTAATGCTTAAATCGATTTGTGTCGGTAGACTGTTATTCCTAATTAAAAAGTTAGATTTTTTTTCAAGGTTATGCAATAAAATGAGTTTATCTGCATGCTTTGTATTTCTATGACAATACATTTTAAAATGTAATTCTGTTTAGTCATCATTCCATTATTATGTGCGCATTTATACCTCATCAATCTTCTAAATGCCATATTTCATATTTTTCTTATTTAAAATACATCTCTTTGTATCAATGTTTTGTTATCATAGTTTAAGGGTCAGAACTGTCCACAAGACACAACCCCCAACATTGTTATAACACATGTCAGTTATCATTATATCCACACAGCACACACTCTCTCAAGGAATGCCAGCTGCTTCTTACCTGTTAGAGCTGCTGAGTTCTACCTGTACAAATGTAGAGTTTACTTTAGATAGATCGATCCGGCCTGATTTGCCTTTGTCTCGCACTCTGTTCTTGACTTGCACTGGGATGGGGGTGTGTGCGGGTGTTAGTGGAACGCTAGCTTACATCAATAGGCTAATTTTAGCTGTGTTCAGCACTCAAACCTCTCACAATGCTATAAGATGGTATGGAAGGGGGAGGGAGAACTGTATTCATGAGAGTAAAGTGTACAAAAGTCTGTGGGTGAGTACTTTGTATATATGTGTGTAAACAGAGATGAGGCTTTGGTCTGTGAAATTCTTAGCTTCAGAGGCTGGGATTTTCTTGATTATCATTTAAGGCGGGCCTTCCAGCAGATAGACCCGATTATTTCTCATTCCAGAAGCATGGGCAGTATGATGATCCTGCTCCTGCCGAATTGCATAACACATAATCGGAACTCAGAACTGAGATAGCTGGCTGCTCCAAAAAATCTGACTGAATTATGGTAGTAGTTATGATAGCAGTTATTATGGTGGTTATGATAGTTTAAACATTAGTATACAACAGTAACAGTTACACAGAGTAGGGAAATGTAAAGGAACAAATGCGCAATCTCACTCAGGTTTCCGTTCAATTATTTTAGTGTGCATTTAGAAAATGTACCATGAAAAATCAAGAATGGAAATGGTTAACATGCAAAATAAACTTTCTGAATTAACATAGAAATGTATGGATGGTTTCCTGGACAGGGTTTAAATTAAGACAGGGGTAGGGCTTAAATCGTGTTTTAGAAAATGGCTTTCTGAAAGAACTTTAGAGTCCTGAACTAAATAAACAATAGTAATTTAAAACCAACTGTGTGTGTGTGTGTGTGTGTGTGTGTGCGTGCGTGCGTGCGTGTGTGTGTGCGCGTGTGTGTGTGTGCGTGCGTGTGTGTGTGTGTGTGTGTGTGTGTGTGTGTGTGTGTGGCCTGGTAATCCCTACAAAGATAGCAATATCCGAAATCCTTGTCCTTGTCCTTGTGGGGACATTTCTAGGTCCCCATGAGGAAAACATCTTATAAATCATACGGAAGGAGTTTTTTTGAGAAAGTAAAAATGCAGAATGTTTCCTGTGACGGGTAGGTTTAGGGGCAGGGGCAGTGTAGGGGGATAGGATGTACAGTTTGTACAGCATGAAATCCATTACGCCTATGGAAAGTCCCCATAAAACATGGAAACACGACATGTGTGTGTGTGTTTGTGTGTGTGTGTGTGCCTATTTCTGTCTGTTCTGAGAATGTTAAATATGTTAATATAGTTTTGGTGGAATATCTGCTACGTTGCTGCTACTTTTTTGAGGTTATTGCTGGTGCAGAGCAAGTACGAGATTTGCTGCCAATGCATGCCCAACATGCTGCTGTGAGCAAGTAAGACATGCTGCTGCTATAAAATAAAGCGTACATGAATTACCTGTAGCAGATCTATACAGGTGGAGCTGGGGAAGGTGGAGGGTTTCTGAAAGTCACTGTACTGCTAAGGTAAATGCTAAGCTAATAATTGAAGGTTGAGCATTCATGCTCATTGGCTACTGATACTGCAGGAACCAATCAGCTGTGCCCTAAAGATGACGGGTGCTGCGTCCATACTATCCATACTAAATAATATTAAAAAACAAAATTAATATGTCCCAAAATGTTGAAAAGAGTATTCCAAAGATGGTCTACTATTTCCATTCAGAATTCGAAGTGTAGATCGATGCACACTCTAACGGCTGATATTGCCCACAAACCATTGTGAGTTGGATGAGGATTCGATTAAAAAATACAAAAGTGGATAAAAAGTAAAAAAAAATAAAAAAATAAAAAAAATACAAACAAGACATGCGCAAGTCCGACGGCTAGGAACGGAGGTTTAGATAAAAAAGTTTGAGGGATCAATTATCAATATTTAACCTGACGCAAAAGATATTTATTCAATGATGATTAATGATACGCATTTGGCCATTAACTTTTAAATGCGTCATTATATTTAAACTGGAAACACATGAGGAGAGTATCTGCACTTAATTGAATTTGAATTTAATCTGGAGGATTTTAACTGTGACGATGGTTGACAGGGCAATTCAAACGGTGACGTGATGCATGTAACTAAGCAACAGAGTCCATTATAGATAACGAAGTATGTCCTAAAACTTGCATACTCTTCTGCTACACAAGTTCAGCCATCACCAATGTACAGCATCCACCTGGATGATGCAATGACAGCCATATTGCACCAGCTTATTGGAGAAGGGGATATGAAGTGATGAAGCCAATTAGTATATGGAGGTGATTAGGAGGCCAAATGGGAAATTTGGTCACTGTAACAGACATAGGCCAGTAAGAGCTGTGCGTGTAAACCTCACCCCCGATCTAAATAGATGCTGTAGTAACTGATGTATGTAAGAGGCTGCAGTCTTTAGTGTCCTTGTTGGCGTTTCCCCCTCTCCCACCTGAGATCCCGCGGGCTCGAATCTTGCTCAGAGCGGGTCAAGTACAACCGGTTACATTTGGTGTCATGACCCGGTGTGAGTGAGGTTTTAGGGGGCTGAGTGTATAGCTGTGTGTAAACCTGATCTCAAGAGGTGATCTAGTGACTAACACCGCAGTCTTTGTTGTGGTAGGAAGGGAACTTACAAGGACGCTAGAGACCCCAGGTCAAGTCCCGCTCAGAGCGAGTCGAGTAGGACAGGTTGCACCAGGATACAGGGGTTCAACCCTAAATCATTTTTTTAAGGACATCTTGAAATGATTTATGACCAAAGAGAGTTAAGACCTTGGTTTAATTTCTCATCTGAAGGAAGTTGCTTTTTGATAGTACAGGGTTCCCAACCAAACGGAGTGTTAGAACCCACACAGACCACAGCGTAAGCACCCGGCTGGCCTCACTAACACTTCTTTATGCACCTGCTATTAGAGATAAATACATACTTAAAGGCTAAGAATAACAGTGAAATCACCAAACTTCCACAATTTTCAACAAAGTCTGAATACTTTTTTATTTAAACATTTTTAAATATTGCTTTGGAGGCTTATCCAGAACTGTCATGTTTGAAGTGTGAGATCTAAAATCACATGCGTAGTTTTGCAAATGCATACTTACTGTTAAAGGGTTAGTTCACCCAAAAATAAAAATGATTTCATTAATTACTTACCCTCATGTTGTTCGACACCTGTAAGAGAATAGTTTTTGAGCGCAGAACTAAGTAGCGACTTATATAGTGATGGGCCGGTTTCAAAAAAAAGCTTTGAATCAGTGTATCGATTCATGATTCTGATCGAGTGTCAAACCGCCAAACTGCTTAAATCACGTGACTTTGGTGAAATCATGAATCGATACACTGATTCAGAACGGTTTGAATCTTTCTTTTGAAATCAGCCCATCACTATGTAAGTCGTTATTTCGTTGTTGCTTTTTTGCTTACAAAAACTATTCTTGCTACTTCATAAAATTATTGTAGAGCCATTGTACACTGTCAAAAAAAAAGGTACATTTCTGTCACTGGGGCGGTACAACTAAGGTACAAAACCAAAAAGGTACCAATATGTACCTTTAAGGTTCTATGTACCTTTAAGGTACTAATATGCACTCTTAAAGTACTGATATGTACCTTTTACGGTACTAATACGTACCATTTAGGGGTGAGTAAGGTACAAAGATGTACCTTTTCACTTTTGTACCTTAGGGTACCGCCCCAGTGACAGCACTGTACCTTTTTTTCTGAGAGTGTAGGGAGATGGACATTTAACAATGTCTTTAGTACCTTTTATAGGTCTTGAGAGAGGAAATGGTATTGACAATGAAGGCCTTTCTGAGCCGTTTTAACAAAAATATCTTCATTTGTGTTCCGAAGATGAACGGAGGTCTTACGGGTGATGAACGACATTAGGGTAAGGAATTAATGACAGAATTGTCATTTTTGGGTGAACTAAAACTTTAAGCCAAAAGCTGATATATATTTGAGAGAAAACAAAGCTACTCATACTGTGGAAAACTATTTATTTTTTGAGGACAAATTAAAGTAATCGAACCTAATACTAACACTGAAAAAAGTGACTTTCACTCATTTCATACTTATTCATAGTGTAAATGTATGTACATGATGTAATAAGTGTTTTTTTTAACAAATGATCCAGTGAAATGGTTCTCATGGGGGAGAAGTCTCACTTGGAGGCCACAAGTTAATTTTTAAAATTACTTATTTAAGTACTTACTTTGTGTGTGTGTGTGTGTGTGTGTGTGTGTGTGTGTGTGTGTGTGTGTGTGTGTGTGTGTGTGTGTGTGTGTGTGTGTGTGTGTGTGTGTGTGTGTGTGTGTGTGTGTGTGTGTGTGTGTGTGTGTGTGTGTGTGTGTTTTATTTTTATTTTTTTATTTACTTATGTGAATAACATTTCCTAAAGCTTCTGTAATTACAAAATGAATTAATTCAAATATCAACTGATTCCATTCTTCTGAAAGCCATTCTAAAATGTGATTTGATCAATCACAATAATATTTTGATTAAAGTTTCCAACTGACTCTATGCAAATGTGGATAGTTTGTGTGACGTTTGAAATTACTTGGAGGAGAACTACCCCTGCTGGACCTGTTGCTAGTCACCAGAGGCTGTGAAAGACTTTCTGGTAATGATTTTCTATGAGTAGCAAACATTTTGACCTCATCGAGAACAAAAGGGCTTTGAGCAACTGCCTCCATGGAAAATATAGGTTTTTTGGGTTGCTCCACCCAAGAAAATTGCCTGTTCAGTGATTCACGTGTTGGATGGACACCAGAGGTGGACACTGTGGGAGACACAGGGGACAGTTTCGGAGGAAACGACATGGAATGGCTCCATCTGAATCCCTACAGAGAAAGAAAGATGGACATTCATCTATCAGTACTAGTAAACAATTCAGAATGACTCACGAGCCTTATCAAATAATCACAGATTTAGTTTGTAGCATTTAGAAGTTTGTCACATTTTGATTTCTCTTTTGATTTCTGAAAGACTTTTTACAACAAACAAAATGTAAATTATTACATGCATTTAGACTGCCCTCATATGGACTGTGTCTGTAAATGCTCTTTAGAGACACTGAACTCATTTTAGGTTAGGGGAGGTTATTGGTTTTAATGATTTATAATTTGATTGAGTTTTTCAGAGTGGTAGCTCTCTTGATAAGAGTAAGATTCTTTTTTATATTAATAAATATGAATAAATGTAATACAATGACACACACACACACACACACATGTTGGTCTATGTGGTTTACTGGGACTCTCCATAGGCGTAATGGTTTTTATACTGTACAAACCGTATTTTCTATCCCCTTACACTGCCCCTGCCCCTAAACCTACCCATCACAGGAAACATTCTGCATTTTTACTTTCTCAAAAAAACATCATTTAGTGTGTTTTTAATGCCATTTGAATTATGAGGACATTTGATATGTCCTCATAAACCACATATATAGTGTAATACCAGTGTAATACCCATGTAGTTATACAAATTTGTGTCCTCATAAACCACATAAACAGGCTCACACACACACACACACACACACACACACACACACACACACACACACACACACACACACACACACACACACACACACACACATGTTGTATTACATATATTCATATTTATTCTTTTAAAAAAGAAATCACATTTAACATATTAATCATATAATTATAAAAAATATATTTGGCATATTGATATGGTTTTGTTAGTTTTTTCCTTTTTCTACTTCAATCAGTCACCCTGAAATATTTTTTATTTGACATAACTTTGTAACTTTAACTACAAAATGTATACTCTCTCAATTTAGGAAGCTGGGGAAACACTGAAAAGAAATGTCTGCAAGTAGCACTCTCCAAATGATTATCTCAGAAATTCTGACATTGCTTCTGTCAGACAAACTGCTGTGTTCTAGAGCTGTCATTAGAACATGATATTGAGTTTGGGATAGGGTTATTTCAGCACTTACTTCTTGTTAAAGGCCATTAAAGGACCAGTTAAGAAGTGTGATTGCTAAGCAGAAATTGTGTATTAATAGGGTTTGTGTGTTGCTATTTAAAATAAGCTACGTACAGAGTTAAGAAATCCTCCAAGTCAATGCAAGCTACTCATACTTCAACAATTTGTGAAAAATAGAATCTGGTCACAGAATAAAGAATATACTGTTGACACTGTTGCAAAAGCACATGATTTAAAATGTTTCAAGTATTTTGTGCATTTTAAAATGTTGTATTTGTTGACTCAGTTTAGTACTTATTGATCCACGGTGTATTTTTATTATGCTGAAGTTGTTCCATTTTTTCAGGACCAGATAGAAATATAGAGTAATGAGAGCAATATGGAAATACCAGAAAGAGAACAGTGGTAAAATTGGTTAAAATGGTAAAATGTGGGGGGAAATTCAGAAAAGAGAGAGCATGGAAAGCATTAAGTGAGACAGTGCTGATGGAAATATTTATTAAAGGGGAGGATGAAGAAATGTAAGGGAAAGAAGAAACAAGAACAGAAGCAAAATAGTTCAGAATAATAATTAAATTAGAACAAATGAATTATTCTATACACCCATCCATTGTTTTCTGCACTTGAACACAAGCATCTGCTAAATACATTACAAATAATAATTTACAAAATACATAATAAGAATTTATTGAATTGCAAAAGATACTAAGAGGACATCTAGTATGTTGATCTGGAATTCTATCCAAAATTCAGCATCTAATTTTATTCCATTGATACTTAATCTGCCACAAATATCAGATGTTCACATGGAATCAAACTTTCTTTGAACCTTTGACTTTGTACTAAAAAATGGTTCAGACCACAAAAAGTCCTCCAAATAAAATGTTTTGCAAAATATATTTTTTTGTGTGTGCAAAAAAAGGTAATTAAAGGGGGGGTGAAACACTCAGTTTCAGTCAGTGTCATGTCAATCTTGAGTACCTATAGAGTAGCATTGCATCCTGCATATCTCCGAAAAGTCTTTATTTTTTTTATAATTATATAAGAAAGATGCGCTGTTCCGAGTCTTTCCGAAAAAAGCCGAGCGGGTGGGGGCGTGTCGTGTGAGCGGAGCTAAATAATGACGTGTGCGCGCCGCTGTTATTGTGTTGAGTCGAGTGCGTCGTAAAGCTGTCATCCCTAACAGCGGGGAAAAAACTTTATTCAAAATAAAAATATGGCTTTTAATCAGATACAGCCATACATCTATGATCCGGAATCAGACCCAGAGGCTGCAGTTGAACAGGAGCAGCAGCAAAAACGACTAGAGCAGGACGTCTCTATGTGGTACGATATACACTAACTATATAATATGCTTAGCAGCTTGTGTTATTTACATATTTATACTTGAATTATATCGTCGTATTTTTGTCTTTGAAGGTGTACATGTGGGAAGTGCAGTTGTGCACGTGTGTTTGTGTGTTTACGCGTGGTTTGTGTAGACAGGTTAAGTTAGTGTTTACATAGATAGACACGGAATAGTAGCGCATTTGAATGAAGAAGCGTGCTTATTTAGTTCAACATATTTCCCCCCTCTTTGTGTATTGTTGAGTGCTTTTACAATACACAAACATAAAGTTACACATATAGTGGCCAGCTAAACAAATGTACACGCACTACACATCGCATGCTCCATTGATCAATTTCTATATATAGTAATATATATAGTAACTATACGTGATCATGTTTGGGCTACTTGATGAGCATAGACACAGACATTTGAAGCAGTCTAACTCACCGCCCGCGGTTCTAACGTTGGGACTGCTCCATCCTTCAGCATTAGGCTATTGGAAAATCCGGCGTCATGCTGGGCCATGTTTATGAAACAGTCGGCACCGAAATGCAGCGAACAGATATAAACATTCGCGCAACTAAGTTGCTGATCCGGAAAAGCAAATTACATCCACTGTTGCCTTACCGCGGGGTTTTGGGGGAATCTGTGCAGGACTGTCTTGGTCTGGCAACCAAAAACGCACTTTTTGATGTCATTGTTAATTGTGCACATTACCTGTGCAGCGCAGCCTACGAGCGCTTTGATGGGCATAGCCTGTTGCTTTCGCTCTCTCCCTCTCTCTCTCTCCCTCTCTCTCTCTCACACGCTTCCGGTAGAATTGTCCGTAAGGCCCATACAAGGAAATTCCGCCCCCACTAACGTCAATGGGGACGCATGATCGCAAAAAACTTGCCGAAACTTATGACTAACCGGAAGTAGTATTTTTGACAAAGAAATACTCCCATCAAACGTCCACCTTAACTTTTGAAACTTTGTCCATGTTTAGTATGGGATTCCATGTCTTTAACAGTGTAAAAAGATCAGTATGCATGAAACAGCATTTCACCCCCCCTTTAAAGTGAATCTCAAGAAACATTAAAATAATTTAAAAAGCATGACCTAATGTTGCAAAGTTATTGGTTTCCATTGCTTGCATCCAGTATTTGACTTTTTGGCTGAAAACTTTGGTCTTGGAGCCACTGGTAATGCACATCGTGAAGCATATTCATTATTCATGGAAGACCCTACAAAAACATTGCCCCCAGTGCTACCAGAAACATTGGAGATGTTTCTGGAGCCATCAAACATGGTTAGCTGTTTTTGATCTATTTGATGTGGAACAATGGCTGCCTTATTTAAAGTAGACTGGCGGACATATGGGTATGTAGCATTTACCTCTCCGGTGGCTTTAGATGGCTTTAGAACTGAACTTTTGGAAAAACTATTTGGGGATGCTGTTGTAGGTGGCTCAAAAGCATGGGACTGGGTTTGAAAACTGGTAGGGATTTGATTAGAAGTTAGCTTAGATTCTTTAGGGGAAACTGATTCCTTAGCCTCTAGAGTGGAGTTGTAGGTAAAAAGCGAGGAATTCAGTTGGTAAGGCTGATGTTTCATGACATCCAGAACATTGAGATGTTTGGGTGGAGGATTCATCTTCTCTTTGCTTGCTTTAGGCTTTATCTTTGGACTGGTTGCAGGAGGGGGTTGTTTAACTGCTGCAAGGGGATAAAAGGGGGACAAAATAGGATTGTAGGACAATGGAGGTGGGGCACGGACATTAGAAGAGTATTTCCAAGTGCTTGGCATTGAAAGTGATGGCGATGCGGATCTGGCCTTGTTGGCTCGCACAGTCTCATCATCCACCACAAATTTTTCCATACGGGACTGTCTCCGAGCAAAGAGTTCAGCTCCTTTTCCTTTAAGGTTGAGTCTGTCAGAAGTACCTGCATCTGATGAATACCCTTTAGGAGAAGCTGATGGAGCCTTAGATGCCTGAACGTATGTGCCCAGGTGTTGGGGTGGACAGGAAGCAACCGAGCCATCATTTTGTGACCTGATCCATGATGTTTTAGTCTGGGAAGGAACAGCATGGAGAAATTCTGGTTTATGTTGTACCTGATGTGGTTCTGGAGTCCATGCTAATTGATGCAGATCTGGGGAGTGGGATGGAACCCAAGCAGGTGATGCTTGCTGTGATATTGGTTGAGATGACAATGAGGCTTTTCCAGCAAGCTGCAGCTTTGGTGGGATTTGTTGGGGTTTTGCCTGCACCTGGGTGTGCCCCATAACAGGAACTGAGCTTGATGCTGCCAGGGGACTCCTAGAGACGGCATGGCCCTCTGTGGACCAAGGAGGGTGAGCTGGATTAATAACAGGTTTGGGTAGGACAGGTGGAGGGTTTTTCTGCTTGATCGTTGGAGCTTGCATGAAATTGCATGCTTCAGCACCCAGACTGAGAAAGTCCTCTTCTGGAACTGACTCTGTTAAGGACTTCTGATCTTCTTTCTTTTGAAGCTGGGGCATTTCTTTCAAGTCTGTCTTGCTTGCTCCTCTCCTTTTGCTTTCTGGCAGGATCCCTGTTTTAATTGCAGGAATAGCAATACGTTCATCACGTGAAGCAATGATGTCTGATGTAGGGGACCAAACCTGTGGGGTTGTGTTTACTGGAACAGGAACTTTGAATATGTTTTCAGGTTTCTTATGAGTTGGGCTTGAGGCACCTCTGACTGGTGAAAAAGTTTTTTGGCTTTGATTATGACCACCAAGGAAGGGCTTAGCAGTTCTGTTAGGAACAAGGGGTCTGGAAACAGCCAAACCTTGGTATGGATCCAGACCATTCATACCATTTGCTGATTGTGGCATCATCTTTTGCTGAATTGGCTGCTCTTGATACTGCTGTTGTTGTCTTTCATAGAAATCTTGTGGGACTTGTGTACTTTCTTCTTGTGGAGGACGCTTTGCAATTTGGCCTACTGGTTCCACAATTGCATCCACTGGTATGCCTTTTCGTCTCATTTCCTCTTGTTCTACAGAAAGCTCATCCATCCTTTGACGCCTCTTGGCAAACATCAAGACACCCTTGCCTTTTGTTTGTGGAAGATGCTCCATTGTTTCCAAGTTATACTCGTTAGCCTGTGCTTGAAAATTCTGATGTAGCTCAAAACAGTACCTTGGTTCTGAGCAGTTGTCTACTCAGAATAAATTTTTGAAGAGTTTAGCAATCTGAAGTCCTGATTTACTTTGTAGTGTGCAATCTCATTTTTGTCCTAAAATCTGTCATCTAGAAGCTGTACCGTAGCAAACCAGTGTAAACCTTCTGACCCTTTGTCGACACTTCTTGAAAATCAATACACCCTTGTTTTTGGCAACAGTAAAAAGCAAAGCGCTATGTTTACTTTTAGAGTTGGCTTTTTTTCAGCTGTCTCACCGACTGTACCTCACTCCGTCTTAGTCCTGTGAAAGAAAATTAGAGGAATTATTTAGAAATTCGTACATGAATGCATTTGGAACAACAGGATGCAGGATTGCTTCATACGCCATATACTGCAGCTAAATTTAGTGGTCAGTTACCTTTTAGTAAGTAATCCTGTTCTGTACACATATAGATCAGTAACTTGCGGGAGTGCCAACCGCATTCTTAAATCCTGAAAAATTCAGGTAGTGACAACTGCATTTACAAAATTTCTATGTACAGAACTGAACTGAACAATTAGTTGTTAATGACGTATCAGAGTTGTATTTCTCTTCTGTATGTGCTCTTCAAGAAATCACAGGGAACAAGGTGCATCATGATTAATTAGTGTTGCCAGATCTCGGTTACGTATGTAACCCTTGTTCTCTGAAGGAGGGAATAGAGACACCCCATCAGATGACCAACAAATAGGAATCTCGCTAGAGAGGCCAATCTAGTTAATGTGTAACTAAACGAGTCAATGCACATTGGCATGCAATGATTACACCATCTGCTCTGCTCTGCATATATAATGAGTGGTATATAATGGTATATAATGAATAGCAGGTGCATTGCAACACTAAGTCCAATGACAGCTCTCTTGGCTGCGAGAGGAGTGGGGTTCCCAGGGTGTTGGTTCCTCAAGGGAAGCGTGCTCACCAACACCCTTAGATTACCTGCGCTGCTGGCCGAAGTAACCCTCTAGGGAGGGTTAGATCAAGGCAGAGGCACAGAGACTCCGCCCCTTTTCCAAAACTGGAGTCTCGACCGCAACTCTGAGATGGTCCTCTTCCCACCGTGGGTGCATGACTCATCTACGAACGCTGCCTCAGCATGCTTGACGGCCAGATACGTGAGACAGAGATCATGACCATCCCTCGGCTAGGTAACTACCGTATCTAGAAACACACTGGTCGAATGTCATCTTTAAAAAGATGCAAGCTCTACCTGTGTAACTCTTAGGGAAACTGCTCTCCATTGAGCTGAAGCACCCAGGGATCCAATGGTCACGGTGACACTGCGATTTTGTGTAGTCTGTAGTCCCATTACGTGAGAACAGGGTGTGTGGCATGAGAGCGCCATGGCTTATCGGACATAGCAACAGTAACTAAAAGGGGGTGGGTCTTTGCGAAGGGTCCATTTTGAGAGTGAGTTCAGTTCCATATTTACACAAAACAATGGGCGCGTTTACATGCACACCAGTAAGCTGACAACTCAAAAAAAAATCAGCTTATTGAAAAAAGTTTTCCCCGTTTACATGCAAACCAGTAAACTGACAATACAAGTAAACCGCGTTTACATGACTTCATTAGTAAACCGGGTTATTTCCTTGTAGTGACGTCAAAAATAACAATGTCCGTATCTGACTCTGAGTCTTTCAAATGTTGTGTTTTAAATAAAGCGTGCACCGTGTTAGCGGGAGATTTGTGGCTTATATGATCCCTCATAAAGTTCCAGATGCAGCATTTTGACTGAACCTACTTCTGCTGCATGAGATGAGAAAAACATCTTTACAATTTTCTAAGTCTTAAATGAGTCTGCGTTTGTGATATATGTCCTTATTTCATGCAAAACGTTAGCTCGCTCTGTCTGCATAAGTTTAAATCTGCTCAGTTTCAGTTTTTGTCACCTATCACACATGCGCACAGAAAGCGTTTACATGCAGCGCAAAAAACTACCTGTCCCGACCGGTTTATACTTACGCTGTTTATGACCTTACTCTAATAAAAGAAAACAGGTTACTGCGTTTACATCACCATGTTCATTGTCGGCTTATTAGGAATAATCGGCTAAAGAACGTGCATGTAAACGCACCCAATCATTTAGGGGGATTCACTCCTGTATTTAAATGCAGCTGTCACTCCTGACAAAGTGTACATTTTATAGTTTTTGAAATTTGCATAGATCATCTCATAAGTAATTAACATGTTTAATACATCTGTGTTTAGGCACCAACTATTATTTCAAAGCATTAATATGTACTATATTAATACATTTAATTTTACTGAAGTGCAGTTTGGGTAAGAACATCTAAATGAAGTGAAGTCTTTTATCGTCTATTAGTTTGCATTGATCAATTTCTCTGTATAACGCAATAAATCCTTCAAAACATTATCACACAAGCCTCAGTATTGCTAGCTATAGGTTTGTTAAAAGTAATTAAAACGTTAGGTTTAATCATTTTTAAATCACTTTTTTAATATTATTTCCACCAATCTTGTCTCTTTTCAGACACATTTACATCAAAACAATTCTAACTGCATTAATACAGCTTTAATTAAGAAATAAGCATGCATGAATACTTCAAGTTCTTCTGGAGAAAATGTAACTTTGCTAAAAAACACAATTTTCTAATGCTGACATTTAGCGTTTAACAGTCAGCTTAGTCCAAAGCAACCTGAATTAATAACGAAATCTTAGGTAAACAAACATTGCAAAAAGTCATAAAACCCCTTGGCTAAAGGAGTTATCTGTGTAAACTGAGCCAGTGCTAACACTGTGGTGGGGTGGCAGGACTATGAAGAGAACAAGTAAAAGAACACGTAAGGGAGAGTGAGAGAAAGAGAGATGGGGGTGCTGTCCACTATTTAATGGAGTCAGGGCTCCTCACCAAGGGATCATATGTCAAATCTCTACTGACACATGCTGGTGCCTATCAAACCAGCTTGACTACTGCACTATTGCACTATTATTTAAGAAGCTCTCAAATGCCGCTTTAGCATATGGCTTGCCACATTCATACAAAATCATTAACAGTATTGACAAAGGATGAGCAAATTAAGAGAAAAATCAAAACTTTCCTAAATTCACTTTCTGCAGTCATTACTAATAATTTTATATAAGACATTACTCTGCATCCATCAGCAAAACCTAACAATCCTTGAGCGATTCAGTCTGTGAGGTAATTGTAAGTTTATAAAATATCAGCATAATTAGTGGATTAGTGGATACATTGCCTAGTAAAGCAAGGGAAGGCCAGTGTCAAAACCCTATTCCAGAATTGGTTGGTTATTTCTGTCCAGGCAGTCAAGACATGCTCATGCAAGCAAGTACCTTCCAAACCAGCCAAATGATCAAATTTCACAAATCTGTTTAATTTATAAAATGTATATTTTATATTGTTACAATTATATTCACCCTTTTAGAGGTGAATAAGGTACAGTATATAATGCATTAACTTACAATTAATTTTAAAAGTATTTCATAAAACAACAATAATAATATAATAGGTAATAATAAATTCATCAGTGGAGAGGTAAAGAAAAGGGGGAAAAACAGACAGATATAGACAAAGACAGCCACTGAAGGACAGATTTGGAGAAGGTTTGTCTTACGTGCCTGTCTTGCTTGATGTCTGCTAAGTCTGGTCAGTTCCGTCAAGGAGCCAGTGCCCGACCACTCTGCCTGCTCAGCACCCTTGACTTCAATTCCACTTGACACACAGGAGGTCCCACACCTCTCCCTCCTCCTCCTCCTCCTCCTCCTCCTCTCCCGTCTCCTCCTCTTCTTCAGTTTACAAGGAATCAAAAAGTTCCTGCTTCACATTTTCTGGCTTCTAGTGAGAATCAGTGGTTAGAAGGGTTGTAAACCACTCAAATCTGTTGTCATGTTCAGATATGGGGAGGCAGGTACTTTGACATGGGTCCATATCAGTCTCTTCATTGTGGGAATGGGTTGCTCTCTCATCCTGAAGAGGGTTTTAGAGCTGGTGTTAATGTCACATCAAAACACGCTGATAGATTCCTCATTTAAGAGAGATGTACACTTGCTTTGTGGGGCTCTTGATGCTTGATAACACTTTCTGTTTCTCCACAGTGCAAATGCACATACATGAACATACAGTGAAAACATTGAAAATGTCATTTAAATGAAAAATTACAAATAAAATACCGTTTGTTTTTCTTATGCCATTAAGAGAAGGATTAAAAGTGCATGTAGAAAGCATTGATCTTATTTACATTCATGTGCTATTGTAGTAGATAATGCAGTAGTTGTAATATATATTTATGTAATATATATATATATATATAGTATATAGTATGTAATAATATATAGTATGTAATATATAATATAATATATATACTTATTGTACATTTCTACAATTACTTAAATCTGCCTTGCAAAGTTACCTAAATATGTGTAACCCCTCTTGTTCGGACCGGGACTCGACCCCGGTCGCGGGCATGAGAGTCGGACGGTCTAACAAGGAGGCTAAAGGCTGCAACCTCTTGATTTTCACATATAGCATACAACAGTGTATCAAATAAGTTTATATATATATATATATATATATATATATATATATATATATATATATATATATATATATATATATATATATATATATATATATATATATAAAATACACCAACTGAAATATTTCAAGTCTATTATGGTTTTAATACTGATGATTTTGGCATACAGCTCATGAAACATCCCCCCCCCCCCCCCCCCAAAAAAAATGATCTAAAAAATTAGCATATTTTTTCCGACCTGGTTTTAATACTGATGATTTTGGCATACAGCTCATGACCCCCCTTTTGCAGAAATGACTGCTTCAAGCGGCGTGGCATGGAGGCAATCAGCCTGTGGCACTGCTGAGGTGTTATGGGGGCCCAGGAGGCTTCGATAGCGGCCTTAAACTCATCCAGAGTGTTGGGTCGTGCGTCTCTCAACTTTCTCTTCACAATATCCCACAGATTCTCTATGGGGTTCAGGTAAGGAGAGTTGGCAGGCCAATTGAGCACAGTAATACCATGGTCAGTAAACCATTTACCAGTGGTTTTGGCACTGTGAGCAGGTGCTAGGTCGTGCTGAAAAACTAAATCTTCATCTCCATAAAGCTTTTCAGCAGATGGAAGCATGAAGTGCTCCAAAATCTCCTGATAGCTAGCTGCATTGACCCAGCCTTTGATAAAACACAGTGGACCAACACCAGCAGAGACTTCCCACTGAGGTGCCTTGATACAGCACTCTAGGAACAGCCTATTTGTTCAGAAATTTCTTTCTGTGTCTTACCCTCTCGCTTGAGGGTGTCAATGATGGCGTTCTGGACAGCAGTCAGGTCGGCAGTCTTACCCGTGATTGCGGTTTTGAGTAATGATCCAGGCCGGGAGTTTTTAAAAGCCTCAGGAATCTTTTGCAGGTGTTTAGAGTTAATTAGTGGATTCGGATGATTAGGTTAATAGCTCTTTTCATGATATGCTCATTTTTTGAGATTTTGGGTTTTCATGAGCTGTATGCCAAAATCATCAGTATTAAAAGAATAAAAGACCTGAAATATTTCAGTTGGTGTGCAATGAATCTAAATCTACATATGAAAGTTTAACTTTTATCATAACATTATGGAAAATAATAAAATAATATGAACTTTTATCACAATATGCTATTTTTTTAGAAGATATATTGGACCAATATATATATTGGTCCAATATATATATATATATATATATATATATATATATATATATATATATATATATATATATATATATATATATATATATATATATATATATATATATATATATATATATATATATATATATATATATATATATATATATATATATGTATATTGGTCCTTCTAAAAAAAATAGCATATTGTGATAAAAGTTCATATTATTTTATTATTTTCCATAATGTTATGATAAAAGTTAAACTTTCATATGTTTTAGATTCATTGCATATATATTCTTGATTGACACCTTACTGACTGGCAACATAAAAACAAAAAAATATCTATCAAGTAGTAGAATAAAAAGATTTAATAAAATGTATAAACTAACTATTGTTTTTATTTATTTTTTCATATTTTTTTTTGTAAATCTCACCAACAACACCCCATTCTGCAATGTATCTCATTAGTATTCCAGAAATTCCAAACCACCCACAGCAGTGAAATACACTTACTTTGTACTGTCTAAACTGCATAAACCTAAAACTTTGTGACTAGGAGTCAAAATCCAGGTCCAGGCATGCACAGATGTATTTAGTGCTTTCCAAAATCACACAAATTCATCAAAGCACAGTGAGACTAAGTGTATTTGTTTCTCTTCCTCGGTTGGGAGTCTGCAGTTCTGTCTGGAAAGTCATCAGCTCTCCTGTTCTCTCTAGAAGGAATGGTATTCACTGTTTGTGTATAAATGTTAAACTAGTATTTGTGTCCTGGAAGCCAAACACAACAGTGTGGTGGCGGTTTTCCATATTGTGTTCTCTGCAGGCCATATTTTCTCCTCCTGATGCTCCTTACACGGTCTCATTTCCATTTATGTCTCATTATGCATACACTAGCATGAATAAAGACAAAAATATATGATTGGGGGAAAAAAATTACATAGTAATTATCAGCTATAGGTTCATGGAAACATTTTACTTCATTATATAAAACATGCATAAAATGTATCTGTTAATTGTCTTTCATATTACAATATTGATTGTAGATTTGATCTTGTGAGTAGCCTCTAAATACAGATCATAAACAGTCTCTTGAAATCGGTCAGTGTTTAGTGTTGACAGTAACACATTATAGAAATTTAAAGGCTCTCAAATCGAACCAAATTAGAACTGACACTAGCATTCAATTCTGGTGGAAAAGGGGTAAGATGGGACACCCTGTGGCACACGCAGCGACCAAAAGTTCAAATAAGGTATGATAATGATACTTTGTTAAAACAGAATAAAAGTCACTAGGATGATGTTTCTTTAAGAGAGTGTTTTAAGATAATTGTATAAAATAATTAAATGTTCTGTATACTTGCTTTTTGTTGTTTGTATCCTTATATTAAAATGTCCATAGTCCATATTTTATAAAGTAACAGTGACATGGATTTCTGAGATGTAAAAAAAAAACAGAATACAATTAAAAACAATTGCTGCAGTCTCAGTTTCACACTGAATCAGCCAAATACTGAGCTGAACTCAGAGAGGAAACTGTCTAAGATTTAACAGATTAAGAATTGACAGCAGACCTATAATGTTATACATTTGCTATTCTGCCATTTATTAGTTTAATACAAGAGAATACAGCATATACAGTAAACAATACAAAAATTAACATTTTGCCAATGACCACAAAATATGTAATTATTTACAATAGTTACATTTTTCAAATATCTAAAGTCACTGAATAAGTACTTTAGGATGCAGTTTTATTATAATCAACCTCTTACAATTTGCCATAAACAATGTACTTTGTTCTTGAAAAAATCTCTATAATTTCATATCTTCTTGCACTGTCCGTTTTATTGACAATGAATGAACAAAATAACTATGATGTCATCAGCCAATGACACTAACTACAGACCTCCCTACCTGAGAGAGAGAAGGCACTCTGGCTTAGAGGCATCTCTTCTCTTTTTGGTATTAAATATTCATACCCATTTGTTTTTGTTTTTTTTGTTTTTTGTTTTACTTTATCAAAGCCTAATATCCTTAACACTGGTATATTTTCTTTTTGTGACATTTTAAGTACAAAACAACAAATATAAACAAAATAATAAATTGAAACTCTCAGTTTTCTTTCAAATTGAGCTCAACAATGGGTCATAGAGTTGATGCTGAAAATGCTCTGTGTTAGACAATCTAAAGCTACCGGAGTCGGATGACGTCACATGCGCCGGTAGGGAATAAAAGGGCTAGAGCTAGACCATACCGTCATCAGCTGTTTTGTCTTTTGGAAGCTGTTTGTCCTTCTGTGCGTGTGATTTTCGGTGTGTAATGTTTAGTTAGGAGAAAGAAAAAACATGTCTAGCACATTTAGAAGATGTATCACGACATGTCAGTGTTTTATAATTTTCAATGACTCTCATGGGTTGTGCGTTATTTGTTTAGGAGCGGAGCATGCTCGGTCAGACACGGTGTCATGTCGCAATACTTTCGTCAATACTGTGTGAACAATCTTATGAATAATATTTTAAAAATTCCTTCAGAAAATATGAAGTTGATGACGTCTTCGGTATGCAGTCGAGCCGGGCCTGTAACACACAATGCTTTAGACACCGGCTTATGTGGCATGCTCCCATAGCCTAAACTCCATGATGCATTGTCTTGTTCCTCTGTGTTAGTTAAATATATATTGAGAGTCCAATATTATTACTAGTTACCATTAATTCCTTATTTTAATGTGTAAGTTGAAATGTGTAAAATAGTCTATCGGAGATATAGTATTTTTAGTACTGTGACCTTATCTAGGCATCCTAATCTATAGCATTAACGTTTCACTAACTACTTAGGTCATGAAACCCCCCTGCTGCAGCAGTGTTTTTTCACACCTTCGATTTGAAAAGGCTTGTTAAAAGGGGAGTGGTCGACTGTGAAAAGGTGGGATGGGTATTGTGTGGAAAGAGGGAATGGTTTGCATAAATAGGGGAGTGTCATTAGGCGCATTAAGATTAGCGACACCAACAGCAGCAGTTAGAGCGATTCTGAGACATGTTCTTGGTTCACGTTGGCATTGAGATTAAATGAGGGATGAGTACAGCGAATGAGAGAGCTCTGAGACATTAAGTGTCGTGCAGCAGAGATGGCAAGTTTTTCAGCTCTTTAAATCAGCATTCAGTGAGAAATGAAAATAAATGTTATTCTGTATGACGAAATATTTTGCAAATGTGATAATTAAACTATATTTGTCCAAATATGCACGCTGTTTGGCAAAATGAACAACGCGCCGACGTGATAAGACTAAGGCCGGGGACACACTGCAAGCGTGTCGTGAGCGTCTCGGCTGCGTGGCGTGTCCGTTTTTATTTCGGCTCCCATGTTACCCGGTTAGAGCTTGCATACTGCCTGCGACACACGCGCGGCTCACGCGCGGTCCGAGCCGCGCGGAAAACGCGTGCATGCTTCAAATAGAAGAGACGCCTATTTTTCACGCGACATGCGAGCGTGTTGGAAGCGTTTCTAGGCAAAATAGCATAGGAAAATATGTTTATATGCCATTTTGACACGAATACATACTAATAAATGACATTTTCATGTTTGAAAGTCTGTAGGTTAACATAAATGCAGATATAGGCCTAATTGTAATAATAAAAAACATAATTATCGAATTTGAAATATTAAACCTGTCAATACACAAAATATTGTGTAGCCTATTTTGCCATCAATACCATAGATATGTATGGCCAATAGGCTACTGACGACGTTGTCTTTGCTGTATCAATAGGCAATATATTTATATTTAACATGAAGTATAGGGCTTAATAGCAGCAGCACTGCCGCGTCAGACACGCTTCTGGTGTGCAAAGACAGAGAAAACGCCAGGCAGCCGCCCCGCAGCTGACACGCAACAGAAACGCCACGCTTGCAGAGTGTCTCCGGCCTAAGAGAACATGAACCACTCACGAACATGCTTGCAAATGTGATAGAGGTGTAATGCTGCCTTCAGGTGCTCTCGGAATTATCGTAAATACGAGTTTCCTGGGGTAAAAATTGCACATGAACGCCCTCACATTTTAAAACTTGAATGCAATGATTTCGTAATCACGACTTCAGAAGTCGGAAAGATCAAATTTCCGATGGCACGTGACGGCAGCATAATTCTAGATCGGGGTAAAAGCAAAGGGGTTTGAGGTTTCATAGTCTTGACCGCGCATCTGAAGCACAGAACCACGCGCGCTGGGTTGCCGTGACGATCCGCGCTGTCACTCGGCAGCTAAATCTATATTTGTCCAAATATGCAGCACGCTGTTTCACTAAGAGCCTGAACACATGCGGTTTAGTGCATGTCTATGACCACAAATAGAACGAAAAGGTGGCTTTTGATTCTTGTTATTTCATCAAAAATATTGTTCGTTCGGGGTGCGATTCCTCAGGTTAATTTTACTTTACAGAGCCTTTGTAGCAACGGCTTCCACAGACGGCGCCCGGTTACAGCTCGCTAGGCGCCCTTACATTACTTATTATGTATTAGCACAACGCCTCACTTTCCTCCTTGAGGAACACTGCTTTCAAAACTTCACTAACATACAATAATGATGGAAGATGATGAGCCTGACAGAAGTGACTGTCTCACATATATTAACTAAATGATCTTGTATGCATAATACAGCGCAGTGATTGGACTGAATGAGCTTTATGTCATGAATATATATCGAGAATCGATTGGAGCGGTCGACGTCAGCATGTCCCCAGCAGCCCATACGTGGGCCAAAAAGCACATGCTGACGTCAGTGTTTGTGACGTTGCTCCGACTCAGCTTTTCAAACCGGAAGACAGAAATCGCTCTGAAAAATGCAAAAATTACTTTTTTTCACATATGTGTTTTAAATGATGTGCAGCCTGTACATACCTATTTACATCTTAAAAAAAAGTGTTTTGGGGTTTCATGACCCTTTAAAGGGTTACTTTAGCAATTAGCATATGGCTTTGTATCAGTAGAAACCCAGGAGTATATTCGAATGATTGTGCTTTCTCCCCTCATATCCCCCTGAGACAAGAGATTTATGCATTTTATTTCTGGAAAAATTACTCGGATGGTGCAAATATCGTCAATTTGCATCATCTGTAAAAATTTTGGCCAGAGGCTAAAGACTACAGCCAGTAGAGGGAGCCATTTCCACATGTTTTCATGTTATGGGGGGTGGGAACGCACTCATAGCTCAGCTCTCAGCTGCGGGCATTCATGTAAACGAAGCGGCCGGCGGAGCAAAGTAAGTGTTTTAACTTCTCAAATTAATTCCTATGAAAGTTAAGCTTCCAAAGGCATGAACTGAAAACACGCTGAGAACCTGACAACCATACAGCTGCGAGCGCGTTTACCTCAGTTCTCATCACGAGAGCTCTTACCTCAGCTCATTCATCACGATGAGTGTAATCTTACTCCTGCTGTGTTTGTGACACTCTCTCAGTGGATAAATCACATTATATTGAACAGACACTTCTGACTGAACTGATTTTATGCAGATGAATGTGGTGGTGGAAAAGTGATCAGTGATTCAGTAGTGGTGGCTTTGGGAGTGGCCTCACAGAGTAGCGAAGCATTCTGGGAATTGTTGTCTTTCATCCCCATAAGACAAAAATACATTTTCTGTCTTTTCTCAGTGTAGAGAGCACCAAATTCAAAAATAATCTCACATTTCTACTACATTAATGACCCAGTTTATATACAGATTCATCTTCCCAGCATTGAAGTACCCCTTTAAATTTCCTTTATGGGATCTGTTCTTTAGATAATTGCTAGCTTAGTGATTTGAACAATAAGGTAAGACAGTGGTGATAATGCATCAAAGCATTGCTTGCACATATAGAAAATAAAATAGCAAAAAAAGAATATGTGGGTTGTCACACTTTGATCATCTTCACCCTCCTCAGTGCATCATTAAGGAGAAAATAAGCTAAATTTCATCATCATTGCACATAGTTTTTTGTGTGCATAAGCGTGTGTGGGTGTTGTGCGTGTGTGTGCTTGAATGTGTATTGGTCTTTGAAATGATGGTGCAAATCATTGTTCTGTCAAGAAACTCCCACAAATAATACTACAAACCAAATTCTACCTTCTGACTTTCATTCTACCATTCTACCTTTTAAGTCTTGATAGATGCCATTCTCTTTTTTATGCATATTTTTTACTTTTTTATTTTAAAAAATTAGACTTCACTGGTAGTTGGTTTCCCAAAAAAGTCTGTCCCTACCACTTTTGAGTATTATAGGCCTGTTTACAGTTGTTGTTGTTGTATTGTTTTTTGAAAACATTATTAATTATAATTTAATTAAAATACTATTTTTGCACACACACACACACACACACACACACACACACACACACACACACACACACACACACACACACACACACACACACACACACACACATATATATATATATATAATATTATATTATATCCAAGTATAATACACTACACAAAAGTTAAGGGAACATTTAATCATCACAGCATAACACCAAGTCAATTAAACTTCAGGGATAGCGACTTGTCCAGTTAGGAAGAATAAGTGATTGTAAATCAGTTTCAGCTGCTTTGGTTTTGTGTACTAGAGCGAGAACAGCAAGACAACCCCCCCAAAGAGGGAATGATTTTGCAGGTGGTGGCCATAGAAAATAGTTCTCTCTTTATTCTTCTTGACTGATTTGGTTTGTTATGTTCCTTGTCAATGTCTGCAGCATGACCTGCAACCCAATCAGGTAGGCAGTCTTGCTCCTCCAGGATGGGACATCCATATGAACTGGACAGGGACAAAGAAGGGAAGCAACCCAGCAGCAGGACCGGTGTCTGCTCCTTTTTGCGAGGAGGAACAAAAGGATCAATACCAGAGCTCTACAAAATGACCTCCAGGCTACTGGTGTGCATGTTTCTGACCAAAAATTCGCTTCGCGAATATAGATTTGATCGCCGCGGGATATATGAGATCGCTAACAAACTGGAAGGCGATCTTGATCATGTTACCCAGCGCAACCGCTCACTACCCTCTGTGTTACAGTTGCTTATAGCACTTCGGTTCTTTGCAACTGGGAGTTTCCAGTCTGTGGGAGATGTTTTCCATGTTCATAAATCGTCAGTTAGTAGAGTTATTCACCGGGTTGCAGGGACTCTCTGCCGTCATTTAAGCCAAACTGTGACATTTCCATCGCGTGTTGAACTGGATGCCATTCAAACCTCTTTTTTTCGGAAAGCGGGGTTTCCTCGAATAAGTGGTGTAATCGATGACACACATGTCAGAATTCAGGCTCCCCGCACGCATGAAGAACAGAAAAAATTACCATTCTGTTAATGTGCAGCTAGTGTGACCATGTGTGCAGAATTAGAAATGTTGTTGCATCATGGCCAGGGAGTACACGTGACTCTAGGATTTTGACAGAGAGCTATAGCCTATTAACTTTAAAAAGTTGAAAATTAAGTAAAAACATATAGGCTTGTCAACTTTTTGAAAATATTTTATCAATGTATTAAAATGTATTTTGACTTGTTGATAATTATGGTCATCGTTTGATCCTATGAAAGATACAACAATGCGTTGACACACACACGGTCTATAATTGAGAGGACGATCGGACAGCTCAAACGCAGATTTCACTGTCTCCACAGCGAGCTGCGCGTCTGCAGAATTATTGTCGCCAGCGTTGTTCTTTTTAACATGTCAAAGATGTATTGTGAAGAGGGAGATGATGTCGAAGAAGAGGCTCAAGAAGCAGAAGAGGCTCATGAAGAAAATCAACAAGATTTTCAACGGGCTGGATTTGTTGTCAGAGATGCCATCGTAAATGCATTCTTTAATTAGTTTAGCTAGTAGCCTATGGACAATAGTCATACATATAAATAAATGAAATATAAATAAATAAATCATAAATAAATACAATGCCTGTCAGATCTGTCATAAAAAAAAATATTCGTCAACTGATGTGCATTTTATTTTTCCTTCACTTTGTAGCTGCATTAGTTTGTTATTAAGAATGAAGTTGTAAAGGTCTTTCCTTCTCCTTTTTAAGTTTTTCGATCTCTAATTGCAGTTTTGTCTTTTGAAGCAGTAGGATGTCTCTCTGCAGTTCTAGCACTTTTTCTCTTGTCGCGGCTGGAGAGGATATTTGCGTCTTTCTGCAGTTCACAAGTGTTTTGAAGGAATAATGAAAAAAATCTAAAAATTATATCGAGGCTGTTCTAAGTAAAATTAACAATAGACTAAAATAATTGTTAACAAAGAAGCAATAAAACCTCACTTTGCTGCATGGTTTGGCGTGCTGCTGGCGCTCTGCCGGTGTTGAAGCTGATTTTTGCTAAAAAGGTCTAACGTGTAAAACAAATAACGTTACCAAGCATAGTATTTTATTTTGTCGTGATCTTCAAATCGTTTATCCTCAGCAGTGATCATTTTTATTTGATTTAAGACAATAATGTTCTCTCACTCCGTGTAATATTCCTCTTGTTGAATCTCAGCTTCACTCTCTAACCCGCCAGCGTAGCGTGTCTATGGCAACAGTAGAATTTTATAACGGTAAAACCTGGGTCGCAGTCGTGAAACACTTAGCGGCGTCCCTTACCTAAGAGAACCGTTTAAGGGATTATATGCAACACCCTTAAATCATTCCCTTAGATAAGGGGAAATCACGCCTTAAGTATCATACTTAAGGGAAAAACTTAAGGTGTTTTATGCAACCGGGCACTGGTTCCCTATCATAGGAACTCGAGCTGCGTCACCGCTTTGGGAACGCCTCTGCGTGATTGCGTCGTGAAACACGTATGTCATCAGTCCAATAGGAAGACGGAACGTCATAGGCGGGGGACGTCATGGACCCGGAAACTATAAAGCACACTGGCAAACACACGCCGTTAGCTTCTGTTGTCTTCAACAAGCTCTCTGTGTCATTTGTCTGTCAAAATATCTGTTTGTGTCTGAGTTCAGACCCTTGTTTCACACTGATATTAGAGGAATAATACAGATAGTGTGTTCCTTCCTGTCCTCACTACATCAGGGACAGGGATACACACTCTATGTGCATTGTTTGTGGGGGTGATCAGCATGCCCAGTCGGCTGCAGGCTGTGAGCATTATGAGGCTCTGCCTCTCCACATGCTGTGATCCCGCCGGGCGCTCTTTGAGGAGGGGCGTACCGGCTCGCGTTCCCCGCGGCACGGGCTCCGCTGCTGCTGAGGCACATCTGACGGAGTGGTGTGAGACAGGCCAGCCCTTTCTCAGCCTTCACCCGTCAGATCCAGTGCCGCTTCTCTGGGTTTGGGAGCCCGCACTGCGGTTTCTCCCGCCCGGGGAGCGGCCGCGATGCTGCAGCTGTCTTCCTCCGAGGAGGTGGATGTCTGCAGCGTCGATGCAGGGATTAAGGACTTGCCACTTCAATCCCCTGCCAGTGAGGAGCATCATGAGTGAGTCTGTGTAAAAAGCAGGCTTGACGAGCACGTTCTCTACGCGCGCTCTGCTCAGCCTCAGACTTCGGGCTATAGTAACACAAGCATCTGTGTACATGTGATACTGTTTGGGCAGTCAGTTCCTGAGGGCGCTGGCTGTGCTCATTGAGAAATATCTCGACGTGAATAGAGAAAATGCGTGTGCTATCCTCGCGCCTGTGGTCTTTCATCTCGAGGGATGAAAGCCAAATATGTTGTAAACGGATCGTATCTCGCATTTGCTGTGGCAGCGTGTAGACGATTCCGTATGAATAAATATATAAAAACAGTATCGTCTGATGATTATGGTTGATTTAATTCTGAGGAATTAAAATGAAATATTATCTGACTTTGAGGAGTTAGACATGTTCATTCGTACCATGTTCATTGATTGGTGATTATGGCTTTAATTCTGAGGAATTAAAGGGTTTATCTGACTTTGAGAAGCTAAATATTATCAGCCTATCTTCCATATGGTAAAGATGGTCGTTCGATGCCACGGGTTTAAAAAAAAAAAAAAGGGTGGGCTAATGGTCGGCGATCTCAGGCGCAGACTTCTAAGGGTAAAACTGATCTGAGGACAGTTATTATTTCAAGGAAGGCTGCGTCGAAGAAGTCTGTATGTAAAGGCGTTCAGGGCTGTGAGGGTCATCCCCTCCGGGGGCAGACGGTGTTTACCTCAGTACACGGTACCCGTCTGTCCTCGGCACCCTCACAGGGTTGATCCACCAACCCCGCCCGAGCGGCGGGGCGTGGAGAGCCCTCCGAGGAGGGAGGTGGAGCTGTCGAGTCAGTTGTTCCCTGCCGGTCAGCCGTTTCAGGGCGCTGCACTCGCGGTGCAGAGTACATCAGAGGCCAGCTTCGAGAGGCTGGTACCCTTAGAAGATATTCTTGCTAAATCTGCCATATATATCTCAGTGGGTCCTGCAGTTTTGATGTCGTCCACCCAGTTTCAACGGGGTTCTGCCCACTGTGGTGGGCCCCGAGCAGGCTCTGGTTATGTCTCAAGAAGTACAGGCTCTGCTGCAGATAGAGGCTTTAGAGAGGGTTTCCCCGCCTGGCAGGGAGTCAGGTTTTACAGTCGGTACTTCAGGATTCTTTTACCAAACAGATCGTGTCTCAGATCAGGTCCGAGGACTGGTTTGTCACAATAGATCACAAAGATGCATATTTTCATATCTCCATCCTTCCACAGCACAGGAAATAACCGAGGTTCGCTTCAGGGGAGAAGCTTACCAATATCGGGTGCTTCCCTTTGGTCCAGCACTTCACCCCGCATGTTCACCAGAGTGTGAACACGCATTAAACCGACGACTGGCTGATTCTAGCACAGTCAGCTTGTCTTGCGGTTCAACATCGAGATGTTGTTCTCACGCACATGAGGGACTTGGGCTGAGGCTCAACTCCAAGAAGAGCGTTCTTTCTCTAATGCAGAGAATAACATATCTAGGCGTGAGTTGGAATTCGGTCTTTATGCAGGCCCGTTTTTCAGTGCTTCGCATAGGGGTCGACCGGCTCGGCCTTAAGAGGGGTAAAACTAGGCCAGTCGCTCACTGTAAAACTATTTCAGAGGTTGTTGGGTCTCATGGCAGCAGTGTCCATTATCATTCCGTGCAGCCTGTTGTACACGAGACCACTACAGTGGTGACTCAAAACCAAGAGCTTTCCCCGGAGGGGAAATCCTTTCCGTGTGATCAAGGTTACACGGCGGTGTCTCCGCTCCTTGGTCATGTGGAGGGACCCTTGCATTCTAGGCCAAGGCCTGTTACTGGGGGCACAATGCCAGCGGGTATCTCTGAGCATGGATGCCTCCCTTATGGGCTGGGAGGGGCAACCATGAGTGGTCGCTCGGCCCAGGGCCTATAGTAGGAACACCATCATTCGTGGCATTATTGTCTAGAATGCTGGCAGTGTTTCAGGCACTGAAACACTGTTGTGTTTTATGTGGTCCAAGGTCATCGCAGCAGTATACCAGGAAGTTTTAGAGCTCTTCTCGCTTCCTGCTGCTGACCAACTTTATGTAGATGCAGATTTCATTTCCCAAAAGGACTTGGCACATGCACATAGTGCTAAAGCAACCAGTAACGCCAGTAAAAAGGCAAAAGGAGCCCCAACTAAGTATTCAGTGCTGTACATGCGCATACTTTTCATGTTCATACTTTTTTAGTTGGCCAAGATTTCTAAAAATCCTTTCTTTTTATTGGTCTTAAGTAATCAAATTTTCTGAGATACTGAATTTGGGATTTTCCTTAGTTAATTAAAATAAATAAACTTTTGAAATATATCAGTATGTGTAATGAATTAATATAATATACAAGTTTCACTTTTTGAATGGAATTAGGGAAATAATTAATTTTTTTTATGATATTCAAATTATATGACCAGCGCCTTGTATATAAAAATAACGATTTAAAGGGGGGGTGAAACACTCAATTTCAGTCAATCTCATGTCAATCTTGAGTACCTATAGAGTAGTATTGAATCCTTCATATCTCCGAAAAGTCTTTAGTTTTATTATATTTATAAAAGAAATATAGGCTGTACCGAGTCTTTCCGGAAAAAAACGAGCGCCTGGAGGCGTATCGTGTGGGCGGAGCTAAAGAATGACGAATGTGCACAAAGCGGTGACGTCCTCAAGCGTGGCGAAACCCATGGCTATCGATCTCAGCTAATAGATATATGATCCAGAATCAAATTCGGAGGCTGAAATAAATTGAACAGGAGAAACGGCAACAGCAGGACGTCCGTCTGTGGTATATATTGTATTTAGTGGCCTGTCAACATTTGTGTGTCTTTACTCGCAGTTTATGAGGACATGATTCGGTTTATGGACAATTGTATGCGACTAAACCTTAGCTGTAGCAAGCAAAACAGTTTTGCACATCAGACTAGTGTAACGTAATACATAGAACAGCAATAGAGTAACCGTTAGTGCATTTGAATGACGAAGCACGTGATTGTGGTGTTTACTGATGTTTACTCACGCGACAATAGCCAACAGCATAGACATTTGAAGCAGTTTTACTCACCGGCTGCTTCCAAAGCAGGACCGAACCTTTATCGCTGGGACTGCTCCGTCAAAAACACGCTTCTTTGGTATGATTTGGTGAAGTCCTGTGACAGCAGTGACCGTGGAAATCCACTTTGCGACGCGACTGAAGTGATGTTTTGAAGCTTCCTGTCATTTCTGCGTTTAAACCGGTTCAAATGCAGCGCTGCCTTCCCGGAATGCTGTGCTGAAGCGTTGAAGTCGCTTGATGTCACCCATAGGAATAAAGTGGAGCGCGGCGCGTCATAAGTGTTCACGGACGACTGGATCTGCAGCTGAGAGTGTTTATGGGCATGCATTTCCTTTCTCGCTCTAGTCGCGCGCGCACCCTACCGGGAGAAGAGCCCGTACGGCCCATACAAGGACCTTCTGCTCTATTAACGTCAAGTCGACCCATACTCGAAAAAAACTCTGAAACTTGTGAGAAACCGGATGGAGTATCTTTGACAAAGAAATACTCCATCAAACGTCCAACATTAGTTTTAACTTTGTCTATGTTTAGGATGGGAATCCAAGTCTTTAACAGTGTAAAAAGCTCAGTATGCATGAAACAGCATTTCACCCCCCCCCCCCTTAATAACAATTTTTAAACTGAATATTTCATTATTTGATTTCCAATGTGTGATTTAAGTGTTCCCTTAATTTGTTGAGCAGTGTATATCAGAGGTAATAAAAATGAAGAAACAAAACTAAGAAAACTACAACCTCAGAACTGGCTAGCATTACTTTAAAAACAATAAAGTATTTGATGTCAAGAAAAGTGGGTGTTGACTTTAGGTAAATGGTTCTAGCTTGACCATGATAATTTTAATTTAACTCAATCTCTCATAAATTATTCATCTATTAAATACAAAAAAAATGTAGGGTTAAAAGGGCTTTGAATCTCTACCCAAGTATACCAAGAGTACTTAGAGTTCAGCTGTGGAAAAAGAAAATGTGTGATACAATTAGTATTAAACAGCTAGTGCAGCCAAAAATTAGCCATATAAATAATCACAGAAGCACATTATAATACTAGAACACTGATGTTGTTTAGTAAAAGCAGTTGCTGTTCTACCAAAAACATTGACCTTACATTTGCATCACACTACAGCCCCAAACTTTTACCTAGGTATGTATACATTCAGCAGTCAGTTCACAGAAGTCTGGAGCAGTTCAGAGTAGTCCAGAGGTGTCCCGAGCTGCCCAGATCAGCAGCACAGAAAAGATGAAATTATCCAATAAGCACCGGTGTAATTTATGACTAACATCTAGACTGTATTGTCAAAAATCTTAAGAGACTGCATGATATTTTCATCCTGCAAAACAAAAGAGGTATTATTATGCATCTGCTAAAAGTAATACATGTTTTGATAAAGATAAAATGATCCTTACTTTTTGGCAGCAGCCAATGAATTCCTCAATAGTTACTACACCATCCTGGTTTATGTCCATTTTCTTAGGGGAGAAAAAAAAAATATTGGTTCAAATGCAGTTTTGCTTGCCAATGTACAGTGAGGAGTGATCTAGTAATGCATATCAAAAAAACAAATTAATGTAAACAAACTACATCTCTCGGGTGGATAAGTAAATGTAAAGTCTAAATAATAACAGACTCGTGTGTGTCTAATGTGCGACTCCTGTACATTATGCGTGTGCATGCAAGTTATTATCGATGCACAAGCAAACTATGTATGTACACTCCCGGCATATTTTTGGTATGAACACATTTCAATGTATTTGCATAGTTGTCCAAATTAATGTCTGCGAGTATTATATAACGGACACTCGCTGAAGAGGAAGTTTGCGAGGTTCAGTAATGTTTATGTACATATGGCATCAGATGTGCTCTAACGGAGGAAATGTTCACCGATAACGTTGACCCACCTTCAGATCAATGTGTTTCGACACATTGAGAATGATTTTATTTTTCATTTATATTTTGATGTGTGTAGTAATGAATGGATCCGTACAGTAGCTATATATATTGAGTCAGGTCAGAGTGGTGGGATTAGATTTTTTTTGGCTTTTCCCTTTGGTCATTTTTGGAATTGCAGGTTGATTTATTTTAGAATAAGTACTTTTAAAGTTGTTAAGAATGTCTGCAGTGAAGAATACAGAAAATATAGCTTTGAATCTGTTGAATCTGTCATTGTTAAAGAGTTGGATTCTCATGCTAAATATGGCCAAAGGTTTTTCAGGCCAAAATCAACCATGTCACCTAAGTAGTGTGTTTTTGGTTGTGAGGGAAAGATAACCTTTTTCAGTTTCCCAAATAGGAACAGTGGATGCAGTTTATTTTTAGCAGTGCAAGTGACTCTTTGGAGATATGAAGGGTGCAATACTACTCTATAGGTACTCAAGATTAACACAAGATTGGCAGATACTGTGTGTGTTATGTACCCTTTAAATTATAAAATATAGCTTTAGGGGGGCCTTTTAATATTGATTTGGTGTAGAAGGGGGAGCAGTATCTATCTATCTATCTATCTATCTATCTATCTATCTATCTATCTATCTATCTATCTATCTATCTATCTATCTATCTATCTATCTATCTATCTATCTATCTATCTATCTATCTATCTATCTATCTATCTATCTATCTATCTATCTATCTATCTATCTTCTATGTACTTATGACATTTATGTCATAAGTACAGTCATTTGGAAGAGATGAAAACCTGCACCGTTATAAGGGAGAGCGGGGCACAAGCAACCTATTCTTACATCATTTTGTCCCTTTTGCACATCAAAAAAGCAGTTTCTCATTTCTTTGAACAAGTTGCAAATGCTTTGGTACATCCATGCAAATGACTATGTACAATTCTCTGTTGTTTCCTACATTATCAGTTGCTTCTGTCATGTTGATCAAAATTTATTATATTGTGTCTCTGTTGAATAGTCTCACCCCCCACAACATTTAGGCATTAGATCATAGCATAAGTCTTTACATGCAAAATGGTTGAACAAGTTATCATAATATGTCAAGCATATTTCTATACTTTCTATATTTCCATTAGACTTTTCTAAATCTGTCCTGAATTGGTAAATTGCTCCCAGGTGAAGCTATATATACACAGCACTGCATGTACACTTTTTCCTATGTTCACATTTCTTCTTTAGGTATTTTTGTGTGTGTGTGTGCTATTCAGTGCGGCCTTTTTATTTCTGTATCTCAATGACATGTTCTGTCAATAAAATACAGTACAAACAGTAAAAGTGTAAATTTGAATATTTTCCATTCTCTTGCAATTACACTCACACATACACTAAGATGTAACCTACAATTGACAATAATTGTCATCAAAACTTTAACCATAGTCTCCATCAGAACATCCCTCTAGAGTAAACTGTTATATTGACCACATGACTAAACAATTTGACTGTCTTATCCGTACACAATGACACAAGGACTTGTCATTCTGATGGCAATGACATGTTCATTGACACCTATATTTACTTTTGAGAGATGAACTAAGGATTTTGAGTAAGAGACTGGCTTTTGCAGGTTATCCATGGTGTTTTGCTATTTGTACAAATTGTTTTGAGAAATGCACTTACTGTTGTGCAAATTGTAAGTTTGATTCGAGAAATGTACCAAAGCGACTGAGAAAAACTGTAATAATAAATAATAATCTAATTTTTGAGTTCTGACAACCTCAAAACAGTTATACAGCATAGTTAAAAATTCATAATAATTAAGAATTTCTGAACACTGACTCAGTCTTTATTCTCCTTTTTCTCATGGTTTCTCAATAGAACTAATAAAAATATAAAATATAATAGCATTGTTCTGACAGGGGTACATTGTAATGCAGTGTTACAAATGCCCTCGTCTGCACAACTGGGATTTAAACACAGACTCATGGAGCTAAACGGATCGCGCTACCGCTATAAACATACCGTGTTAATTCTAATGCCTGATCTGAAATGTTTTTTGTCTGTGTCAGTAAATCAAACCAGTGACTAAACATCAACTTGCGTTGGTTCTCTTAGTAGGATGAAAAAAAATCTGTTATTTAACAGTGATTTAAATTGCATTCACATACTCTCAGAATGATCATAAATACTAGTTTCCTAGGTAAAAACTGAATTTGCAACAGTCAGGTGGTACAGGTCAGTGCTCTTTTATAGTTGTTTATGTTCATTATTATTGTAATATTATGTGCTTTGAGACATGAGGTAGTTTAATGCCGTCTCTCATAGTGATTTTGTTTGTTCCTTGCTGTACACTTTCATGTGTTTTGCTGTACATGTCTTTAAAAGCTGGCTCACTATTGCTAGCCTCTCTATTGCTAACCTTCAACATCAGGCACATTTATAAGCAATCACCAGATTAATAGAACCAATCAATGCAGAGAACATTTGTGTAACATTATTTTTACCTATAAGGTATAAATATTTATAGCCCTGTTTTCACCGAAATTACATGGAAAAATGTGTACCAGGAACTTTTTTAACAGGAACTTTATGCTGAATAAATGAATAAAGTCATTTTTTTTTTTTTTTGGACCAAAATGTATTGTCGACGCATCAAAAGAGTCTAACTAACCAACTGATGTCACATATGAACTACTTTGATGATGTTTTTATTACCTTCTGATAGGGGACAGGAAGTGGGCATACACTTACATTCAAAGGACAGAAAGCCCTCGGACTAAATCTAAAATATCTTAAACTGTGTTCCGAGGATGAACAGAGGTCTTACGGGTGTGGAACGACAATGGGGTAAGTCGTTAATGAAAGAAATTTCATTTTTGGGTGAACTAACCCTTTAAAATATTTCATTATGACACTGCTGGATCTCATCCCATATCACAGAGCTATTATAATTAAACACATACAATTAATAACATCTCACAAAGACTGTGTATTGAATCTAGGTGATGATAATGTCGTGATCATCAATAACAAACCAACTTTCACCTAGATGCATTCTTCTTTAGCTTTCCTTGTCATAACAAATGTGACTTATAAACAGTTACAGCAGCCTAAGAAAATATAATGTTAAAAAACGTAGTTGCCGAACTAAAGCAAACGCCATCTCCATAATGGTAATGAACCAATAAAACATCAACATCTAAACCTCTGTTAATTCTCGATTCGAGCTTCTGTTGACATTTGACAGAATAAAGTCAGTCTGAGCTCACCATGTGAGACCACTTTGATAGTAAAGCCCTGCATTTATGCCCGAGCCCGATGGGCCCCGACTTTTTTACGCCCCTAGGGCCGGGCTTCGGGACAATTTTCACATCATACCTAAAACGCGGGCCGGGCATCGGGCCTTTTTTTAGGCTTCTCCTTTGTTTTATATTTATTTTATTAATTAAAAGGAACAATGAGATGTGCTGCGCTGGTGGAAACAACACGAGACCATAATAGCTAACGCGACTGTCAAGATGGCTCGCACAGTGTTCAGGTTCAGAGTCCGCGCAAGCAGCAGCAGCACGCGTTCCTTCAGCACAACTTCTAGAGTTATGGCCTTTTTACTACTGGTTCCTTCATTTGTTTTCTCAGACCAGGTATTTATCTGATTGCGAAATGACCAGGAGTAGTCCCGAGATTCTTTTGAGATGTAGCCTATTTTAATTCCGATCACTAAACAAACCAATTCAGAAGGATGAAAGCATTTCAGACGAAACCGGACAAATGTACATGGAGCCTATCTGGTTGTTAAACCACATGTATACATTTTACTCCTGGCAAACGGTTAAAAAATAAATGTGTGAGAGCGTGTTATGGGCTATATATTGTAGTCAGATAGATATGATGGTGCTGCAACACGCATGGCCGCAAATGAGTAAAGCAAGCCAACGCAAATGGCCATAAATGAAACTTAAAATAAGTCTTAGATGCTCAAAAACACAATCATCTTCAATAAAAATGGATGAGACTAAATGGCTTAAATCTTACCAGTGCGCTTAGGTCGCTCTCTCTTATATTGTGGTCTTTGAATTTGAAATAAGCTGCTGAATAAAATGCATCTTGAATCTTTTGCTTTCGTTGCTGTAAACTTCGTTAAATGAGCATATACCCCGGGAATTGAGATCGGATCTATATTCATTTTGCGTAGGTGTAAGGTATAAGACAACCTGCATGTTCTTTTTTTATTTGTTTTTAGATTGTTTAGCTCCGTTTGCGAGAGCCGCGAGCAGAATCAGCCTGCCTCAGCTCATCAAAAATGCCTTTTACTGTGGTGGTAATAGAAGGCGAAATTAACTAACATTGTGATGCTTGAAGTGTTTTATATCTATGGATTTTATTATAGGCAAGACAAGTCAAGAGTTGATTTGAGAGGCTAAATCGATTAAACAATTAAAATTAATTTAACAAACAAAAAAAATGCTCTAAACGTTTTTCTAAATTAACTTAATAAAGAAACGAAACGAAAAATAACTACTTTGACATTAAAAAACAAAACTGAACTATTTTAATGGCTGCAACAATGTAAAAAACAAAACAAAAAAAAACAAACACGGGCTCCAGTCGGACTCGGGCCAAGATTTTTGATAAGCTGCCGGACACGGGCCGGGCTAGGGCCTCAGCATCTCGGGGCAGGGCAGGGCTAGGGCCTAGATTTGAGGCCCGTGCAGGGCTCTAATTTGATAGTGTTGAGAAATAGGAAGTCGAATGTCCCCCAGTAACCGATATTTAAGCCGCCTCCTCAGCATTTTAAATTCACAATGATTTCACATATTACTCATACTGTGAGTGTCACACTATGAGAATGGTGTGATGTCACTGTGATTATCGCATAATCTCAAGTGTTGACTGGGAAGTCAGTGGGTTGTCAGTAAAACAATCTTTCCGCAAAGAACAACTTTGGAGTGGCGTATGCTGCAGCTTGGAATGAAGTAGCTAAAGATTCTTGCCTCATATGATCACAACTGAGGCAGTTAAAGTGTTGGATGACTACGACTTGTGCTCAAGTAACACCAGTGTTAATGATCCTGTGCCTGATCCTGTGTTCAGGATGTTGTCACTGTATCGTATTAGTGACTGGAGGTTGCATGAAGTATTGCAAGTATTGTACTGTCAAGTGATGGTTATCTGAATTGTCACGAGTGGAAAAGTCTGATTCATTTTCGCAAAGTGTAGGATTAAAATTTATAGTGCTTTTAGCGCCACCCAGTGGACTCTTTATCTATAGAAAATGCTTTGGCAAGCAAAATGTTTAGTATTTTTGCACATTTTCCCATTATAATAGTGTATAATAGCAGTACTTGGAAGAACATTCTGACGTGTTGCCTCACTGCCTCCTCTTTAAGCCGTGGATGGATAGATTTCCCCATCAAATCATAAATAGACTTCAAAATATCCAACATTTCCTAAAACAAAAAAAAAGATCAAATGTAGGCTACAGTCTTTGCATTCAGTTTATCACAGAAAGAAACCCTCACACGTTGGTTAGTCATTGGCTACACTAAAAAGTCAAGCACATAATCTTGAGAATTACATTACAGTTTTCAGACCTCTTTAGTAATCTGCCCATCTTGGTTGATGTCATAAAGATTGAAAGCCCAATTCAGCTTCTCTTCAGTAGTGCCTCTCAACAAAACAGAGAGATCACAGACTAACTCCTGGGGAAAAAAGCAGAAATATCAAAGCCTCCTTTCATTCTCCCATTACACATGTGAACATGTTAAAGTTACTGCAGTTGTAAAGAATGGACATTAAAATAAAGTGGCTGTACATTCCTCTTAATCTTCTATCCAGTGTAAGCTTTCAACATCTGAAAACATTATATTGCAAATGTCTGAATCAAATTCATATCAGAAATAAAGGATAATCAATAGTGATACTGGGTGCTTCTCAATGCTTTCTGCATTCTCATTTCCTTTCCTTTTCCTTGCATCTCAGTTCCACCCCCTGTAGGATGTGAGGGAAGGGTTGGATCACTTTTACTCAGGACATGTTAGCTGGAAACATATAATTCCATTCATTATGCTAAGCTAAGCTAGCGGCAACCCTGCCAAACTAAAACAATGCATGCATTGAGATAAAAATGCATTTGCCCACATATCTAAATGTAGGAAAGAAGTTGAATAAGACCTATTTCTGAGGAAACTGGGGAAACGAGGAAGCATCAATTTGAGAAGCACCCTCTGTTTCCATACTATTAAAGCCATTCAAAACATTGACTTTTTCATATGCATATTTTTTTACACATAAATATTTGTCCCGTTCTACAAAAACAATTTAAATATCCTTACCTCAAAACTAAGAGAGCCATTCTTATCTTTATCAAATGCATTGAAGAGAAACTGAGCATACTTTGATGAATCTGAGAAAATAATACAGGTAAAAGGTGATGCTTTAGATTTTTAGGTTTCTGTGATGTCTAAACATTTTTCAAAGACATTGAAAGACATTGACCATATTATGATGGTATACTTTTATTTAAATAGATTTGGCCTGTCACATAGCTTAATAAAATCAGGATTTAAACAGAATCAGGTAATACCATGACACACTTCATATTTTTTCCTGTACAGGATAAAAGTTACACAGGTTAAGTTGTAACTTTCTGTTAAAAAGCCATAATATTGTGTGCAAAATCTCACTTCAGACCACAAGGAGGAGACACTGACTACAGTGTGCAGAAAATGTCATGTCTTCAAACTGTCACATTACAATGTATTTCCATGTGATTTGCACATGTATTTTTTAATACAGTAATTTACTAATAGCTATTAATGCCTGCAAAATAGATCTTTACCATTTGATTTCACTTGAGAATTTATATATATATATATATATATATATATATATATATATATATATATATATATATATATATATATATATATATATATATATATATATATATATATATATACAGTGCATCTGGAGAGCATTCACAGCGCTTCACTTTTTCCACATTTTGTTGTTACAGCCTTATTCCAAAATGGATTAAATTGATTTTTTTCCCCTCAATTCTACAAACAATACCCCACAATGACAATGTGAATGAAGTTTGTTTGAAATCTTAGCAAATTTATTAAAAATAAAAAACTATAAAAAGAATTTGTGCACAAGTATTCACAGCCTTTGCTCAATACTTCGTTGAAGCACATTTGACACTGCGTACTGAAGTCTTTTTGAGTATGATGCTACAAGCTTGGCACACCTTTTTTGGGCAGTTTCAGGTTGGATGGGGACCATCTGTGCAGAGTCATTTTCAGATAGCTCCAGAGATGTTCAATCAGGTTCAAGTCTGGGCTCTGGCTGGGCCACTCAAGGGCATTCACATTCATGTCTCATAGACACTCCTTTGTTATCTTGGCTGTGTGCTTAGGGTCGTTGTTCTGTTGGAAGGTGAACCTTATCCACAGTATAAGGTCAAGAGCACTCTGGAGCAGGTTTTCATTGAGGATGTCTTTGTACATGGCTGCATTCATCTTTCCCTCAATCCTGACTCTCCCAGTTTCTGCCACTGAAAAACATCCCCACAGCATGATGCTGTCACCTCCATAAGTGGTGATGAGTGCTGCCTGGTTCCCTCCAGACATGACGTTTCCATTTGTGTTCTGAGAGTCCTTCAGGTGCCTTTTTGCAAACTCCAGGCAGCCTTTCACTGAGGAGTAGCTTCCGTCTGGCCACTCTACCATATTATATTGGTGGAGTGCTGCAGAGATGGTTGTTCTTCTGGAAGGCTCTCCTCTCTTCACAGAGAAACGCTTGAGCTGTCAGAGTGATCCTCAGGTTTTTGATCACCTCCATGACTAAAGTAGCCTGAAAAGCCAGACCCACATCAAGATGTTTGGTCTGGAAACTCACCATTGACAGGGCTCAATCCGAGGGGCGGGATCAATGGTTGTCTTTCAAACTCCCTCTGCACGCAATTGGATAGCACTACAACCAATTGGATAGTGCTACAACCAACCAGCGCAACGAAGGTGAAGCGCAACTCGGCCGTCATTATGTTAAGAATAGAAGTAGTACCGGTCAAGATAACTCGTAGTACCCGTATGAGCGGGTGTTATCTGGAAATAACATACCGCTGGAATGCGCGATTGACCAATCAGAATCAAGTATTTCACAGAAAGGTGTGTGCCTTTCTTAAATCAACCTAATTTACCACAGGTGGACTCCAATCAAGTTGTAGAAACATCTCAAGTATGATCAATTGTGAGTATCATGCCAAAGGCTGTGGATACTTACATGTGATTTGTGGCGTTTTTTTTTTTTTTTTTAATGAATTTGCAAATATTTCAAACAAACTTATTTCACATTGTCATTATGAGGTATTGTTTGTAGAACTGAGGGAACAAATAATTAATTTAATCAATATTGGAATAACGCTGTAACATTACATAACAAAATGTGGAAAAAGTGAAACGCTGGGAATACAATTATACATTCATAAATAAAGTATTTATTTATGGGTTTTTTTTCTTCGGCTTAACATATTTAATAATATAAACTTTAAGTGGACCAACCTCCAAGTGGGAAGAACAGAGCATAGATGTTTTTAAATGTGTCCTCATTCACAACTCCACTTGGACAATCCTAGCAAAAACAGGATCAGACAAGAAAGCAATATTTAAGAGACTGGAATCTCTCCACAGAGAGCAAAAGCCCCAAAATGACAACATCATTTTTTATTTCTACACCCAGCAGGTAGGGTTTAACTGAACTCTCACATTTTTGAATCCTCTATAGAGTAACTGCAGCTCTTGTCTGGAGAAATGGGTCTGCGACTGTAGTTGCTCCAGATTTTCCGGGTGATACCGCTCCATTGTGCTCTCTTGTTCTTCGTCCTCATTATCTAAAACATAGCACACACAGCTGCCATTATTTTTTTACTGGCTATACAGCTTCTGTATCAGAAAATCCATACTGTAAATGTAGGTGTTCAGACACACCCTTGTTTGCAAACTGTCTAAGGATGCCTAGCTTTATCTTTAATTAAGAATCCTGGCACTAGCAGATCCAGTGACACTAATTACACAAACACTTGCCTTTTTAATGAATAATGAAAAGAGAGTGACATGTATTGATGGCTTTTTCAAGCCTATGTTTCCTTTTACACATTACCTGTGATTTAAGAAACTACATTAGGGTCAAAATGGATTTTGTGACTGTGATCTTCAATAATGGACCATACCAAAATGTGTTTAGGGAGTATACAAGTATTTAGCTTTATTGTTAAATTGTCCAGTGCTGTATTTTTAATTGCTTGTTGATTTATTTTTTATATAACTCATATGGCTGTTGTGATATTTAAAGCTGTTCATAAAATATGTAAACTGTTTAGCAGCTATCATGTACAGTATGTGGGGGTCAATATTCATAGCATAAACCACTTCACGGGTCTGCTGGCCTGTTTCCATGAATTTTATTAAATATTCACCACTGTGCCTTAGCAGGTCAGGTAACTAGCGGTGTCTCCTTTAGGACATCCATAATACCTCTGTCCCAGTTTCTCATGAAGAACGTCCTGGTGCATAGGTTGATGCTTGCAGCCCTAACGAAGCACTGGTTTTCACAAGATATAGTCCCTGGGCATAAAAAAGTCCTACTTCTACCCTATATCCTTGTCCAAGTATGAGAAATATACAATTTCTGAGGAAATACAGAAGAAGGGGAAAAAAAGGTAGTACAATGATAATCACATAGTCTTATTTGAACCATACTACTAGTTACTATTTGTAGGTCAACATGTTCTTGTTTAATAACTGTTTTTGTATGAGGGTATTAATACATTCTAAAATTGGGGTACAAAAATAATGACCCACTTAAAGACGGGTCAAGATTTTACAAGCTGCTTCTAGAACATAATCAATCAAGTCACAGCACCCACTGGTCACATTTCACTGCACAGGTGGTGCTACAAATAACCAGAGCAGATTTGAGAGTCTAGTTCTGGGTCTGCAATTAGTTTAAAGGGAAACCTTTATGAAAGAAAACATCAATCACATTTTTTAGACTATATATATATATATATATATATATATATATATATATATATATACAGTCTTGTTCAAAATAATAGCAGTACAATGTGACTAACCAGAATAATCAAGGTTTTTCGTATATATTTTTATTGCTACGTGGCAAACAAGTTACCAGTAGGTTCAGTAGATTGTCAGAAAACAAATGAGACCCAGCATTCATGATATGCACGCTCTTAAGGCTGTGCAATTGGGCAATTAGTTGAAAGGGGTGTGTTCAAAAAAATAGCAGTGTGGCATTAAATCACTGAGGTCATCAATTTTGTGAAGAAACAGGTGTGAATCAGGTGGCCCCTATTTAAGGATGAAGCCAACACTTGTTGAACATGCATTTGAAAGCTGAGGAAAATGGGTCGTTCAAGACATTGTTCAGAAGAACAGCGTACTTTGATTAAAAAGTTGATTAGAGAGGGGAAAACCTATAAAGAGGTGCAAAAAATGATAGGCTGTTCAGCTAAAATGATCTCCAATGCCTTAAAATGGAGAGCAAAACCAGAGAGACGTGGAAGAAAACGGAAGACATCCATCAAAATGGATAGAAGAATAACCAGAATGGCAAAGGCTCAGCCAATGATCACCTCCAGGATGATCAAAGACAGTCTGGAGTTACCTGTAAGTACTGTGACAGTTAGAAGACGTCTGTGTGAAGCTAATCTATTTTCAAGAATCCCCCGCAAAGTCCCTCTGTTAAAAAAAAGGCATGTGCAGAAGAGGTTACAATTTGCCAAAGAACACATCAACTGGCCTAAAGAGAAATGGAGGAACATTTTGTGGACTGATGAGAGTAAAATTGTTCTTTTTGGGTCCAAGGGCCACAGGCAGTTTGTGAGACGACCCCCAAACTCTGAATTCAAGCCACAGTACACAGTGAAGACAGTGAAGCATGGAGGTGCAAGCATCATGATATGGGCATGTTTCTCCTACTATGGTGTTGGGCCTATTTATCGCATACCAGGGATCATGGATCAGTTTGCATATGTTAAAATACTTGAAGAGGTCATGTTGCCCTATGCTGAAGAGGACATGCCCTTGAAACGGTTGTTTCAACAAGACAATGACCCAAAACACACTAGTAAACGGGCAAAGTCTTGGTTCCAAACCAACAAAATTAATGTTATGGAGTGGCCAGCCCAATCTCCAGACCTTAATCCAATTGAGAACTTGTGGGGTTCTATCAAAAATGCTGTTTCTGAAGCAAAACCAAGAAATGTGAATGAATTGTGGAATGTTGTTAAAGAATCATGGAGTGGAATAACAGCTGAGAGGTGCCACAAGTTGGTTGACTCCATGCCACACAGATGTCAAGCAGTTTTAAAAAACTGTGGTCATACAACTAAATATTAGTTTAGTGATTCACAGGATTGCTAAATCCCAGAAAGAAAAAAAATGTTTGTACAAAATAGTTTTGAGTTTGTACAGTCAAAGGTAGACACTGCTATTTTTTTGAACACACCCCTTTCAACTAATTGCCCAATTGCACAGCCTTAAGAGCGTTCATATCATGAATGCTGGGTCTTGTTTGTTTTCTGACAATCTACTGAACCTACTGGTAACTTGTTTGCCACGTAGCAATAAAAAATATACTAAAAACCTTGATTATTCTGGTTAGTCACATTGTACTGCTATTATTTTGAACAAGACTGTATATATATATATACAGTATATATACTGGGTGTATATATATATATATATATATATATATATATATATATATATATATATATATATATATATATATATATATATATATATATATATATATATATATATATATATATATATATATATATATATATATATATATACACCCAGAACTAGACTCTCAAATCTGCTCTCAAATCTTTCTCTCTTTATATAGGGTTCATGTCAAATCAAACAAATTTCAGACACTTCCCTGGCTCAATTTTGTGTTTTTGTTATTATTATTTTTCTGAAGAAAGACAAACATAAATAATGGGGAAAGCCAAAGTATTAAATGTCATGGATGAATATTTACTGAGTAATACAATATTTTAGAGAGTGGTCAGAACGACCATTTTTTCCTGAGATTTGGAATCAAATTACAGGGGGGTAAAAATGACAGGCAGGATCATTATTTTATTTTAAAGAGATTGAAAATTATATTAGTAAAATCTGTTGACTTTAGCAATCTTTGTTGCATTATATGACAATGTTTTATTTATGCATTTCTTGCAGCAGAAAAAATATATCAAAATGTTAATTTTTAGCTGGGGACCTGTGGTTGAGTTGACATTGAATGACCCAATAACAATTGATAATACTACATGTCCTATGTATATCTATACAAAATATTAAACTTTTATGTTTACGATGCAAGAGATGTTGAAGGTGCTCTATTAAAAACTCAGTGCAGGATGTGGAAATGATGTATGTGAAATAACTGGCCTTAAGTTTAATTTACATGCCAGAATATGGTATTTCATTCTATTAGAGGACTTAGAATAGGAAACCTTTTTTAGGAAACCTGAATAGTAATCATTGCATACACAAGAAACCGATACAAAACAACATTATTAATAAACAAACCAAAAAATATTTTGGCTCAGGTGAAAATTTAATGGTGGTTAATAGAATAAAGCTATTTTTGGTAACATTTATATAAAAATGACACATTTTTCACTTCATAAGTTAACCATGCGTAAATTTCAAGAGCTTAATTTTATTGTAATTTCTTTATTGTTTTACACTCATTGCCATAGTGTATCATGAGGAGTGTGGTAAACATTCTTTTCCTGCTGTGGCAAACTGACACAGTATCACTTTCATAACTTGATATGAAAATCCTGCTGTGGTCTGTTTTTGAAGTAGAAAAAAAAAGAAAAAAGATTGAAGATATTTTTGTCTCTTGATGCTTTTAAGAAATAAATACAGACCTTAACAGTGAATCCCCAGTGGGAAATCAATCAACTGTATTAAATAAATCAAATACGAAATGTTCAGTATACATTTCAGGTAGGAAGGTATTTTACAAACAGATAAAACAGTAGCACAAAAACTTCTCAAATGCAGAAAAAAATAAGGTTAAAGATCCAGCTGAAATGTGGCAGATAAAATTACCTGAAAAAGATACTGGTGTCTGCAATATTTAATTTATGGCATTATTAAGGGATCATCAGTGTCTTATGGTCGGCTATGGAATGATGGAGTGTGTAATTATATTTAGTCCCACAAGGATATGAAGCATAGCCAAGGGAAAAATGAAATTAATTAGAACTCTCATCCACAAAGCTAAGACTATTAATGATTCGCATTTTAATTTCAATAATAACCCATATAGGGTGAGGTAAGCGACTATTTATATTGTTATTTTTATTGGACTTAAATGATAGACATTGATGACTGAATACAAACAATATACACAATTGACTAATTACACTATGCAAATAAATAATAACATTTTATGGTAGAACAGTGCATATTAAAACCTTAATTAACACTGGCGAATTTACATTATCATGGTGTGCTATTTTCAGACTAAAAGATACAGTTAGCCAACCACTATGGAAGTGAAACATGGCTCTGTTTACCTTGGCAAGATATTTGATCTACAACCCTGCCATTAAATATTAAGTATTTCAGTAAAATGTGTGATTACACCCTTCAAGAGTCACAGGAAAAAAGAGGTATAAGACATGAACTTACAAGAGTTCAAACACCTGTTGACCTGAAGTGTTGCAATGTGATATGTATTCATATTGTAAATTGCATTTAGACATATGTAGAACTTTCTGAGAAAATTCTTACTTTGGTCAATAGTTAATAACATTTAAAAAAATGAAATAATACTTGCCCTTATAGTTTGAGTTGAAAAGTTTTTTTAATTTTTGAAAAATTATTGTGATGCCATGTATTGTGACAGTTTACAGTAGGGTCTTCAAACTCGAACCTGGAGGGCCACTGTCCTGCAGAGTTTAGCTCCAACCCTCAAATAAAGACACCTGAACCAGTTAAAAGCCCTAGGCCCCGTCCACACGGAGACGCGTTTAGCTGTATACGTATACATTTTGTACCGTATCAGTGTTTCGTCCACACGGATCCAGCGTTTTGGAAGCATGAATCCGATATTTTTTTGAAACCAGGTCCCAAAGTGGATAAATCTGAAAACGACAATCTTCCGTTTTCTTCTTTTTTGTGTATACAGCCAAGCCTTATATTTTGCAAAGCGGTGATGTCATCACACTACGTCCAGCACTGTGAACGAGTTAAGGGATACAACTACGGGCACTGGGCATGCGCACATCAATGTCGCGTTATTTAATTACCGTATTTGCATTATTGTAAGGGTATGTTTAGGGTCGGGGTAGGTGTAGGCATTAATAAAACACATCTGTTAAGTAGCAAATGTATTGTAGCGACTGGGCTACATATAATAATAAATTAAATTAGCTCAATAGGGAATTATGGGGATTAATATTTAATTATTTATTATTAATCATAACTGGTTATGATCAAACAATTAATCTTCAAATCACCCAATAGGACATGCCTAACCTAGGTATTTGAGCAATATAAATTTGGTTAACAACAATGGATTGCAATTAATGAATATATATTAAATCATTACAGAATAACCTTTAAAGAATTAATTTAAAACTCATCTGATCCATTCTTTTAACGAACGATCTGTACAATCTCTTATCAACTCTCAAAGCTTTTATTCTTTCTACCAAATCTCTGGGAAGGTTACTCCTCTGGCCACAAAGAGTAAACTTTCCGAGCTATTGGGATATTAGTAAAGTATTCAAAGATACTCATGAGAGCTGTAGCTAGATCTGAACATTAAAGTGACTTGTCTTGTGAGCAGTAACAATGACAATTAAACATGGATACAATGGTTTTAATAATTGATACTATGAATACATACGACTAGATAAAGAATACATGTATATACAGAATAACAACAGGTAACGAAATAGAAAAGGAGAAAGAAGATAAAGGAAGGGTTCAGAATGGCATTTCACAAACATTAATACAGAGAGCCAGCAAAGAACAATATCACCTTAAAAAGGGTTACTAGTCTTAAACGCATCTAAATTTCGATGGAATTTATACTTGCATGGGTTGCTTTGTGTTGAGTATAAAAGAATGCGTGTGAGTCCTCTCAGAGTGTTCTGTGAGCTGGAGTGCTCTCTCTCAGTTCGTCCATGTGATCGCGTCTCCGATCCGCGGGAAGTTTGAAAGTAGTTTGAGAGTGAATGTTGCCAAAAGGAGAAGAAGGTTTCCTTCGAGGTTGTGGAAGTTCCTTGACCGTTGAGATGGTGCTCAGTGACTGTCTGCCTTTGTCCAAGGACTGAGTAGCGGAGCGCGCCGACTTCACCACGACAGACCGGTACATCGCCCGCATTACTGCAGATGCTGCACCGATCTGTCTGTCAATCTCCCGTTCCATCCTTCCCTCACTCGTGAACAAGACCCCAAGATACTTAAACTCCTCCACTTGAGGCAAGAACTCTCCACCAACCTGAAGTGAGCAAGCTACCCTTTTCCGACTGAGAACCATGGCCTCGGACTTGGAGGTGCCAGCCGCTTCACACTCGGCTGCAAACCGTCCCAGTGCATGTTGAAGGTCCCGGTCTGAGGTTGCCAACACGACAACATCATCTGCAAAGAGCAGTGATGAAATCGCGTGGTCCCCAAACCGGACACTCTCTGGCCCTTGGCTGCGTCTAGAAATTCTGTCCATAAAATTATGAACAGAACCGGTGACAAAGGGCAGCTCTGCCGGAGACCAACATGCACCGGGAACAAATTTGACTTACTGCCGGCAATGCGAACCAAGCTCCTGCTCTGGTTGTAAAGGGATCGTACAGCCCTAAGCAAGGGGCCCTGGACCCCATACTCCCAGACCACCCCCCACAGGTTGCCACGAGGAACACAGTCGAATGCCTTCTCCAAATCCACAAAGCACATGTGGACTGGTTGGGCAAACTCCTATGAACCCTCCAGCACCCTGTGAAGAATATAGAGCTGGCCCAGCGTCCCACGACCGGGACGAAAACCACACTGCTCCTCTTGAATCCGAGGTTCCACTATCGGCCGAATTCTCCTCTCCAGTACCCTGGCATAGACTTTCCCAGGGAGGCTGAGAAGTGTGATCCCCCTGTAGTTCGAACACACTCTCCAGTCCCCTTTCTTGAAAAGAGGGACCACCACCCCGGTCTGCCAGTCCATAGGCACTGTCCCCAACCGCCACGTGATGCTGCAGAGGCGCGTCAGCCAAGACAGCCCCACAACATCCAGAGACTTAAGGTACTCAGGGCGAATCTCATCCACCCCCGGCGCCTTGCCACCGAGGAGCTTATTAACTACCTCGATGACTTCAGCCCGGGTGATGGACGAGTCCCCCTCCGAGCCCTCAGCCTCTGCTTCCTCAAAGGAAGACGTGTCGGTGGGATTGAGGAGATCCTCGAAGTATTCCTTCCACCGTCCAACAATATCCACAGTTGAGGTCAGCAGCTGCCCATCTCCACTGTAGACAGTGTTGGTAGGGCACTGCTTCCCCCTCCTGAGGCGTCGAACGGTTTGCCAGAATCTCTTCGAGGGCAACTGGTCGTCTTTCTCCATGGCCTCACCGAACTCCTCCCAGGCCTGAGTTTTTGCCTCCACAACTACCCGGGCTTCTGTCCGCTTGGCCTGCCAGTACTTGTCCGCTGCCTCGGGAGCCCCACAAGCCAGCCAGCCCCTGATAGGACTCCTTCTTCAGCTTGAGGGCATTCCTTACTTCCGGTGTCCACCACCGGGTTCGGGGATTACCACCTCGACAGGCACCAGAGACCTTACCAGAGACAATGGAGGTGGAGAACATGGTCCATTCGGACTCAATATCTCCAGACTCCCTCGGGATCTGGTCAAAGCTCTGCCGGAGGTGGGAGTTGAAGATCTCTCTGACAGAGGGTTCAGGCAAATGTTCCCAACCGACCCTCACAGTACGTTTGGGTCTGCCGAGTCTGTTCAGCTTCCTCCCCCGCCATCAAATCCAACTCACCACCAGCTAGTGATCGGTTGACAGCTCCGCCTCTCTCTTCACCCGAGTGTCCAAGACATACGGCCGGAGGTCAGATGAGACGACCACAAAGTCGATCATCGACCTTCGGCCTAGGGTGTCCTGGTGCCATGTGCACTGATGGACACCCTTATGCTTGAACATGGTGTTCGTTATGGACAAGCCATGGTTAGCAAAGAAGTCCAATAACAGAACACCGCTCGGGTTCAGATCAGGGTGGCCGTTCCTCCCAATCACGCCCCTACAGGTGTCTCTGTCACTGCCCACATGGGCATTGAAGTCCCCCAGTAGAATTATGGAGTCTCCAGTCAGAGCACTTTCTAGCACCCCTCCCAGAGACCCCAAGAGGGCCGGGTACTCTGCACTGCCATTCGGCCCGTAGGCACAAATGACAGTGAGAGACCTATCCCCGACTCGAAGGCGAAGGGAAGCGAACCTCTCGCTCACCAGGATGAACACCAACACATGGCGACTGAGCTGGGGGGCTATAAGCAAACCCACTAAACTCTGCAGGACAGTGGCCCTCCAGGATCGAGTATGGAGACCCTTGGTTAAATGGCTAAGGCTGCAGTTCGAGCCCAATTTCAAGAAAATGCGTATAAATAGTAAGAGTGTGCAATCTTGTGGAATGTATGCCAAAATGAGTTGGCGTGCATATAGGTATGCAGTTTTTCGCGTGCATATGATACGCACTTCTTGGCGTATTATACGCATAAACCATCCACTCACACCCCTATCCTACCCGAGAACGTATCATATACACACCATAAAGTGCATATCATATGCACGTGAAAAAATGTGTAGCAAATGCATGCCAAAACTCATGCATTTTGGCATATTCACATGTGATCACATTGATACGCATTCACATGTGATCGTTGGCCGTTAATACATTTTGCCTTTTGTCGCCACCTCTGTTTGAAACCTGCAATTGCAGTTATTTGTGGATTTATCATCCTTTACTTGGGTTGGGCATCGGCACAGTGCAGTGTGGCAGTTATTAATTTACTGCATCGGTTACTGGATACATGGATACTGTACTTCGGAATCACAGACTCTATGTCTGAAAGTATGACCAAAATAGGAATTTTCCCTGTAACGTGTCATCTGAACAAGTAACATGTCTTCCACTTTTGTTCTGACCAAATGAGAAAAAAGCATCACAATAAATCGCGCAACCCACAGTAATTGATTCTTATGATCGCTTAACTCACATCAAGTAAAACCGTGCAAATTATTATTGTTATTCTTTGTTCTCATTTTTTATTTAAGTTAACAACATCAGCATCGCATTAGACTACTATGTTTTTGGTGTCTATTAGCATTACCTGTAGATTTTAATTTCCTTACAGTCTAATCTTGTGCATTTGACTACAGGTGAATATTCAGTTGTCAATGATGGTTGTCGTTTGGACCTTTCTGGATTAGAGTCCGCCATCAAAATTCTACATTTAATTATTCCAGCTGCTGTATAGCCTAGCCAGACTCCTTCTTTATGTATACAGACATGACGTAATGACGCAAAAGCTTGAATTTCCTGTGGAAATCCATCAGTACCACTCAAATTATAATGCATTATTAGCGGTGTGTGAATGGGGCTAAGGTAAGGATATAGTTTTGAATACTGGCTGTTATGTACTTGCTCAGAAATAGATTTTGTATCCTTTTTAACAAAAAAAAAAAAAAAAGGGTTCAGACTGCAGGTTTGATAAATTTAAAAAAAAGACATCTGCATTGGAATGTATAGGTTAAAAAAAATGGAAACCAATTGGACTGGACAACATAAATTGCAATTATTAAATTAATCTACAACAGATGTTTTGCTTAAACATTAGACAATTGCCAAGGTCTGACTATACCTTCAGTGAAGAGCTGCATTAAAAGCAACACATGTAAATTAAAACTTTCCCATGTCAAAACTGACATTAGTCTGTGAGACTGGTGTGTACACCTTTGATTTTGCACTATTATTATTATATTTTCTTTTCAAATTTTTAAATAAAACATTAGGCCTACTACATTTCTACAAGAAAATACAATTTCATATTTTCTAAAAGATTAGATTTTTAATTTAGTTTGTTATCTGCCATGTGCCTAGTGTTTGTGAAATTTACTAGCCATTTCTGAGTCAAAATTGTTTACACATTAAACAATATATATTTTCATTGTAGACCTGTCAAAATATGTTTGTTCTTTTACAAAATATTTCTTCTCTCGGTGCAATGCGGTAAATTATCAACAGAAAAATGCTAAACTGTCTGATTTACCTGAGTTCAGAGTTCCTGTTATCAAGCGAGTAATATGCTGGGTAAACTTGATCAACTGACGCTTGCATCGTCGCCGTCGGCTGCTCATTTTCAGAGAAGGTATGGAAGCAAAGTTTTCCGATTTATTTCAATGAGGTATCAGGTTGAATTCCGCTGGTTTCCGTTTCCTATCAGGCAGGCTGAACGGATGGACAGTGACGCTGAAAGGTGTAAATACTCGTCGGCGTTAAAAAACACCTGAGAGCGAATCTCTCTCTCTCTCTCTCTCTCTCTCTCTCTCTCTCTCTCTCTCTCTCTCTCTCTCTCTCTCTCTCTCTCTCAGTCTCTCTCACACACACACACACACACACACACACACACACACACACACACACACACACACACACACACACACACACACACACACACACACACACACACACACGTTGGATTTCCCCTACAAAAGGAAAATACATTTACCAATATAATACTTGAAATATATTTTAATATATTGTAAATATATGGAATAATATATTGATGGTATTACAAAATATATTATATATTCATGTAATATATTGCAAAATATACAAATGATTGCCGCTTTCAATATATTGATATATATTAGAAAATATAAATATTAAATTCCATATATGTGAATATATTGTATTGCATGTTTCCAATATACTGCAATATATTTTTATTTCGTAAGGGTTCTCTTTTTGATGGGAGACTTTCATAAATAGCCTATAATGATTTTATATTGTTAAACTGTATATTATGTCCCATATGATAACAAAACATAATTAAGTATGATTTAAAACTCACTGTTTTCCTTTTGCCTTTTTTTTTTTTTTTTTTTTTTTGCTATCCTTGTGGGGACATTTTGTCGCCCACATACACATACACCTTCTTTCCTTTTCCTTTTTTTAAATAATTGTTTTCTCTGAGCTTTATTTCTTCCAATAGTGATTAGGCTGTGAAATTTTATATTGCCTATACACCTGGGTCTCTCTAAATCAGCCTATTTAGTAAGTATATGTAATACTTAATTATTTTATTTATTTATGTATAAAAAATAATAGGCCAATGTCAATATAAATAAAACAAAACAAACACTCATAAAGTCAACAAAACCTTTACTTTCTGCATATGTATAGTTCTGTGAAAATCATGTATTTTCTCGGATAAGTGAGAACTTCATTTTAAATGATTGACTTGTACCATTTGGGGCAAAAATCAGGCAGTTCTGAACTTGAGGATCCTCAGGGAAAGGCACGCTGTGTTTTACAACTCCCTCTGGTGGAGAAGCTCATGTAGAGGAGGGTTTTGTGACAAAATTTGTGTTAAAGCGATAGTGAAGCCTGCAGCTACAATGACTGCATAATGGAGGGCTTATGGAAATTCTGGACTGTCTTAAAACTTTATCAAAGCTGGTTTGAGACTTGCCACATTAATATAAAATTCTGAAGGGAAACTGTTATGCTGATTCAACTGTTATAATATTTGCTTTAGATTACAGCCGGGAAAGTAGGCCTACTGTAAGTAAAACAAATTTACATATTATATAGTTATTATAAATATTATTTATATTATTATAAAGTATGTATGTGTAGGTATACGGGAACAAATATGTAACAACAAACACCACTTTAATTTACAACCTGTAGGTTCATACCCTAAAACTACATGAAACAAGAGGGGAACAAGCACGACTTAAGCCCCAGGTATACTTCCGGCCGCACACACCCATCAGCGCGCAGCCCAAATTTCAAGACCGCGCGGACAGTCTGCGTGCAACAGCGCATGAGCCAGAAGTACAGAAGAGTCCACTAGTTGGCCATATGCTGTACTGCGCATGTGTCGAACGCAATCATACGCGCGCATCCGTGGTGTATGATAGGGCTGCGTCTGCACGCGTGATGCATCCAGCGGCGGAAAGTGAAGTATACCCGGAGCTTTACCCTGTGAAAACACAGATAATTACCCCTTAATTAAAAAATACTCGCAGTATAATTTGTTAATTTTCCTGGTAGTTCCCCCTTTATTCCCCAAATATAACATTTTGTTGCCTTATACCTACATTTACACTATTATACCGAAAGTTATGCTGTTAATTCACTTAAGCAGTAATTTTCAGGCTGTAATCTAAAGCGTTACCTAATATTTTTGTTATTTTACAATTTTGTCAAAAGCTTTTTTTCTATTGTCAAAGTTTTAACTATAAAACACAAGTTAAAGGAATGAGTCACAAGTAATCATAACTCATAACTTTGGATTATTGTATTTACAGTACTGTTCTTCCATGCTGTGCCTGACACTATGCTCCAGCAGAGCTTGAACATGTCACTTTCTGAAGTAAAGTCCGAATTGATTTACAAAAGTCTCCTGATGATGACTTGATGATCCTGAGGATTTCCACCAACCCTAAATCTACCAGGTCTGGTAATTGTTAAACTTACGGCATTGACAGAACACAGAAAACAACATACCAAGACAAAAAAAACAAACAAACAAAAAAGCACACAAAAAACATTTAATATTTTATTTGTCTAATAATTAAAGTGTAATTGTATCACATGAATACAATATTCAACAAGGCACAAATAAAAAAAGTTCAATGCAGTTGTGGCATATATATGAAGTACAGCATATGATACTTGAAAGCAAATTTTAAGTAACAATAGGCTACTTGTAGGTATGGAAAACATATTAAAGGGTTAGTTTACCCAAAAATGAAAATTCCGTCATTAATTACTTACCCTAATGTCGTTCGACACCCCGTAAGACCTCCATTCATCTTCGAAACACAAATGAAGATATTTTTTGTTGAAATCCGAAGGCTCAGAAAGGTCTTCATTGACATCAATGTTATTTCCTCTCTCAAGACCCATAAAAGACACTAATAATGTTGTTACAACGTCCATCTCACTACAGAGTCTGTTGTCTGTGCAAGCATTTTATGAAACGGCGAGAATAGTTTTTGTGCGGAAAAAAAAAAACGGAATAACGAATTATGGGGCGATTTCAAAACAAAGATTTGAACGGTTATGAATCAGTGTATCGATTCATGATTCGGATCAAGTGTCAAACCACTAAACTGCTAAAATCACGTGACTTTGGCGATCTGAATCCTGAATGGATACACTGATTCATAACCGTTTAAATCTTTGTTTTGAAATCAGCCCTTCACCCTTCGTTATTTAGGGGGTTTTTTGCGCACAAAAACAATTCTCGTTGCTTCATAAAATTGTTTTAGAACCACTGTAGTGAGATGGACTTTGTAACATCGTCTTTAGTGTCTTTTATGGGTCTTGAGAGAGGAAATTACATTGGTGTCAATGGAGGCCTTTCTGAGCCATCAGATTTCAACAAAAATTTCTTCATTTGTGTTCCTAAGATGAACTGAGGTCTTACAGGTGTCCAACGACATTTGGGTAAGTAATTATTGACAGAATTTTCATTTTGGGGTGAACTAACCCATTAATAGACTAAAGACTTTCAAAGAAATGTCAAAAACACTAAAGCACATGGTTTACTAAAAATGATATGGGCCTATTTTATAAATGTAGGCTTTTGAATTTTTTTTTTTTTTTTTTTTACATGAACTGTAGTCGTAAGGATTAGAACAGAAGAAATGCATAAAAGCAATGTAATCTATTATTGTGATAAATTCTTCCTAATACAACAATAACATTGAATGTGTTTATAAAATTCGTTAAGAAAATGAATGCCGCTTTTACTTTTTCACATGAGTTTGTCAGCATGCAGAGTATATTACGAGTAAAGAAGCCATCAGATTCAGTGAACTGGAAGTCAGGACACTTGAAGATGATTCTTTATATGATTCAAGGTCCCTGCAGTTGGATCTGCTGTGAATGTCTGAGTGAACTACGGTGATTTCTTTATAATGATCATTGCTATTTTTAATAGTCTTGATATTTGTAACTGTGAAAACTTCAGTGGGTGATATTAGCAGATCTATTTCCTCTGAAATACACACTTCATCAAGGTTGATCACAGAACATGAAGTGATATTGAAAACAGTTCCAATAGTGTCACCAATAGTTGAATCTTCAGTTGCAGAACTATAATCCAGTTTTGCTGGAAAAAAACTTTCAAAACGTACTTTGTCCCCAATTGCGGCGTTATATTTCTCCTCTGTGCCAGAGTACACTATAGTACATTTGCTTTTCAAGAGTTGCATGGCATCTGTCAGCAGGAAGTAAAGAGATTTGAAAGGAAAAGCATCTCGGTTAGATGCACTGCCCGTGCTTTTGGTGTGAACCCATCTTTTAAATTTGCTACGAAATTTAGAATTAGCATTAACATAGCTCATCAGTGCAGTAATGTGCTCCGGTGTACCCCCCGGAATGACCTTTTTACATGGTGTGTTGCTTTGCCACATATTCTTAAAATCTTCATTGTGGTTAAGCTCTGTCTGCAGCAAACCTCCAGCTTTTGTGACAATTTCCAGCATCTCTTTCCGACAATTGTAGAACGAGTAATCTCTAGCATCAGGAAACATGCTCATGGGTATCAGCTCTTCAGCTACAGGCACCATAGCCTGAAAGCACAATACATTTTGGAGAGAAAAAAAATCTAAGAATTCTATTCTGTACAAAGTTTGATGGGTTAAACAGTTTAAATTAGTTATGATATATTTTCAATGGAGAGCTTACAGTTTGCAAGAGCACCAGGAGAACTGCAGGAAACCTCAAACTTCCCATTGTATAATTTTGCATACATGCACAAGTCTGGGAAAAGACAATTTCATGAAAAACAAACTAAAAATAAAGTTGGTAAATATATGATTGAGAACTACTATATATAAAATAAAATCCTTTTCAGTACAGACAGAAAAAAAGCACAAACCTATAAAATACGAAGCTAAAAATAAGCAGCACAATTTGTGATAGCCCCCCCAAAAATAGTTGGAAATGAAAAAAAAGAGAAAATGAAAAAGGCAGCACTTACCGTCTTAAGATGCCTGGTATTTTTAAGGTTGGTTAAACATGAGAAAGCTACAGATCAGATTGACTAGGTGTCTTCAATTTGGCAAACATACAGGAAAGCTGTACTCTGCCCTTTCCTTCCTGCTATTTAAATTTCATGTGCTTCAGTGATCAGCAAAGCCAGACAGCATAACAATGTAAGAAGAATCACAGAAGAGTAGAACATTCACTCTTAGAACATTAGAAAAGAAGAGTAGGACATTTAAAAAAAAAAAAAGTAAACATATCATAAATAGGATTGATTGAGTGGTGCTGGTTATAGGTGTAATGTGGTAGATTAATAATTGTCAGCCATGTGCAGAGATTTTTATATAATTAAATTTTTTTTATATAATTATAATTTTCTTCATTTTGGACATATTGGAGTCAAAACCTGTGTGTGTGTGTGTGTGTGTGTGTGTGTGTGTGTGTGTGTGTGTGTGTGTGTGTGTGGAGGGGGGGGGGGGTTGTGAAGTCTGTAGTAGGGCAGCGTGGGGCACAACCTAACACGGGGTTAGTTGTGACACACATGGTTTAAAACTTTCCACATATGACAGGACAGTGAAACTTGGTGCATTAATTTACTAGTTGCTACATTTTAGAGAAAAAAATTGCACTAAAATTAAAAAAAAATCTTTGGAAGATATTACTGAACATTTATTTAACCATAGCAAAAGTACATTTCTTACTCAAGTTTATTTTTCATCTCTGTTTTTTGTGTCAATTTAAAATAAGACAAATCTGATATTATTTTAATTTTATATCTGTTATTTAACAGTTGAGTTGAGATCGAGACACGGTCGGGTTGCATAGGGGTGCGTTGTAACACTGTGTTAAAATGAACCCCTATTAAAACTATGCTATTATATTCTATACTTTCATTTTAATTTTTATTGAGAAACCATGAGAAAAGGGGGAATAATAACTGTGAGTCAATGTTCAGAAATTATTCATTATTATTTTATTTTTAACTATGCTGTATAGCTCTATTTAGCAATGTGTTTGTTGTCAAAATGAGTATATTTTTAATTATTAAAAAAGTGACGTTATTTTATTTTAAAAAGTTAATAATTGCATTTTACTGACAAAATATTTAAATTCGTTTTGGATATTTTTTTGAGTATATCAGTGTGGTGTGACAGGCAGCAGGGCGAGGGACCGCGAGAGCGGGCCGGTGATTTATGTTGACGAGTGCCAGCTGCGTGGCACACCGGTCTTGTCTCGCGGCCATGTGACGGGAGCATAAAAGGAGGAGCAAGGACAGCGGAAGACGAGAGAGGACCAGGCCTGGATTTTATGTTATGTTTTGTTTTACGTGTGTTTGTGTTAGTGGGCAGTCGTCCGTGAGGGGCTGCCCACGGTTTATTTTGTGTGTTTGCGGGCAGTCGTCTGTGAGGGGCTGCCCGCGGTTTTACTTTTGTTTTGTTTATTTATTTTGAATTAAAAAGTGTTTGAACGTTCACCGGTTCCCGCCTCCTTCCTTCCCATCTACGAACCGTATTACAGTGGTGCCAAAACCCAGGGGGAAGGAGGGACATGCTTGTCGAAGAGCCCTCGCTGCTGAGGGGGATCGCGGTGCTGAGGAGGTCGGGCAGCGCGGATGAATGAGGACCGCGAGGGCTGCCCGAGGCGATCGTGCTGAAGCGAGGAAGGTGGGACAGAGACCTCGCTGCCGTGCCCCTGGGTCGAGGTGGGGTGGCTGCCGTCCGAGAGGGAGCGGAGGAGTCGCCGTGCTTGCCGTGAGCCGGAGCCTGCTGCCATCCGCCTGAGAGGGGAGGAGCAGGGAGCGCGGGGCTCGCTGCCGGGTTCCTCAGAAGGAGGAGTCACCGCCGGCCGCCAGGGGGCGGAGGAGGATCAAGCTGCCCACCAGGCGTCCAGTGCCATCGCACAGCACCGCAAGGAAGAGCCTCTCGGCGGGCGGAGGGCCGAACGGCAGTGTGTCTGGGAACCAGACCAGAATTTTTTTTTCTCTTTCTTTCTTTTTCCCCTCTCTCCCCTCTCTCCATTTCTCTCGCCTCTCTGTCCTTACCCCCAGGTGGCGCGGCCGCCGTGATCGCCCCCCCCCGGGAGGGGGGGGGGAGTAGAGCGCAGTCTCGGGAGTGCCCCCCGGCCTGCGAGGGGCGATGGGGGTATGTGGTGTGACAGGCAGCGGGGCGAGGGACCGCGAGAGCGGGCCGGTGATTTATGTTGACGAGTGCCAGCTGCGTGGCACACCGGTCTCGTCTCGCGGCCATGTGACGGGAGCATAAAAGGAGGAGCAAGGACAGCGGAAGACGAGAGAGGACCAGGCCTGGATTTTATGTTATGTTTTGTTTTACCTGTGTTTGTGTTAGTGGGCAGTCGCCCGTGAGGGGCTGCCCACGTTTTATTTTGTGTGTTTGCGGGCAGTCGTCCGTGAGGGGCTGCCCGTGGTTTTACTTTCGTTTTGTTTATTTATTTTGAATTAAAAAGTGTTTGAACGTTCACCGGTTCCCGCCTCCTTCCTTCCCATCTACGAACCATATTACAATCAGGTAACATTTTAAGCGGTCATATGGCCATGTTACTATGCCCCTCACATGTTACAATGTCCTCCACCTATGGCGTATGTTGTCACATTTCACTTCCATTCTTTCAATAACTTTTTTTTTTATTGATCATAACACAGAATTGTGCCAATTGTGGCTCGCAAGACATAGATTCTTGACCGCTGCCATATATAGCGCATGTTCCTTCTCCTGAGAGAGAACCAGGGTTTTATGTCTGTATTTCATTGTTCAGAAAAAGAATGGAGGAATTGCGTCCAATTCTAAATCTGTGCCATCTCATATGAAGGAATTGGGGTTAAGGTTGAACACCAAGAATACTTTCTGCACTACAAAGGACCACTGTTTGGATGTGTAGGACTCAATGGTGACGCAGGCACATCTGTCTCCTGGTCATATTAAAATTATCCTTTCAGCCATGGGCATGATCAAACTAGGCCAGTTCATCACTGTGAAACAGTTTCAGAGACTGTTAGGTCTGATGGCAGCTGTGTCCAATGTGGCCTGTTGTTCATGAGACATTTGCAGGTGGCTCAAAACCAAGGGGTTTCCCCGAGTGGCAACCTGATTTGCATGATCAAGGTTAATGTGTTTTTGTACCTTGATGTGGTGATGTGGAAGAAACCTTGCTTCTTTCAAGGTCCCATATTAAAGCGTCTTGTTGTCGATGAATGCTTACGACAGGTGCATTCCCAGGGGAGCGATCCTGGAGGATAATTTAACACAAGGTCTGTGGAGGGGTCATGATCTCTCATTGCACATAAATTGCCTGGAAATAATGGTGGTCTTTCCAGCTCTGAAACACTTCCTCCCTGATCTCAGGGGCCATCATGTGCAGACCGACAACACATTGGAGGTCTCCTACATAACCATCAATGGTGTCTGTGGTCGCACCCACTATACAAACTGGCACACCAGATCCTCCTGTGGGCTCAGGGCAAGCTGCTCTCACTGAGTGTAGGGTACATGCCTGGGCATCTAAATCAGATGGGCAGATATTCTGTTGAGGCCGGGGTAGAGCCCTGCATTTCAGTTCACCCAGGCCTGACTTTTTTAGGCCCCTACTGCCAGGTTTCAGGCCATTTTATTTCAAGCCAGTGTCATAACTAACACAAGGGCTGGGCATGTGGCCTGTTTTAGACTTATCTATATTTTCCTATTTCAGACATTCATTAATTCAAAGAAATTAGTTGTGCTGCACTGGTGGAAATAGCACGAGACTCTGCTGCTGGGACCGTCAAGACTAGCTCACACAGTGTTTAGTGTCTCTGCCAGCAGCAGTAGCAACGAATGTGTGTCTTCAGCGCAGTTTTACACCTGGTCACTTCATGTGTTTTCTCTGATCGGATATCTATCTGATTTGTTAAAACGGTAACATTTACACTTGGCCACATAATTGTGTCTCCGCCAAACAAATATAAATTTGATCTCCAATTCCCATGCTATATGCAAATTTACTGGAGTTCACAACAACAACTGGCAAGATAATTTAGTCTCATTACTTTTAATAAAGATGATTTGTGTTTTGAGAATGATTTGTTTTTTTTGTTTTTTTGTTTTTTTACAGTTTGCGTGTTAGGCGTGTTAGACACTTATGCGGTGATGCGGGTTGCATAGTGCTGGCTATAACATTGTCATATAGCCTATAAAACACTCTCTCACATGTTGATTTATTTTACATTTTTTCAGACCACCTCCTGAAGGGGTTTGAGGGATCGGATTTAAATACATCTTGTGTGTCAGAGGGCATTTACACCTGTTCTTTTCACAATCAGATAGATAGCTGATCAATGAAAATGCATGAAGTGACTGAAAGGCCCATAGAAGAAAGGATGACTGGATTAAAATCATCCACTGTGGATGCAGTACTTTTTCTCTCACAATGCTTTGTAAGACACCGTTCTTCTGGCTGTACTCATGTTAGGAGGCTGTCTCCTTTTTCATTTGGGAGTGGACTTTTTTTTTTATTAGTCTAACTGTTGGAAACTCTTGGAAATAATAATTACTATGTTCTTCTTATTTAACCATGACCACTTGATTTAACTGCTGCGTTTGATACAGTGCACCATGAAATCCTGATCTCTCATTTGGAGCGGTGGGTGGGCATCAAGGGCATAGCGCTCTAATGGTTCAAGTCCTACTTGGAAGGTTGGACTTTCTGTGTCAGCAGTGGTGACTCTAAGTCCTCCTCTGCTCCTCTCTCTTGTGAGGTCCAACAAGGTTCAGTTTCAGGCCCTCTTCTCTTCTCTCTATATTTGCTCCCACTTGGTTCTATAATTAGGAAGCACGGCATATCATTCCACTGTTACACGGATAATAGCCAGATTTATGTCCCCCTTAAAAAGAATGACACTGTCAGAACGCTACTTGACTGTCTTGATGACATAAAGGCCTGGATGGAAGAATGCTGTTTTACGCTAGAAATGTGTCTTTCTAACGAAAAAATTATAACACTGTTTATTTAATTTCTATTTTCGTTGTGTTGTATTTATTTGTCAGTTTTGTTTGAAATTAGTTTCTTTGTTCTTATTGTATTGCTGAATATTTACTTGTTTTATGGAATTATTTTGAAGACTTTTTTCTTACATTAGTTAACCTAGTATTACATTTTGCTGAAGTATCGATAATTGTGGAATTTTACTGATATTTAAAATGAATCATATTGTGAAAAAGACTACCATGGTAACTGACTAGTATAAGTGAGTTTAAGTTCCCTCTCTTTCAGAAACTGGATTAACTTACCCAGCTTTATCGGGTTTGACATACTTCCCATTCAAGAGGTTCCTCGTATTGCGTATGGGAAAAACTCCTTTTCTCAAGAATATGAAGCAAAACTTTATTAATAAAGGTATCCATGTAAAAAGCAGTGCAGGTGCAAGGCAATAGCCAGGCGCGAGGCGCGCTCTGATTGGATGGGCCGCGGCAACTGCAGGAACCTATGGTGAGGCGGCTGAGAGGAACGAACCAATGGGGGGTGCTCCAGAGAGCCCGCCAGAAAAGGGGGCTTATATTAGCATACAGGTGGCTATAAAAGACCCAGATTCTCTGATACATAGGTGTCAGATTTTATCTCCTTCAGCGACACATTCGCTGACCTCTGGAAGAAGAAGCAACCGCCGTCGAAGTAAGCATCCAGCGGAACCCGCAGCAGTGAGGACGCCGGATTTCTCCGCCTTCATCTCTGCCGTTCCAGCTATGCCATCCGGCGCCTAATCCTTTCCCTTTTCTAAAAGAGCGTGAGGCGTTGTTCCAAATGCCTCGCATTTCCTGCGGCTCGTGCAGAGCACCTCTCTCCAATGGCGACCGTCACATCATCTGCGTGACGTGTCTTGGACGGGTCCACATGCAGCTCACGCTCTCCAGAGGCTGCTGCTCCGAATGCGACGAGATGGCGCTGCAGACCCAACGGGCTTGCCTCGCCACCTTCGACCCAGTCCCGCCCTCAGCCCCTGGACCGCGCCGAAAGAAGCGTCGCGACCAGAGGCCACCTGAGCGACAGGGCGACTGCACGCCGGATGTTTCCCCGTGTGCCTCGCCCTTGCCATTCACCTTCACCCAGAAAGGACAGCGCCCCTCCTCAGCAGCGGCCTGTTCAGTATCCTTCGGTGGACCGTCGCCAGAGGAGGAAGAAGACAGCCTCTTGACAGCCGCGTCCGGCAGCGAGTGGTCAGAGTCTGTCTCGGAGCCCCCCGTTTCGACACAGACTGCCACGAGCTCCAAGACCAGCACTGACGCGGACCTTATCCGCGTGCTCACGAAGGCTGTGGGAGACCCCCAGCCCGAAGAGCCAGCACACAGCAGACTGGATGAGTGGTTCCTCGAAAGCCGCCGCTTCTCTTCTCCTCAGAAGCCCGCGCCTTTCTTTCCCAAAGTTCATGACGAACTAACGAAGACATGGAAGTCACCCTATTCTGCTCGTGCTAAGTCTTCGTTTTCCTCAACGCTCTCGACTGTCGACGGCGCGAAGGAAAAAGGATACAAGTCTCTTTCCCCCCTCGAAGAGGCCGTCGCCGCGCACCTCTGCCCGCCCTCCTCCAGAGGATGGCAGGCCAGGGTGCAGCCCTCCAAGCCCTGCTGCACCACTTCAGTTCTCGCCGGCCGAGCATTCGCCTCCGCTGGCCAGGCTGCCTCGGCTCTTCACACAACTGCTGTCCTTCAAGTGTTCCAGGCCAGACTTCTCCGCTCCTTGGACGAGTCTGTCCCCGACCTTCACAGCGTGACGGACTTAGCCCTTCGTGCTACTAAAGCCACCGCGCAAGCCATTGGGAAGAACATGGCGAACTTGATGGTTTTAGAACGGCACCTTTGGCTGAATTTGACCGAAATGAAGGACGTGGACAAAGTCTCCTTCCTGGACGCCCCCATCTCTGCCGCGGGTCTCTTCGGTCCATCGGTGGTCGGATTCGCGGAACGCTTTACCGAAGCGCAAAAAGCCTCTCAGGCCATGAGACACTTTTTACCAAAGCGCTCCAGCTCTTCAGGCCGTCAAGATAGGGCTCCGCCCTCTCAGCCCGCTAAGCCGGCTCCATCATCTTCTCAGCCTCGCTCGACTTCCAGAATGCGCCAACGTTCCCGCTCTACGAACCACAGCAGACAACCCGAACGCCGGGGACCTTGACCCAAGCTTGTGTTGAACCCTGAGCCTCCGAAGCCGTCTTAGCCACACAAAGAAAGAGAAGATGGCCAGGTCCCACCTCGGCCGGACCCCCATCTCCCCCTCCCGGTCTCCCAGTTCCCTGCACCCAGGTGACTGCCGACCTCAACTTTGCAGCCAACGAGCCCGTTGTCAAACGCACTCGCCTGCACACAAACGCCGTTATCACAGCGACCCAAATAAATCTCAAAAAGCAACATGACATCATGACATTGCGTAAACATACACGCCACTTTCTAAAGGTAAGTGGCGTGTTATTTATACGCATTTTGAGCTATCCGCGTGTATGTCTATGCCGTGTGATTCCGCGTGTATGTCTACGCCCAAACAAACCATCATCTCTGCGTGTATGTCTACGCCGTGTGATTCCGCCAACCTGATCTGACAGAATATTTATAGCCTAATTTTATATTTTGGAGCAACTAACTCCACTCCTACCCTAAACCTACCCACTCTCAACAATATAAAACACGTAACAGGCAAAAATGTACAGTCACATGTATTTATTGCAAAAACGGACCAAAAAACAGTATAAAAGTATTAACTCATGTTTCATTCCTTCTGAAGTCATACGATATCTTCATGTGAAGAACAGAGTTGATATTATTGTTTTAGTCGTTGAAATGTTGATCGCGCCCCTTTGTGAACAGAACACACACGCACTCGATTTCTGTCTGATTCAAATGATACACGCGAGACGACAATGATGAGAATGACGCAATCGGTCACGAGACACACGAGAGCCAATGGCATTTTACAATCAAAGCTGACGTAATGACGCAATTAGTCACGAGACACACGACAGCCAATACTGTCAAAGCTGACCTGACGTTTCTTCCGGTGGCAATATTTGAAATGTATTATTAATCTTTGGCGGATGGACTCGACGTTACTGTTCGCTTTTGGGGATTTTCTTCACACAAATCAATCATTTGGCCTCGGAACACTTGGAGTATTTGTACTTTCTGAAAAAATTGTGCCTGCAGTCGTATCTGCCTATTATCCTGTTTTTTATAATACACAAATGGGTAGGTTTAGGGAAGAGTTTGAGTTATGCGTTCAAAATGTGTCTGAATATGTGTGTGTCCACAAGGTAAATGGATTAATAAACATACTGTAAGGCCGCCCAAATCGTCCCAATGGAGGCCAACGATCGGCGGGTGAAGGTCGCTGCGCGTTCGTCTTTTCAGCGGGGCAAAAGGGATTTTATTCCAATCCCTCGTTTATCTGACTCCATTTAATGATAATTTAGAATTTAGGTTTAGAATGCCAATTGGTTATTTGGTCATTCATATTTAATAGTTTAACTACACATTTAATTATTCCGTTTAACCCTTTGTTGAAATTATACCCAACCTGAATAATTCCAGAGCAAGTCAGAATCAATCAAAGTGTAACAATTTATTTACAGTCAGGTAAATGTATAAAGCCAATTACATAGTCAATTCAAAGGTAATCCATATAACATCAAATACTCTGAAGTAAAGAATGAAATATATACCTGACTTCTGAAAACTACATAATGCTGGCTATCTTGAGACATCCAACATTACGGGCTGACCGGTTTAAAGTGTCAAGCCCTGAGCTCTTTGTAACATTCCTTTAAATACCCAGAAACAAATGCACAAACTCTTTGAAGTGTAAACACGAGTTCACAATGGGAATTTGCATTGATCAAGACTTGTATTGATCCAAAGGCCAAATGGTTTAAAGCCACACCCACCAAACTAAGACAAGATATCTTTAAACTCTTAAAACATTGATTATCTTTTGGTTAACTTCTGTGAGGATGAGATCTTTGTACCAGTCGCACTGAGACATTTCAAACGATATCAAACACATATAATACTCAATCGTGTGGATTGACATTGTAATATAGAGATTCTGGATGCATTTTCAGTGATCTCAGCATGAGAGAGGGAATGAATTGGGGGAGAGGGAGTCAATAGGGAAAGATGTAGATTAGCTGATATTGAGGTGAGACTTGCGTCTCCATTGGTGTGTGAGGGACAGTTCAGATGTTAATTTCCTTTATTTTCTCAGAGAGCCCTTGCTCTTCATTCAGACATTTCGGCATCTACTAGTTTTTTCAGTCTTACAATACTAAATTATGTTTTTTTTGAAAATGTAAAAATGCAGAATGTTTCTTGTGATGGGTAGGTTTAGGGGCTGTGTGTGTGTGTGATGGGTAGGTTTAGGGGCTGTGTGTGTGTGATGGGTAGGTTTAGGGGTAGGGGCAGTGTAGGGGGGTAGAAAGAAACGGCGTTGATAAACACGCTAAAAAGCGATTATGCGTCTTTATAGCACGCCAAAATGGCATACGAATTGGCGTGTCATACATACGCCATTTCATGAGATCAGTCTGCAAAAAGAGCTTTTTCTCTGTAGTAAATGTGCCCACTTCTCAGTATGCACTCCTACACTCACATACCCCTTTCACTCATGCTATAAATGTTCCGGCGCCCACTGCACAGTGCATGCCGCCACACACAAGCACTTCCCCCCCTGTGTCACAAACACAAAATGGCCGTGCTACCAAGTTCCCTCCAGTAGGCAACCTTTACTCGCGCCAGCTCCAACCACTATCATTTCGGGCTCAGTCCTGGCAGGCCATCCCCGGCAAATCGAGTTGGGTTGTGAACACAATAAAATCGGATTACTCGCTACAGTTTGCTCGCAGGCCCCCGCGCTTTCGCACCGTGGTCAAACACAGCCCCATGGCCCGTTCCGCTGAGGAAAGACCTCCTCACGCAGGCGAAGGGCAAAATCTGGTATCCCAGTCCCGAGCTATGGGCCCTCCAAGTTTGGCCCATCAACGGGTATCCGGAAACCTCTCTGACAGAGTTATGAACACTATTTCGGAAGCTAGAGCCCCCGCGATCAGGCTCTATTCTTTGAAATGGTCGGTGTTTTCAAACTGGTGTGCTGCGCGAGACAACGACGCACACTCATGCGAAGTGGCAGAAGTGCTTGCTTTTCTCCAAGAACTAATGGACGCAGCCGTTCCCCCTCCACACTTAAAGTTTATGTCGCCGCCATAGCATCTAACCACACTCAGATCGCGGGACATTCACTAGGGAAAAGTGAGCTCATTATACGTTTTCTTAAAGGAGCCAGGAGATTGAACCCGCATCGCCCTCCCTCGGTCCCTATTTGGGACCCCGGCGTGGTTTTGGAAGCCATGAAGGGTCCCCCCTTTAAGCCGCTTCAGACCACGAGCTTAAAGCTCTTATCACTCAAAATCGCGTTTCTGCTGGCTTTATCCTTGGTTAAGCAAGTGAGTGACTTACATGCACTCTCACTGTCCTGTCTCCAGTTCGGGCCCAACAACTCCAAGGTTGTGCTCAAACCCAGACATGGTTTTATACCCAAAGTGCTATCAACCCCTTTCAGAGCACAGATTATTACACTACTTCCATAACCCGCGTCTCTGGGGGAACAGGACACGAACCTACTCTGCCGGTCAGAGCATTGGCATTGTACTTAGAGCGCTCCTCCCTCTTCAGGCAGTCAGACCAGCTCTTCGTTTGCTTCGGTGGCCGCACAAAAGGTTGTGCTGTCACCAAGCAAAGTCTCTCTCACTGGATAGTGGATGCTATTTCGCTAGCATACAGGTCTAAGGACCTAACATGCCCGATAGGTATTAAAGCCCACTCTACTAGAGGGATGGCCTCATCTTGGGCTTGGTCACGTAGCATTTCCATGGAAGATATCAGTGCGGCAGCGGGCTGGGCCTCTCCGTCCACTTTTACCATCAGATTTTATAACTTGGAGGTCCCAGCTTTACAAGCAGGTCTTCTCTCTGTCTAAGGATCATCTTATCGCTTACTGTTCTTGGCCTATACACAAGTAGTCCCCAAGCACCATTCATTCTGCTATAAGATCCGACTATGTCTGATCAGGTGTTTAAATGAACCGACTCAGTCTGTTCGACTCTTCAAATGAACCGACTCTTTGGTTTTTTTCCTCCCTTTTGAAGCCCGCCTATGTCGGTCTCTCTGGACGTCGGTTGACACATTCTAAGGGAATAATGGGTCAGTCAGCACACACAGCGTTTTACATTGTGTTCCCATACGCAATACGAGGAACCTCTCGATAAGGGAGCGTACTCGGTTACTTTCGTAACCTCGGTTCCATGAGAGAGGGAAAGAGTATTGCGTTCTGCGCCGTGTTCGTGCTTCTCAGGTAACGCTTCAGTCGATTTTTAAACCTGACACCTGTGGCGAATCAGGGTCTTTTATAGCCACCTGTATGCTAATATAAGCTCCCTTTTACGGCGGGCTCTCTGGAGCGCCCCCATTGGTTCGTTCCTCTCAGCCACCTCACCATAGGTTCCTGCAGTTGCCGCGGCCCGGCCAATCAGAGTGCGCCTTGTGCTTGGCTATTGCCGTGCAGCTGCACTGCGCTTTACATGGATACCTAAAGTTTTGCTTCATATTCTAAAGATAAGGAGTTTTTCCCATACGCAATACTCGTTCCCTCTCTCAGGGAACTGAGGTTACGAAAGTAACCGAGTACGTTTTCCTCATTTCAGGGCTTACTCTAGTTTTTACTTAACCTCCTTTATAAAACGGGCCCCAGGACAAGTGTTTGTTTGTAGAATGCTGATCATATTGCTGACATTTTGTCTATATTCTAGTTACACAATAAAAGAAATTGAAGGCCTCCAATATTTGAAAATGCACAATGAGGAATGATATTCCAGAAAGGTTCAGGTCAATAAATAATGGAATAGCATATTAAATTAATGAAAGTATCCTTCAGGTTAAACACGCTAATGTAAATATAAAAATAAATTGTGTTTGTTTCATGTTTAAGAAATGACATGAATAGACACTTTTTTTCTCACTGGAATTCCTCCACCGTTAGTAATATTTTAAAACAATATTCAAAAGAAATAAATAGTACATTATTAAATACAGTTAACTACATAAAGCTGGTGGTTAGGGGACTCCTGCCTGGAATGTTTTTGAAGCTTGAAAAGAGGTCCGAAACCAGCACGTCCCTGTTACTGTTACCAAGGACAGCAAAGGTGATATCATTCTTCTAGTACTTGTTATCCTTAGACTTTGAGGCACCTAGAGGGCGTATTACAGAAAGATCCTAAATTTAGAATTTCTGCACAGCTCACTGAACTGATGCAGTGTGCACCTGTTGTGTGCTTCAGTGCTGTCTGTGTTATGCACACAGCACACACATTACACCACTGAGAATGAACATTGTGGAAACTGGGTTAAAAACAATCCAAGTTGGGTTGAAAATGGACAAACTCAGAAATTGGGTTGTTTGAACCCATTGAATGGACCCATTCAAACAACCCAGTTTCAGGATTTGTCCATTTTCAACCCAACTCGACCCAGCATTTTTTAGAGTGTGGTTATATATATATATATATATATATATATATATATATATATATATATATATATATATATATATATATATATATATATACAGTCTTGTTCAAAATAATAGCAGTACAATGTGACTAACCAGAATAATCAAGGTTTTTCGTATATTTTTTATTGCTACGTGGCAAACAAGTTACCAGTAGGTTCAGTAGATTCTCAGAAAACAAATGAGACCCAGCATTCATGATATGCACGCTCTTAAGGCTGTGCAATTGGGCAATTAGTTGAATTAGTTGAAAGGGGTGTGTTCAAAAAAATAGCAGTGTGGCATTCAATCACTGAGGTCATCAATTTTGTGAAGAAACAGGTGTGAATCAGGTGGCCCCTATTTAAGGATGAAGCCAACACTTGTTGAACATGCATTTGAAAGCTGAGAAAAATGGGTCGTTCAAGACATTGTTCAGAAAAACAGCGTACTTTGATTAAAAAGTTGATTAGAGAGGGGAAAACCTATAAAGAGGTGCAAAAAATGATAGGCTGTTCAGCTAAAATGATCTCCAATGCCTTAAAATGGAGAGCAAAACCAGAGAGACGTGGAAGAAAACGGAAGACAACCATCAAAATGGATAGAAGAATAACCAGAATGGCAAAGGCTCAGCCAATGATCACCTCCAGGATGATCAAAGACAGTCTGGAGTTACCTGTAAGTACTGTGACAGTTAGAAGACGTCTGTGTGAAGCTAATCTATTTTCAAGAATCCCCCGCAAAGTCCCTCTGTTAAAAAAAAGGCATGTGCAGAAGAGGTTACAATTTGCCAAAGAACACATCAACTGGCCTAAAGAGAAATGGAGGAACATTTTGTGGACTGATGAGAGTAAAATTGTTCTTTTTGGGTCCAAGGGCCACAGGCAGTTTGTGAGACGACCCCCAAACTCTGAATTCAAGCCACAGTACACAGTGAAGACAGTGAAGCATGGAGATGCAAGCATCATGATATGGGCATGTTTCTCCTACTATGGTGTTGGGCCTATTTATCGCATACCAGGGATCATGGATCAGTTTGCATATGTTAAAATACTTGAAGAGGTCATGTTGCCCTATGCTGAAGAGGACATGCCCTTGAAACGGTTGTTTCAACAAGACAATGACCCAAAACACACTAGTAAACGGGCAAAGTCTTGGTTCCAAACCAACAAAATTAATGTTATGGAGTGGCCAGCCCAATCTCCAGACCTTAATCCAATTGAGAACTTGTGGGGTGATATCAAAAATGCTGTTTCTGAAGCAAAACCAAGAAATGTGAATGAATTGTGGAATGTTGTTAAAGAATCATGGAGTGGAATAACAGCTGAGAGGTGCCACAAGTTGGTTGACTCCATGCCACACAGATGTCAAGCAGTTTTAAAAAACTGTGGTCATACAACTAAATATTAGTTTAGTGATTCACAGGATTGCTAAATCCCAGAAAGAAAAAAAATGTTTGTACAAAATAGTTTTGAGTTTGTACAGTCAAAGGTAGACACTGCTATTTTTTTGAACACACCCCTTTCAACTAATTGCCCAATTGCACAGCCTTAAGAGCGTGCATATCATGAATGCTGGGTCTTGTTTGTTTTCTGACAATCTACTGAACCTACTGGTAACTTGTTTGCCACGTAGCAATAAAAAATATACTAAAAACCTTGATTATTCTGGTTAGTCACATTGTACTGCTATTATTTTGAACAAGACTGTATATAATAAATATTAGATGGAACAGCATTTTAGCGAGAACTTTTAACATTTTTGCCTTTTCTTAGCATAATACAAAATCATGTCAAATATATGGGGGAAATTGTGCATGGGGGAAAACATACAAAAAAATAAAGCAAGTGTAGGAAATTGATTCGGTTCAAATAACTCAAAGGGGTATTGAATTACAGTGAAAAGGAACCATGATACATATAAAAGGATTCAAAATTAATATTTAAAGGGGGGGTTAAATGCTGTTTCATCCATACTGAGCTTTTTACACTGTTAAAGACTTGGATTCCCATCCTAAACATAGACAAAGTTTCAAAAACTAATGTTGGACGTTTGATAGAGTATTTCTGTGTTAAAAATACTCCTTCCGGTTTCTCACTAGTTTCAGAGAGTTTTTTTCAAGTATGGGTCGACTTGACGTTAATAGAACGGAAGGTCCTTGTATGGGCCGTACGGGCTCTTCTCCCGCTAGGGTGCGCGCGCGTGACTAGAGGGAGAGAGGAAATGCACGGCCGTAAACACTCTCAGCTGCAGATCCAGTCGTCCGTGAACACTAATGTCGGTTATAGTCCGCGCTGTGCTCCACTTCATTCCTCCACTTTGACATTAAGCGACTTCAACGCTTCAGCACTGCATTCCGGGAAGGTAGCGCTGCATTTGAACCGATTTGAACGCAGAAATGCTTCAGTCGCATCGCAAAGTGGATCTCCACACTCCAAGAAGTGTGTTTTTGACGGAGCCGTCCCAGCGATAAAGGTTCGGTCCTGCTTTGGAAGCAGCCGGTGAGTAAAACTGCTTCAAATGTCTATGCTGTTGCTTATCGTGGCGTGAGTAAACATCAGTAAACGACACGATCGCGTGCTTCGTCATTCAAATGCGCTAACGGACTCCATTGTTGTTCTATGTTTAACGTTACACTAGTCTGACGTGCAAAACCGTTTTGCTTGCTACTAAGGTTTGGTCGCATACAATAGTCCATAAACCGAATCATGTCCTCATAAAGTAACGACAAATGTTGACAGGCCACTATACAGTACATACCACAGAGACGGATGTCCTGCTGTTGCCTTTTCTATTTCAGCCTCCGAATTAGATTCTGGATCATATCTATTAGCTGAGATCGATAGCAAAGGTTTCTCCACGCTTGAGGACGTCACCGTTTTGCACATTGGTCATTCTTTAGCTCCGCCCACACGATACGCCTCCAGGCGCTCGTTTTTTTCCGGAAAGACTCGGTACAGCCCATATTTCTTTACAAATATAATAAAACTAAAGACTTTTCGGAGATATGTAGGATGCAATACTACTCTATAGGTACTCAAGATTGACATGAGATTGACTGAAAGTGAGTGTTTCACCCCCCCTTTAACACTTTATCAACTATTCGTCCAGCGATACGTTGAAATTAGAGTACATTATCAATCTTGAATCGGGATATTACCCGTTACAATGGCAATAATTTCAATTTTATGTACACTTTTTTTAGCTTAGGTAAAACAATCGATCTGTTTGAGGCAGTAACTTATAAACACATAGCCAAAGACACTTGTATATATGAAAAGGATAAACAAAAGTTTATTTGACTATTCTAAACACACAAAAACTAACAAAAACACACATTCATACAGTTACTGGGAAAGGGATGTTTGTTAATGGAAAAGAGTGAAGTCCCAATGATTTCTTAGCCACAACCTGAGAATCAATATACTAGCAGGTCAACCTTAGTTTGTTCGTTTGAATGCTCTTACGAGCATGGGTTCCTCTTAGCATGGCGTTGCTCGGCTGGTGGTCAGTTGTTGTGGTCAGAGGGACAAATAGTTGGTTTTGCAGGGTGAAAAGCCGGATCCTGGATGGCGTTAGCTGGTTGCTACGCGTTGGGCATCTCTGTGGTGCCACTGCGCAGACTCCAGGAAGGTTTCTACAGCGAGGTTCAGACGGAGTTTTAGAGTGTGGTGATGATGAAGAGCTCTGGGTAGCTCCGAGGACGCTGTGTGCAGGCAGGAAAGGCCCGCACAATCAAAGCAGAAGTCACTGCAAAACCATGGCAGTCAGTAAAGCACGAAGCAAAACAAAAAGCAAAGATATATTGTTGGCCCGGGAGTTTTAAATTGGCCCCAAGGTCCCTCCTTGTGGGCGTCTCCGGCCAATGAGATATTGTTGTGGGCGGGTGCCCACATCTCCTGTTCGTGCATATCATTATTGTAATGTCTGATTAAACACTTTTAAGGACCCAACTTTCCTATTGTGATCACAGTACATTTTACACAAATTTACCTTGCATCAAAACGACGAATCATTTATCCATGGTATAGACATCAAACAGCTTGCTATTCCCATGATGGGAGTAGGAGATAGTAAAGATTCATATGTAATACGTCTCGCATACAGAGAAACTTTACAAGTTACATGAAAATATACATAATACCTTAGTATATGATTAAGTCGCCGTTGGGTGGATTAATTCATGTTATTGAATCTATGGTTTAAGTTTACTTCTCATGTCTGAATTGGTGTGAGGTCTTTGTGTGATGTTCAAAGAGCCTTTAGAATGTGCGGGTCGAGGAAAGAGGGGCACGACGAGGTGTCTTTATAGTGTCTTGTTTGATTCTGGGCGATTTGAATTTATGCCTGTCGGTGATAAATGAGTTCCTTCTTCGTGAGGTTCTACCTGCTGTTATGCTTGTAGAACAAAGAGGAAACACGTCATGTTACTCATCTTGTCCTTATGCTGGTTTTTAGATAACACAGATAAAGGGGGAGAGATGCTGTCTCTGGGCCAGTTGGGGCATCCTTGATTAGTTTTACGATCGGTTCAGGTTTCGGAGAGGGGGTCTCTGGAATGCTTTGTTGTGTCGGCTCACTGGAATATACATATTCCTACACAAGCATAGCTTTTCGGCAAAAAAACTATTTTGCCTATATTACAATGATGTAGGAATTGTGGGCGCAGACACAAATTAATCTTCCAAATGATTAGATCAAACATAATTTCGCACATAAAAACAGATCAACATTCCAGACCAACAGCTTGTGGCCATTAAGGACATGGGCTCCAATCAGTCTAGGCCAACAAACAAACAAACACTTTATGGCCTCGCGAGACATCAAGACAGATCAAGATTAACGGGCAGAGGTTGGGGTGTTTTTGAGTCTTAATTTTGCCATAACTTTCTCTGTGTTTCAGCAAATGCAAATGATTTTTGGTGACAAATCTTATTTTTACACATATTTTGGGAAAATGATTTCAAAATGTTCACAAACTAAACGATACACTGTGGGCAAATTCACGACCCTTTCGTTTTTGTTTGGTAACCATGGCGATTTCAGTTAGAACAATATTTAGGACCACCTTTGAAAAGGGCTGTGGCATCAGAGAAGTTACTCTAATAAGGTATTTAGATGACCCTTATGAAGCATAATCAGTGTATGATTATGCATAAATAACTAATTTTATGGAACTTTTGTCCGTTTTGAAAACCAAATCCAAAAGATAAAACATTTGAGATGGATTACATTAAATACAACCAAAAACAATGCAAGTTTATTCATGTTTTCTAATTAGGTAATTGTAATTTGATGACATTTTTTTTTTTAAATAAAGTGTCATTCAGTTCCTGTTTATTGTCAGACATTGTAAATACATTTCTACTCTTCCATTTTCAGTGTTCCATGTAGGCTACATAAAATGTGTCACTGCCAAAGCAACAGTTTGTTCAACAGATCAGGTTTCGGCTACAACAGAAAAGTATAAAGATTGCTGAATTTCACTGAAATAAAAGAAACGTTTGTGTTATGAAATTCCGCACAAAGCCATGGTAGGTCAGAAGTCAAAATTAAATGAAGAACGGTAGTCTCTCTCCCATTTCTTGTCTCTCTCTTCTTTCCTCTTCAGTTGTTTGGCACTGAGCGTTGTTTCTCTCTCCTTTCTGAGTCTTTTTTCTTTATGCATGTGTTGCACTGCCTGAGGATCTTTGGCCTTGAAGTGAGTGACTTTAGGCTGCGGGGGCACACCATATCCCAGTCCCGCCTGATCTCTCTTTAGAACTGTGCTTACTGGGTTTTTGCGGCCGGAATGGACAGGTCCAAGACCAGAGGAGGGGTCCCACCCCAAACGGAGCATCATTTTATAGCTAGTGCTGGAAGAGGGCAGGCAGTATTGAGGGGTGGCTGGGGGTCGGAGCTCACTGAACTGATGCAGTGTGGACCTGTTGTGTGCTTCAGTGCTGTCTGTGTAATGGACAGCACACACATTACACCACTGAGAATGAACACTGTGGAAACAAACACACAAGTATAAATAGGTATATCAAAACCATATTAGATGGGTCAGCATTTTAGTGAGAACGTTTAATATTTTTGCCTTTTCTTAACATAATGGAGAATCATGTCAAATATATGGGGGAAATTAAACATGGGGGAAAATATAAAAAAATAAATAAAGCAAGTATAATATTTCGTTAAAAATACTTATTTTGCCTATATTACAATGATGTAGGAATTGTGGGCGCAGACACATATTAATCTTCCAAATGATTAGTTCAAACATAATTTCGCACATAAAAACAGATCAACATTCCAGACCAACAGCTTGTGGCCATTAACAAAAATGGGCTCCAATCAGTCTAGGCCAACGAACAAACAAACACTTTATGGCCTCGCGAGACATCAAGACAGATCAAGATTAACGGGCAGAGGTTGTTTGATCTCCCCAGGACAGATAAAGAGCTTAAACAAATCTTCTTCTCATCAACCTTTGAATCAATTCTCATTGACAGAGTTAAAATCCACAGGACAAATCCACAGCAACTGTTTTCACACACAAATGCACCGAATCATTGATTGTCGGACTTTAAATCAAAACATCCTTCTACTGCATAATTCTATATCACGTATTTAAACAATATATATGACCAATATGCTTAGACTCCCTCGCAATTCTGTAACTATTGAATAAGTGAACGGAAGCAAACCTTTCTTGGTACCTTTTTGTTTCTTTGTTTACATTTATACTTGTTTAGAATAAATCATGTTCTTACAATAAGAAATTGTGTCAAGATTTACTCTCTACTTAGAGCAGGGAAGTTGGGAGACAAGAGATAAGATCAATGTTGTAAACAGTCAACCCTGAACCAAGGTCAGAATCTAAGAATTATCCATTCATCCTGAAAGGGCCTGATTGGTCAGAATCCATCTAAGATGGGAGTTTTAATCTCAGAACATAAACAAAGAGTTCAGTTCGAGTTGAGTCATTTCAAGTGGTTCAAATGCAAATGGAGCAGTTGAAATGGAGTCCAGAAAGAAGCTGGAGAACTCCAAGGATAGACGATCAGATGATCGTGGCAAACCCAGATTTGAGTTAATTGGTTAAATTCATTCAAGCCATCTACAACTCTCTCACCTCACTTTTTTGTCTTTTACTTTAAAGGGTTAGTTCAGTTCAGTACCTTTCTGTTCCTCTATTGAATGGATGTACGGCATACTGTCCCCTACCATTTTAAAAAATATATAAATAATCACATTTATATCAGGCAGCTCAGTAGAGCCGTTTTTTCCTATGTTGCCATGGTTGCGTCAGCAGTTAAAGGGGTCGCACACCAGACGTGAAGCTCAGCTCCGCGTGCATCTCAGGTATCTCACACCGGACGCACAGATACATGCAAGCTCAGTTTTAAAACGAATTCTGACAGAAGAACTGCACGATGGGTGTAGCACAGGGTTAAATAAGAATGTATGTAAATGGACGATTTAAGGGAAATATAATATAATTTAAAAAATCGTGCAGCTCGTGACGTGTCCGTTTTTATTGCGGCTCCCATGTTAACGTGTAAGTTGCACACCGTTCCGTCTTTACGTTCAACTCAGCTCAGCCTTTTGAAATGTTATTTAAGGTTATTTACGTTTTTCTGGATTTAAAGGAACAGTTCAAATAAAGAGAAAATGTTTCTTGCACTTTTTTTTAATTTTTCCAACACTGGTGGCACTTTATTTTTACCTGTTTGTGTTTCTGGATAACATTGCTAATTTTTTTACCAGTGCAATTTGAAGCACAGAGAGAGCAGTGCTGAAGATAGCCTACACAGTTAGATAAAGACTATACATGTGAATGAACATAAAATGATGTTATGAGATTTCTGTTTTGTTTTTTAACCAGAAGGGTTTGTGTTCATTGATTGTTACTGTTTATCACAGTTCAGCAGAAAAAGCACTTTAGTTGCTAGTAATGTTGAAATTAATGTATTTTCAGTACAGATTTAGAGATGAAAGCATTTTTTCATTCATCACTTTTTGTCAAACATGGCTACTGGTTGAATTAGATATTTTGTACCAACGCAACTTAAAGGTCCACTGAAATCAAAATTTAAGTTTTTTAGCTTTTAGTATGAATGTGTTAGCCTTAAAGTTATGAATAAGCTGGAATGTTCCAAAACTATGACAAAATTTGCATTTAGGAGATATAAGCATTCAAAATGTCTCCCACTTCCGCTAAAACGAATCTCCGATTTTGGTGGAAAAAAAAAAAAAAAAAACGCAGACTTCACTTTCTCGTCAAATCTTCTATCCAATCAGAATGCGCTCTAGAATCTAAAGCCTGCTCCCTACACTGCTGAAGCTGAAATCGGTCAGTTAACACACATTTACTAATTTCTACATGGTGAAAGGCACATAGCACACTATATATGTGATAGGAAACGATTCAGTGTAAATATGCTTTCATTTGAGGCAAATAAAGTCTGTTTTCACGTTAGTTTTACATTCCGCAGCAGTGCACACCCCAAAGGCTCTGGTCTAAATTTAGACTACAGACACGAGAGCGCAGCGCGGATCATATGCGCGAGTCCGCTCAGACAACAAACATATCGTCCAATTTGAATTCTGCACAAAATGCTGCATTTCAAAGCGATATGGAGGAGATTATGATGGTAAACAGTGTTAAAGGAAACTGGCTTTACCAAACAGAGAGAGAAGGTCCGCTCTTGCGCACTAGTCAAACTGTATATTAATGAAACGCTATTGGCTGTTTCAAAAAAGGGGAGGATCTGGAGCCGGAGCTAACAGCTGGAGCCGTTTCAGGGGAAATCACGTCAACACATTGAATAATGCGGCGCATTTCAAGGCACTTCAGTGGGCCTTTAAACAGAACAACCTCAAAATGAGATACATTTTCATTTTCATACATATCTCAGGTAATCCTGAGATACAAGGATTACTTATTGCTTTAACAATATGAAAATACATTTTTATCTATATGAGAACATACTATATTTTGTTCAATAAAGACACTTTTAAAAAATCTACACTGATTTCTTTAGTCTGGCAAAAAGACATCAATCATGTTTTTAGGTAGGCCTATATAATTGTCCGGACCTCGGCCAATGAGGAAGGTTTATTTACTGGACCCCAAGCAATTTTAGTTGAAGACCCCTGGTCTAGATGCTAAAAATGTTTTAAAATCCACGCGATTTACAAATGTGCAAAAAGAGATGCACAAATGTCCATCAACAAATGCACAGGAAGCGATTCACAAATGAATGCAACTTACGCAAGGCAGAGTTGTGTGTTTTTGACATAGAAATATATGTGTGGATTTTTTTGTTATTCACAAATGTCATTTTATTTATTTGTGAATCTAATTTATTTTTGTGAAACTCCTGCATATATTTGTGGATCTCATTCTATTGATTTGTAAAATTCTTTTTTTTTTTTGTGAATCGCTTTACGTTTATTTATTTATTATAACAATATATTTGTTTGGAATAAAGCAACAATAATACCCCCATAATTCCCCTGTGGTTCGAGATTTGGTGTACTATTTGTTGTAATTTGACCCATTTGTTTCCTTTTCCCCCCTTTATTTCCTTTGTACTAGACCTCATTTCCTCTCTTTGTCCTTTAACATTAGTTTCGGTGTGGGTATCTGAAATCACACCCAACCATGTCCTTTGAGTCCTTTCCTGAGGATGCGTTAAGTAAGTTCATCAGAATTGTAGAAACTTGTTGGTGTGTCTGATTAAAACACTGGAAAAAGTTCTACAAATTTGACAAACTTTGGATATTTAACATCTGATATCCATGTGTTAGGATGTGTTAATGGCTTAAGACCATCCTGTTCACTCTATCCATCATGATAATCCTGTCCTTCTATTGACATCTTTCAAGTGAATTTCCTGCCGGTATCTCCATGTGCTTTGGGTTGTGAAAAGAATTCAAGACTTAAGCATCCTGCTATCAATAAACTAAACTGTTTCCAGTGTTTTAATCAGACACACCACCAAGTTTCTACAATTCTGAAGAACTTTGGATATTTAAAGGTGCCCTAGAATGATTTGAAGCAATATGTTAAATTGTTCTCTGATATCTACATAGAGGTTATGTGGCTTATTTAAGGGAAAAAATTGTCCAGTTACAGTTTTACAGGTTCATTTACAACCCTATAAATTGTCCCTAGGATGTAATGCTCTGTTTTTGCCTTATTTGGAAGAGTCATGAATATTAATGTTGAGCTCTGCTCTGATTGGCTTATTTCAACAGCTCACAGCAGTTCAGTGAAGCGGCTTTTGAGTCCTAGCCATCCTGACACAACACAGACCGACTAAATGAAACTTTAAGCAAAACATCTCAAATGGAGATTGATAAAATGCAGCTTACTTGTTAATTGATGTTTTCAGATCATCCGCACGTGAGAAAGAGCTCGCGTTCGTGCGGTTGCCAGATTTCAGTAATTAAATCCCCCAAACAGAGCTTTTCTGTGAAGAGAAACCCATATACACTCCGTTTTTTACCTAAACATGTCCAATCTGGCAACCATATGCACGCAAGCTCTCTCGCGCGCACGGACGAACTGAAAACCCCAATAAACAAGTGAGCTGCATTTTATCAATCTCCTTCAGAGATGTTCTGCTTAAAGTGTGTCATTCAGCCTACATTTTAGATTTGTCTTTTTTCGTCAACGATATTGCATGTTTATATAACGTTAGTCACAATGTAGGCTAACGTTACGCAGTGACTGTGATGTAACGTTAGCTTAATCTGAAATACAAAGGCAAAAACATCATAGGAAACACCATACTTCAGTTCTCAAAATATAAATATATAACTTATATTTTTACTAAATGAATAGCCTTGTCAAATGACTATCATTTTAACTTATATGGTGGAAAAGGTGATGTTTGCTAGAAGGTTGTATTTTGTAATACAAAATAATATTACCCATTGTCATTAGACACACTATTTAGTTTTGTATGGTACTTGGTGTTTCCCATTCTTACTGTACTAGCATCCAGACAATGCTGTCTCTCTAACAAACTTTCAATTTAATCAGAAAATGTTTAAACAGTCAATAATAAAATCGCTACTTACTGCTTGCAGGAATATAGTTGCCACTTTCTTCAGTTTAAGATGCTGAGCGAAGCTTTCTTGAAATGGGCCGAACAAACGAACGATCTTGAATTAAATTGTTGTGGTATCGGATTGCAAAAATCAACCATGACTGTTGACATTTTTTATCTGTGGGAAGGATATGTAAAGTCTTCAGGTCTCCAGAACAGCCTGGAACATGAAGTGTGTCCATGCAAGTAACTTGTATCTGATGATTCGCTCCATTTCTGCCTGACAATGCACAGGTTTGGACAGATGCAAATGTTGAGTGCATATAAATGATCCCCAATGCTTGCGTCACGGTTGGCGTTATGTTGAGAAGCACTTTTTTTTCAGTGGAGTTTTGGATTCACAAGATTTACATAAGAAGTAGGAGGCAATGATGTTTGAGATTCACAGTATGTGATGTCCATGTACTGAACTCTTATTATTTCACCATGGCAAGGTTAATTCAATTTTTCATTCTAGGGCACCTTTAACATCTGATATCCAACACCAACCTTTCTCTCTCGTTGTGACAACTACCCTATACCACTCCCACACCATACACGTGTCAAAGTAGAGTAAGCAACTTTTCTCTTTTTACGAATATGAAGAGACACTCATGGGCGAGTGACGCATATATGCAAATACCCACTAGGTCTACAATATAAACACTTAAAATAGGCTTACCATAGTGAATCAGGGTAAGACAAACACTTTTTGGAAGAAGGAATGATGATGTATTGATTCATTATTTACATTTTGTTCATTTTGAACAAACAAAAAAAAGTTACATAGTGTACCTTTACACATAACATGGCATAGTTAACTGCTATATTTAAGTGTGAATTTACAAAGTTTACTGTAAAACATCTAACCTGTCTGTATTGTTTGTAGTAGGTGTGTTTGTAATCTCTGGGACACTGAACTGCTCCAGTTCTCTCACTACATCCTGGTGACCTGCCTGCAGGGCCAGGTCTCGAGCATCTTTGCCCTGAGAAAGAAAGAAAAAAAGGAGGAAATAAAAGAGATAATGTTCAGGAAATTACTTGCAAACTATTACATCAATAGCGTTTGAGGTAGCAAGACTACTTTCCATAAGGGATCATATCGGTTGACTGAATTAGTTTAGTTTAAAGACATACAACTCTTGTAAAGTAATTTTTATGAATAACAATGTATTGTGTAAATGCTTCACAGCCCTTGTGTTAAATGTTCACAATTTATCTTTTTGACATCCATTCAGTGGCATAAGAAGGGTTACTAGAATTAAATAAAACAAACTATTTAAAATATTATAACTGAAATAAAGATGAAATAAAATATAAATATACTACTAAAGGCTCGTTCACGATAACAAGCGACTAAACCAGGGTTGTCCAAACTCAGTTCTGGAGGGCAAAATTTAGCTCCAGCTTGCCTCACACTATATCTGCCTGGAAGCTTCCAAAATGCTTAGTAAGACCATGATTAGCTGGTTTAGGTGTGTTTAATTGGAATTGGACCTAAACTCCAGGAACAGGATTGGACATAGACACCCCTGGACTAAAATCCACACAAACCCATGAAAACATTCTGATTATTAACCACGTGCTGCAGTAATGTCATCGGCTGCTTTAAATGCTCGAGCTCTCTAAAGTTTGCTCGAGCTCTCTAAAGCACTTTAAAGGTGTTGATTCTGATTAGCTTGTCAATGCTTTTATAGTTCTGGGAAAATAAAAAATAAAATCTGAAAGTGATTGTAACTATATTACTGTTGACATCATTATAGCTGTGGTATTGACATTGTTTTTGTCATAGAAATAGAATTATTATATTTACAACAATTATATTTAGTTCACATCGCAAGTATTATCGTTGATGTGAACGGGTCTTAAAAGTACTGGTAGTGTTATAAAAGTCTGTGTTACAATACTAATTTGCTTTGTTTTTTCCCTTAATGAAGCCCATTTTCGATTTTTTTTTTTAAACATCTGAACCATCCAACTACAGCCAATTAAACACCTCCCAGAGATAATATCATAATTTTATTACTAAAATAATTATTACTTTTCTAATTAGTAATAATTAGGGTTACAAAGGGGCAGAAAACGTTCTGTAAATTTTCAGAAACTTTCTACAGCAAGTTAAGCTGGGGAATTTTGGCAATATTGTATAGGAATTAAAAGGGATTAATTGGAAATTTGGGATAATTTATATAAAACTTTATCATATACAAACATAAACATTTAGTTTGGTCATAAGCAGGCATGCATGCAAGCTAATACAAATTTTAAAAATATCATTTTTAACTGTACCCAGTATAATCATATAGTTTTGGGGATCTAATGGTTGTAGGTAACTGATGAAACTGGAGAACAGACTTCATACACTTTATCTCCTTGGGACCAGTTGCTTAACGACTAAAGAAGTTAAATTAGGTCTAAGATAAATGCTAGCAATAAGTTAGAAACAGATAGTTTTTTCCCTCTTTAATTATTTTGACACGGACTAGTTATACACAGTTAAACTGACCAGTAAGGTTCAGTCTTGTACTGTAGTGTGACTTTTTTCCTTCATCAGAAAAGTGTTTGAGCATGATGAATGATAGTATATACATTTTATTTTAAAGGGGCTACACATGGAATTCAGAAACACTTGTTTTTAGCGACACAGGGTGCCGTTAAATTAACTGCAGCCAGCAACTTTTTTTTACTTGTGCTCGCACACAAGCCATGGTGATGCAAACAAGCCTTGGGCCAAAACAGTGAGTGAAAGCGATTCACCAACATCACGTCGGCTTTCATAGACAACCTAGAAAGTGGGGGAAGTTCTATTTTTTTTTAAAGTTTTGTTACTAGCTGTATACACATTGGTAAAAAAAAGTGATTAATACATGAAAATTCATACATAAAGCCTTGTTAAATATGTATGATTTTATGACATTTTTGATACTATGTTGGGTTGCCACTCAACATCTGTGAAGAAGTGTGCTGTGTGCATGTGATTGAGGAATGTGCAGGGTAGAAATTCAACTGAATTTGCATTTAAAGGGATACAAATTTGCATTTAAAGGGATAAAAATTTGCATTTAAAGTTCACCCAAAAATGTATTTGTCCTTTAATCTAGTTGTTTTAAACAAGATTATGCTGCAAGATTACATTTAAATTCCCTGTCATAGGCTTACCTGCAATCTTGCAAATTTCCAGTTTGTTCCCTTAAAGGGTTAGTTCACCCAAAAATGAAATTGATGTCATTAATGACTCACCCTAATGTTGTTCCACACCCGTAAGACCTCCGTTCATCTTCGGAACACAGTTTAAGATATTTTATTATTTGTCTGAGAGCATATTCAAGTGTATGCACACTATACTGTCCATGTCCAGAAAGGGAATAAAAAAAATCATCAAAGCAGTCCATATGTGACATCAGTTAGTTAATTAGAATCTCTTGAAGCATTGAAAATGCATTTTGGTCCAAAAATCACAAAAACTACGACTTTATTCAGCATTGTCTTCTCTTCCTTGTTTGTGTTCAATCCTCAAATAAAGATTCAAACGGTTGTGATTCAGTGAATCGATCAATGATTCGGATCACTTGCCAAACTGCCAAACTGCTGAAATCATGTGACACTGGCAATCTGAATCATTGATCATTCACAACGTTATTTGAGGATTGCTGAATAAAGTCATAGTTTTTGTTATTTTTGGACCAAAATGTATTTCTGATGCTTCAAGAGATTCTAATTAACTATCTCATGTCACATATGGACTACTTTGATGATGTTTTTATTACCTTTCTGGACATGGACAAAATAGTGTGCATACACTTGGATATGCTCTCGGACTAAATATAAAATATCTTAAACTGTGTTCCGAAGATGATCATTAATGACATAAATTTCATTTTTGGGTTAACTAACCCTTTAAATTTCCATAAATTCCCTTTAATTTCCATATATTCCATATATTAATTCCCATGTAAAGTTTCCATCTTTGAAAATTCCTGCAATTTAGCAACCCAATAATAATGTGCACAAGCCTAGTTCCGGGGGCGTTAATGTGTGACTGATATTTGCATAATAATCACAATCAGATCAAATATTCAAAGTACTTTAGTTGTTAGATAGCTATAAAATCTGATCTATTTATCGCCACTTTACTATCAGTCAGCTAACAATATTTACAAATTATTAATAGGAAAAAAGCTAATAGTCCTTATATCCACCACACTGCTTTTCCAAAAAAAGGAAGAGGAAGAAATTTCTATCAGAATTGAATGTTATTCACCTGTTTGTCCACCACTCCCACCCAAGCAGCGCCGTGTTGCAGAAGCAGCCGAACAGCCTCTGTTTTTCCTGCCTTACTTGCACACATCACGCCCGTCCAGTAAAAATCATCACGGAAGTTGACATCACAGCCACGCTGCAAGAGGTCTCGCAAGGCCTGAATGTTGCCCTCCTGGGCACATCGGAGGAGTTTGTGTCCATCGCGCTCTGAGGTGCTGACCGGTTGAACATGTCTTTGTGCTTCTCTTCTTCTTCTTCGATTGGGTCCTCAAGTCAAAAGAAAATGGGTGATCATGATAAAACTTTAGATTAATGTATGATTTTAAATTTTGTAATAATTTTGATTCAATTTATTAAAAATAATAATCATACTGTATATGATTTTGAAAGGTAAAAGAACTGTATAGACCTTGTGCACCAGAGAAACAAGCACACAGCCACCTTTACAATTGTGTTGTTTAAATGTCCAGCTTTGCAATAACTTGCATATCTATAGTTCTATGGCATCGCTGTGGAGGAGTTATTAGCTAGTGAAGTGGATTTACTAATTGTAGAGTTAATGAAAGATATCATGAGCATTGTATATCTGAAGTGGATGTCTTAAATATCAATTGACCGGGAAGATCTTAAAACAAGCGGTTCATTTATCTATAAGATCTTAACTTAACTGAAGACAGAGCACAACGAGCACAGCGTTGAAAAGGGGTGGGGCTGCATAAGGTCTATAATGATAGTTTTATGAAAAAGGCAGGTTAGTAGAAGCCAGCAGGTGTGTGCCACTAATTATGGAAATACATTTACGACAAATATTAATGCGACTTTAAACATTTTTTGCAATCTATCTATGGAATCATACTTTGAGACTAGGGATGCACCGAAATGAAATTCTTGGCCGAAGCCGAAACCGAATAATAATGAAATGCTTGGCCGAAGACCGAAGGCCGAATACCGAACGCGGTGTTTCGCATTTTTTCCATTTATTTGGCAATTTTTTTTTACCATTACAATAATTAAATAGTAAAAATTTGCTTTTTACTATTTTGTGTTGCTTTTCAGAGAAATAAATCAAATAACAAAAATACAATTTCAAAATATTTATTTAACACTGAATTTTTTTAACATTCCAGCAGATATTATACAAACTAAGCACAACATAACTTAAAATAAATAATTAGTAAAATAAAAAATATATTTTTATTTGGCCATCTTAGAAGCCCCCCTTCTTGAATAGCCTATGTTAGGCCTATAACTGACTGCTGAAAGAATGTAACTCTGTATGTCTACAACAACTAATGTGCATTGAATAGTGCAAAAAATGTGGATGAACCCACAACAAATAAATAACTGTCCTAGACATAAGCCTACTTAGCCTACTTCTTCAGGAAAAGTGTCAGGTTCTTCTTTATGAAAAGTAGCTTCTCTGCTTTCTCACATGAAAGTCGGTTCCTCTTCTCATCGATGACATGAGCACTAAATTTCAGCACTAAACAGTGCTTCCACACTGCTGACATGTTTGCTGCATAAAGCACGCAGCTCTCACTCTACGTGGGTTACTTTTTGATCACGTCATTAAAAACGTCATTGTTCGGCCAAAATTATTCGGCCTTTTTACTTATTCGGCCGAATGCCGAAAGTGCTTTTTTTGGCTATTTTCGGCCGAATAATTTCGGTTGCCGAATATTCGGTGCATCCCTATTTGAGACATAATTTAAACATGTATGCAGTGTATGCTGTGTTAAATGTAAAATGTAAAAATCCTAAAGGATTCAAAGTTTGAATGTTGTAACAGCTGTCTTTAAAACGTCTATGTAAAATGGTTGCCACAGGTGCTAACATATTTAGGGAAAATATATGGTTAGCTGACACTTATCAATGTTTAGAAATAATAGATGTGTAATATAATAATAATCACGTGTTAATGCATGCATCAGCTTTGTTTAAAAAACAGTGTTACAGAATATTTTCATATCACTACACTATTATTCTAACTTTTATCAGTTGTATCAATGTAACAATGAGTCATCTGATTATCAAGATTTTTCATTTTTTCATTTAAATACTTTTAAATCATGCAAAAAGGATTCCAACTTCAGCAGTTTTGACTGGGAGAAATGAGAAACAATATATATATCTCATTTAACCATTTCCATCTCTACCTGATCTTCTCACTCTCCTTGTGGTTGCTCCCTCTTTTGGCCTTTCTCCATCTCTCTCTTGTAGCAGGGTTTGGTAGAAGTCTCTGGCCTCAATCCCAGTAAGTGTTTTCTTGTCCTCTCTCTTTCTTTCTAACCAAAGTGTTTCTTCATCTTTAGCTCTGGTAAAGTATACTGGTTTGCTCATCTTTAACACCGTCTTTCTGCTAAAGAGGAAATATCTTAGATGACAGGGCAGCTGCTCATGTCTTTGAGCCTAAATCAAGAAAAAGAATAAAAGCTTTAACATTTTGAAAGCCTTCTCATTTTCAGGTCAGTCAAAAGAACTGCCTTTTACTTTATGGGTGCAGTTTTTAAAAAAGTAATTAAGAGCCTTAAAGAGCAAGTTATTAATGTAAAAAAGCTTGAGACTAGATCGAACCAGTGATCCATAAACACGGAATTCTGATTTTCTAAATAAATGGATTTACTTCCTTGGATGATAGTGTTATTAGAGTAATCGAGATATGTGCTATTTAGCATTCCACAAAACATAGAGATGTACAATAGTTACAAACAGCATTTTATCGTCTGTATAATTACTTTAAATAAATTAAAGGGAAGAAACAACAAAACATTTTCAATTCCAAAAGAATTTGCGATTAATACCTGCGTAAGCACATCGAGAAAAATGAAACAAACGATTAAAAAAAAACACTTCAACTAGGCATACACGTACAGTAAACACTGTTTTCCTCTTCTTACTGTGAGGTTAATTGGCGATCATAGTGTACTATTGCCACCAACTGGTCTGGAGTATGAAACAAACTCACTTGCTGCCTCTGTGTGTGTGAGTATGTATGGTGTGGGTCCACCGTAAAAAAAAATAATAATAATAAAAATACCACACTACACAAGTTCTGGATTAATCTATTTAATCAGATTTCTAAAATGATAAAACAGGCCCTACTTGTAATTAGATTATTTTACATTTTAAAATACTCATTATCAGACTACAGATTTGTATTAATTATTATTATTAATAATGATTAGCCTACATGATCACTTAATATTCATAAAATGGTAGTAAATAATTTCTAATTGAAATCTCCATAATTTTCCTAATTTAATCTCTTAAATTTTGCTTTCTAAAAAAAGGCTATTGATTAAGTCTTTCAGTTTTGTGGAATTGGAAAATTGAAAGGCCACACAGCATAAGCAATAGAAGCTTATGCTCAGACTATATATTTTTTTGTTAGTTTTATTTTGATTGTTTTTATTTTAAAATATTTTTGTTAAAATGTAACGTTAACTTATTCATTTTTCATAAATTTAAAAACCCCTTGCAGTTCTACAAACCCCAGTTTGAGAAAGCCTGACTTTTTAATGCACTTAACGTTGTTAACAAAGAGTGGAATACATTTTCTCTCTTTGCATTTTTTTTTATCAATATGCTACAAGGTTATTATTTACAAATCAATGCGATAAATTAGTCATCTTATATTACTAATGTGTATATTGTGTAATTTAATAGATTATGTTACTATTTAAATTTTTCTTCATGCAATTTGAATAGTGGATAAAATAAAAAAAATAGAAGGTATTTTAAATTGTAATATTTTATAATTTGAATGCTGTATTTCTGATAAAATAAATGCAGGGAGCATAAGATACTTTTTTATTAACTTTTTCAAAAAAATGTCCAGCACTAAACTTTTGAATGATAGTGATTTTGCAGTGCTTGCATCAGGCTTATGCAAAAGGCTTATTAAAATCTACTGTACACAGAAATCACTTTGCATAGACTGACTGAAAAAAAAACATGAATATGAGCATTATGAATCTTTATTGAAATAATTAGTGTCAAAATGTAATGCTGGAACTCTGGAAATGCTGGTTGACAAAATGTTTTTGCTTTGACAAAGTGTCCCATGAACAAGCAGATACAAAGACTGATTGCATAACAGTAAAAAAAAAAAAATCCTCCCATGATACTATAATTGAGACCACAAGTATTGATTGCTGAAAAATTTACCACTTCAAAAATGATAAAGATATTTTCATTAATTGTCTCAGCTGGCTTCTCTGTCCAAATAAACACGAGGACTAAAAATGGTTACTCTGAACTTCATCAATCAAGGTAACAAAACTTTAGGCTGCCATGAAAATGGGTGACAGAAGTCTCACAGGCATCGGCCTGACTGAGAGGTGATGATGATCTCTCCTCCATTCTTCAGCAGCTAAAACATTCAAAGGCCCTTTCTGATGTCAAAACTAGCCTGAAACATTAGAATTACAATTTTTTGACATGCATTTGGCATAAACCATTGAATAAGCATTGAGAAACCCCCCCAAAAAAGTGTCTTTATGCAGTTAACCAAGAAATCTCCCAGATCCTTGTGAATCTGTAAACAAATGGTTTCTTTATGCAATAAGACAAATTTGAAGATAAACATGCAAAAAAATGAAAACCATTAGAAGTGACCCCAATCGCTTCATAAAATATTGTATTTTGGCCCAACAGTTTGATTAAGTACTTCATTTGAATAGCACAAATTATTTTAATACCTTTTTCTAAGTACTTCATATTTTATGCATTACATTGCACAAAAAAAAAAACTAAACGTTGGGAGATCACTGTGAACACTAACAAGTGAACACTTGTGAACAAAAACAACAGAAAAACAACTTAAGCTGAAAAAGAGAAAGCAAAATGAATCCCTCAACCCAAACTGTATTCCATGGCCATCTGAAGCTGCTGATTTCCCCTCACTTTTTTTCTTCACTGCAGCATTTATGCTGCATACAAACGCATATAAATTCAAACAAAATGAAACAAAACCTGTAATAGAGAAGAGAAAATTTCTCGGTTGTCACTCTTCTCTATGATGATGATATCATTTCTGAGGCTGAATATCTCAGGGTACTCGGAAGATGAGCAATGAAGACAATGAAGACAGATTCCCAGGGAAGTGCAGGAGATCCCAGCCTGCTCACCATCAGGGTCCTGCCAGAGCTCTCCTGATTCTTCTAACTTTTCACGATCCCTCCGTCGCCCTCACTCACGAAGCGCTTACGCCCCCTGTTGGCCACAATAATACATCAGTTATTCAGCTAGTGTTTAAAGGAAGAAAATGACCATTACATAGTAGACAGTTTAAAAAAAAATGTATCCTCTACAGAACATCAGTAAACATGGAAGACAAGTCTCTGACCTGGTTGGACAGAAATCCCTCAGCTGCTTAGTAATGACTGACTCCTGGTAACAAAGGTCCACAAAGGTTTCCATAATGGAGTGTGCATGAGGCACATCCAGGTTAATCTCTGGCAGCTCATCGTATACACGCTGGAAGCCCTGTGTATAACACACAAACAAATTAATTCTCTCACAAACATCCAGGATCACTGTAGGAAAAATGTTGCTAACCATGTCGGAGCAATTCCATATTTAACCTGACTATTGAATTATGTGGAATTAAATTATTGATTGTTTTGAGCAGCTAAAAGCTAAAATATTATAACTGTAAAGTTTAATGATAGGATATTAAAAATATAGAAAAAGAAGAAACAAATGAATAAATAAAAAGTACAGGGATGTGCTATGAGGGTTTATGTCCCTTGCTCACAAGCAAAATAATAATGGTTCTCTCAGACTGTCCTCTGCAGGATTTGAACCTGCAACCTTCAAATGACCAGATCAAGTTGGATGTAAATACTCAACAAGCTTTGCTGAGAAACTTCTGCTGATGTTACAAGCAAACTGTTTTGAATACAAGCATGGTCCAAAGAAGAACAGACTGGATTATTGGAAAAAGTCATCTTTCACGTTTCAAGTCACGTTTCATTTATTTTCAAGATCTGAATTTTAATATAACATTTATTTGTGCATTTTATAAAAAATTATTTAAAAAAAAAAACATACAAGTACTATTAAAAAAAACAGTATTATTAAAAAAATACTAATAAATCTTAACAATTGTATGTTAACTTAATTATGAAATATTTTAAAACATAAAAATACTATAAAAAAAAATATAAAGCAAATATAAAGTGATTTGTAACCATCTCAAATGGCATAAATAATGCCCTCATAAAGCATTTAGAATGGAAAACACTAAAATACCAGCAGGTGAAACCGTAACCTGTGCAGCAAAGTCTACGATTGCCCTTTTAATTGAGCTTGAACCATGAAACCTTATGCAAGTTTATATACTCGTTCGATGATTTTGTGTGTGTGGATGCGTGCAAAACTGGCAGCATGCAGAAAACAGCTGTCTCTAGCACATACAAGTGCCATTGCACATGCGGAAAAACTAATCTCAACTTTTCTGAATCAATTTAGAATCATTAAAGATGTGTTTCCAATAATGTCAATGTTTATACACCATTATAAACAGTACCATCTGTTGGCTAATAATTAAATAATAACAATAATAAACAATCATTAAGTTCTGAAATTACTAGAACAATAATGTTAAAATGTTTCGACAGTTTTTAGCTAATTGGTAACAGTGTAAAATCACCCAACTACATAATAGCTAAAAAAAAAACAATGTCACGTTTGAACAAACCCTGTTCATCTGATCCAGAGTGATGAGGCCGGTTTGCCAGAACACCTTGAGGAGTTTGACCATCATCTGTATGGCTGTGTCACCCGTAGACTCTAGTACCATAACCACAGCCTAAATCAACCAGACAGAAAAACAGGTGACAGAAATCAGGTAAGTGACAGGAAGATTAAATAATGTTTTATTATTTAACATTTTTTAATTTAAATTATACTTCAAACGTGAAATGTTCATCCACACCTCATAGACCAGTTCATGGTGAAAGTGTGGCACTTCTAGATCTCGCAGACAGCGCTCAGCCTCAGAGAGCACGCCCGACACCAGGTACTCCTTTAGCAACAGGTTCATCTGTAAAACAAACAGCAACAATGTATAAAAAAACAAAGAAGGTGCAGGATGTTGAACAAAACATGAGTTTCTTCATTTATATGTTTTGTGCCTAAGAAGTTTGAAGGTTTGAAATTGCAAGGTGTCACCTAGCATTTCACCAAAACTTTTTTTGTTTTCTTTGTGTAATTACATTCCATGGGTTATGCTGATTCCAACAATACTCTATTTATAATTTTCTGTAATTCTGCTTGGCTGTCATTTGATATTTGCTACCGTTACAGAGAAACAACATTTCGAAGTTGACTGGGTCTGCATTTGTTTTCTTATGTCATGTTAGCTTACTATGCTAACTATTAGCCATTCTTTCTAATGTGGCTCCTCAGCTATTAGGCTAACAGTAAACTTTGTTAAAGGTCCTGTTCTTCGTGATCCCATCTTTCAAACTTTAGTTAGTGTGTAATGTTGCTGTTAGAGCATAAATAATACCTGTAAAATTATAATGCTCAAAGTTCAATGCCAAGCGAGATATTTTATTTAACAGAAGTTCCCTTTTAAAGCCTACAGCGAACAGCCGGTTTGGACTACAGCAGGAAGTGCAGGGATGTAATGACGTCACTAGAACAGTTTGCTGACTAACCCTCCGCCCACAAGAATACGCCAAAAAGGGGGTGTGGAGAACGGGCGCGTGCATCTCCCCGCTATGGTAAGAGGCGGTGCCTAAGCTCCTGTCGCATCACAACACTACCCGCTGGCACAATGAGAACTCATTACGTACTTCTGAAGGAGGGACTTAATAAAACAAGGAAATCATCAGGCTGTTTTTAGGACAGAGAAAACAGCGGTATACAGATAAGTAAATTGTGTGAAAAATACTGTTGTTTTTACACGCAAAACATGAAATCATGTTATATTGCACACTGTAAACACAATCAAAGCTTCAAAAACACATGAAAAACAGGACCTTTAAAGGGTAATGTATGTTCTCAGATTGGAAGTAATTTTTTGCCTAAATATGTTTTGTGCGTGTTTATTCTCATCTTGAATCTCTTTTAATACTGCCATTTTGACACCATTTCGTGTTTTGTTTATTTAAATGCAATAAATACAAAAGACAATTCAAATCAGTACTGCCATGCCATCTAAGAAGTGGCTTTCTGTGCTCACATTTCACAGACAGCATGCCGGTACAAAATTTTGTTCTCTTTTGTGTCTTATAGTGCTTGAATTGTTTAAAAGAACTTGAATGATTGGCTGATCATAGGATAGGCTTATGATTTGAAATACATCCGGCCTTCACTTTACCTCTTTGGTGAGATGTTTGACAGGCCTCTGGCCGCCACCAACTCCCCACACATTATCAAGCCGCATGATTTCCCTCTTCATGGACAGCAAAACTGATGCTCTGTCCAGTGCAGCTCTAACAGTAATACATACATGAACACACAAGCATGGGAAAAGTATGTCAGCTGGTCAAAAGCAGATAATACAGAAAAAAAAGAATGCATTAAATGATTTTACACTTTAGACAAAATGAACACCTTATTCAACCTAGAACCCCATAGCATGTAGTGTGAGTAATTATCTTCACTGCTCACAAGCTACAGTGACTGTTGAAAGCACAATTATACCACTTTAGTTCTTATAGTAGTTTATTTATTTATGTTTTAATGTCATATCAGCAGCAATGGCTATATTCATAGCAATCAGAAGTATCACTTCAATACATTGTTTACAATAATGTCACAATTTTGTCAAAAACAATCACTATACAGTAATAATAACAACAAATATAGCTGCAAGCAGCAATTGTCGGGGCCAAGCGCAAAGAAGAAGACAAGACATGCCAGCATGGCTGGAAGTGTCAAACCAACTGCAACAATGAGCCATTAAAGAATTATTAAGTTGATTTTAGGCAAAAAAGCAGTACAATTTTAAATACAGTCAATAATAATGATTTAATGGTTTATCATTTTCGACCAATAGGTGGCACTGTTACTAAACTGATGTGGTGTAGTCAGATTGAGGAGACAATGACACATGCAAAGTTTGGTGTCAATATGTCAAAGCATTGCAGAGATACAGCTGTTTTGTCTATCAACACGAAATCCATAATTATTTGTTCACATGGTCTGGAGACGATACGATTTAATTTTGGTGAAAATTGGAGAAACGGTCTAGGATGAGTTTGAAAAAGTAGGTTTTTAACCAGTAACAAGATAGAGGGGAGAGAGGTTTGCCAAATATGGGAAAAATTGGTATCTATGTTCTCGGCATGAGCCATAGAATGATTTATAACCAGTCTCATTGCAATAGGCTAATTTAATCAAAAGTTATTAGCATTTTTGTACACTTTATTACAACTTTTGACCACAAGGTGGCGTTGCCCGAAAACTTTTTGAGTACCTTCAGGACATAGAGCGGAAGACACATACTGAGTTTTGTAATTATACACTAATGCATTCGTAAAGTATAGCATATGCATTTTATACCCTAATACTGCATTGAAGTCAATGGGAATTTCATGTTTGGTTCTATTATAGCGCCACCAAGAGGCACAATCCCACCATTTTTTATATGTCCTCAGAGTGAGCCCATACATATGTGTGTCGAGTTTGGTGAAAATATCTCATTTTGTTTTGGAGTTATAAACAGTTGTATGAAAAAAACACGTAAAAAATGACTGACACCTGACTTTGATTGGATTTTACTACCCCTTACTATCAATATTTTGACATTTGGGAATTAGTGTATAGCTATCGACCTATGTTTCCGAACTTCCGGCGCTGGTTTCGTCTCGATCGGAATGAAAATATAGAATGAACTACTATTAGATATTACATATTTTTAGAAGTAAAATGAATTTTAAAAGGAAGGGACATTTAATGGGATTTGTATGTTTCATTTTATTGTTGTGGATTTAATTAGGGCCCGAGCACTGATGGCTGGTCTACATGTCAATATTTAGTCAGTTATATTGTCACCTGTGGGCAAGAGTAAATTATGATTAACTACTTATTAAGATTGAACCAAAACAACATCATATTTGGTCAGTCTAATAGTTAATAGACTTAATGATGTTAAATTTCAAAGATCTTGAGTTTTGTTGAACATGTCCGTGGTATCCTGACAAAGTCTGATGTTTCGGCAAAATTTTAGTTATTCATAGTGCCACTAGCTGGTCAAGTCGCCTTTATTTATATAGCACTTTTAACAAGTCCAGTTTCAAAGCAGCTTCACAGTTTTAACAGGAAAATAATGCAACAGATTTTGTACAACTGCTCTGTTGAAACTGGTGATGTTATCCAGCTAATTTCAATTATCATGTAGTGTCAATGCGGGCAGATCAGTAATATAGTTGAAATTTAGGTGTCCCCAACTGAGCAAGCCAACCCAAATGCAACGGTGGCAAGGAACCAAAACTCCTTCAGGGCCAGGATGGAGATAAAAAAATCTTGGGAGAAACCAGGCTAAGTCGGGGTGCCAGTTCTCCTCTGGCCGACGAACAAACAGTGTATGATTATTATTTTGCGTATAACAGTGTATGATTATTTTTTACCTTTTAAACTGGCAACATTACAGTTCAGAAGTCATATTAGATAAATAGATATTCGTAAGATCATTTGATGGATTACAGTTGTCGTGCCGGAGACAGGTTTATAAGGATGTCTTTTCGAGTCTGCATTTACAGGGCAGAGTTTAATTGACACACTCTCTTCAGACATTTCAGGGATGCATTGGTCATGTCCTGGCACAGGTCCACCCTCTGATCAGAGTACAGCCCAGTAGCAGGAAGTGTGGTAAATACAAATGATTGATATAGTCCTCCTATTTTTATATACTTAAATGCATATTGCCCACCGTGCTCTGTGTTCCTACAACCACAAGGTAGTGGTGGCACAGTTGCGAGGACCCTTTTATTCCTCTTGCAGCTTCAATGTAGTTTTGTATTTTTTACTTTTTGGGACCTCAGGAAGAGTAGTCACTGCCTAGGTATTGGCTAATGGGAATCCAAATAAACAAATAAACTTAGATCATAGATGGGAAAGAGCATTCATAGGTAAATTAACTAAGGAAAAATATAATATCATAGCTTTTTTAGGTGTCCTCAAAGGGGTCCATAAATATATGTCAAATTTGTTGTAAATATCTAACTTTCTTTTAAAGTTATAGCAAAATATATTTGAGAGCATGGGCTGCATTGATTGGATTTTTTTTTTCTTCCAAAATTTTGGCTTTGTTTTGGTCATTATTGTTTAGCTATTGACCTATGTAAGTATTCAGAATTTCCTATTGTGGTTTTGTTTTAATTGGACTAACTGTTTCCTACATTCGCAAAGGTTTTTTAGGTGCTAAAGTACACCTTTTTACAAACCATAAGGTGAAACCAGGAATGTTTGGTATTATTGGACTCGGCAAGGATTCAGGAGTCTAATGAGGTGAATACTGTGAAAAACACTGGCTTGAAAATTCTCAGGCTCCTTCAGGGCATTGCGCCAATGAAGTATGCTTTGTTTGTGATACGCCATTGTCCTCATAGACTATCATGGCACCAAGGATAAAGACAATGAATGCCCATTTTCATCTGACTAATGTTTGGGTGCGTATATTGCCAGTTTCATGAGTTTTTCCCCTGTTATAGCGCCACCAAGTGATCAATCGTTGCGATTTTTTTCATGTGATCTCAGACTGATCTCACTCACACGTGACCTTAATTTGGTGGAAATATCTCGTTCTGTTCACAAGTTATAGCCATTTTATTAAATAAGGTCCCTGTCACATCAAACATTTTGGCTCCCCTTAGCAACCATAAATCAAAATGTTTTTTTTTTTTTATAATTATTGATAGTCTCTCTCCAGAGAACATTTCTGCAGTGGTTTGGTTCCGATCAGTCAAATAAGCTGGGAGTAATTTGCAAAAGTAGGTTTTACAAAAAACCTAAAATATCTCGAAATTGGCGCCTGAAGGGCGAGCAAATCCGAGATATGCATTTTGTCCGTCTCGAGCCAAGGATTCCAGCAATATAAGACACTCGAGGCTAAGCCTTACGGCTGAGGAGTTATGAGCCGTTTCGTACTTTTGGTCGCCGTTTCGTACTTTTGATCGCTGTAGCGCCCCCGTCAGGCCGATCGGGGCGGGCTTCGGTGACGTCTGCAGTGGTTGTGAGTACTACCAGCCCTGAAAGTTTCAAGTCTCTACGACTTACGGTTTGGTCTGCCCGAGCAGTTTTAGCTGGAAAATGATGCATCATGGGGAAATGAACAGTTCCAATAGGGTTTCAGCCTGACGCCTGACTTTGATTGGATTTTACTACCCCTTACTATCAAAATTTTGAGATTTGGCCTCACGACTGTGCCTAGCGACCTATGTTTCCGAACTTCTGACGCTGGTTTCGTCTCGATCGGACCAGTGGTTTCGAAGATATCGGCTAATTTTCTTAAAGCGCTAAATTACAACGGTGCACAAACCATACGCAGAAACCTGGCAAGTGTGGTATCGTTGGACTCGGCAACGATTCAGGAGTCTAAGGAGATGAGTCCCGTGAAAATAAGTCAACCACACCCAAAGTTATAAGCACTTTTTAAAAAAAATCTCAACTAGGTGGCGCTGTTTCGAAACTTCTCAGGCTACTTCAGGGCATCGTGGTGATGACCCATGCCGAGTTTCGTAACAATCCGTTCATGCGTTCATAAAATACAGCATTTTGGCACATAATTCAAGATGGCCGACAGCCAAAATGGCCGACATGGTAAAATTGGACATCAGTCGACTCGGCATGACGTCTCGAATCTGACGAGACCACTTTTGTGATTTTTGGGCAAACGGTTCAGCAAAAAAAAGCAAAAATAGCCATTTTTCCTATCTCCGGGCCAGTAGGTGGCGCTGCGCCGAAACGCAGCAGGTTGCCTCAAGACATGCTTGTGCCGACATGTACCAAGTTTGGTCTGAATACGATAAAGCGTTGCGGAGATACAGCCATACGTCTGTTTTCGCAAGCGCTACGTAAAATTTGTTTGCGCGTTTAACGGAAAAGATTTGACGAATCAACTTGAATTCCATAACTTTTTGTCGACACTGGCTGAAGATGATCTGGTTCAATTTTCATGCAAATCGGACGAACAGTCTAGGACGAGTTCGCAAAAGTAGGATTTTGGGGAAATTCAAAATGGCGGGAAACATATAATGTCGGAAATGACGTCATAGGGTGCTTTCGGATTGGCAGGAGCTCAGAAATCTGAGGAAACAAGAATTTTGTTTCTAGCCCTTAAGGTTCAAAAGTTATTAGCATAAACATGAGTGCAACTTTGGACAGGTGGTGGCGCTAGAGGGATTGAGTTGGAGACACCAAAATTGGTGTATTTAATGTTGGGACTGCCCTCTATCAGAATGTCAAATCGTTACAACTTTCCCGCAATCGGTTCTATGGGCTGCCATAGACCTCCATGGCGGAAGAAGAAAGTGCGACAACGGTTTCAATAGGTGCCTCCGCACCTTCGGTGCTTGGCCCCTAATTACCATATAGTAGTTATTTTAAGTTTTTAATTCAAATGCATACCATTCATAAATCCCTATGAGCAAAACTGCTTAAGTGACTAGTAGCCGAAATTGATTAGTCTGCTTGTGGGTTCACTCTTATTGGGATGAGCTTCTTTACATCTGTGCCACAACATAATAAAATGTTACTTCTACAAGCATGAATCATTGTTACAAAGCAAAAGCATTTGTCATCAATAGCAGTCTCCACAGCTACGTACAGTATCAAAATACTTACTCAATCTAGACACAAGACTGCTGGTAAATATCTTAGCATATAACCCAAATAACCAAGGCTTGTCACATCAAGCTTACCTGGCATGGTCACAATCCACCTTGCCTTTGTAACAGTCGAGGAAACTCATAGGTAAGGCATGGTCAGCAATTGCTCTCGCAATAAATTGGCCAAGCATCTGAAGAAAAGAAAGGAACCAGAAGGAGCTCATATAGGTTTGGAATGACATAATGAATAAATCAAAGCGGAATATTCCATTTCAAATGAACTTGTTAAATGGCATTTTTAATGATGTCATATTAACATTTCTCCTTTACCTGTGGGGCCTCCGGTGTATCCAGGATGAGGTCTGGCAGTTCTTTAAGTATTTTGTCAAATGCACGTGACATGTCCCTCTCAGAGAGCACCTTTCCAGACAAGTCTGAGAGAAGACGTGATGTGAGCTCCCTGTGGCTGGCCTTGCCTTCCAGAGACAGAGACACAGCTAAAGAGGAGAACTCATATCTGTGATGGCCCAAGTTCAGTTCTTTGAGAAGCATCTACCAGACAAAGAAGGAAGCAGAGGTAAGTTTATCTTATCAAACTTACAAAGAATGTTGAAAGCTGGTGGGAGGTGAATTAACTAGTTTCTATTCTAAAGAGTAATTAGAATACTGTATAATAGACCAAGTATGATGGCCTAATGAAGTGTTTCTTTTGAACAGACAAAAACATACATTATGAAAAAAATGAATGTTTTGTTGAGTATCCTCATAAGCACGGTCTTAAATTAGTTAAAGTCTTTAATTAAGCCGTATGAAAATTGGATGCCATTCTGTGTCAGAGCCATGTCAGGTAAAATAATAATAATAATAATAAAAATAATAATAATTTGTTACATTTATATAGAGCTTTTCTGGGTACTCAAATGCGCTTTACATATAGAACGGGGGAAACTCCTCAACCACCACTAATGTACAGCATCCACCTGGATGATGTGACGGCAGCCATACTGCACCAGAACTCACACACACCAGCTTATTGGTGGAGAGGAGACAGGGTGATGAAGGCAATCAGTATATGGGGATGATTGGGAGGCCATGATGGACAGAGGCCAATGGGCAAATTTGGCTAGGATGCTGGGGTTACAGGTGATGTACAGGTGAGGCAGGACTTAAAGGTGACAGCAACTTGCTGCTGTAATGTCTGTCCTTAATGTTAATAAAAGAACAAAAGAAAAAGAGGAAATCACTAACTGCTCTTGACTAAATAACTTTGTAGCTTTACTAAGGATTATACCATGGTCTGTTTAAATACTCGATTCTGATTGGCTGGAAGGTGTGCAGTAAAATAGTTTAATGCACAGGTAGTTCCAGTCAGTTTGATTACAGTTCGAAATTAATCCGCATCTATAAACACTGGTAACCATAGTAACAGTTACGCTTGCAAACGGAGTGACAGTGGCAGCATCAACCATAGATATACGGAACGTTACATATCTATGGCAACATTAAGTGACATGAGACATGACGTGACACACAGAAGCCAATGGCACATATGTCACTATGCGCAGGTATGTATACATGTCTATGACTAGCGTGTATTGGCACATCTGTGGCACATGCGGTCTTCATTGTCATGTCACTGACATTATCGCGAAAACATTGACATGACACCGAGTTACGGAACATGTCGCCGTGCGTCATGCGTTTTTTTACAGTGTATGATGGTCGTGACACCTACACTGACAGACTCGAGCACCTATACTGACGTAACACAAAATCCTAAATAAATAGCCTAATTTTGTTGTATTTTAGATGTCAATAAAACGCATTCAAGTCAGTAATATATTTTTTTTAAACATGTTATTTGTGTCACGTCTGTATTTGATTGGCACGTACCACTAAATGTTTTGTAATAGCCTACGCCACCCATTCTAGGAAAAACACGAAATAAATCGGGTCACTACGACTACAAATAAGGCATTAACAGTCGCGTCCGTTACTATAAAACTTTATTTTTGCGTGACAGTGTCTTTAGCCCTACGACATACTGACATTGCGACATCTGAAATCTAGAACCTCAACAAGCAAGCGAAACATAATTTCACCTCCAAGCCTAATAAACCTCGAAAACTCCATGTCTAATTTCACGAAAACAATCACCAAAAAGGAAATTTCCAACCGTTTTATTTTTTTGTGTTTTATTAGCCTATTACTTAATTTAATGCATGAAATGTAATGTGTCTTTAGTAGCCTATGTGGTTAAAGACGCAGGGTTTATTTCACACTAGGTTACATAATGATGATTAGTTCAAATAAAGATTGCCTTGTCACTGCAGTGTTGCCTGTCATTCATAAATAATTTTAATAAATCCATTAAATAATCATTAAGTTATGTTCGCTATGCTTAAGCAACGAGGGGATCTTCAGACTGACATGAAGAGATCGTGAACGCATCTCTCTCTCTCTCTCTGATCTTTCTCTTTCAGTTCTCTGTCTCTCTCTAATAATGAATTTAAATAAATGTGATAATTTGTTCATATAAAAACATTTCGATGGCTCTACTTTATTTAAAGCGACTGTGTGCTAGAACTAACGAGCCGTAACTTAAGAAAACAACCGTCATTTTAACCCGTCTGTTAAAAAAACATCAGTTACAGCTTTAACTTGTTTAACTTGGCAAATAACCATGGTATAAGCGGGATAATCCACGGCCAGCCATGCATTAAAGGATTTTAATGCACGGCATAGAGGCGAAGAGGTGTTTTTAGAGGTGTAGAAGGTGTTTTTAACTGATGTTTTTTAAGAGATGGGTTAAAATGACGGTTGTTTTCTTACGTCTCGTTAGTTCTAGCACACCGTCGCTTTAAATAAAGTCCATCGAAATGGTTTTGTATGAATAAATTACCACATTTATTTAAATTCATTATTAAAAGAGAGACACAGAGAACTGAAAGAGAAAGATCAGAGAGAGAGAGAGAGAGAGAGAGAGAGAGAGAGAGAGAGAGAGAGAGAGAGATGCGTTCGCGATCTCTTCATGTCAGTCTGAAGATCCCCTTGTCGCTTAAGCATATCGAACATAACTTAATGATTATTTAATGGATTTATTAAAATTATTTATGAATGACAGGCAACACTGCAGTGACAAGGCAATCTTTATTTGAACTAATCATCATTATGTAACCTAGTGTGAAATAAACCCCGCGTCAACCTATAAAGATACATTACATTTAATGCATTAAATTAAATAATAATATAAGTGCTCGAGTCTGTCAGTGTAGGTGTCACGACCATCATAGAATGTAAAAAACGCACGACACAAGGCGACATGTTCCACAACTCGGTGTCATGCAGGTGTCATGTCCGTGTCAGTGTTTGTCGCGATAATGTCAGTGACATGACAATGAAAACTGCATGTGCCATGGATGTGCCAATACGCCCATAGTCATAGATAGGTATACGTATACATACCTGCGCATAGTGACATATGTGCCATTGGCTTCTGTGTGCCACGTCATGTCTCACGTCACTTAATATTGCCATAGATATGTAAAGTTATACGTATAGCCATATCCGTGGCTGATACTGCAGTCTGCCACTGTCACTCTGTTTGCAAGCGTAACTGTGTTATTATGGTTACCAGTGTTTATAGTGGCGGATTAATTTCAAACTGTAATCAAACTGACTGGAACTACCTGTGCATTAAATGGTTTTACTGCACACCTTCCAACCAATCAGAATCGAGTATTAAAACAGACCATGGTATAACCCTTACTTAATCTATATTTGATTTATAATTTATGCATGGAAGTCTATTAAGTGTTAGATAACTTTTTTTAAATTTATTTTGACCTGTTATGCCTACCTAAAAATCGCAAAGCACTGTTTACAAGGTTACATGGGTCAAAAACAAAAAAGTCTTTTGTGCACTTTGCCAGGGGAAGTAAAAGTCTGAACCAGTTTGACTTGGTCAATAGAAATAATAGAGTTGAGCCATGATATATAGCCTAATTAATCCTGAAATTGAAAGCTTTTATTTGAAATATTTCAACAAATATTCAACCCTTTCCCGCGCAAGCTTCTAGATTCTAAAATTCTAGATGAGCCTACAGAATTCTGTCATCATTTATTCACCCTCAAGTTGTTCCAAACCTGTATGAATTTCTTTCTTCTGCTGAACATAAAGGAAGATATTTGGAAGAATGTTTGTAACCAAGCAGATCTTGGCAGCCATGGACTTTTTTTTTTACCCCACTACTTCCAAATATTTTCCTTTATGTTCAGCAGAAGAAAGAAATTATCTATTATTATCTATTATCTAGATTATCAACTATAATCTAATGGGTTTTTTTTAAAGCACTGAATCGCTATCTGACTTTAAATCGATTATTGACAAATCAACGATTCAAAAATACATGTTTCAAGATCGATGTATATGCATCGTCAGGATTTGTAATCGATGCATCGAGAAAACGAGTGAATCTGATCACACCACTGTGATTGTATACATCAACGAGTTAAAATATACTGTCATTAAAGTAAATTAAATGTGGAATTATTACAATATAAAAAATATATTAAAGGTGCCCTAGAATGAAAAATTTAATTGCATGGCATAGTTGAATAACAAGAGTTCAGTACATGGACATCACATACAGTGAGTCTCAAACAGCATTATTTCCTGCTTCAAATGTAAATCTTGTTTGTGAAAAACACCACAGAAAAACAGGCGATTCTCGACATAACGCCATCTGTGATGCAATCGCTGGGGATCATTAATATGTACACCCCCAACATTTGTATACGGCAGCACATGCATCACGTGAGGAAAGTGAAAATGGCAGATCATGGATATAAATGTCATGTTCCAGGATGTGCAGGGGAAGTGGGGACTTTTCATACCCTTCCCACTGAAAAAAAACTGTCAAAAGGGCAAGTTTATCTATAACCGGATAACAATTTAATTAGTTAGTATTATTTAATTACTTAATTAGTAATTAAGTTGTTTGGCTCGGCTCATTTCACACCACAGACAGTTAGTCAAACCTGGACAATATCAAGCAGGCTTCACTAAGCGTCTGATACTGGAGAAGCGGCAATTCATTATATCCACGTGATCAGTAAGTAGTGATTTAATCTATTTACTTATTTATGTGATTTTATCCGTTTACTTATTTACCTTTTCATGATTTTTACTTATTGACTGTCTAAACAATTTCTGATTAAGCTGGAAGTTTCTTATCAAGACAGCATTAACGATAATATCCTGTGTTGTTTAGATCTAATGCAAGATGCTAGTAGAGTAACAATAGAAAACTCAGTTTTAAAAAGTAGTGACAAAGTTAATATTATTTTCTGCCAGTGTTGTCATACAAATCTACAAAATACAACCGTAGATACATATGACAATCCCTTTTGTCGGATAGAATTATAATTTAGCCTATAGGATATTTTCATCAACAACACACAACTCAGGAGATAACTATGTTATTTAAGTTGTTTACAGATTGCTCACTCGATCCTTCTAGCTAACGTCCTCTCCAACACTTAAGTTGAAACGGTAGTGATTTGACAAGGCATCGTCAATTTGTTTTAAAAAAACAAACAAACTGAAAAGCTATTACTAGAAGGTGGTTAAAACCAGGAAAACCTACCTTTGAGGAATGGATTGACATTATCTATGATATTTTTAAGATGGAAAGGATTACTTTTGCTTTGAGACTGCAACAGGAAACTTTTTTGAAAAGATGGGAAAGATGGATAACGTATATCACCCCATTACGCCCATCATTTGTTTAAAGTGGATTTATTTATTTATTTTTCTTCCTCCTCTTTCTTCTTCTCCCCTCAGTAGAGGGCTTTATGAGGCATTGAGGTTTACCCCATTATGTTTGTTTTAGTTCTAGGTCGGATTTTACTATGTCTAAAAAATGGTTATGTGAATGTAATGTAGATTGAAGGCCTAATGGGTCCCTGCTTACTTTGAAACTGTTTATCGAACCTGTGATGCTTGTCCTGTGTTAAAGATTGTTAATTTACATATGCTGATGGATTAACGAGAAGCATGACAGGTATCATCACTGACTGTATTGAATGGACCTGGAAAAAAATCAATAAAAAAAGAATAAAAATAAAAAAATAAAAAAAAACTGTAGGCTACTGTACTGGAGTACAAACAACTTATTTGTGCACTAACGGTACCCAGGTAGCTGTTTAAAGTTTGTGATTCAAAGTGAAGAAGCTATTATTGTAAAATCAAACGGTGATGCATCACAGTGATTCAAATGTTTTTAAAATGCTAAAAACAAAGTTGTGACTGCTGACGATATGAGTTAACGTGTAAAGTTAATGTTATATGCTAGTTTACATGTAGGCTGAAATTATAGTACTGACGTTACGTTTTGCAGGTCTTACTGAAAATAAAGATTGAATTTGCCACTCAAAAGCATCCATTTCCAATCTCAAAACATTTAGTCGTTCCTCAAAATATTTATCTTCGTCAGAAACAGGATCAAACATAAGGTTGGATGTATAATCTCTCCACGATTAACAGTATACGGTAGATGTGTTTCTGTCTCTGAAAGGAGCCGAGCAGTGAAACAGCCAATCAGAGCCAAACTCCACATTAATATTCATAACCCTGCCAAATAAGGCAAAACAAAGCAATACATCCTGGGGACCATTTCTGGGGTTGTAAATGGACCTGTAAAACCGTATCTTGATGATTTTAACACTTAAATAGGTCCCGTACCCTCTATGTAGATATCAGAGAACAATTTAAAATATTGTTTTAACTCATTCTAGGGCACCTTTAAAGACTTCAAAATGTTAGGTGCAATTAATCAATTACAGAAATATGTGTGATTAATCATAATTTTTTTAATAGAATAACAGCACAATTTTTTTGCCATCTTGGCTTTGTGATAAGCTATAGCTCACCTCCACCTCTTTGGTGTCTCCATGCTCAAAGTACTCCTGCACAATGGGGTTGATAGTCTTCTCAAGTTCTCCCTCGTCCAGCTCCGGTACTACTGTGGCATACACTGTGACTCCCTAATAAACAAACAAGAGTCTGAGACTTGGAAAAAAAACCTTTAACATAAAGGGATAACAAATACAAAATAATAATGACGTTTTCATCTTTTTTTGCCCTAGTAGATCTCTCTAGTAAACGGTCATTGCTATAGCCCATTTGTGTTTGTAAAACACTTTGATTATACAGTGCACATATTAACATCACAGCAGTATTCAAACCACATGAATACCAGCAGGGTTATCAGAAAACGTTTTAGCTCACATCCCACTTAACTGAACAAGAGAATCACTGACTCTTTGAAAAAGGCCTTTGGGTTTTCCAGAGGATGATTCTTAAAGGATTGGTTCAACAAATTTTAGTTCTGTCATCATTTCCTCACCCTTATGCCATTCCAAACATCAAACCCCATTGGTGTTCATGTCAAGATGCAGGAATGATGTTAACGACGTCACCATATTTGATTTAGGCTACGTATACATGGGCTGTGTCTGACATCGCATTCTGTATGGCAGATACTACATTTGCTTTGAAACGTACATGTTTCAGCATGTTCTATTAAGTATAAATGGAATTTGGACATACTACATCTGCTATGTTGTCACTGTGACCCACAGCATCAGTTCACTGCCATTTACAAATACAGTCGTGGTCAAAATTGTTGGTACCCCTGGTAAATATGATCAAATATGGCTGTAAAAAATAATCTGCATTGTTTATCCTTTTGATCTTTTATTTAAAAAAACAACAACAACAAAAAAAACTTTCATTTAAGTAAAATAATTGACAATGGGGGGTAAATCACATTTAAATGCTTTTCCCTAAAACACATTGGCCACAATTGTTGGTACCCCTAGAATTTTAAATGAGTAAAATATTTAAATGAGTAAAAGTATATTTACATTAATATTTACATTTTTAGCACACCAAGGTGACAAGGAACATGAAATTGTCCAGCTATTATGTCTCGTTTCACAGGAGTATAAATATAAGGAGGCATAAAAGCCAAATTCCCTTTATCATTTATCACAATGAGTGAAACCACAGAATATAGTTCTGATGTGCAGCAAAAGATTGTTGAGCTTCACAAAATAGAAAGCGGCTGTATGAAAATAGCTAAAGCATTGAAAATCCCCATTTCCACCATCAGGGCAATAATTAAGAAACTCCATTTAACTAAAGATGTTACAAATCTGCCTGAAAGAGGACGTGTGTGTACATTGTCCAAATGCACGGCAAGGAGGAACGTTTGAGTGCACAAAGACTCTCCAAGGATAACAGATGGAGAATCGCAGAGATTAGTTGAGTCTTGGGGTCAGAAAGCCTAAAAAAAAAAAAATCAAACAACCCCTACATCACCACATGTTGTTTTGGAGGGATTTCAGAAAAATCCTAAAAATCCTGAAATCTCCTCGCTCATCCAGAAACAAACTCCAGCCTATTCAGTTGTCAGACATGACTGGAAAGTCAAAAGGGACTTGGTTCTGTGGTCAGATTAAACTATAAAATAGCTTTTTGGCAGCAAATCTACCAGATGGGTTTGGTGCAAACAGGGATAAAAAGTTCCCCATGCCCACGGCTAAAAATACCACTGGATCTTTAATGTTGTGGGCCTATTTTTTTGCTGGAGGTCCTGGACATCTTGTTCAGACACATTGTATCATGGATTTTAGCAAATACCAAAAGATAAAAAATCAAAACCTGCTGGATTCTGCTAGAAATCTTATAATGGGCCGTAGTTGGATCTCCCATAAGGACAACGATCCAAAACAAACATCAAAATCAGCACACAAATGTGTCACTGAGCACAAAATGAAGCTTCTGCCATGACCGTCCCAGTTTCCTGACCTGAACCCTATAGAAGAAGATGTATGGCTGAACTGAAGAGAAGAAGCGCCAGCATTGATCTGGGAATCTGAAGGGTCTGGAGAGGATCTGTATGGAGGAATGGTCTCTGATCTCTTGTCAGGTGTTCTCCAAACTCATCAGGCATTATAGAAGAAGACTCAGAGCTGTTATCTTGGGAAAAGGAGGTTGTAAAAAGAATTTAATAAAAGGGTACCAACAATTGTGGCCAACGTGTTTTGGAGAAAAGCATTAATTTCATATTGTGATTCAACCCTCATTTTCAATTAAATTACTTTTATGAAAGGTTAGATTTTTGTATATTTTTTAATAAAAGATCAAAAGGATAAACAATGCAGATTTATTTTTTACAGCCATATTTGATCATATTTACCAGGGGTACCAACAATTTTGACCACAATTGTATGCACTTCAGATCAGGGCCGGTCCGTGGCATAGGCGGAATAGGCAAATGCTAGGGGCGCCACCAGTCCATAGGGGCGCCAAAATGAGTGATTTTTCCGGTTTGATTGAACTTTGTCAGAAGTAGTAGGTCATACTTTTTCGCCTACTGTTTTATGAGTATTATAAATTCAGACATGCTACTTGCATCTGGTGAACTTTTGCTGAAAGATAAACTGGGATATCTGGGTGCAGTTAACAGAGAAAGAGCACACTTTTTATTTAAATGCCAGAATAGTAACAATACAAAGCTGGTTAAAAATCAGCAGACTTGTGCTTTGAAGCTTTAAATTTGTATCATACAAAGTGGCTGCATTGCTTCAGAGGACTTGGATGAAACTAGTGAAAATAAAACTTTTTGTCTTTTTTGGAGCTTGAAGTTTGTGTTTCACAGATAAAAGAAAATCATATGCAACAACATGAGGGTGAGTAAATTATTTTTATTTTATTTTTGGATAAACTCTCTTTAAATTATTACCCCAAATTCTAAATATGTTGACTGGCACTGTGAATTCATTATCCATAAAAAATAGAAATATTGCGTTAAGTGTACAAGTATTCTTTATGTATGGGCTGCAAACCTAAACAGTAGGTGTATAAATACCTGTGCAGATTCATCGTAGTTGGGGTCCTTAACATCAGGTTCCTCCACCTCATATACCATACCCGCTGCTCCCCACACACCTTTACCACCCGCTCCACCTATTCAAAGGAGAAATCAGTATAAAACCGCTATAAGAAAGCCAAATGCAAAAGACAAGGAGGAAGGACTTTGAAATATAAAACATTTATTCAATAGACACTAGAACATAAGAGGTGACTGTTATCTGTTACCACATTATTTTGTGGTGTGGATCCATAAATTTGTTTTTTGTTTTTTATTAATTATTAATTTAGATCAATTTAAAAAACAGGAATTACAACCCTGATATATAATAAAAATGGGGGGGGGGGGATTTTTATTTTTATAATAAAAATTGCTACAATTAGCAATAATAACTATATCATGATGATGAATACTGTAAGGGATGAAAGATTTTGATTATACCACGCATCACATATATAACCAAATTTACTATCAAAATTATTTCATTGTAAAATTGTGGCACTTGAGGCAAAATGGATTTGTGGTTTATATTAACATCTAAATATAGTATCCATCTTCCTTGAATTAATTGATATCTTGGTAAAACAAATAATTAGAGAGTAAAAAAAAATTAATTATTTCACAATATCACCTTTTTTGGGCAGTCCTCTGCCTTTTCCAGCCCGTGACTTTCGGTCATTTACAGCGTTTTTACCCTTGGGACTGTGTGGATCGGTAAGCTCTCCTGAAACCGATTCAGAAAGTGATTCCCGAGTGGAATCCCGGGAGGATGATTTACGCAGGCGCCGCTTAGCCTTAGCTTTCAGTCTGGCCTCATGCAAGGCCTTTTCCTGAGGAGTCCAGTTCCCATTCACCTCCAACTCGTTCAGATCATCTGTGCCATAAGACCCATCCACCTCGTTCTGCTCTTTCTCCAGTGAGAACACACCTGTACCAGACACAGACAGAAATGGACAACCATTAAGAAAGCTTAAATTTTAAACTTGGTGTTGTGTACTATGAAATTAATATTGCTGTTTTTTATTTTGTATAAACTGCTATATAGACAATTAAGGCTCCTAAAAAATACAAGGCCAAAACAGATTTATGTTGTTATGTTGTATACATCATTTAGGCACACAAGTTTCTTTCAGTTAAAACAGCTCAGGCATGCATTTTAGTCTCAAACTAGACTTTTTTTTATACCTGTGAAAACAGGGATAAGAGTACTAAACATTCACAAAACGTAAGAATATTGACATTTTATATATTGCATCAACCTGCTTTCATTTCATCATGCTGAAATGTTTGCCTTTCTCATACACCTGGTCAGGTCTCATATTCACATCTGATAAACCTTGAAAAACAATGTTCTAGTTCTCAGCCCTAAAAGCAAGCAATATCTTAATTCAAGGCATTTCATTTGCTGAATTTTAGGCCCTGGACCTGCAAGGCCTTCTTGCCCAATCTTAATGTCTGATTAAAATGATATGGGAAAAGAAAAAGAAAAACTACCAAATATTTTCAAAAAGTGCACTGCTTCGTGTGTCACCAATGTGGAAGGGCAAGATAACTGAAATTCAAGGAATAGTTCTCAAAAAACAAAAACAAAAAAAGAGTATTTTTACTCGCCCTTTATTTAAATCTTTCAAACTTGTATTAATGTAATTTTGTATCATGGAGCACCAATGAGGAATCTGAAGAATCTACAATTATTCTTCATACAACGACGGGTCATAATTTCAATTTCACTATTTTAACTTTTTTGTCCTGTCCATTGTTTGGTAATTGTGTCAATTATGACAATTTAGAATTTTGCCATCATTTTAAATACGGTTAACTCTGTATTGTGAATTTAGCAGCATGAACTTAAATTATTTTGAACAGATTATTACAGATAGCACACAAATAGCACTCCCTTTCTAATCACTGAAACTGTAAATCACTGTAAAATAATGAAGCTGTCTACACTGCAAAACAAATATTTTATTTACATTATGTTTACATTAAGAATTTGTGAGTGTAGTGAACTGGATGTAGTGTAGCTTGGTATATGGTACACAAGTTATTTCTGTTTACTTTGATGCCCAATTTAAATAAACAGGGCGATTCTGACCATTTTAATTTTGGGGTGAACTGTTACTTTAGGAATGGGTACACTAAAAGAATAATAAACTAATTTCATGATAAAACGGAAGTAGTGACAGATATTTTCTTCTACATTGCGACATACATACAAGTAAAAAAGAAAAAAATGTAGGACAGGGATATGGTTCTAACCATTGGCTGTTTATTAGATAAAGGCAGATCAGAATGCCAGCTTGCAGTCAATTGTAAGAAAGCAGCAGGGTTTAAGTAGACTCAATGATTGGAGAAGTCAAGCATGTCACCAGACAAAACAATCTGATTTAAAATTACTTAAAAATTTTTAAAGGAACTGTACGTAAGAAATGTATATCAATTAATCATAAAAATCGCCCTGATTTGTCACTAGACATTAAGAAATCATGTTCATTTCAAATACTTATATCACTGACAACAGTAGTCCACCAGGATAGTGTCATTTAAAAGTTGTTGTTGCAGCCCTCAACTGATGTTGACATTGATGTGTTGTGTTTTGGCCTGAAGTTTCTGTACTACACCTATCTACTATTCACAAAGTCAGTAGTGTCAGTAGTGTTTCGGCATCCGGGTTGCCAGCTCTGCTCTAGTTACCACAGCTGCAGCTACAAACGTTCCTGCTGGATCCTGCAGCCTATCTGGCAACATCGAGTCAGGGGGAGGGGAACACCGCTCTACAGTCATTTGATTTGAAAGTGATTGCAGTACCAGTACACAATCTTATATACACTTCCTTTAATGAATCATGCATGGAATCATTGTTCACAATAAGATAAACAAATGCATTTGAATTTTAGAATATTTTTTTGCTGACTATTTGAAATTAGCATGATTTATTAATGTCTACTGACATATCAGGGCCATTTTATGATTTTGAAATATATTTCTTACATACAGATCAGATAAAAAATAAAAATGTAATTTTAAACCAGATTGTTTTGTCTGGTGACATGATTGACTTCTTCATATCCCAATATGTGTAGTGCATACTGCAAATGGGATGCAGTACTTCTCATAAATGTAAAAAAATATTGCACATCATAATCAAAATTTAGTCCACTTTTGAGCTGAGGTTCATCCAAAAACAGACTTCTTGACAAACCACATGCTGCTCAGTTTTAAAGAGATCAAAATGAAAATGCATACGTTTTTGAAACAACATTAGAGAGTAAACCCCAACAAGATATTTCTGCTTTCACTGGACTACATAAAAAGATAAGCAAATGAAAAGCTAAAAAGGGCAGCAGCAGCACAAGGAGGCAGAAAAGCTGACATTGCTTATTTCTGATGGCTCTCTAGTGCTCCTGCCAAACCTGACTACATATGGCAGTGTACAGTCTACATGGGTGGGGGTGCACATTCACATGAGAAAGTAGGAGTGGCCCTCATGGTAATAAATACTCCCGTTCTAAATACTAGCTACCGTCACTAAGAAAGTAACCACACTGTAGTTACTACAGTATTTAAACCTGCATAGTGCCAGGAACAGCAACACATAGGCCAAAATAGGCAAAGAAGGGCCAAATCAGAAGTGTAACTTTAAAATGTTGCTTGTCCTGTAAAACTTATTCAGTTATAAAAAAAACAAAAAACAACACAAAACAACAAAAAAACTATTTTAAAAAAACTATTAAAAAAAACTAAAAAAAAAAAGTCTCTCAATAACAACCCCATGTTGATTCCTTTTTATATTAAGTATTAAGCAAGCAAGGGAACAGGAGGTGTGGTGGGTGTGTTTAACCAGCAGTTTAACTGTCAATAAGGAACATTGGCCATGATAAAATGAAAACGTCTTATCTATGACAACAATGGCTTGTTTACCTCTGAAATCTTCTGGTGGTGTACACACATTAGACTCAACTTAAACACATACTGTACAGTCAGAAGTGCAAATTTGCCTTTCTATAGGGAACCAAAAATTGGCAGGTATTCGTAATAGGGGAAGATTTAGCAACAACAAAAGTATACGTATTAGCCACCTCGTAAAATATGCATGAATTGTCGTGAGATCGGGTTGTAATAATACATGTGTCTTCCAAATAGAGATGCCCTGATGTATCAGCCATTTATGGATTAAATTAAAACCTATTGTTAATTAGTAATTATGTGCATTTATTGTCTAAGCCATAATTAGCTGGTTTTCATCCAGAACGTGATATTCGCATTAACGTTTAAGAAGTAACATTTCACACATTTTACTGTCGCAAAAATGCAAGAAATGATCGTGCTCCCCCTCATATCACCCTGAGACGAGAGATTTAAGCATTTTATTTCTGGAAAAATTACTCCAATGATGCAAATATTGTCCATTTGCGTCATCGGAGCAATTTTTGGCCAGAGGCTAAAGACTACAGCCAACAGAGGGAGCTATTTCCGCTTGTTTTCAACCCGCGCATGGGGGTGGGAGATCGCACTCACACCTCAGCTCGCAGCTGCAGGCATTCATGTAAACGGAGCTATTGCTGAGCAATGTAAGTGTTTTAACTTCTCAAATTAATTTCTATGAAAGTTAAGCTTCCAAAGGCATGAACTGAAAACACGGCAGACTCTCATCACAAGAGCTAATGTATATAGTTGCCAGATTGGACGAGTTTAGGTAAAACACCGGATAGAATACGGGTTTTATTCACAGTAAAGCTCTGTTTGGGGGATTTAATTACTGAAATCTGGCAACCGCATGAACACAGGCTCTTTTTTAATTAAAACAATTTAACATATTGTTACAAATCATTCTAGAGCACTTTTAATGACCCAGTTTAAATACGGATTCATCTTCCCAGCGCTGAAGTACCCCTTTTAATACACATTCAATCCAGTAGAAATTAGCTCTTGTAATGTGTGCAATTGACTTATTTCAATACATCATCAAAGCACAGTATACAAGTTGACCACTAGAGGTCACTTATTCAAAACAATAACAAAGGTGGAGCTTGATAATGCCATGAATGAGAGTGGAATCATGGGAGTTGTCATCTTAACCTCCACAGCCAACAGAAAGCAATCCGACAGGACTGAAAGAAATCATCTTCATGGATGAGCTAATGTATTAAAGTTGATATTAAAGGGATATGACATACAGTTTGTACAGAATAAAAATCATTATGCATATGGAGATTCCCCACAAAGATAGTAAAAAGTGTGTGTGTGTGTGTGTGTGTGTGTGTGTGTGTGTGTGTGTGTGTGTGTGTGTGTGTGTGTGTGTACTGGTGAAAGATTTCCAAAACTTTTAACATTTTCATTTCATTTACATTTTGTTTTTGCTCAATATTTGTCAATATGACAATACAAATATATATTACATAAACACTGGTCGGTTATACGCTTCATGTGATAGTAATCAGACAACAGAAACTAATGCAAGCCAAGTTCTGTGTGCAATCCAAAAACAACCATATACTACTTATAATAACTCTTATAGAACTTATCAGGCCGCTGTGTTTATAAAAGAAAATCATAAAAATATACACATCTACAAAATATTCATATTCAACCTCACGTGGCAAGAAAAAAAACATCCGGGTATCTCAGCAAGGGGGCGTAGTTTAATATTGTAGCAAATTTTCCTCAACAAAGAAGCTTAATGGTTTTATCGTATACAAGATTAAATATATAAAAAAGTGATTATAAAAGAAATATATTTAATGACACAATTTGTCATTCTATATTGATTTGTTCATAAGCCAAATTTGCATCAATAAACATTACCATCTATGCTAGCTCGTTTTGCTGTCAACTGTTATCAAGCTGTAGAGTTCACATTATGAACGATAGTAAATTTGTGTCCAATATGAGGAAAATGTTGTTTTTATTTCACCACTTTATGTTTTATCAGATAAACCATTTTAAAAAGAAGAAAAAAGTATAAAATGCTTCCGCAAAAAAGTTTTACATGAAATAGTTATCTTGCTGATATGCACTCACATTAACCACCACTGAAATATTGATACTGATAAAATAATACGATTATTTTTCTAGAAGTGTAACATATACCACACATTTGGTATATAACGTTAAGCCTTTCTACCCGAGCACATGGTGGAACATGACCACTACCAAAGCCCATATGTCGTCTGCAAAAACGGCACCGTGCAAAAGACCAACTACCATATGCATTAAAGAGCCAAATACAGGCCCAATACATAAATGATTAGTTGTTAGGGCAATCAGAGGTTTAATATTCGTACCATCGTTTTGGGGGGCAGTGGTCCAAGCTTCAATCTCAGTCGCCATTATAGGCTTGTTTACCGTCCTCCTAAGCCTGCAAATCACGGAAACAAGTAGTAACCACGTCAATGTCAAACGTGCAAATTCACGCTATTTACACAAACAACAGAAAAAACCTTTTGTTTGATCATATGTAATTATCTGACTGTTTTAATTTACGTTTCAGTAGTAACGTAGGTTACCGTTAAATGCATTGAGCTTAACCTCACCTTAAATTGAAGGCTCGCTTATCACTTAAAATCTAACAGTAAGGTAGCAGGTAGTGTAAACAGTCCTTGAAGAAAATGAGAAGATTCGGCAAAAAAAATTCTCAGTCAAAAATGTCTACACAAATATATATATTTGCAGCACGCAGGTTGCAGAGAGGAAGCAATAACATGGGCAGTGTTTTCAACTTCAGACAGCTCAGAGCAGAGCACGTGACGTGAGTAGCGCGAGACTCATGCATATTAACTACGTTCTGCTCTGGTCCAGTAGGACATTCTAAAGTAGACGAATGAACGGGGCTTGTGACTCATGAATATTAAAAACGTTACGTGACTGGCCAAACGTTCCAAAAAGCAAACGAAGCAACGTCAGCATCACTAAATTAATATTTACGAGAGAAGCATTCGCCGTAGTGTAGTGTTGGATTCGTAATTTGACAGCCTGAACGGGGCGTGGTGAATTAAATTGTATTGTCCAATCTCATAGCAAAGGTAAACTAGGTGGAGTTTGACGAGTTTGTTTCTTTGGTAAACACAAATCAATTTTTGGAAATTCCTTGTTAAGCCATACTGTATTTTAATTTGTACAATTTAGCCTTATAGTTTGCAGAATTGTATATATCTCACGCTTTCTGGACATCCGACGGTGTCCTTCTAACTATTTATAGTTTTTCTATGTAGGCTACGTGTCCATACAGCTGTCTGATGTGATCAAACTTGTCTATGGTTACTTTAAACTGTAAAACTATATGATGTGATTATTATTTTGCAAGTAGTGCTGTGTTTTTCAAGTAAATGCTGCTGAATACAATAGTTAATTTAAAGGGAAAACTAAAGATTTAAAGCAGCATTACAATATTGTAATGTTTCTGTAGAGTAGTAAGCTAGTAGACTTCCACCTACTAAATACAATTAAAGCCTTTATATTCCTCAATACGCCACCAGACGTCGCTGTCACGACAACGTTTCCACTACAAAGTTCCCATCTGATTCCAGTATACAGATAATTCACATGATACTGGTGTAAGTATTGCCCTTTAATTGTGCAATTAAACTGTTTTTAAAACATGCTTGATAGTATTTTTTTTTCTTTAGTCCTATCAGTTATATTTTGTGAGGCAAAAATGTAAAGCGCTTTGGATAAAAGCGCTATATAAATGCAGTCCATTTACCAGTCCATTTATTTTTAACTCATCATTAAAATCAGCTTGAATCTCATGTTTGTTTGGTTTATTCTTTATTATATTATACCATATCAATCTATGCATCCCATTATTATAAAGTATTTATAATAATTTTTATTTTAAATTAATTAATTTAGGTTATGCATTAAATAGTATATGCCTCCTGCAATTTAAAGCCGTTTAGTAAAGCAATTTTATTCTGATGCCATTGAATGGTTCTCTTGTTTGAATTTGCAGTGAACCACATCAACCACATCAATCCACACTAGGCTACAGCCTGTCTGCGAGTTGCCACCATGGCAAGTGAAAAAATGCGTTCTAGTGCTGTAAATTAAAAAAGTAATTAAATGTAATCAGTTACATTATACAGTAATTAAAATTACACTATTTATTACTTTTTAAATAGGGTAATTTGTAATCTTTAACCTATTAGGCTAGATTTCCAAAGTAACCCTTCCAACACAGGTGATAGTGTTGCATAAATATCAGAAACTTGGGGTTCCCTTTATCGAGGGAACTTGCACTGCGTCATCGTAGATGACACTTCGGGGAACGCCCTTGGCGTGATGCTACTGAAGGTCATTTGAAAAAGGCCAATCCTGATCGGTGTTGCGTCATGATGTAGCAAATGACGGCATACCCGGAGGTATAAAGGGAGGGGGCGGCCTGCGGTGATTGTGAGAAGCTACTGCTGAGGGTGCTGCGCTTGCGGCTGGCGGTCTTCGATGAGGCCGGCCAGCCTCGCGAGCCTCGCGGTTCTGGGCCCGCGGTTGCTGAGGCAGCTCGGCACCGCAGATCGTGGGGCTCGCAACTGGATCTGTCAGCAGGATTAGGGACTGTTGAGGCATCTTCCTAGCCTCCCTTTCAAACTCCCTCTGCACGCGATAGGATAGCACGACCACCAACCAGAGCAACGAAGGTGAAGCGGAGCTCGTTGAAAGATTAAACATTAACCGTATCGGGTCGGCAAAACTCCGAATGACTTCAATGCCATTCTTTGTTCTTTTCTCAGAGAAAAGCTTAAAGGGTTACTTCAGCGATTAACATATGGCTTTGTATCAGTAGAAACCCTGGAGTATATTCAAATGATTCGTGCTCCCCCCTCTTATATCCCCCTGAGACGAGAGATTTATGCATTTTATTTCTGGAAAAATTCCTCTCGTGACGCAAATTGACGATATTTGCGTCACGAGAGGAATGTTTGCCCAGAGGCTTAAGACTACAGCCTAGCAGAGGGAGCCATTTCCGCATGTTTTCAACTCATGCATGGGGAATGGAGATCACACTTACAGCACAGCTCAGCTACAGGCATTTATTTAAATGGATGCTAAGCAATGTAAGTGTTTTAACTTCTCAAATTAATTTCTACGAAAGTTAAGATTTCAAAGGCATGAACTGAAAACGCGTTGTGAATGTATGCCGCGAATGTGGTCGCTCATCAACTCATTTATGACGTTAAATGTAATCGGACTCCTAATCTGAGTCTGCTGTGAGACTCACGCGGCAACTCGATCGTTATATTGAACAGACACGTTCAGTATTTAATTGTAGGAACTCAGTCTCTGTAATCCAGTAGCGGTGGCTTTGGGAATGGCCTCACAGGGCAGCGAAGCATTCTGGAAATTGTAGTCTTTCATCCCCATGAGACAAGAATACATTTTCTGTCTTTTCTCAGTCTAGAAAGCACCATATTAAAAAATTATTTCACATTTCTACTACATTAATGACCCAGTTTAAATACAGATTCATCTTCCCAGCACTGAAGTAACCCTTTAACTCCAAGTCTTCCAGAGTCGCGGTCAAAGCTGATTCGAAAGACCGCCGTTCGCCAGTTTCTGTGTTTACTAGAAGCACGCAAATGCAACTCGGCCGTCGTCATTATGGCCCCGCCCACTGACTCTATACACGATGTGATTGGCCGGGCAAGAGTTAGGCGAATACAGCTCAGAAGGGTATTGAGAGTTGCTAGACGACACTTGCGGGCAGATTAGATTTGCTGCCGCTAGGGTGCGTCTAGATTTCTAGGCTAGCATCTTCCTCTTCCTATGACGATTCAGAGATCCTGCCACCACGTGCGGAAGCCCACGATGCAGCTCCTTCCCATGAGGGGGAGAATCCGGTGCTCAGGCTGTCTGATTCTGAGGAATCGATGGCTATGAGCACCGAAGCAGGTGCGGAGGGGCAGTCGCCACCCCACTCGCCGGCAATGGAGGAGCTGGTGGAGGTCTTGACTCGCGCTGTGGCCAAACTTAATTTAGATTGGCCACAAGAAAAGGTGGACTTCCAGCAGCCCAATAAGCTGGATGAACGCTTTTTCAAGCGACAAGCTCAGCCACCCCGCCGGGGTCTGCCTTTTTTCCCCGATCTGCACAATGAGTTGTGCAGAGCGTGGGAAAAGCCCTTTTCAGTGCGTTTGACAACGCCCCCATTGCTAGACTTTGCTAATGTGCTGGGGGTGGCTGAAAAGGGCTATGTAGTGTTGCCGCAGTTTGAAGAGGCGCTTGCAGGCCACCACTCACCCGAGACCGCTGCTTCATTAAAGGCCCCGGCATTGCCCCGGCATAGGGCATATGGTGCGGCTGGTCGCGCTGGTGGGTGCCTGCACACTCTCACGGTTCTGCAGGCCTACCAAGTGGACTAGCTGAAGGAGCTCGACGAAGGCGAGGGACCCTCTCTGGAGGATATAACTGAGCTGAGGAAGGCAACAGACTTGTCTCTCTGCATCACAAAGGAGACGGCCCGTGCTATCGGCCGCTCCATGGCCGGTATGGTGTGTGCGGAGAGGCATCTCTGGCTTAACCTGTCGGGGATCAGGGAGAGAGACACTTTCTCCTTGATTCCTTGGTTTCGCCTTCTGGCCTCTTCGGCGGCGCTGTGAGCACCGTTGTCGAGAGGTTTCAGGAGGTGAAGAAACAGGCGGCCGCCCTCAGCCAGTTTCTCCCTCGCCGCTGGGGCTCCTCCAGCAAGGCTGCCTCAAGTAGACAGTCTAAGCCAGCACCAGGCTCCTCACACCGAGAGGTGCAAAAGCAGAGCGTTGCTTCTCGTGCCCCTCCTGAGGGAGCCTGGCAAAAGAAGCGACGTTCTTGCGGGAACAACCTGAGGCCAACCTGAGGGAGATTATTCAGGTGAAGAAGGCTTTCAAGCGGTCTTAGTTGCGGCTGTGTCCCCCACTGGGCGGAACGACCAAGGTCGTTTTCCCCCCGGAGCTCTCGGGGAATCGATGCTGTGCTCCCGCAGTGAAAAGGGCTCCGAGCCACATCGTTCCCCCGCGTTCGCGCGCTACTTCAGCCGCCTCTAAAAAGACCTGCGGCAAAGCAGCGAATGCGTTCGCACACCAAAAATCTACCTCGACTATTCCCTGCCAGGTATCCGCTTCAGGGGTCAGAGGGGAGGTTCGGTTAATAACTCAGACTAGCCTCCAGAGGCTGGTTCCCTTAACAGAATATCCCGGTGCATGGTCATGCCTTCCGAATATTTCTGTATTGCTCCTGTGCAATGTAGAACGGTGCTACAGACTACATTTCAGCGTTCCTCCCCCGAAATTTGGGGGGGTGGTCTGGACGGTGGTCGGTCCCGAGCAGGTGGGGGTAATGGAGCAAGAAATACACTCTCTGCTGGTAAAAGGGGCGATAGAATGTTTCCCCCCGCCGGAGAGAGAGTTCGGGTTCTAGAGCCAATACTTCATAGTTCCCAAGAAGGATGGGGGGTTGCGTCCAATATTAGATCTCAGACATCTGAACCGGTCTCTGAGGAGATTCAGGTTCAAGATTCTCACTATTCCAGCCATGATTCTCACTATTCCGTCCCGATAGATCTAAAGGACGCATACTTCCACATCTCCATCCTTCCCAGTCACAGGAAGTTCCTGAGGTTCGCTTTCGGGGGGGGGGGGGGGGGGGGGGGAGCGTATCAATATCAGGTTCTTCCCTTTGGCCTAGCTCTTTCACCTCGCACCTTCATGAAGTGCATGGATGCAGCTCTGGCTCCGTTAAGACTCCAGGGCATCCGTGTACTAAATTATATCGCTGACTGGCTGATCATGGCCAGGTCGTACGATATGACGGTTTAGCATCGAGATGCTGTTCTAGCCCATATGAAGTGCTTGGGGCTGAGACTCAACGCAAAGAAAAGTGTGTTGACGCCCTCCCAGAGGACGACGTTCCTGGGGTAGTATGGGACTCGGTGGCGATGCGAGCACGAATGTCTTCCACACGTATCGATAATATACTGGCGGAAGTCACCAGGATGAAGCTAGGCCACAGCCTCACTGTCAAGCAGTTCCAGAGACTGCTGGGTCTCATGGCAGCAGCGTCCAGCATAATTCCGCTCGGCCTGCTCCACATGAGACCCCTACAGTGGTGGCTGAAGACCAAGGGGTTTTCCCCGAAGGGGAAATCGTATGGAAGAAACCTTGGTTTCTGTCCCTAGGGCAGGTATTGGGAGCACCATGTTGCCGGAAAACCATTTCAACAGATGCATCCCTTACTGGCTGGGGCGCGGTCATGGAAGGCCGCAGGGCGAGAGGTCCGTGGACGGCCCAGCATTCATCCTGGCATATCAATTGCCTGGAAATGCTGGCGGTCCTGAAAGCTCTGAGGAGTTTTCTCCCGGACCTCCACGGCCACCATGTCCTGATACGATCTGACAACACTGCCGTGGTATCGCATCTAAACCGTCAGGGGGGTCTGAGATCGCGCCCTCTGTACAGATGCATCAGGTTCTCCTGTGGTCCCAAGGGAAACTGTCATCACTCAGGGCAGTTTACATCCCTGGGGGCCAAAATCAGGGAGCAGACATCCTGTCGAGGCAGGGGCTGAGGCCCTGGGATTGGCGTCAGGTGGAAGTGGATCTGTTTGCGTCTCGAGAGACGCCCCACTGCCCACTGTGGTTCTCCCTCAGGCATCCGGCCCCTTTGGGCCTGGATGCCAAGTCACAGACGTGGCAGAGGCTGTGTCTGTATGCATTTCCCCCGATTGCTCTGCTCCTGGGAGTTCTGGAGTGGGTCCGCCGGGAAGGCATCCGCCTGCTCTTGGTAGCACCCTGGAGGCCGTCTAGAGTATGGTTCTCCGACATCATAGACCTGCTAGACGACCTTCCATGGCGGATTCCTCTGAGGGGGGATCTGCTGACTCAGGCAGGGAGCATGATATTCCACCCCTAGCCAGAGTTATGGGACCTATGGGTCTGGCCCCTGAGGGGGCACAGCTAATAGAGGAGGGTCTGTCAGCGGGCGTTGTTGAGACCCTACTCAGCTCTAAGGCTCCTTCCACCAGGAGACTGTACAACCTAAAGTAGAGTGTGTTTTCCACTTGGTGTAGAGACCGTGAGGTGAACCAAGTTATCTGTGCAGTGGCTTCAGTGCTGGAGTTTCTCCAAGATCGGTTCTCTGCCGGGCTTACCCTGTCCACACTTAAGGTGTATGTGGCAGCAATAGGGGCTTTCCACGCACCGTTAGGTGAGGGACCTCTGGGGAGGCACCATTTGGTTGTACGGTTCCTCCGAGGAGCACAGAGGATGAGGCCTGTGGCTCATTCCAGGATCCCAACTTGGGATCTGGCAGTAGTGCTTGAAGGGTTGGCTGAGGCCCCCTTTGAGCCGCTGGAGCTGGCAGAGGCCAAGAACCTCACGCTTACGGTGGCCTTTCTCCTTGCCATCACATATCTGAGGAGAGTAGGGGACCTCCAGGCATTGGCAGTCACACCAAATTGCTTGGAGTTTGCCCCAGGCGGAGTTAAGGCCATCTTGCGGTCAACCCCGGCTTACGTACCCAAAGTACCATCTAACACGGTACGGTCGGTGGTTCTCCAGGCTTTCCATCCCCCGCCTCATATGACGGCAGATGAGGGCAGACTTCACCTCCTCTGCCCGGTTGGGGTATTGAGGACCTATTTGGAGAGGTCTGCCCAGTGGAGGAAGTCAGACCAGTTGTTGGTATGCTTTGGTCCACCCAAGAAAGGGCTGCCTGCAGCGAAACTATCAGTAACTGGATCGTCCAGGCAATAGCCACGGCCTATCAGGTGCGCAACTTGCTTTCACCGATAGCCGTGAGGGCTCACTCTACCAGAGGCATGGCCTCTTTGGTAGCCCTCCTTTCGGGAGCCTCTTTGCAGGAAGTCTGCGAAGCGGCCGGGTGGGCCACTCCGCATACTTTCATTAGACATTACAGTCTGCAATTCCCAGCGACACCAGGCGCCAGGGTGCTCGCCTCCTGAGTGTGCCCTGAATTGGTTCACACCAGGGGACTTACGATGGGCGAGGACTAGTGGTTATTCGTTCCCCGAAGTGTCATCTATGATGACGCAGTGCGAGTTCCCTCGCTAAAGGGAACATCTCGGGTTATGCATATAACCCATGTTCCCTGAAAGGGAACGAGACACTGCGTCTCGTAGCCCCACCTATCGTCAGAGTGCTTGCTTCATCGCAGAAATCTATATCTGCTTGTGCCGGCGTCCCTTTATAACTCCGGGTATGCCTCGTTTTGTATCGTTTTCTGTTTACTTGCACAAATAAATGATGTCTGATTATAATGTTGTTCAATTCTGTAATTCTGAGATGTTTCTCTTTTTAATTGACTATGCAATTACCCAATTTGAAGCAGACCTCTTCATTGTGTTATTATTTATTTGTTGTTGTTGTTTTTGTTGTTGTTGGTTGGGAGGGGGGTGAAGAACAAGGAAATGAAGATGCATTATCAAAAGCTTGTGGGTGGTTTTCTTCTGCATTAAACTAGAAGTAGAAAGTTTATGTAAGGAATAATTGACGACGGGCCACTAAATTAGGCCTATTAGAAAAATAATGCGCGTGATGATGCGGTCACGAAAAATAATTGCACACCTCAGAACGTTCATCAGCCAATCAGATTTAAGCATTCAAGGGCCTGTAGTATAAAGACGTTTGGTCTAATGCAGCATGTAGGAAGCAGGAGAAGAAATTGTGAAAGATCGTGGTTGTCTAAGCAACACCAAGGTTATGTGCTGCGTCCTCTGTATTTTTTGAGTTCATTAAGAAGCCCCCACCGCCTGTTTGGTGATGTCCACAGCTGCACTTATGGTCTGCGGAAACACATTCCCAGGGATGCAAAGCCTGTGGGGCTCGACCTCTCTTTTCATTCTTATTTACTAGTAATAAGTCTCTGCCTGTGATTTTTATTTATTTTTATTTTTTTTGCTTTAGTTTTTTAGCATTGAGTAAATTAATATTTACAAGCAGTACGGCCCCTGGCCCTGGTTACATAATACAGTACTCGAATCTGAGTTATTGAATGCAGTATTTCTGAGTCAAAGACAAACAATCAAGATCGAGATTAAACTTTTTTTTCTTTTTTTTTTCTTTTAAATAATTTTCATTTTGCAGACCCATTACAGTTTGGGACCCAATTAATTAATCAATCCTTTTGAGATTACCCTGCTCTCCTCTATGCCTGCACAGAGCAAAAAATAACCCCCTAACCTTTCGTTGCATAGTAACAACACAATACATACAACACAGCAACCCTTTCGATTGACTTGGTTTCCTCTGAAAATAGTCATACAATGTGATCTGATCTTAAAGCCACAACAACAGACAAAACGGTCTGCTTATACGTATACCACCACACAAATGTGTTTTTCTGTTTTTAATGAACAGTGTTGAACAGTAAATAGTGGAAAAAAACTATGTGATGTAAAAAAGTGTAATGACTTCACCAAAAGCAAAATGAAATCAGAAATCAGCAAACAATCAATGAGGTCAGACTGAAGGTGTTGCCTGTACTGTACAGCCAATTTTTTAGTTTGCTATTTGCGAGAAGCATAGCTTAATGTGAACCATGCGTCAAACAAAAGAGTTCTCAGAACATATAGGGTTACAAAGCATCTTTAAAAGCCTTGATGTTCATCAGTCCACAGTAAAACTAATAGTCTAAAAATAGAGAAAGTTCAGTGCTGTTGCCTCTTTCGTTATGAGTGGGCGTCCTGCAAAGATGACTGCAAAGAGCACAGTGCAGAATATCTGTGAAGACGTGCTCATATCTGTGTTGGTTTACAAAAACACTAAACAAGAAGGGTGTTACTAGGAGAACATTAACTAACTAAATAACTTACTAGCTAAGTAAATAAACAAATAATAAATACCAAAAAACTCATCCCAGCTGTACATTTTTGGAAGTCAATTATGGTTTGGGGAGAACAAGCTTTTTTCTAGGAGGCCATCTTGACCACCAATTGAAGGACAACATGAATCTGGGTGATGCAATAGGACAACACCATTATGCCTTTATCAAAAGAAAATATGCCTTTTGGGGTGCTCCAGTCGTGACCTACCTGACCGAGATGCTTTGGCATGACCTCAACTAGACATCCCAAGAATCATAGCAGTACTTTCAGAATATCTGAAATGTCCAGATCAACATTTGGTCAACTTATAAATGAATTGTTTTGAAGGGATATTTCAACCGAAAATGAAAATTCTATCATCATTATTTTGATCTCATGTTGTTAAAAACCTTGTTCTACTGGAATACAAAAAAACTTAAACTGCCAGAGGTGGTTTGTAAAATAATAATAACAAAAAATAAATAAACAAAATTTGTATATCAGTAATTGGGTGGACATTCACTCATAAAATAATGCCAGGCCACTCAATGGTGACCTGCTTAAAAAAATTAAGCAATGTTTTGTTCCAAACAGAGGGGCAAAATCATACACTTATCACTGAACAAAGATTTTCAAAATTGATTGGATAAACAAATTAACATACACTCTAAAAAATGTTGGGTTGTTTTAACCCAAAGTTGGGTCGAACATGGACTAACCCAGCGATTGGGTTGTTTTAATCCTGCGGTTGGGTTAAATATTTGCTTAGGACAACCCAATCGCTGGGTTAAAACAAGCGAGTGAGTATGTTAGTCCATATTTGACCCAACATTGGGTTATTTTTTACCCAGAATTTTTTAGAGTGTATTATCAAATGACCTACTTTCATTTATATGTACACTTCCAGGCAGCTCATCTTCATCCACCTTGGTCTACCTCAACATACCATATTATGATGGTTGTAAATAATTCTCATTGAAAACATTTTATCTGACTCGAAGCTTTTCCACACCGATCTTGACTACAGAAAGAAATATTGTTCGATTAGTTATTTTCCCAGCATTAGAAAGTGGATTAGACTTGAAACATGCAAGAAGCAGAGAAAGAAAACAACAATATTTTTTTTAAATATTGATTGATGTATATAAGTAAAAAGAAATAGTATATAAAACATATACAAAAAGCTTAAACTTAAACGTAAACAACTGTAAATGATAAACACATCCTTCCTCATTTCTACACATCCTTCCTTTAGGGACAAACTGCAGACTGTTCTCAGAACTGAGTGCTCATTCAAAAACAAACGTATCTTTCAATCAAACGGTTTATAGGTAACCTCAGTGCCTCATTCTCAATGAACAAGATTAATCATGTATAAGAAGTGGCAGTGTTGAATATGAGAAAATAATATCTCCCTTACTGTAGCAGCAGTGGATTTAATTGCATTTTATTTTGTGATTTTACTGGAACGAAGCCCGTTCGGATATCAGATGACAAATGCAGGGCCAGATTTGGGCACCATGCAGGGCCGTATGAAGATTTTCAAACATGGGCGAGCTGACCAGTGTGTTCAGGGGAACTGTATTACCTGTTGGAGTGATGTGCTATATCTGTCCATATACCAGTCAACCTTGTCCTCTTGAACTGGACTGAGTTCCAAGGAAAGTGAACATTTTGGGTAATTAAAGGGATACACTCTTAAAAATAAAGTTTCTTAAATGGTTCTTTGGCAGAGGGTATGGTTCTATGAAGAACCTTTAATCTCCAAAAGAACCATTCCATTGCACAGAAGATTCTTTGTATAGTGCAAATGTTCTTTAAACTATAAAATGGTTAGATGAATGGTTCTGGTTAATTAATGGTTTGTACCATTCACAAAACGGTTCTTTTGGGAACCAAAAATGGTTCTTCTGGTTCTTCCTGGCAGCTTTATGTTTAAGGGTGTAGTTCACCACAAAATGAAAATTACCACTTTATTTACTCAGCCTCAAGCCATGTATATGATATTCTTCTTTCAGACGAATACAATCGGAGTATAAAAAATGTCCTGGCTCTTCCAAGCTTTATAGTGAATGGCCACCCAAAAGTTGAAGCCCAAAAAGTGAATCCTTCCATTATAAAAGTAATCCACACAACTGCAGGGGGTTAAGAAAGGCCTTCTGAATTAATCGATGGGTTTTTGTATAAAAAATGTCCATATAATAATTTTAGGCAGCCATTCACTGCCATTATAAAGATTGGAAGAGCCAGGTTATTTTTTAATAAATGATTGTATTCATCGGTTAACAATCAGTTATAAACAATAACAATCAGTTGTTTTTTACTGACTGTATTCGTCTGAACGAAGAATGTCATAGACCTGTAAGAAGGCTTGAGGGTGAGAAAATTATGGGATAATTAAAATCCTAATGATCACTCAAGCTGTTTTGAAATAATTTTTATACAAATAAATGTGACAACTTAATTTTCACCTCCTATTCAGCTCCTCCACAAATCACTGCTCATCTTTTTTCACCTCTGTATTGTCTTATTATTTTCCCTCTCTCTCCTTTGCTGAGTTCAGAATCTCAAGCAGAATGTAGGTCAGCAGTCGGTGCAGAGTTACCAATTAGAAACAGCTGTGTTTTTTGTATTTTTTTTTGTACTTTTTTTTTTCAGGAGTGAGCGGAGGTCAGCAATTTCTGCTTTCTGTCTCATTCTTCTTGATGTTTCTCTCAGGCTTCTTTTCCCTCTCTCATTTCCCAGTCTAAAAAATGACTGTCCCTTTTAAATGATCTGATAATGATAACACCTTAGCTCAATAATCTTTCTTTCCTAAAGGAATATGTTGTTGAAAGGAATAAATAAGTTCAGCTTAAATTGAATAATCTTTCATTATATGTTCAACCTCATGTCATTTTCCCCTGAGGAACACAAAAGACTAAATTTAATGAGGTTCTGGTAGCTCTTTTAATCTCTTTATTCAGTAAAACCCCATAGCTCACAGAAATGACTCAACCATTGTTTTGAGAGTGATCTTTGTAATGAAGCAGTGGTTCACAAAACATAACCATGATTCTTTCATGAGAGTGAGCAAATAATGACAATTTTCAGTTTTGGGTGAACTGCTTAGGCCTATTTAAAGACTTTTAAAAGTAGGCTAAATGAATGAAATATGTTTCATGACTTGCAAATTTAAACATTTGCTTTTGAAAACGGTTATTTTGCAAATGTAAAGTTCTTGCTATAAAAAAGTGCAAAAAAACAAAACAAAACACATTTTTTAAATATTTATAGCTGTCATGGAATTACATTACAGCTTACCTGTTACTATTGTCTTGTTGCTATTATTGCAAATACCTTCAAACTAAATATTTGTTGTATTACAAAAATTGTAAGAATAGATAGCCTATTATATAGGCTATATATTATAATATATATTAACACTTACAAAATCTGAAAAAAAAAATCCTGTTATAAACTGCTTTTGAACCTCAAGTAGCCACTTTGAATGAAATAGTAATATGCTACACTGATGACCATTTCAGAGTCGACCGCACCCCTTGGCGTCATTTCTATCAGCCAACTTTGATGGTTTCATTTAATGAAAAATATAAGCTAATTTACATATTATTTTTAAACGTGAATCAGCGAGTTGCACTAACACTTTCATGTGATAGTGCCTCAGTAAACGACCAGAAACTTGAATTTCAAAAGCATTTCCTTTCGGTGAGTTCTTCCAGAGACAACTTTGTCACTGCTGCCAGCATAGTTTAAACGAGGTTATAAGAAAACACGCCCAGTATTTCCTTTGGCCATTTAGCAGCTAGTATAGGGTACGTCAGACCAATGAGAGGTTTGGGGGTTGAGTCACACGTACTGTTGCTAGGGCATGGCTTCAACCTTGTTACTATCACTGACTAACCAATCATATGACATTTCGCAATGTGTCAACATCTTTCCTGTGAACTTCTCTCTTTGAAGTCTTTGATTGGATACAAATGTGTTTAAGTTCCGCCTTGCCTACTTATCTGATATATGATTGGTCGAAGGAGCCGTCCATCGATCTCCAGATTTTAGTTTACGTGCAGTCTGCATTAATTTTTGTCAGGAGTCTCTACGACTCGGAATTGAACTGTTCATATCGAACGTCATCACTTTTTTTGTTTATTTGTTTTGTTTTTGTTTCTTTCATTTGTTTTAAATTTGTTGTTAAACAGTGTTATTAGTTTTTTTGTTTTTGTTTTTATTTCTGTAAATACACCAGGATGGAACTTAATTCTCTTCTACTTCTTCTTGAGGCAGCAGAGTATTTGGAAAGAAGAGACAGAGGTACGATATATATATTGATGTCTGTTTGGTCAACTAAAACATTCTTCGTATTTGCAATATTTCGTTGTAGGGCATTGCCCCTTATTAACCTGCCGGCTGATCAAGTGTAACGTAACATAAGTTTAATTCGAGCCCAAAAGGACGATGGCATGTTGATACTGTGAGTTGCTAAAGTCTATAAATATTCAGTTACCGCCATGAGATGACTTACATGTGTCATTTATCCCAGCCCCTGCTAAAATGTTGATTCATTTTCATTTTCCGTCAAATGTAACCTGGGGGATGGGGTGTTTGCTTTAGTAAGTTGATAGAAGCACAGTTCTTTATGTTTTTAACGTCTTGACATGAAAACATAGTAGGCTAAACGTCTAAGTTTGTAACCGTCTCATTTTTGTTCACTGAATCACACAAGTCTGTATTTAATGCTGGTTGTGTTTACTTTCTCACTAGAAGCTGAACACGGTTATGCGTCTGTTTTGCCGTACGATAACGACTTTTCCAGAAAGAAAACTAAATCTTCTCCCATTTCAAGAAAAAACCACAACAATAGGTAAATAAAATACAAGGACAGTGTTATTATTAATGGATGGATACATTCAAACGATGTTTATTCTACATGTAATCGCCATTTTTGTTGATGGGCTTGGCTGTGTATAAACATTGCCACGCGTACAGCGTCAACTTTCTGCTGCTGCTGCTGCTTTCCCTTTTCCACCGCTGTCATCTCCTTTCTACTCAATATGTTTCATTAACAAAAACTTTTTGTTGTTTAAACACGACTGCAACGTCAGTACGTGTGTTTGTCTGCTTAAAACGTATAGATTCTTAAAATTGTAATGCATGTTTCAACACTAAAGCTTGTTAAAGTTATGCATTAAATTGGTCAACCATTTTTGTGATCATGCATTCTTGCACACTGAAAACAAACAGTAACTTCAGAAGTAAAGTTTTGCTCATAAGTTACCATTTTATTTACTTTATCGAATATGAGTAGTAATGTGACGAATGCTTATGTCATAGACTGCTTATAGTAGTGTAAGTTTAGGTGTGGTTAAAACTCTCACTGTTGGGTGTGGTGTGAATAGACTCAAGTCAGCTGCTGGAGAGCTTTGACCCCTGAATCTGTTTTGCTGCATTAGCCCCCTTTCCTTGCAAAGTCAAAGCAAAACAGCAGGAGCCTAGTGTGCTGCCCTTCCCCCACATATGCATAGAAAGCACAGAAATGGTGGAAATCTGTGTAATTTGGGATTTCCAGGGAATTTTTGATATTTTTGTTAAATTAAATTTTTTACTTTTTACCAAAACTTACTTAGAATTTTCTGATTGATTCCCAATTTCCCTGATTACAAAAGCATCTGATGAAAGTGTGGACTTTTAGTAGTGTAATATTAAAGCTCCCCCAACAGTATTGTGCACTAGCCTTGTGCCTGTATATTAGTCACGTGGATGTTTTTATAATGAACATAGCTTTTAGCATATTTTACTTTGCAGCCAGATACTTTCCATTTGCATTCATTTTTTTATACATACTCAGGGAAAGCTTCATAATAAGGGAGAGGTGAAAACGTAATTTTTTTGCAGTGACAGTCCCACATGATGATGCTAGTGGTGCAGAGAGTGCACACTGCAGCTTCAACGTAAAGCAATCAACTGATGCTATGACCCATATACTGTATGTTTTTGTTTCTATCTTGCAATCGGTATAATCGCTCTGTCTGTCGTGTTTTTGTTTGTTTGGAGAAAATGTAATTGCCCTATCGTACACCCTAACATTCATACCCTAGACTAAAATAGCAATGCGTTGTAGCGTGCTGAATTTCCTCTGCGTCATTGAGTGCATGCTTTTGACGCTTTACTTACAGTGATATTGGCCTAATAGACACCGTAAGGGAATGCAAAATGATAGTGTTTTGTCTATAATATGTAATTTAGAGCATAACAGCATGCGGTTTTGAAAGGGCCAGGAAGCATAACTCATTAATTAATTTACTCATAGACTAATTTCAACTCAAAATGTGTGGCATTACATTTTTTTGAATGCAATGATAATTTATTGAATATTTATATAACAAGGGCATTTTTGTTCTTTCACAATAAACAATATCTTAACCAAGTGTCAAGCAAGAGTGCATATGTGTACTAAGACAGACACAGACAAATGCAGCTCTTTTATGCCCTTTTCTGATCACATCATAGATCACAACTTTTCCAAACCACTTTATTTTGCCACAGATTGTAACAGCATTACTCTATCATTTGTTCAGAGCCACAGAGTTCTCAATTTCTGCCCCTTTTTTATATGCTTTAGCAAAGAGTCAGTGTACTGTTTTTGTTGTTGTAAAAGTCTGTTTTTATTGCTAATTTATTCATAATTTATTATAACTATCAATAGTCAATACAATACTATCGATAATATACAGCCAAACCAAAACATATTTTATTTACAGTTTATATATAAACAGTTTTTATAGAGGATAGCAAAATAAAGAAAACTGGGACATATTATACCCCCAAATTGTTTATACAGTGACCAGTAACCAAATGATAATTTGGTTTATTTAGACTCTTTGACCTGACCATGATTTGCTTAAGTGTTTTTTCTTTAATTGCTAATGCAATCTTTAACACCACAGACTGAACAAAATTAAGCATGGCTAATTGGTTGACCTAAATTGGTATTATCTAATTGTACTTAAATTTAACAGCTGAAAGCTGACTGGTTGATTGTAATCTATTACATATCTTTCTATCAAAGTTATCTGCCATTATCAAGATTAATTTGTTCCGAAACAGTTTAAATCGGAGTTCTTGTCATAGTTTATTACCATTTTTCGAAACTATAGTAAATAAACTGTAATAATGCAAGACAATGTTGAAGGTGTCTGAATACATTTTAGGTTTGAATAATTAATCCAAGCTCACGTATGTTTCTATTTATTTCCTGTTCAGGTCATCACACAATGAGCTGGAAAAACACAGGTAAGATCAATCCGATATCCTTCAATTCATATGAACTGTTATTTAAGAAATGCCTTTAAAGAGGGCTTTGTTTTGAAGGAAACATCAAAATGTATGTGTGGGTTATAATTGTGGACATATAATAATGGTTTTACCTTTAAAGCCAGTATCTTGTAGTGATGAGCATGGTTTTAAATTAACGTTTACGAATTCATCAAATGTCATTGATAGTCAAACATGATCAACTTAATATCCAATTTGGCAGTTTATGGTTCATAAATTATGTTTGTTTCACTACACAGGAGCCAAAGGTGCCCTTTTGCATTTTTATTGAGATGCTGCTGCTAAACCTGCTGCATTCAGTGTGAAATATGGGCATGGGAATATTATCACCATAAAATTATATGGGCATAATTTTATCATCACACGATATTTTGGGGCATGATTTTCGCTATCATTATCGGTCGCCTTATTGGTAATGAGAATGGATTGGCTTTTTTCAATGTATGTCAGTGGAATAGAGGCTTTACTACTTTTGTGGGGAAACAATTTATTCTTTTTTGAATTGACAGCCTGTCAAACTAATCTTCGGCGTGATCTTTACTTGAGTTTATAACAAGGGTTTAAAAACGCTGTTTAAAATGTCACACCACAATTCGATTAATCAGATTTTGATTTTATAATATATATTTATATATAATGTATATAAATATATTTAATATATATTTAAATCTAACCTGTGACTTCGAAAGTCTTCTTGAGTTTTAGTCAAGTATTTTTGTTTTGGCTAATAGAAGCTGACCAGTTGGTCATATAAAAAGTTGATTTCAAACCCTGCAGATGTGATAGTTAGGGGAAAATAAGAGGTTTTGTTAAATGAGAGTTAAAAGAAACTATTTGCAATGTGACACAATTTTTGTGCAGTTTGTTTTCGTGCCAGAGATCGGGGGTGTTTGTGTGAAAATTGTATCCCTTGGAGTTTGCCAGTCACATGCTTAAGTTTGAGGAATTGATTACTGCTGCTTGGTGAGAAATATGTTCAGTCATGTCCTTCCTCAGAATAGAGCTTCTGAACCTTTTGAGAACACTGGCGGAGTTCTAGGAGAGAAAAAACAGGAAAACCATATAGGCAGGTTTATGACATTTTTAAAGGGACATATAGAAATACAAAGGAGAATAACATTCCAATATCATGCAACTTCCTCTTACTGTTGCCCTGTGTATGGTGATCAAATTTTAAGTTGATGCTGTAAAAGGTAATGATTAAGCAAAAAGGTGCCAGAGGCCATGCTATAATGTGAATATAGTCATGGCTAGAGATTGTTGTTTGATTATAACGTGCAGCCTTATTGAATTTTAATAATACGTTTATTCGCTAACACATTATTTTACAGTGTCCTTCCTTAATAGCAGAGTAAATTGTAAATTAACACAGTAAATTAATGACACGCAACCAGGGCTTGACAATAACATCTGCCAGCCCGCCAAATGCTGGTAGAATTCAGCTGTGGCGAGTACTAGGCAGCCACTTCCACTAGCCACTTTGGCTGATTGAATATAATTTCAGCCTACAAACAAATTAAATGCCAAGACCGTCGTATCACTTACAATTCTTTATCGATTAACTTGCAGCTAGTGAAGGAGGGATAGGCGGAATCTAAACTAGACTCAGTTTGAACAGTTTTTTCCTGACAGAAATTGTTTTGGCTGTCTAGCCGTGATATGTCTGTCTAACTTATTAACATTTTAAGGTAAAAAAAATGTCTAGGTATAATACATATAGGATTTTTTTATATAACTCTAATTGTATTCATTTGAAAGAAGAATGTCATATACACCTAGGATGGCTTGAAGGTGAGTAAATTATGGGATAATTAATTTATTTTTTATTATTTTTTAAATTAACTATTTGTTTAATGATTTTGTTTTCTTAGACTTTGAGACACCTTGTCCAGTCTCCAGTCTCATTTTTAGTCTGGTATACCCACCTCCCAGAATGTCTTAGATGTCTCCCTAGCACAAACACTACCTAGCACTCAACAGAGTTGAGAAACACTGCCTTTAGAGTTATTATTATCCTCGATTATGTCATCTCTTCGAATATAAACAAGGTCAGGGTTTTTGCTAATATCCAAGCCACTATTAGTAATAAACATAAACTACACTACCTCCTTTCATTTTGAACAGTTTTTTCATGACAGAAATACGTCTTATCTACCTTATTAAAGGGATAGTTCACCCAAAAATGAAAATGAGATTTTTATGTGCTTACCCCCAGGGCATCCAAGATGTAAGTGTTTTTGTTTCTTCAGTAGAACCCAAATTAAAGGTCCCCTTCTTCGCATGTTTTCGAAGCTTTGATTGTATATTACAGTGTGCAATATAACATGAGTTCATATTTCGTGTGTAAAAAAACACAGTATTTTTCACACAATTTACTTATCTGTACAGCACTGTTTCCTCTGTTCTAAAAATGGCCTGTTGATTTCCTTGTTCTATGAAGTCCCTCCTTCAGAAATATGTAACGAGTTCTGATTGGGCCAGCGCTTCCCGTGTTGATTGGACAGCAGCTTAGCGCACTTTGCCTGTAAAGGTCCCACCTCTTACCATAACGGGGAGATGAATGCGCTGAATGCGCGCTCTTCTCCACGTGTGAGAGCAACAAAACCACGCCCCCCTATTTTGCGTGTTCTTGTGGGTGGAGGGTTAGTCAACAAACTGTTGTAGTGACGTCATTACATCCCTGCACTTCCTGCTGTAGTCCAAACCGGCCGTTCGCTGTAGGCTTTGAAAGGGAAAGTCTGTTAAATAAAATATCTCGCTTGGCATTGAACTTGAGGCTTTATAATTTTACAGGTATTATTTATGCTCTAACAGCAACATTACACACTAACTAAAGTTTGAAAGATGGAATCGCGAAGAACGGGACCTTTAAGATATTTAATTCTAATTAGACCCCACTGACATGCATTAAACAAGCAACAGATTTCTTTGTATAATACATATAGGCCATAAAACTTGTGTGGCCTTTGCTATGTTTTTCCAGCGGCGCATACAGTTGATCCACTCTTCACTATCCAATGTTTTCAAGCCTCTGGAGCAAGCTGCAGTGTCTCTATGGTGATTTATGTGAAACTCGTCCAAAACTATAAGCTTTGAGCAGGATTCAGTGCTGCACAGACAATTAGTTGATGCTTCAGATTTCAGATAAGAAATGCATTTAGTGCTTGCTATTAAAGCTTGTTGCACCGGTCGACCAGCCATGAATCGGAACCATGCAGGGTTTTTTTCCCCTCCAAAGCACACGATCAACAACCGATCTGTTTTTGCAGGTCTCTCGTGTAGCATAATCTAAAGTTCTGTTTTTGCTCTAAATATTGAAATTATACAATGTAATTTAAATTTTAAAAAACAACTGCTCATACTACGTGTTTAAAGGTGCCCTAGAATGATTTGAAACAATATGTTAAATTGTTCTCTGAGCTCTGCTCATATTGGCTTATTTCAGCAACTCGCAGCTCAGCAGTTCAGCTGTTCAGTGAAGCGGCTCGTGAGTCCTGACAGAACACAGACTGGCTGAATGATACTTTAAGCAAAAACATCTCAAATGGAGATTTGATAAAATGCAGCTTACTTGTTGTTTTCAGATCATCTGCGCACAAGAAAGAGCTTGCGCTCGTGCAGTTGCCAGATTTTAGTAATTAAATCCCCCAAACAGAGCTTTTCTGTGAAAAAACCTGTATGATATCCAGTGTTATACCTAAACATGTCCAATCTGGCAACCATATGCACGTAAGCTCTCTCTCACGCGCTGGTGAACTGAAAAACAAGTGAGCTGCATTTTATCAATCTCCATTTAAGATGTTCTGCTTAAAGTGTGTCATTCAGCCTACATTTTAGACTTGTCTTTTTTTGTCACTGATATTGCATGTTTATATAACGTTAGTCACAATGTAGGCTAACGTTACGCAGTGACTGTGATGTAACGTTAGCTTAATCTGAAATACAAACAGGCAAAAACATCATAGGAAACACCATACTTCAGTTCTCAAAATATAAATATATAACTTATATTTTTACAAAATGAATAGCCTTGTCAAATTACTGTCGTTTTAATTTGTATGCTGGAAAAGGTGACGTTTGCTAGAAGGATCGAGTGAACGATCTAAGCAAAGTATCTACGGTTGAATTTTTGTAATACAAAATAATATTACCCTTTGTCATTAGACACACTATTTAGTTTTGTATGGTACTTGGTGTTTCCTATTGTTACTGTAGCATCTTGCATTATCTAGACAATGCTGTCTCTCTAAGAAACTTTCAATTTAATCAGAAATTGTTTAAAACATCCAATAAGTGGATAAATCGCTACTTACTGCTTGCAGGAATATAGTTGTAATTGCCACTTTCTTCAGTTTAAGATGCTGAGCGAAGCTTGCTTAAAATGGGCCGAACAAACAAGCGATCTTGAATTAAATTGTTGTGGTATCGGATTATAAACATCAACCATGACTGTTGACATTTTTTATCTGTGGGAAGGGTACTCTCGTCTCCTGCACAGCCTGGAACATGAAGTGTGTTTTATGATTTGCTCCCATTTCCGCCTGACAATGCACATGTTTGGACAGATGCAGATTTTGGGGGCGTGCATATAAATGATCCCCAATGCTTGCGTCACTGTTGGGTTTATGTTGAGAAGCACTTTTTTTTCTGTTGTGTTATGGATTCACGAGATTTACATAAGAAGTAGGAGGCACTGATGTTTGAGACTCAAGTATGTGATGTCCATGTACTGAACTCTTATTATTTCACCATGGAAAGGTTAATTCAATTTTTCATTCTAGGGCACCTTTAACATCTTGGTTTGGATCATGATCAATAGGGGCCACTAATTTCAAATTCTACAAATATTTTTGTTTAAAGGGATAGTTCACCCAAAAATTGCAGCGCTATCCAAATGCATGCTCGCCATACAGAGGGAGTTTGAAAGACAACCGTTTATCCCGCCCCTCAGATTAAGCTCTGTCAATGATGAGTTTCCAGACCAAACATCTTGATGTGGGTCTGGCTTGTCAGGCTACTTGCGTCTATGACTTACTGCAGAGTTGCCAGCTGTCTTTCCTGCTCTTAACTTCAAACACGTTTTTATAAAATCCATGATCTATAAATTACTACGGCAAAATTACTTTTTACATACATATGACGCGCTTTGTCAACTAGGATTTGTGGGTTATGCGCCAGCATCATGAGCAGACAACGTGCCGTTCTCTCGCACTTGAAAAAACTAAAACACAGTTTTGTCGACTATTCACATATCAAATAACGTCTTAAACAAACTTTAAGAGTTGTGAGGAAAAAAGTGTGTGTGAGAGCGCAGTTCTGCAGCGGCAGATCTTAAAGGTCCCATGGCATGGGTTGTTTTATTGTTTTATAATGTTTCCTGGGGTGTACTTATATTGACAGTATGGTTTTTACATAAAAAATGTCATAATTTTGAAAAAAAAAGGCTATACTGATATTAGCCCTCTGTTTAGAATGCTCTGTTTCAAGAGGCGTGTCTGCTGTGAGTCTTCAGTGAAAACACCCACTGTTGTGATTGGCTGACATCTTGAATACAGTAAGAGCTTCTGTTGAGCATAATGAGCAGCGTCATTCAAACGTGTGATTGACCAATCCAAACATTATAAAGAGTGTTCTTTGAATGCTCTCTCTAGTTTAATCATTCAAATAACAGATTTGTTTCATGCTGCTAACAGAAACAACGTTAAGTTGATGGTTTTAGTCACTGACTTAATTCACTGATGCATCAAGACGGCCAGCGGTGGGACTGACAGTATTAAACGATTTAGAAAGAAAGTCTGTGTGAACTTGAATGATTAGCTACACATCAGAACTCATTGATCCCAGATCAGGCATTAATGAACACTGTTACTCACTGTTTGTGGTGGTGCTGTTGAATCCGTATTGTAAAGCCTGTGCTGCTGACATCCACTGATAAAACTGACTCCTTTCTCTACTAATTCTCTGGGCGGACAAAGCAGAGGAAGGGGCGGTAACCTTTCCTGGTATGACGTCATAACAGGATAATTTAAGATCAGCTCATCTGAGCTCTCAGTTTCTCAAAGGCAGAGAAAGACAGCCAGAACTCGGTTTACACCGATCAAAATTTCTAGCCACTTGGGGACAATATTCAGGCCAGGGGAACTCATATTAATGTTGAAAAACCTCATAAAATAAAAATGTCATGCCATGGGACCTTTAAAGCGACAGAAGCCATTAATGTAAATCACTCACTGCTCTTGACTAAAAAACTTTTGTACCTTCGATAAGGATTAATCTATATTTAATCATAGTTCAAAAAAAGATTCAAATGGCCATGAATCAATGAATCAATCAATGATTCGGTTCGCCAATGTCACGTGATTTCAGCAGTTTGACACGCGATCAAAACTGCTGAACTCACGTGACATTGGCGATCCAAATCATTGATCGATTCATTGATTCATGCCGTTTGAATCTTTTTTTGAGGAACACGGAAGAGAAGACAATGCCAAAAGTCATAGTTTTTGTTATTTTTGGACAAAAATGTGTTTTTGATGCTTCAAGAGATTCTAATCAACCAACTGAGGTCCATATGGACTATTTTGGTGATGTTTTTATTAGCTTCCTGGAAAGTGTGCATAGAATGCATATGCTCTGGGACTAAAATATAAAATCTTAAACTGTGTTCCAAAGATGAACGGAGGTCTTAGGGGTGTGGAACGACATTAGGGTTTGGGGTGATCTAACCCTTTAACTAATGCATTAACTAATGAAACAATGTAAAGTGTTACACTTTACAATAAGGTTTCATTAGTTACCATTAGTTAATGTATTGACTAACATGAACTAACCATGATCAGTACAGTTGTTACTGTATTTGTTCATCTCTGTTAATAAAAATACAGCTGTTCATGGTTTGTTCACGTTAGTTCACAGTGCATTAACTAATGTTAAAAATATTTTAATTAAGTATTAGTAAATGTTGAAAATAACATTGACAAAGATAAATAAATGCTTCATAAGTGCAGTTCATTATTAGTTTGTTAAAGGAGGAGGGCCTTACTGCCTTCACTGCCGCAATCTAGTGAAGGTGGTAAAGAGCGTGTGCGTCTGAGAAGGAGAGCTGTGACTGTGAGGGCGTGGATTTCGCAGCACAGCATCTCTATTTATTCACGCATGTAGTAGATATGTTTATTTTAAAGCACTGAATCGTTATTGAATCGTGATTCATCCGATTCTTAGCATTTTACATCAAATATCAGCTGAAATTAACGATTCAAAATATGTTTCAAGATTCGTATCTTGGCTTCGTCAAGATTTGTAATCGATGCATTGAGAAAATGAGTGAATCATTACACCCCTACTATCTACCAATCACCAAGTCAGTAGTGTTTCGGCATCCGGGTTGCCAGATCTGGCAACCTTGAGTCAGGGGGGAGGGTGAGAGGGGATACACTGCTCTACAGTCATTTGAAAGTGACTGCAGTACCAGTTTTGGCCACAATATTACATACACTTTCTTTAAAGTAGAGTGATAAACAGAGTCCAATGATTGTAAAAGGGCCTTAGTGGTATTTCTGTATAAAAAAAAAAACTCCATAATCTAAGACAATATGTCAGTTTTAACAAAGAGATGGTGGCACAAATCCAAAATATGTGGTTTGAAATCATATTGGTTTTGATGGAAGAGGCCCGGCTTTAAGAGCACGCTAAAACTACCAAGGGTCTTGGTGTGTCTGAGGAATCTGGTTTCAGATCTGCTTTGATTATTCTTTGATTTGTCAAGCAAAAGTTATGTTTATTTCTGAAATAATGTGTAAGACATCACAGTTTTTTTAGTGGTGTTTGCTAAGGCATCATCACTGTTTGCCTTGTACAGTAAAAGGGGACCATAATTGCTAAAATATAATATATTTTTAGTAAGTGTTTGATTTTGTGTTTGAGGTTTGAAAAATCAGGTTTATAGTTTTGTAAGTGTTTTTTTTTTTTTCTTGCTTTGGAAGCACTTTGCTTAGTGACGCTGTGGGGCTGATGTTATGAGTGAAGACACATGAACTCCGTTCTATTCTATCAGTTGGAGTTATAATGCCCCTGTCCCAACATACTGTACAATGTGACATACATTTACATAATGTTAAGCACCGTAGTGGTATGGTTAATCTAAATAAACTATATATATATATATATATATATATATATATATATATATATATATATATATATATATTAGTTTAATTGTTTTTTTTAAACTAATAGCTGGATGGTGGAACATCCTAGACCATCCCTATCAGTAGCCTACATTTAAAGAGTAAGCTCCATGCGGGAATGGTCAGCAAAGATCTGTGTTGACACAGTAATCCAGTTCACTGAAGATGTGCCTGAACCTGCAAATTTACTGTAGGCATTTGAAATGGAATTCATGCTGTGCCTGTACTTCATGGGTTACCCAGCATTCCTGTCATTTTCAGGTGGAACTTTTATATGCAGCACACGTACAGTTGTACAGTAATTGCAGTTGCTTCGTATTTGTCTATTTTCAGTCATGTAAAAGTGCATTCATTTGTTTTGAAGGAATTTAACCTGACATTCAACAATGACCTGAATGACTGCAAATCTTCACACACATGTAATCATGCGCATGGCTGGAAGGCAGTGAGACAAACCAGGCTGATTTGTGAACACTGAAATGCAGGTCATGAACACTGAAATACAGCTCACATATGCTACAGTTTACAGTGTCAAAAGACAGGAAAGGTGGAGGGTTGTTTGTGTTTAATGCTGAGGGAGTGTTGTAAAAGCCACAATTGTGCATTCTAAAGGACAGATAGACCAAAAGCAAAAGATTTGTCTAGTTTTAATTTCATAAATGGAATCTATTTTACACATTTTCTGTTGGATTGCACACAATGACATCAAGTTGTGACAAAATATTTAAGATTTATAAATAATATTACAAAATATATGACGTATACAGTGAGGAAAATAAGTATTTGAGCACCCTGCTATTTTGCAAAATATGGAAGGGTCTGAAATTGTCATCGTAGGTGCTGCACTGTGAGAGACATAATCTAAAAAAACCTAAAAAATCCAGAAATCACTATATATGATTTTTTAAACTTTTTTATTTGTATGATACAGCTGCAAATAAGTATTTGAACACCTGTCTATCAGCTAGAATTCTGATCCTCAAAGACCTGTTAGTCTGCCTTTAAAATCTCCCCCTCCACTCCATTTATTATCCTAAATTAGATGCACCTGTTTGAGGTTGTTAGCTGGATAAAGACACCTGTCCACCCCATACAATCAGTAAGAATCTAACTACTAACATGGCCAAGACCAAAGAGCTGTCCAAAGACACTAGAGACAAAATTGTACACATCCACAAGACTGTAAAGGGCTACGGGGAAATTGCCAAGCAGCTTGGTGAAAACAGGTCCACTGTTGGAGCAATCATTAGAAAATGGAAGAAGCTAAACATGACTGTCAATCTCCCTCGGACTGGGGCTCCATGCAAGATCTCGCCTCGTGGGGTCTCAATGATCTTAAGAAAGGTGAGAAATCAGCCCAGAACTACACGCGAGGAGCTGGTCAATGACCCGAAAAGAGCTGGGACCACCGTTACCAAGGTTGTTGTTGGTAATACACTAAGATGTCATGGTTTGAAATCATGCGTGGCACGGAAGGTTCCCCTGCTTAAACCAGCACATGCCTAGCACAACATAATCCCTACTGTGAAGCATGGGGGTGGTAGCATTATGCTTTGGGGGTGTTTTTCTGCACATGGGACAGGGCGACTGCACTGTATTAAGGAGAGGATGACCGGGGCCATGTATTGCGAGATTTTGGGGAAGAGCCTCCTTCCCTCAGTTAGAGCATTGAGGTTGGGTCGAGGCTGGGTCTTCCAACGCTCTGTAACGCATTGTGTGTGTGCGTTACAGGATCCGCACGCCCTGTTGTGCTTTCACATATGCTGCATTTGCAGTCCGCAACTGATCCGCTGTTGCACACCACAAACACAGCATTTATTAATGATTTTTGATCTAAAATCCAAAAGTTGTTACTGAACATGGCTCGTCAGGATTGCAATTCTCTTTGTTTACTATTTCATAGAAGTCAGGTTAACGGCTACTAGCCTACATTTAAACAACATTTTTTCAATTCATTAATTTATATTTATATACTTCAGATTTAGCTCACACAAGTGGCAAAACATTTAAACATAGGTTATAGACTTAAATCATAAACATTTTAAATTAGAAACTTACAATAGGCTATACAAAAACAGCCGACTCTCATCTTTTCTTTCGTTTTTAAACCCTTTTAAAAGAAATCCTGCATGTCAAAAATAACTTTTCTTTTCACCATTATGGCACATTTTTTTTACCTAAATGCCAGGTAAGGTGTCGTTTTGTTGCTTTACTTTAGAAAAAAACGCCTTTCGTTGACTATAACAAGAGTATATTTTAAATGATATGCATCTGTGGTGAAATTACTAGATTTTCACGTCAGTACATGTTTATTTTAATGCCAAAAATGTTCTATCACTTTAATGCAGCAACGCAGCGCAGCAAAAAATAGACTCAGTACGAAAACGATCGTTGTACTGCTGCAGACGCAACGCTCCTGGAACGGACTGACGGACAGCATCCGCGTGCAGTGTGAAAGCTGTAATCCGTTAACATGGGTACTGAAAAAAATACGCACCACACGCGCACTGCAGACGGAGTATGTGTGAAACGGCCGTAAGAAGCATATCAAGGTTCTGGCGTGGACTAGCCAGTTTGCAGACCTAAACCCAATAGAGAATCTTTGGAGGGAGTTCAAACTCTGTGTTTCTCAGCGACAGGCCAGAACCCTGACTCATCTAGAGAAGATCTGTGTGGAGGAGTGGGACAAAATCCCTCCTGCAGTGTGTGTAAGCCCCTCCCCAAAAAAAACACGGGCTCCAGTCAGACTCGGGCTGAGATTTTTGATAAGTTGTTGGACAAAACCACAGAACGAAAAGCATTAAACAAAGCTTCATATGGCAATGCCTGGTGCCCGGGGAATACAGACGCCTCGCTTGAGCGGTCAGCCTCGGGAAGCGACTTTCATTTGCTTTCCTTCACCAGTCAGGGGCTTGTACTACTGCTGTATTGTAATACCGCATAGCTTATTTTGCACGTAACTTCGTCACCCTTTCTGTCGAAATGGTCCCACACAATATGCTTCTTTCTCATTGCTTCATTTTGCGAAATATGTCTGTGTCGGCACGTGTGGTTCGTTGCATGTGTCGACGTGCCCCGTGAGTAAAAAAACAAAAACAAAAAACCTTTAAACTGTTTAACTGATAGTGTTTATCGGTCAAAATTCTTACTATCAGTTAACGGTTAAACGGTAAATATGAGCATCCCTATTCTTTACATCATCCTTTACCTCATCCTTTTTTAAAGCTACTTTTTAATACATTATTTATAGTGAATAAAACTGACTGACCCAGAAATTGGATCACTGCACTTTCACAGTGAGATTAGGTTTTCAGAGGTTGAAACCTTAATGGATATTTCACTTAGAAAGGTACATGTATTTGCATACAAAGTCTCAACATTATTAATGGAAATTATACATGTGGACTATTGCTGTGAAAAACAGAAAAGCTCAAAATACAGCACCCTGTTAGTTTAGCTTATGCTCATCATTCACAGAGTTTTGATGCAAATAGCCTCTGTGTTAGCAGGCACACTATATCTGTTGAGATATTGTTCTGATCAGTACAGCAGTGTGATTGTAAAGCAAAAGAAACTGGACTTTTTGAAGCAGCTCGTGCAAAATAACATATTTATAATCATTGCAGTTATACTTGCACTCTGCAAGTATAACTGCAATGATTATAAATATGTTATTTTGTAACATTTTAGTTATCACATACACACATATATTGTGGACTTGATTGCTTGTTATTCCACAAACATTGTAAGGCACCAGCTTTGTTATAAGTCCACTTAGATAATAAAGAGGAGTAGAAAAGTAAAAAAAAGTAAAAGTGGAACATTTGTCATGTGCATTGTAGAGTCCTTTGTCACGTTTCTCAGGTTCTCATTTCCATCCACTTTCATTTCACAAAACACATTTGTAAACAAGTAATTCTCTCTCTCTCTCTCTCTCTCTCTCTCTCTCTCTCTCTCTCTCTCTCTCTCTCTCTCTCTCTCTCTCTCTCTCTCTCTCTCTCTCTCTCTCTCTCTCTCTCTCTCTCTCTCTCTCTCTCTCTCTCTCTCTCTCTCTCTCTCTCTCTCTCTCTCTCTCTCTCTCTCTCTCTCATAGCAACATGCATATGTTTGTACTCTAGTCATGTCATGTCATATTTATATAGCACTTAATTCACTTAAATAGATTGCTTAAAGGTCCCATGGCATGAACTTTTTATTTTATGAGGTTTTTCAACATTAATATGAGTTCCCCTGGCCTGAATATTGTCCCCAAGTGGCTAGAAATTTTGATCAGTGTAAACCGAGTTCTGGCTGTCTTTCTGATCAAGCTGATCCTGAATTCTCCTATTATGACATCATACCAGGAAATGTTACCTCCCCTTCCTCTGATTTGCCTGCCCAGAGAATTAGTAGAGAATGGATTCAGTTTATCAGTTGCAATGTCAGCACCGGCTTTACCATATGGATTCAACCGCACAGCCACAAACAGTGAGTAACAGTGTTCATTAATGCCTGATCTGGGATCAGTGAGTTCTGATGTGTAGGTAATCATTCAAGTTCACACAGACTTTCTTTCTAAATCGTTTAATACTGTTAGTCCCGCCACTGGCCGTCTTGATGCATCAGTAAATCAAGTCAGTGACTAAAACCATCAACTTCACGTAATTTCTGTTAGTAGCATGAAACAAATCTGTTATTTACATTATTAAACTACGGAGAGCTATTAAAGAACACCCTTTATAATGTTCAGATCAGTCAATCACACCCAAACTGCCATTTGAATGATGCTGATCTAGTAATTATGGTCAACAGAAGCTCTTACTGTGTTCATGTCGCATGTTTGCTGTTAGCTGTTGTGAAAACATTTTGTGAGAGAAATAACGTTGCACAAAGTTCACCCGTGTTTATTCAGAGCTCTCAGATACAAACAAAATAAACTCACGCTCTCAACAACTCTGTACAATAACACTTCCTCAGCAATCTTTCCCCAGCTCTGAGTGTTCCTGCTGCTACTCGCGCCTGACTAAACCACGCCCCCTCATCACGTAATCTCATTTCAAATGCAAAGATGTCAGCCAATCACACCAGTGGGTATTTTCACTGAAGACTCACAGCAGACACGCCTCTTGAAACAAAGCATTCCAGCCAGAGGGCTAATGTCAGTATACCTTTTATTTCTAAATTATGACATATTTTGATGTAAAAACCATACTAACAATATAAGTACACCTCAGGAAACAAGAATCTATGCCATGGGACCATTAAAATCAAGCAGCTTTATCGTATTTAACATGAAAAAGTGCCAGTGTCTCATTTCATTAGAAGTACAACTTCAGTGTGTTCATGTTATCACTCTCGGACGTCTCATCTACGCAGTTTGAATAGAAGACATGAAGTGGAAACGATTTCAGCATCAAAGAAGGCAGAGCATCATCGCACACCCAGCCTTATTACATAATCGCCACGGGTGGTAGTAAAAAAGGTGTTTACCAGCCAGAGCAAATTTTCCCTGAAAGTTAACTTTGACAAGCTGGTTCGAACTCCAAACAAACTTGTCACATCGATTTTGCTTGAAGTATATTGGGGCCTTCATACTGAACATTTGCCCCCCTTAATACTGACATGTTTTCTGTCAACGTGAATCCACACATAGGTTAAACAATATATATCAGTTGTATTACATCACATGTCTTAGTATCTGTGGAGCCCAGTGGAGTCTTTTTGCAGATATATTGAAATGAACTACAGGAACAGTTCACTCTTAAAGTTGTAATTTCAATCTAGTTCCTCAGTCATTCCTGCATCAATTTAAACCTACAACCTTTGTGTTAGCAGCCTGAAGCAGCATCCTAAATCAGTCTCTAAGTTCTAAATTTATCTCAGGGTTCTATACAATACTTCTATTCAACCTGTTTTTTTATTTGTTGCAGACGTGCCAAACTGCGATTGTACCTGGAGCAGTTGAAACAGCTTGTGCCTTTGGGTCCTGATAGCACCCGTCACACCACACTGAGCCTGCTCAAACGCGCCAAAATGCACATCAAGGTACAAACAAATCAACATCTTTCTGAGAATATCTTTGTTTACACAACAGTTAAGAGGTTAGAGCAGCTTAAAGCAGTTACAGTCAGAGGGGAAGTTAATCGGGAACTGTCTACAGGAAGTTTATGTCACTCTCCATGTTGCAACTCAGATAACCCACAGTTCCTAACACGGTAGAGATAGTAATATACCTCCACTTAAAAATTTTCTTAAAATCATATTCTTAGTCTCAGTTAATGTTTAAAACCCCAAATCAGAGCATTTCTTTTGAATGGATACATTTTTTGCCTGGTGTTTTACCTGGTGGAAATTTGCCCAAACTGGCAACAGCGGCAGCCTCCGTAAGGTCCTAGTGTCATCCCAGAAAGTTTTATTCAATGTAAAAAACATATTGTTGATTTAACTTAAAAAAAGTAAATAACCTGGTTGCCTTAAAGCATGAGTTGAGCTGAATGTTGAGTTGATTGAAATAAAAAAAATGAATTAATAAATTAATACAAAAAAAGAAATTGATTTAATAAATAGAAACTCAAAATATTATTGTATCTGAACCACATAATTTTTTTGGGGATAAATAATGAAAATAGCACTATTTGGCATGTTTCACTGCATTACTACAAATAAAACACATTTTATACAATATGCTTACTAACTCTTTTAATACTATTTGAATAAAGGATTAAGTCAATTCTCAAAAATGTTCATTGTATTAACAAAACTTTAAGGCACCCAGGTAACTTACTTTTTAAATATTTTATTTTACAGTGTAGAAGAGCTGTATGTCTACTTGTTAGGCTAATAAATTGAATTTTTAAATACACAAACAAGATTGAGTTACTTCTGTTTCTCAATAAAGCAAACAGTAATTGTGTAAATTTTATAAAATCATGAATCTGATTTGATGTGATGTTTAGAAGCCATAGCCTACATAGTAAATAAAAATCACAAACATGACACTTGTAAATGCAATAATTTTATATAAACAGTTTATTAATCTGATATATATTTTTCTCAAACAGATGATAACTTGAATCCAAGGAGCTCTAAAAGAATTGTAGAATTTTTATCTGAGGCTAAAGGCGGCATCCTTCAACTGAAGTCACGCCACCTGCGCTTCATGTGTTGATGACTCCATTGATGTAGGCCATCTACAAATGATAAATCCATAATGAAATATTTAGGTTACAACTGTATCTGTCTGAAAAAAGAGTTTATTGTTGTTGTTTTCAAAGCTTTCAATGTACTCGATTTTTCTGCTCATATGCGACTCGGATCCGCTTTTTTTTTTTTAAATAACGGTGTGAACAGTTCAAACATGAAATTAGTCATAATGAAATTAGATCTTTTCGATTCTGATTTGGGCCACTTCCATGTATGGTTCAAAATCAGATACAGGTCTGATGTTGTGCAATGCGACCTCAGTCTGAACCATCATATTCGGAATTCAACCTTCACGTCATTGTAGATGACATTCGTCACAATTCAGCGCTGATGGGAGTCGATCCAAAGATTATGATATGGTAGATAGCGGTGAAGTTCGTCAGTGGAGGGATGGTGAGCTTTTATACTTATACTTGAGTATGGCAGTGACTGCTCTATACAAGCAAAACTTAAGGAAAAAAACAACAACAACAACGCTTTTCTCATCCTTATTCTTGTCTGTGTTCTCCGTTTCGGCTGTGCACAGATTTGCTGGCTTCCGCGGCACATCACTGTATAAATGAACTTGTAAATTTCGATTACAATTTCCGTTTACTTCCATTCTGTTCTGAGTGCTGTTTTTGTTATTTTGCTCATGCAGGCCAGTTCAGGATCATGAGCTGTTCAGAATCTGATATTGGCCACATTAAAAAAATTATTTAAACAGCCAAACAAAAAAAACAAAAAAAATTTGGATGTGAGCAATGAATCAAAATTAAGCATTATGGTTTGAATTGTAAGCATAGCCTAACTGAAATGTCAAACAAAATATTCATTTATAATACCTACACAGGAGAAAATTGGTGTTATTTCCATACAAAGAAAAGAAATATGTGTATCTGTATTGGCTTTCAGCCAGAATTGTTTTGAAAAATATTGGCAAAAATCCAATATCGTGCCTCCCTATCTTTGTGATAATAAAAATTGTTTTTTGTTGTTGTTTTAATAGAAAAACTTTTGTTTTAGCTTAAGAGATTATTTTGACATTTACCAGTTTTTATAATGTAGAGTGTAACGTAATCAGGGGCACTCTCACTGGTGAATTGTGACATAGAAAGTGTTCATTTATATGATAATATTTGAAATCAGGAAACTAGATGAGTTATTGAGTAAAATAAACTGTGCATGTTAGTTGACCGTGTTTTGATTTGACCGTGTCTTGATTTGTGCTTATAGGGGAAAGAATGAAATGTAAAAAATACATTTTTCAAATTGTGATTATCAATTTAACCATTATACACCACGACTAAAACTAGACTAAAATGACCAGACTTTTACTCAACTAAAACTTGACCAAAAAACTGGATACTGTAGGTTGACTAAATAAAAAATAAAATAAAAACCATTGACAGGACTAAGTCTGATGTATCATGCAAATACATGCACGGTGGGTAATCATATATTTTTGAATTAGTAACTTGAAATATAATAACATCTTTAAAAAAATAATTATTAGGTTGTGTACAGGCACATGTTTTCTAGGTAAAAGAAAATTGTACGAATGTTTAACATTTTCTAAGAACTAGAATTTTTTTTCTTTTATTCATCATGGACACTTGTATGTCACCAACTTATTTAAAGGTGTCATGAACATGAACATTTTTTTATACTGCTATCTGAGGTCAACTAGTGACGTTTGTGTGTTTTTACATTCAAAAACATCATAATATTTTTTACCATGGTTTTGAGCCTCTCTCCTGGAACACTCAGTTTTTATGGATGTGCCGCACTGAAGACTTGGAAGTAAATGCCCACTGCTACGATTGGATAAGATTTGCATATTTATTGAGCTTCGGCTTCTCCCTTGAGTAAATGTGAGGAATTGCTTAAGCGTGTGGAGAAACAGCAACCAAAAAGATTTGCCCAGCTCGCAAAATGTCTATTAAACAATGATTTATCTCTCATCCACCCGCAATTAATTGGATTGTTATTTTTTTATTTCACCGTGCATCAGCTAGCACAAACAAGAGCCTCACTGCAGAGTCAGACAAATCAAAGCATAATCAAAAATGCAATCGCAAAAGTTTTCCTTCAAATATCAAGTCAAGAGAGAGTGCACAACAACCCTTGGTAGCCCGTGGAAAATGCATGGCTCTGGGACATTGGGCTTTGCGAGCCCTGGCCCATAGGCTTTGTTACATGTCCGAGTCTGATTGGTGATCACAAATCGTAGCACAACACCTCAAATAAAGGATTATTCAGCCTGTGACTGCAGTGTTACAGCGTGCCAAGTTATGTTCCGTTAGACACGTCCACATAATCAATAGATGTCAAACGATATTTAACAATGCAATACTGTCGCATATTAAAAAAAAAAAAACAAACATTTTTATTCTTCATTCATTTAATCTCTGAAAATCCAGTCTCTTGTTTACAAACACATCCATGGTTAAATGAAGGAACAAATATGCAGTCTTCCCCACGTGAGCTGTATATTCATTAAAAATATTCATAATTATAATATTGGAATCTGAATTAAAGGTGCGCTATGTAGTATTTTTGCAATAAAATATCCAAAAACCACTAGGCCGGTGTTCTATATTTTGTTCAGCTGAGTACCTACAATATCCCAAATGTTTCCAACTATTTGTAAATTGCGAGAAAATTGCTATTTTAACTAAGGACCGGGACGTGTCAGCATAGCGTCTGAGGAAGTCGCCTGTCAATTGCATCATATCTGCGTTACCCTCGGTTTCGGGTTTTATTTGGCAGGAGTGCTTTACTCTTAGCAGTGTGAACAAGTGAACGCATGGAGTAACGTCATAACATCATAACATCATTTTCAACACACTTAAATGTATCTAATATGATAAACAGAGCTGCATTACCTCATAATTATAACCGGAAGAGCGGATCAGTGCAGGCGCCCGGCAAATGTGTCCCGTCCCGTCATAATAAAAGTACTGGTGCTCGCAAGCCGTGTGTTTGTTTAACAATCGCTCCAGCGGCCATGCTCAGCTCCACAACACTCAGTCCTGCTCTGCTTTACACTACAGTAACGTAAATAACCGCATGTATGAACGTGATTTCTGCCCAAGTCCTATTTTCCACCGGCTGTGAGGTGAAGACCACATGTCCCAAGATGCTGCGCTCAAACCTCGTCAAACTACGTCATCAAACTACGCATTTGTTTTGAATAAGCACCCTCCAGTGGACGGAAAGTTGCATAGTGCACCTTTAAGCTTGTGCGGCATGGTTTTTGCTTGGAAGTTTGATCCAGTTTAGCGCCAGGTAGGCCTATGTTATTAATCATGTCAGGCACGAGTTGGTGGGCTGGGCTACATAATCAGGCGTTCTTCTTCTTCTGTTGAGGCAGTGTTTCGCCACACTCTGACGTCACATTCTGAGATCTCACGTTTGCTGGGCCAGGTGTCAATAAAATATTTTTATTGACTAACAAGGAAATTTTCAGCTCTGACACTTACAGGATATTCTTATTATTACCATGACATTTTCAATATTGAAAGCTCAAGGGAAAGTTGAAATTTAGTTTTTATTCATGACCCCTTTAAATTTGCCTCATGAAAAGGGTGTAAGCCTCAGTGGAATGAAATGTGTTCAACAATCTGTCACTGTGAAACAGAGACAATGTCTCTGTTAACCTTTTGTTTCTTTCCTGTTTGTTACACAGTATTTCAGCTCATGCATTCTGGTTTCCTGTTAGCACTATACATCTGTCCTTCTGTTAATGCGATTGTTTCCCTTTTTTTAGCTTAAAAAAAAACCCTGTGGATTTCTTGCACTGTGAATGCTCAAGCTGACTCTAGATGATACATGTCATGCAGTGTGGTGTTTTCTGTGCTCTGTGGTTTGATCAGTGAAAACATATGCTCTGCAGAAGCTGGAGGAACAGGACAGGAAGGCTCTAAATATGAAGGAGCAACTGCAGAGAGAACATCGCTACCTCAAACGGCGTCTGGAGCAGCTCTCTGTACAGGGATTAGAGCGCATTCGCACTGACAGCATGGGCTCCACCATCTCCACTGACTCTGAGCAAGGTACAACACAGTTGAAATACATGGTGTATGTGGAAATGCATCCAATGTTCTACACTTGCAGCAATTACACATGATTTTATACACACTACACATATTTTATATGTCCTACATACTGCACAGGCTGTTTGACTGTTTGCTGTTTGATTATAGATAATGTGGCTTATATTAATCTGTCTATATACAGTAAAGTCCAGATGTTTTATTTTAATTGTAACATTTTCATTACATATGCTATTAGCATTACAATTAAGTGCAAAGCTGAATGAGAAAAAATTCAGAAAGCCTTTGAATATTTTAATGTTCTTGTTTATTTTATTTTATTTTTCTGTGGTTATCGACAGACTCTTATATTTGCCACCCAAAGACATTATGTTTAATTAAACACAGAATATTCCTTTATTCTTGGGATCATTCATTCACGTGTTAAATCACTGTTAATGAGATTTTATTTTTGTGTTCACAGAAGTGGACATTGACATAGAGGGAATGGAGTTCACGCCAGGTGAGGTTGATAGTGTGGACAGTGTTAGCGATGGTGAGGACCACTACAGCCTGCAGAGCAGCTCCAGTGATGGAGGCCACCATTCACATTCCCACAGATTGCAGGCACACATCTGTTAGGCCGTGTCAGGCCACAACAGTGTGTCACCTCCAACATACCCATCAGCCACTCCCAGCTGGCAGGAAACACCTGGCTGATTTCCATTCCTCAGAAAACTCTCTCCTCTCTCAACCCTTGCAACACTTTATATATACCCCCCTAACCCCAACCCCAACCCCACAAATATACACAGACAAGCAATATGTGGTTTTAGTAGGAACATGTGGTGTGGTAATGCAGTTTTGACTTGTCTGTTCTGCTGATGTTTGAAACTGTGGCTCTGTTTCAAAACCTAGTAACTGCCTTTGCTGTCTATCATCTACATAGGCAGATTCTATCATCTAAGGCAGTATGCTAACTAAAAGTTATCAAAATTATAAAGGATCGCTCATGTGCCTCACTCAAATAGCGCGTCTCAAATAGTTGTGTGGTGTATTCTAGCCTTTACAAATTAAATTTCACAAGACAGTATGACTTTGTAGTGCACATTTTGGCTGTTTACACGCTGGCACAAATTTTTAAGTCAAATGACACAGATCAGATATTGTTGAATACGTAAACAAAAATATATATTTTTGCATGTTTTCCTAGCCACTTCCAAATTTAGTTTTAATCAGATATGTCTGATTCCAATTGGAATTCCATGGGGGGTGGAAGACCTGTTATTTTCACACCATGCAGATAAATTGACCGAAGTTCATTAATTGGTTACTTTTTTGTGAAAGAAGAAGAGAATATTAATATATAATGATTATATACTGATATAATGATTGAATACTTATGCAATTAATTAAAGCACCCAGTTACGACAAGCAAATAAATGGCACTGTCCAAATGCATCACTACAACAATCTATTGATAATACTTTTAATAGTAAATGATTTAGCAATGAACTTGGAAAGCTACAGCTTTCTAATGCAGTGAAATTATTCTGGACCAAGCCTGAAAGACTTGAGAAGATGAGTCTTTTTATTCATCTTTTCAACCATTTTTTAGAGTGAGTGTGTGTGTGTGCATGTGTGTACCTGTAAGTACACTGTAAAAAAAAGTTTGGGTCTCTAGTGACTGATCAGATCAAATTTTTTTAGTTGGCCAAATTGAATTTCTGTGGATTAAATTGCATCAAATCACAGAAATTCAATTTGGCCAACTGATTTTTTTTTAGATGTGATCAATCACTAGAAAATGTTCAATTGAGGCCTGATTTATTTTACCTATCCGTACATCTGTCTTTGGGAGGACCAGTTTAAGACCAGTAGAGCGAGGACAAAGAGAGTAAAGAGAGGACATTTTGGCTGGTCCTCACTTTCGGAAACCCTTTAAAATGCCTGTTTGAGGGTCAAGACTTGGTTTTAGTGATAAGGTTATAATTAGGTTAAGGGTTAGGTTAGGCACTTAGTTGTGATAGGTAGGGCTAGGACAAAGAGATAGAAATGCATTGTGCCAATGAATGTCCTTATAAAGACAGATGTACAAGAGTGTGTGCGCGTGCGTGCATGTGACATGTGACATGTGTTTGTCCAGCAATCCTACTGACAAGTCAAAACTGCATGACTGTACATGTGAATGTGAAGAGATGGGAAAAGCTCTTTGCTGAGATGTTGGTACTATCAGAAAATGTATACTGATGCTTTTAGTCCCATGTCTTTCCCTGTAATTTCCTTGCAATAATTTTTGAAGCCTTTATTCTTCAGCAGTATACAGTATATGCAGTGCAGTGTGCAATATTCCAGGTAAAAAAAGAAAGTTCTTTGTGCTGGGGGTTTCAATTATTCAGACAGTCCCAGTCTTTAAAGCAGTTTAGACCAAAATAAATGAAAAAAAAGAAAATGTACATTTGAAAAAGGAAGCCACAAAAAAAAAAAAAAAAAAAAATATACTGGTGACAAGTATAGTTTATATTTTCTGTAGTAGCTTTTGTATTATATTTGTATTATATTTCCCTAAATAGTCATTAATTAAAATACAAATAGAATGAGGCCATGATAATGTTTGTCCCTTATCTCTAATTGTCATGCTGTGCCTTGACTGGTCTTATCCCCTTTCCTCCCCCTCGCCTCCTTGACACATCCCTCCAGCCCTGCCCAGATCCACAACTTTCCAGCCACCCCGCAGCTTTCATCCTCAGAATAGACTCTTCTTTGGCCTTTGGCACAAAGTGACAACAAACATTGGTTAGTCACCCCTGACCTCCATCTTTTTATTCTCAAAAACATGCTTTCCGTTCTGCCGTGCAACATCATCCATATCAGCGACACTGGTCATCTCCTCTGTGGCAGCTCGTCTCACCCCATTGAAAAGCGTTTTCTAATCAACTCGGCTCTTTTCAAATTTTTATTTTATTTTTATTTTTTACATTTATAATGTCTTTTATTGTCCTTATGCCTAAGGTGTGTTTTGTATTTCAAACAATGAAGTGGAAGACCTTGGGAGAAGAGCATTGGAATCAATCCTTAATGGCAGCTCGAATCCTTCACACCCTCTCCCAATGGTAGTTCCTGTTTTAGTGTTAAAGTGTGCTGACGGTGATGGTAGTATTTGATCCTCTGCCCATAAGAGCAAAGATACAGCGATTTGATTATTTTGTTTGTAAAGGGGTGGAGACTGGGTGTATTGGTAATCAGCACTGTTTCAATACTATGGTGCATATTGTGACCAACTCATTGAGTTTTTTTATTTTTATTATTTTTGTTTTATCTCTCATTTTCTGCAAACACTGAAATGAGGGAGCATGTTTTTATTTCATTTCATTGAAGAGTTTACATTTATGTCATGGATATGCCTGACGGTTGTAGCAAAACTATTCTTTTTTTCAATGTGTTCCAGTATGTTGATCAAGTGAATTGTTTAAAAGAAGAACTCTTGCACAGAACCTCCCATTAACATGCGGTGATCGAGAGTTCAGAGAATTGTGCTTGAGATTTTTTTCAAATCTTTGAGATTGTAGCTTTCATTGGCATTATCCAAGAATCACATTACATGCCAAATAAGTGAAATCAAGCTAAAGTCAGCTTCCAGTGTGGTGGAAGAAATACTTGTGACAGAAACAGGGCTATTCAGGGGCTGCAGGGTTTTTGAAAGCTTTAAAACACTAAAATGAGTGTATGTCAGCAGACAGGTGCACATATACTTGTGAAAAAAGCCAGGGGATCTTATGATCTGATGGTGTTCAGTCAACAAGGCACAAAGTATGGCATGTTGTGATGATACTTTGTGTTCGTTAGGCCTTGCAGGTTGAGCTTTCTGTAGAGCTTACTTAAAGTCTGTGTGGCAGGAAGCTAGAGGGCATGGAGACATGAGTCTGGGAGTCAAGGCTACTAAAATAACAGACCAGAATGACCAAGAAGAAAATATATAGCAATATACAATTCCTTTTACCTTTGTTATACACATAAAAGCACTAGAAGAAAGAAAAACCTTCCTTAAAAAAAGATTCCTGCCATATAGATTCTATTAGACATAGACTTATTTTTCTAACCCCTCCCTATTTTGGGAGGCATCAGGTGTAATATCAGATTTATATCTTTATATGACTATAGGGTTGTGACCCATATTTTCTGCTCACTTTTCCTCTCCCCTGCTTTTATTTGTTTTGTGTTCACAGTGCGGTTTGTTGACAGGTCAGCATGTGTGGCGTAGATCGCAGAACGCTTGCGTTTTAGCATGAGAAAAATTTGCGGAAAGACTGCGAAGGGAAGGTTCTGTGCCAGAGACCTGTGAACAGAATCCTTTTTAGAAAACAAGTAATATGCAGTCAGATGTTGTATAATATTGTAAAGGTGTTTTTTTTCTTCTCTTTGTGTGTGTGTGTGTGTGTGTGTTTGTGTGTGTGTGAGAGAGTGTGTGTCTGTCTGTGTGTACGTACACATATTTACCTGGTGCTGGCTTGTTTGCCCACACTCTTAAGGTATTATGTATTCTTGTATTGTAATATAAATAATTAAAATGTTTTATACATAATGCGTCTGCAGTCATTTGTAATTTGTAAGTTTGTAGAAAAAAATCATAGTTTTTAGACTGTAGCTATATTTTTTTGTATTTGAGTTTAGGACATTTTCAAAACTAAATGTTGGAGGGGAGGGGGGTGAGATGGGGCTTTACCACTTTTTTTTACTTGAGTTATCTTTTTTAATATATTTTTTTTTACTCAAGTTATACTCTTGGCATGAAGAGATTAGAAGTAAAACTAATGTAGTCTACGAATACGATCCGTGTCAAAATAAAGGCAAAACAGCCCATATATGATCTTAAAGGCAGCAGCTATAAGGGAAAATATAGACAAATTGTACACTGGTAATATACAATACAACAAAAATATTTGTAATCTATGTAGGGCCTAACAAGGCCATGCTACTCAACAAACCCTTGCCCTCTTATCGCAGGCATGAAAAAGCTGTTCTTTGGGTAACGCACGACCTCGTGTGGGTGGGTTATTATCTTCTATCTTATCATTACAGTGGTTATTTTGACTCCAGCTCAATAGGGGGCGCCGTGTAAAAACCCGGTTTTATGTCGAGCGTTCTTGAGTTCGCTTTGCACTCTGGGAGGTTTGTCCTCTTTTAGATGTCATTCTAAATTCTACTTTATTTGAAAAGTAATACAACATCAGTATGGCTGGATACACAGCGGATGAAAAACTCCGCTTTGAACAGTTAACAAAGCTTCGTCGGCAATGGCTTAAAGACCAAGAGCTCAGTCCACGAGAGCCTGTCATTGCACCCAAAACACCCGGCCGCATCGAGCGATTTTGGGCTGGATTTCTGGAGCCCAAAACACTCTGGAGACTTTACGTGAGTTTATGGCATATATGATCTGTTTATTCAGACTTAACGCATCTGGAGTAAAACATGTAACAGTTAGTCTGTGTATATTATTAACGTATTGAACTTATTATAACATGCATTTTTTTTCTCTTGTAATGCGGACGAACCAGACATTTAAAGCCTATAATGCCAGTGTTTTTGCCATCACACGGATTCTGATCCCAGCCTGGGTCGTGCATTACTATATGAAGTACCATGTCGCTGTAAGTGCGTGTTTTTATGGTGTCACTGCATTCTTTGAACAGAAACTTAATGTGTATGTATGTGATGTACATTATTTTATGAAAAGTAATTAAATTATATGGGTTTACCTCTTTTCTGCTCGATACATACTGATCTTACATTCCCCAAATACTTTAAACGTTTTTGTTTGTAACTTTACAGCAAGGTTTTAATTTTAAAATTAACATTATTACTTCTAAGACGTGATAAACAGTTTAATTTATTACATTTAGTATTTCATCGCCAGGCGTGAAATTGTATTGGCTTAAATTTGCGCTCAGCCATCTACAGGACAACAATGATACCAGAATATAAATATTCATGATTCTCCTTGGCTAAAAACACAATGATGTTAGACTCACATGCTGGCACTCTGTCCCTGACTTCAAACATCTAAAGTCTTAAAATAATGCATTGTATATCTAATTTATTATTCATTATTAATAAACATGGAAGCTCAAATGTGCAGGGTGTTTCCAAAGTATGATCATCCCTTTCTTCACTGGGAACTGCACCAAACATTATTTATTTATTTATAAAACATTATTGTGTGCTGCAGATAATTTCATTAGTTCAAATTCACATTTTAATTTACTGTAAAGGTCTTGCTTTAAATTGCCTAGGTGAGTTTTTCTAGGCATCAAAACTGGTTACTGTTTCAGTAATGATATTGACAAACATAAAAAAAAAAAAAATTGCGTTAATTTATTCTATTCATGTTTATATTTTTTTTGACACTTGACTTGAATATACCTGATTTCTATTAAATTCCCTGAGAAAGATACAAATACTCAAAAACACTTTTGAAATACCAAACTGGCTGGCACCTAAAGTCCCATCACAATAATACAGAAGTGACTTTTGAAATGACTTGTAAATTAAACAAGAAATATATAACAATTTAATTACCTTAAAATGTGCCCTTTTTCAGTCGTATTCCATCAGAGCCCCATTAAAACCAAATTAATTGTGTTGTTTACACAAATACCATTCAAGAAGAATGCAATGCGTATACAAACAACAAACTGCTTGAAATCCAAGACTCCAGACATACTTAATCTCCTTTTAAAACAAGATTTAGTCAAGAGGTGTTCACTGTTCACTAGACGTCACTCAAGATTGACTTGTGCATTTTTGCTTAAAGGGATAGTTTACCTAAAACGAAAAATTCTGTCATCATTTACTCACCCTCAAGTTGTTCCGAACCTTTATGAGTTTCTCTCTTTTGCAAAAAACAAAAGGAAGATATTTTGGAGAATATGGCTAACCAAATGGGACACCATTGGCTTCAATAGTATGGAGGGGGAATAATAATATAGAAGTCAATGGAGTCCCATCAACGATTTGGTTACTGACATTATTTAAAATATCCTCTTTTGTGTTCAGCAGAAGGAAGAAAGATATGTATACAGGTTTGGAAATTCATGTTAAAATGTAAAGCTCAAATAGACTGATATTTCTTGTTTTCACAGAAAAAGCCATATGGAATTGTTGAGCTAAAACCCAGACTGTTTCCTGTAAGTATATTTGGTCCAAGCAGTATAATCACACAAATAATCATTATGTTTTCATTTAATCAGTTAGCAGACACTTTTATCCAAAGTGACTAGTAATTAATTGAGAACAAAGACACATATCGTAAAATAATCAGTAAGGTGTTTTTAAAATGAATACTCAAATAATCATTCATTTTTATATTTCTAAATGTCCTTTGTGCATGTTTTTCAGGGAGACACAATTTTGGAAACAGGAGAAGTTGTTCCAGATCTCCCTGAAGCAGAGAGTCATGGTCATCATTGATGATGCCAGTCTATATTCAATATAAACATCCTGTCTGCAGTGGTTGTAAAATTAACATGTTTGAGTGTATACTATGTCAATAAAGTTATTATACAGATTCTTTATGCTTTTCCTGTGGTTTGAGTGACATTAACACACCCATATATATATATATATATATATATATATATATATATATATATATATATATATATATATATATATATATATATATATATATATATATATATAAAATATTAGTAAGGTATTTATTCTGGGTCTTAATACATAAAACAAAATTATACAAAACAAAACATTCTTTAACAACATGTAGAGATAGACATTTGTTATTGCTTGATTTTTTGGGGTGAGAGTATGTTTTAGTATTTTGAAATTATAAAATTAAAATAAACCACAGCTAGAAAGTAAACCTGTTTCTACATTATTAATGACAAATTTTGCTCACATTGGATGAATGTTTTGCATTCCTGATTACAAATTACATAAAGATTTTGATAATTAAAATAAAGGTTATTTATTCTGGTTGTACAATTTATTTTTATTTTTTTAACAAAACTTGCATGCAACAATAGTCTTGTTCGATTTTGATAAAAAACAATGAACATTCAAGATCAACATTCTTTAACAACGCATGGAGGGGGACATAAAATGTCAAATAAAACATTTCCCAAAACTGAACTATTAATGTCTGTTTAGAAATTATATTATAATACACTTTATCATTGCTATTTATTCAACAATTCTATAATGTTTTGTGTGAGTGTGTTAGTATGTTGGAATTATGAAATGTAAATAAACTAGAAGGTATCACGTTTCTACATCATTAACGCGTCAAATTTTGCTCACTTACATATGATTGACGTGCTTTTATTTTGAAGTGAATAACCGGAAGGTCTAGAAGTCTCACTGCATTTCACTTCCGATATGTTCTTGTTTTTTACGTCATTATTGCTTATGTAGTAGACCATAGACAGTATGTAGACCAGACTGAGAGAAGTTTGAGCATTTTTGGTTGCTAATAAGCTCTTTTTATATTTGCAGTAAATTGTAAAAGGTATAGCCATATAATCCGTAAGATATAATGTATTTCTGACTTTTTGAATATCGGGTTCTGATCTTTTAACCGGCACTGGTATATTTGGCAGTAAGTTTCGTTATTTTCTGATCACATCTTTGTTTGTGGATTCTGTTATATAATATAATATTACAATTATTAAACAGAGCAAATCATAATGATCTTTTTGTTTCGGATACTTAAGCGAGATGCTTCCAGTGGAATCCAGAGGATCTAACGTTAAGTCCTCCGAAAGTTTCAACAAATACAAGGAAGAGTAAGTTTAAAACATATTTTTATCTGATTAATTCTAACGTTACATTATTCGGTTCTACATAGGTTTATTATTAAAATGTATTTATTGCAATTAATACAAAAGCAAGTATGGCACGGCATAGGGTTGTTTATATTGTGGAAGGCATTTTGTAACGAAGCAAAATTCCTATATTTTGCTGTGTCCAAAATTGTATTAACAATCACATAAATACTAATATATTAGAATATCAGTATGTAACGTATTTACTCATACAATATATTTTAATGGTTTGATATACACATATGTTTTCTCATATTAAGCTGTGAAGCTGATTTTTACTATTATTATTTTATCTGAGAAATAATACAACATATGTAATACTACTTGTTTTATTTTCGGGAAATTTAGGACAGTATCACTATACCATTTTTTGGCTTTATACTCCCTAAAAACATAGAAAAAGAATGAATTGGAACATTTTTGTTTTCATTTAGTCACATTTAGACACAAATGTAGCAAATGTTGAGAAAAGTACAAGTAGCCTAATAATTTAAATGTTCCCCCTATCAGATTATGGCATCACCACAAATGAAGGAGCGCCCATCAGACGTTGTGTTAAACACCATATCAAAAGCAGCATCTCCAGAATCAAAGTGCCCAATATGTCTGGATCACTTTAAAAACATATCATATCTTGATGTGTGCCTACATAAGTTTTGCTTCTGCTGCATCCATGAGTGGTCAAAGAACAAAGCAGAATGCCCCTTGTGCAAGCAGCCATTTAATTCAATTTACCACACCATTAAATCTGAAGATAACTACAAGAGGTTTGACCTGCGACCAACTGAAAATGGCTCATTTGGCAACATGGCAGGGCAAAGATTCAGGTATCGCACCACACTTACAGGCGACCGCAGACCAGCACCACGGAGAACATCTCCTCCACCTGACCATGGTGTCATATTTGAGGGCCTGAGAGGATCTCTTCCACAGCGGCACAACAGAGATCTCCATAGCATGATAAGGAGGTTGGCAGTAAGGCAAAGAAGAGAGAGTGATGGCAGGTCTGTGCAAAGTCTTCATGAACAAGAAGTGATTAAATTCAGACGAGCCTTGTACAGAAGAGGTGTGCGAGTCCAAAGCGTGCAGGATGGAGGCCGTACCAGGGAGACCTCTGCAGAGTTCTTTAAAAGAAATCCTGCTTGTCTCCACAGGCTTGTACCTTGGTTGAGACGAGAGTTGACAGTTCTGTATGGTACCCATGGTTCCCTTGTCAATATAGTGCAGCACATCATAATGACTCTGATCACTCGACATAACTTGGATGAGCAGGTTGTTTTACATGAGCTTCGGCCCTTCTTGCTGTCCCACACAGAGCACTTCCTGCACGAGTTTCTCAGCTTTGCTCAATCCCCGTTCAACATGGAGGCATATGACCAGCGTGCTGTTTATGACTTGCCTCGGCCCTCCGGAGAGAGGAGCAGTTCAGAAACATCTGTGATTGCCATCTCTGAGGATGAAAGTGATTCTTTAGTGTCAGGAGCCCAGGGTTATGCCACTCCTGTAGTGACTTTAAGTCACACAGCATGGGATGATGAGACCCCAGGGCCATCCTACTCTTCAGAGCTATCTCAGGTATTACCTTTCCATGTGAGGGACTCAGACTCTGATAGTAGTGTAGGGGAAGCAGTATTGTCTGTTGCTGCTGTTCCGCATCAGGACCGTCCAGCAAATACTACAAATATTGCTGTGGAAGAGGAAGATTCCTCTGGCAGTGATGAAGACTGTGTTATTATCAGCTATGTTAAGCCAGTGGCAGAAAGGACACCAGAATTGGTCCAACTTTCTTCTGACTCCGAACATTCTGAGCAGAATTCAGAGCCGCAAAGCCCTCGAGCACCCCAGCACATTCGTTTTACTTCAGAGTCTGATTTGTTACTCACTGACACTCAGAGACCCTTGAGAAGACCAGCAGGCTGCTCTCGCTCACCTAATGACACATCTACTCACCTTAGACAAGAAGATAAATATGGTCAAAGGCATCATGAAAGGGAGTTGTCGGGATCTAGAGAAGGATCCTCGCACAGCAGCAGGACACACTCTTCCTCTTGTAGCAGGAGGCACCCATTGTCTAAAGAGAGCAAGCCGAGGAACCGAGGAAAGGCCACAAGTCGCCACACATCTTATTGGCATTCATCTAGCCATTATAGTCAGCAAGGCTGCAGCCGGAGATGTTATACAGAGACACACTTATCCTACACCAGCTACTACAGAAGTGGATATGATCGCTCTAATTCTATATCACACAGAAGAAGGCGAAGCAGGGACCGTGAGGACCGAAGTAGCTCAAGGAGCTCTTCTAGGATCAAGTCCAGCTCCTCCAGTTGTCAAGAAAGAAGACACTCAAGGAGTAATTCTAAAATAAACTCTTCGAAAAGTCAGCACAGAAGTCACTCTGAGAGCCATTCTAGAATCAAGTATTTCAGTCATAAGGACAGAAGTCACTCAAGGAGCAGTTCTAGATATAACTTTGCCAATTGTGAGATCAAAAGTTCCTCAAGGAGTAATTCTAGGATCAACTCTTCCAACCGCCAGGAGAGAAGTCGTTCAAGGAGCAATTCTTGGACCAACTCTTCCAACCGTCAGGATAGAAGTCGCTCAAGGAGCAATTCTAGGATAAACTCTTCCAATCGTCAGGATAGAAGTTGCTCAAGGAGCAATTCTAGGATAAACTCTTCCAACCGTCAGGATAGAAGTCGCTCAAGGAGCAATTCTAGAATCAACTCCAACTCCTCACATCATTCATCAATGCATGATGAATATGGCAGGAAAAAGAAAGACAAAACAAAGCATTATGAGGAACCCTCAAGAAAGAATCGTAGTCAGTTGTTCAACGATTCTGCTGAAGACGGAGCAAAAAAGAAAATCAAGAAGCATCACAAAAGGTGCAAGAGGAAAAGTAGGAGCCCAAGTGTAGATGACAAATCTGAGGGTCACAGTAGGAAACATCACAAGAAGAAGAAGAAAAAGAAATACAAGAAAAAGAGCAAGAGACATAATAGTGAGGGGAGGGTGGGAAAGCACAGCCCTGTTCTCATTACAATTACTAGTGATAGTGACAATGCTGACCCCAGTGAACCTTCAACTAGTAATATATGTGCAGTTAGCTCCACTTTTACAACAACAAACAGTGCTACAGAAACTCAGCCGCTCAAGTCCAGTTTCCTAGACATGGAGCAGCAGTCAACTGCTGGAACTGAATATAGTTCATCTGATGCAGGGAATCACTTCCAGGCTAATTAATGCCAATGCCTTTGTGATTTTGTATGTTCAGTTTAACTGTTATTGAACTTCTCAATTTGTGTCAAATAAAGATTGACAAAGGACTATTGTTGTAATGCCAAAATGTTTTTTAAGTGTTGCAAAATAAATTTTTGTTTGCTAAGACCATTAATATTGTATTGTCTTCACATCTACATATTATTTTATAAGTGCATGGGTGTAGAATATGCAGGGGATGGCGTATTTTGACAGAAGAGACTTCTTTCAAAATCATTAAACAATTGTAATTTTCCAAACTTTGATGGTGGTGCTGTATGTTTTCTTCTATATTCTATATATATATATATATATATATATATATATATATATATATATATATATATATATATATATATATATATATATATATATATGAGGACTTAATGTACAAGTGTTCATAAGTACAAACCAATCATAAAATTGAAAGAAAATATAGGGGAAAATATAGTACAGGTATAAGTTATTGTTCAGCAGTGTATTTATGTCTATGAATTTACCCTACCACAAACAACTCTGATATATTAATTATTTTAAAAAAAAAATTTAAAACAACCTAAACACACATATTTACAGAATGATGCATTAAACAATTTTGTAAGGGAAATTATACATAATAAATAAAATCCATAGTGGTTTCCAAGTGAACAAGGGCTTAGGGGGATCCAATTCAGGCAACTGCAAAGGCCTGCAAAACACCATCTGTTTTTGTTTTGTATTATTCAAGAAAGAAAATAAATACAATAGTGTAAACATGCATCTCTGCATTTCTAACTATGTAAAATATTAAACAAAAATAATTATTTCACAATCATAAAACAAAAAGGGAAAGAAGAAAAAACAGCAAACACTTTAACAACAATATAAAAATGATCTCATATTTATTCAAAAAAGAAGTGCATTTTCTATCATCAATTATTCTTAGTGATTTGATTAAATATTCTACTTCACATTATAAATCTTTAGTAGGAATTTTCACAAGGATAAGGAAATTAACAGTAGATTCTAAAGTTTTGCCAGTAGTGGGCACTCATGCAACGTATAAGCAATGAATGACGCACATCCGAGTGAACGAGGCGGAGGGTAGTTAGCAAGTGAAGGCATATTACAAACGAACTGGAAACTTTATTTTACTGTCTGGAACGCAGCACCGGACTCCAGCCTTGAACCGAGACTTGACAAAAGCAATCAATCAATTAATAAAAATAAATAAATAAAATAAATCACAGCCAATCAGTAGAGCGAGCGGGCGGGCTTTCTCTGCAAGCGCGGAACTGGATAAGTACGTACTTGATCAAATTCCTACATCTTAAACCATTTAACCATAGAAATAATATACGTAGACGCCCCATAGACTTACGCTGCCATCTTGGATGGGTCCCCAATGCGCCGCCCCCCGCATTTATTTCTACTGAGGAAGATGTATTCTCAACTACAATGATCATAACTCCCCGAGTTTTTACCGGATTTTCACACGGTTTGGTTTGTTACAAACTGCAGAGACTTAGTTATGATACAGGACGCTGTCACACATTGAAAAAATCTGCTTTCATGTAGAAAGACGTTGTATTACGAGCTTTAACTAAGACATTTGGTAGACTATGACATATTGATAAATGTATAAATGAATGAATTTTATATTTTAATAAAGAAACCAGTTTGATTGTTCATTTGAATTTATTTCTCTCACACACTCACAGGCATATTGATAAATGTATACATTTATGAATTTTATATTTTAATAAAGAAACAAGATGATTTGATTTGATTTTTCACTTTTGATTTATTTCTCACTCACACACAAACACTTACTCACCTTCTGTAACACAAGCTCCCATATACTGAACCAGCTCAGAATTATTATTTTTGTATAGGCCTAAAGTAAACGTTATAACTCCAGGTCATTCCAGCATCTTACATTACCCTGTCAGGCTTGCAACTGGGACTGGGGAGCTAAAATCCTTTAAAAAGAACTGTTTTGCACAGCTTCTTGCGAATGCTTGCACTCTGTAACTCCAGGGTAGTTAATTTTGCGATGTGTTGCAGCCTTACTTTGTGAAATAGGCCTACAGGCACCATAAATGACACAAGCATGAAATGATAATGATGTATAAATGGTAAAATAACCAAAATTATTGTTCAATCTTACTTGTGAAATGTAATCCCATGCGATCTGGTATCAATATTGCGTTATTGCAACAGTAAGCTGCATAAAATACGGGCATAATTGCTCGCTCTCCATTGACTCTGAATGCTAGCGTTGAGTGGAGAGACCCAACCAATATGGCGGCGACGCTGGATCACGCTCCAGCACATCATGGGGCGTCTACGTATATGATATCTATGCATTTAACATGGTTAAAATGCATACTGAATGACTTAAATAATCATATTGTTTTTTGTCATAGAATACACTTGTTCTCCTTGAGTTGACCATTTTGTTTCCTTAAATTAAAATGTTCAAGATCTGAGGTGAAGTAGCAGTGAATTGCTTTATTTTGTTGCATTATATAAAGGCCATGAAAAAAATGATATAACGCACATTGTTTTGGCAATAAATCAAGCACATAATCAGCACCATTGTCATACTTTGTCATATATATATATATATATATATATATATATATATATAGTACAAAAGATTAACTTGAAAAATAGGCTTTCATATTTTTCTAGCGCGTCGCGTCTGGTTAGGACACGGTGTACGATAACGGTTTCAGAATTTGCCTTGATTTTGTATTGTTGTCAAGTCTGTGGTCCGTCCATTCTTTAAATATGGCGTTTTTTTCCACATTTTTCCCTAGGTTTTTGTGAAATTCCGCCACTGAGCGAATGTATGTTTACGTAATTTGGACCTAAACCATAGAATATCAAACTAACCCTACCCACAACTCTATCCCTCCAACCCAGACGTCCAGAGAGGTGGAGCTGGATCCCTCCACAGTAGAGGTCCAGAGAGGTGGAGGTTGACGTCATTTTACTCTGCAATGAGCACCAATTGGGTGTAGTCTACTTGGAAAGAACTACCGTTAGTAGGAAGTTGTTGTTTTTAGCTTATATAGCTTTCACGTGGACGCATTGAAGGAGATGGCTTCGGACATTCAAGTAAAGGTAACAGAGTTCCCGCGTTTTTTAAAAGTTCTTGAATTTCAGACACCTAGATCCAAGGACTGGGAAGTATGTGGAAAAAAACATAGGACATTGAAAGTGCTTGATTTAAACACGAAGTAACGTTACATTAGAGTAACATGCTATGTATTTATGTGTTAATCGCCAGAACAAAACAGCGCGTTACTCATTGAGGAGTAAGCAGGAAAAACTTCCTGAGAGAGAGAGAGAGAGAGAGAGAGAGAGAGAGAGAGAGAGAGAGAGAGAGAGAGAGAGAGAGAGAGAGAGAGAGAGAGAGAGAGAGAGAGAGAGAGAGAGAGAACGGTGTGAGTCCTGCACAAGTTACTTAGCCTATCCAGCCGCGGTCACACAGTCTCAGAACTATGGTGGTAGATTTGTTGCTATATTCCAAACAAATATTGTCCACAAATACAGGTTCTTCTAAAAAAATTAGCATATTGTGATAAATTTCATTATTTTCCATAATGTAATGATAAAAATTAAACTTTCATATATTTTAGATTCATTGCACACCAACTGAAATATTTCAGGTCTTTTATTGTTTTAATACTGATGATTTTGGCATACAGCTCAAGAAAACCCCAAATTCCTATATCAAAAAATTAGCATATTTCATCCGACCAATAAAAGAAAAGTGTTTTTAATACAAAAAAAGTCAACCTTCAAATAATTATGTTCAGTTATGCACTCAATACTTGGTCGGGAATCCTTTTGCAGAAATGACTGCTTCAATGCGGCGTGGCATGGAGGCGATCAGCCTGTGGCACTGCTGAGGTGTTATGGAGACCCGGGACGCTTCGATAGCAGCCTTAAAGGGGGGGTGAAATGCTGTTTCATGCATACTGATCTTTTTACACTGTTAAAGACATGGAATCCCATACTAAACATGGACAAAGTTTCAAAAGTTAAGGTGGACGTTTGATGGGAGTATTTCTTTGTCAAAAATACTACTTCCGGTTAGTCATAAGTTTCGGCAAGTTTTTTTTTTTTTTTTTTATTTTTTTATTGCTGATAACAGAACCATACAAAAAAGAAGGCATACAACACACAACATCAATAATAAATGAGACCACCAAAGAAATGATAAATAAAAAAGGTAAGAGAAAGGAGAAAAAGAGGGGGAAAAAAGAAAAGGGAGAAGAGGGCCATTACATCACATACAAATGTTCATATGAAGAGATCAAAGGCGGTACAAATCCTAACAGTCCTTATAGCTTTCTTATTAGTGGATACTGAAATCACATTTAAATAATTTTCCATTTCCTTTAAGAAGACAGAGAAGACAGGCTTACAATTTGTAAATTTACATTTGTGAATGTAAAATTTGCTCAGAAAAAATATTAAATTAATAGCAAAACAGATATTTTCGTTTGTGGGGTCCGAGTCAAAATACCCAAATATAACATTCCTCATATGTATTGAGAAGCCAGGCAAAATTTTACACTTGACCAGTACAGTAATATCCTTCCAGAGCTTCTGAGTATAATGGCATGACCAAAATAAGTGAACCACGGTTTCATCAGAATTTAAACAAAAAGAGCATGTTAATTCAATGTCAGATTTATATCTTTGTATAAATTTCTTAACAGGATAGAACCTGTGTATGAGCTTAAAGGAAATTTCTTTCACTTTATTTGTAAGAAAGAATTTCTGCTGTAAAGACCAGATTTTTTTCCAATTAAGGTTAACAAACAAATTATTCCAAAAGGAAATAACCGGTGAAAGAGAAATTACATTTTTAAGAAATAGAGATCTTATTTTATAGTTTTTAGCTTTCGACTCAGAGAAACAAACTTGACCAACAGGAGTATCACAAGGATTGGGAAGGGACACAATAGATACTGAGGTGGTATAATTACAGTTTTTAAAAAGCATACATAACCCAGAGGGAATAGCTCCCATTACTGTGGCAAATTCTTTTGGGGTTATTGGTATTTGGTATTCGGAGAGAAATTCTGAGTATCTGAACAAAAGACCTTGCTTATTAAACAACTGCTCCACCAAAAAAAGACCATTACTGAACCAATTATGATAAAATAGCGATTTATTCTTGAATAAAATGTTTTTATTGTTCCAGATAAAACATCTCTGTGGTGAAAAGTTATGTTTATAAATTAAAGCCCAAGCTAAGAGAACCTGGCGATGAAAGTTGGATAGTTTGATAGGGAGTTTGGATATATCATAATTACACATTAGGAGAAAATGAATTCCACCAAGTCGTGAAAAAACAAGTTGAGGGAAAACATTCCAAACAGAAGATGGTTTGGTTAGGTACTGATTCAGCCAATTAATTTTAAACGTATTGTTGAGGGTGTCAAAATCAATAAAGTTCAGACCACCATTATTATAAGAGTTTAGTATGACTGATTTTCTCATATAATGAGACTTATTTTTCCATAAGAATTTTATTAAAATCTCATTAATTAATTTAGAAGTGGGCTTGTCCACAGACAGAGACTGAGCTGCATAGGCCAAACGAGATAGACCCTCTGCCTTAGAGAGCAAGGTTCTGCCTTTTAAGGACAGATCTCTTTGTAGCCAACAATTCAGTTTTTGCTTTGTTTTGGTAATGATCGGTTTGAAGTTTGTTGAACACCTACATTCATCTTTAGTAATTTGTATACCTAGGTATGTTACCCTATTTTTAATAGTAATATTCTGAATTGAAGAAAGAGAGCAATTTTTAATTGGTAGCAATTCACATTTATTCAGATTTAAATTTAAACCAGATGCTTTAGAAAAAGACTGAAGAATATCCAAAGCCACTGGAATTTGTGTTGAATCATTCAAGAATAAAGCTGTATCGTCCGCTAATTGAGTTATTTTTATTTTGGTGTTGCCAATTGTGACACCCTTTAAGGGACTACTGTTTATATGAGCGCTTAGGAACTGTGTTGCAATTAGAAATAGGTAAGGAGAAACTGGGCATCCTTGTCTTACTCCTCGTTTTAAAAAGAATCTAGGTGAAGTACCATTACTTAATTTAACTGAACTGTTTCCGTTTATGTAAAGCGTTTGGATCATTCTGCAAAAGGAGTCACCAAAGCCAATTTTTTGAAGAGCATGAAATAAAAATTTGTGTTCCAAAGTGTCAAAGGCTTTGTAGTAATCTAAAAAGAAAATGAAGCCATCGCTGTCAATTAATTCTGAATAGTCTAACATATCTAGTACTAACCGTATATTATTAGAAATGTGTCTTTTCTGCATAAACCCCGACTGCGTTTCATCAATTATAGAGTTCAAAACAAGTTTCAATCTTTTTGCTAGGACTAAAGCTAATATTTTATAATCATTATTTAATAGTGTGATTGGGCGCCAATTGTCTATTAAGAGGGGATCTTTATTTAATTTGGGGATAAGAGTTATTAATCCTTGACATAATGTGGCTGGAAGTAATTTTTTTTCTATACTTTCCTCATAAACCTTTAACAAGAATGGAGCTATACTATGACTAAATAATTTATAAAATTCTGAGCTGAGTCCGTCAGTTCCAGGAGATTTGTTGGCTTTTAAACTATTAATAGCCTCCTTTATCTCCTTCAATGTGATAGAGGCATCACAAAAGTTACTATCTATATTACTTAACTGGTTTACATTAGGTACTGATTTAAAGAAATCATCCATATGTTCTTTGGAAAATTTAGAAGTATACAGATCACTGTAAAATTTGGCACAGAACTTTGCGATAATTTTAGGGTCCTCGCAGATATAATCGTTAATCATTAATTTTTGAATTTGGTTATTTTTCGCTTGTTGTCTTTCCAATCTGAAAAAATATGCAGAGTTCTGTTCACCTTCTTCGATCCATTTCCTGCGTGATCTGATAAACGCTCCTTCCGCTTTATGTTTATATATGTTATCCAATTTGCACTGTAATTGGACCAACTCTGCTTTTTCACAATCAAGTAAATCCTCCATATTTTTAGATAACAAATTGGTGATTTTGCATATAATGGAATTTTCATCAGCCTTTTTCTTTTTTGCCAAATCAGTACTAAATTTCCTAAGATATTTGCTCATTTCATATTTGGTAAATTCCCAATTGCTGCTATAACTATTCTCCTCCTTTGCTTTATTCCAATTTTTGTGAATTATTTTATTAATTTCATTTTCTACTTCACTGTAAGAGAGAATGGAGTTGTTAAGTTTCCAGTAAGAGGAGAATCCGCGCACATTATCAGAGGCAAGAAAATGGGTACGAATAAAGATACTCTTGTGGTCAGAAAATGGTGATGGCAAAATATCAGTAGAGGTATTGCATAATTCTTTAGAGATGAGCCACATGTCAATTCGGGACTGAGAGGAAAGAGAATTATTGCACCATGTGAACATCTTTTGAGAGGGATGCAATACTCTCCAACTATCAATCAAAGAAAATCTTTGCATAAACATTTTCAAGTATAAACTAGAATTGTCAGGGAGTTTTGGAGGCCATCTGTCTATACTGCCATCTAAAGCCACATTAAAGTCTCCACCAAATATAAGCATGGAATTTGGGTATTTAGTCAATAATTTTAAAACACATTCCTCTATGCGACTAAACAGGGCTTCATTTCCTTTCTGCTGATTAAAGCCATACACGCAGACAAGAATACATGTAAAATTTGAGATTTCAGTAACGAGACAGATATAACGCCCATCTAAATCACTTACATTAAGTAACACCTTTCCTTTAAACTGGTTTTTTAAAATGCATACACCGGCTGAATGCGTCGTACCATGAGATATCCATATGTCCAGTCCCCATTGTGACCTCCAGAAATTAAGATCCTCTACAGTTGAGTGACATTCTTGGAGAAAGCAAAAGTCAGACTTAAATTGTTTGAGATATAAGAAAATAGCCTTTCGCTTAGTGAGATTTCTTAGCCCTCTAGCATTTAACGAAATAATAGATATAGACATGAAGTATAAAGGAATTAAAGAAAAATAAACAGAAAGGGAAAAGAAATTTGACTAGACCTAGAAAAGCAAAACAAATAACTTGTTATAGGCTACTAACCTTTAACCGGTCGAGAATTGAACACTAGGATGAGAACCGCAACTCAAAAAATATGCTCAATAATGTAACGCAGCATGTAATGTCAATTAAATAAAATTTTAAATACATCTACATTTTAGAACGTAAAAGTATAATGCCAGATCGTTTAAGTGCAAGACTGTATTGTAATTTACAGGTCAGACAGCACATGTCTGAATATAAGCTATGAAATAGAACTATTTAAGCCATGTGAAAGGCTTTTTTTTTTTTTTTTTTTTTTTTTTTTTTAAATGTCTTGCAGAACAGTCAAGCGTGTAGTACCGACAGATAAGTGTCTTCAGTGTCCTGGGATGAACTGTAGACTGATGAAACCACTTCAGAACATCGAAGAGCTTCAGTCAACCAAAAGGGTGGACGCAATATTACTGTCGAGACAATAGTTAACGAGGGACTCACATCAATCAGGAGGGAATATTTCAGACCCCTCTACAAAAGCCCTTCCACCCACAAAGTAAGCTCGCTTGTTCTCTTTTCTCGCCTTTTCCACGATGGGCCATAGCTTGTTTCTTCGTTCTCTTTCCGCTGTAGATAGGTCCTCTGATATTTTCAGGTTGTTGTTTTTAAGAAAACTCGAATCTTTAGCTGCACGCCAGACCGCATCACGTTGAAAACGAGAAGTAAACTGGACGATGATTCCTCTGGGCTTGCTATCGTTCAACCGTTTGCGACCCAAGCGATGAACGGTGTCCACGACATCCGGGAGTTTGTCTTTCGCGTCTGGCAGAAGATGCTGGCAGACACCGATGATCTTTTCTCGAACATCTTCTCGTTCGCTTTCAGGTACCCCATGAACTCTGAGACTCCATCGTCGTGAGTAAGCCTCAAGGTGCATAAGCCGCTTCTCCTGTTCATGCGAGTTAACCTCGACTCTTCTGGTTAGTGACTCAGTCGCGCCGATTTTGACTCTCAAATCTTTTACTTCGGCGCTCATAAAGTCGATAACATCTTTTACTCCAGAGATCTGCTTGGTATTTTCACTGATCGTTTCTTTCATACTAGCGATCACACGTGAGTTTTCCCCTACCATCTTTTCCAAAGCATCCGAACGATTATTTATCAGCTTCGAAAGCTCCCCTAGTTGTGAGAGGATGGCAGTTGTGTCAGCGCTCTCGGTCTTGCGTTGTTTGATGGCAGGGGACTTACATGGTGTTTCTGGAAGACATGGGAATTCTTCCTCGCATAGCATGAATTCTGTGGAGTCTGTGTCTTGGCTCAGATAGTCGTGCATGTTGTCCAACAGAAGTTCTTTGCGGACCTCGTTGACAGTTGTGTTAGCTTTAGTAGCAGTTTGAGGTCCATTCCTACTTTTTCTTTTCTCGGATTTTCCCATTTTAATAGCTAGTACAGCAATTAAGTCTGATCTGGTACAAAATATTATCTTAAAACCTTTCTAACTGCATTACAATCCAAAATAAACAGCTGAGTATGCGGAGCTCCTCAAAGCGTGACTGATTAGAGCGCCATCTTGGAACCCCTCCTCTGAAGCGCTCTGAAGGCCGCCTGTTTCGGCAAGTTTTTTGCGATCATGCGTCCCCATTGACGTTAGTGGGGGCGGAATTTCCTTGTATGGGCCTTACGGACAATTCTACCGGAAGCGTGTGAGAGAGAGAGAGGGAGAGAGAGAGAGGGAGAGAGCGAAAGCAACAGGCTATGCCCATCAAAGCGCTCGTAGGCTGCGCTGCACAGGTAATGTGCACAATTAACAATGACATCAAAAAGTGCGTTTTTGGTTGCCAGACCAAGACAGTCCTGCACAGATTCCCCCAAAACCCCGCGGTAAGGCAACAGTGGATGTAATTTGCTTTTCCGGATCAGCAACTGAGTTGCGCGAATGTTTATATCTGTTCGCTGCATTTCGGTGCCGACTGTTTCATAAACATGGCCCAGCATGACGCCGGATTTTCCAATAGCCTAATGCTGAAGGATGGAGCAGTCCCAACGTTAGAACCGCGGGCGGTGAGTTAGACTGCTTCAAATGTCTGTGTCTATGCTCATCAAGTAGCCCAAACATGATCACGTATAGTTACTATATATATTACTATATATAGAAATTGATCAATGGAGCATGCGATGTGTAGTGCGTGTACATTTGTTTAGCTGGCCACTATATGTGTAACTTTATGTTTGTGTATTGTAAAAGCACTCAACAATACACAAAGAGGGGGGAAATATGTTGAACTAAATAAGCACGCTTCTTCATTCAAATGCGCTACTATTCCGTGTCTATCTATGTAAACACTAACTTAACCTGTCTACACAAACCACGCGTAAACACACAAACACACGTGCACAACTGCACTTCCCACATGTACACCTTCAAAGACAAAAATACGACGATATAATTCAAGTATAAATATGTAAATAACACAAGCCGCTAAGCATATTATATAGTTAGTGTATATCGTACCACATAGAGACGTCCTGCTCTAGTCGTTTTTGCTGCTGCTCCTGTTCAACTGCAGCCTCTGGGTCTGATTCCGGATCATAGATGTATGGCTGTATCTGATTAAAAGCCATATTTTTATTTTGAATAAAGTTTTTTCCCCGCTGTTAGGGATGACAGCTTTACGACGCACTCGACGCACTCAACACAATAGCAGCAGCGAGCACACGTCATTATTTAGCTCCGCTCACACGACACGCCCCCACCCGCTCGGCTTTTTTCGGAAAGACTCGGAACAGCGCATCTTTCTTATATAATTATAAAAAAAATAAAGACTTTTCGGAGATATGCAGGATGCAATGCTACTCTATAGGTACTCAAGATTGACATGACACTGACTGAAACTGAGTGTTTCACCCCCCCTTTAAGCTCATCCAGAGTGTTGGGTCTTGCGTCTCTCAACTTTCTCTTCACAATATCCCACAGATCCTCTATGGGGTTCAGGTCAGGAGAGTTGGCAGGCCAATTGAGCACAGTAATACCATGGTTAGTAAATCATTTACCAGTGATTTTGGCACTGTGAGCAGGTGCCAGGTCGTGCTGAAAAACCAAATCTTCATCACCATAAAGCTTTTCAGCAGATGGAAGCATAAAGTCCCTTAAAATCTCCTGATAGCTAGCTGCATTGACCCTGCCCTTGATAAAACCCAGTGGACCAACACCAGCAGCTGACATGGCACCCCAGACCATCACTGACTGTGGGTACTTGACACTGGACTTTTGGCATTTCCTTTTCCCCAGTCTGCCGCCAGACTCTGGTACCTTGATTTCCGAATGACATGCAAAATTTGCTTTCATCCAAAAAAGTACTTTGGACCACTGAGCAACAGTCCAGTGCTGCTTCTCTGTAGCCCAAAAGTGGCTTGACCTGGGGAATGCGGCACCTGTAGCCAATTTCCTGCACACGCCTGTGCACGGTGGCTCTGGATGTTTCTACTCCAGACTCAGTCCACTGCTTCCGCAGGTCCCCCAAGGTCTGGAATCGGTCCTTCTCCACAATCTTCCTCAGGGTCCGGTCACCTCTTCTCATTGTGCAGCGTTTTTTGCCACACTTTTTCCTTCCCACAGACTTCCCACTGAGGTGCCTTGATACAGCACTCTGGGAACAGCCTATTCGTTCAGAAATTTCTTTCTGTGTCTTACCCTTTCGCTTAAGAGTGTCAGTTAGTGATGTTACGTCTGACACCGATGCTCCGAAGCTTGCTTCAAACTCGAACGGTCCTTGCAATGAACCACTGCTTCGGTGCTTGTATCATTACGTCACAAGTCACGTGAAAATGCCTTCTGAAGCAAACACACTGCTTCACTCCTGTAGTGAACCACCTGACTGCTTTGACAGCCCAATCAGTGTTGACAAGTTTGAAACCTGCTGGCTGTATTTCTTATGTGCTTTCACACATGATACTGCCATGCCAAAAAATAAATAAATAAAACAATAAAAAAAAAAAAAACTAAAAAAAAAAAACTATAGAAACCATTACTGAAATTCAATTGCATTTAATGGTTTTCATGGGAAATGTATTGCTTGTAATGGGAATTATAGTGGTCTCTGTGGGTCTCTTCTGATATGTGTTGGGTTCTATTGGTGGGGGCATCACATCCTAATGGAATATGTACCACACAAAAAAAAAAAAAAAAAAAAAATCTGTAGTGGTTTAAATCGTAAAAGCCAACGGTTACTATTGGTATTTTAATAGAAACCTTTTTTAAGCTGGTTTGATCTTCTGTCCTTGTCTAAAGAAATAATTACACACACACATCATGCTTATTGTTTTATTATCAAGGTGAACACATGGAATTCATCAGTATCTGTAAAATTCACCTACATAAATGAGTTTCACAGCACTAACACTGTTTCAGCTTTGATCGCCTCGGTAACATATAAGCCTACTTGCATTTTATGGTTATCTACGGAAGCCCTGAACGGCCATGGATAATATTTTTTTTTCTGTCTTATGTCGTGATCACAAGTTAATTTTCTCGTGATCTCCAGATAACAAAAGTTGTTTTCTCGTGATCACGAGTTTCATTCTGAAATTGCACTGCACCCTACTGTTGAGTGAGTCTACTCTTGCTGTAGCAAGGAACACAACTTTCACGGGCATCTGATCAATGGATAATAAACCGTGCGCTGGATCTTTCAGCAAAATCTTTGCTTCACTTAATAAACATTTTATTATACATTGTAATTAACATGTTTAAATGATCAAAGGGGGGGGGGCCTTCAGATGGATGGCAGATTATTCTGTTCTATTCTAAAAATCGTTTTAGTTTCTATTCAGCCCATTTTATTTTCCTCATTCGTTTGAAATAACATTACATAATTTGTTTGTTATTAGTATCCTTCCTTCTAGCCTTTATTCCATTAAAAAGAGGTGCAGTAGCCTACTCCATATTTCTAAAAACAAACAAACGTTTAATCCAGTTAATATACAGTCTCGTACAAAATACAATCGTTTTAATTACACAGTATCACTGAATTAAATTAGGCTGCAATGCATCTTTACATGGGCTATACATCACATTTAGGCGATACATTAAGTGACACAATGTGGCAAACTAACGGTTATTTAGGCTGCTGATTAAAATGGCATGTTAATGCACAAAAAGGTGCAAACAGAATAGTGACATCAAAATGAGTTAAACAGTAAATTTAGTAACGCACCAAACGCTATTATAGCAAACTAATCACATTAGATCATTCAGTTATATGAATTGCCAAATGCACACAGTAGGCTACTGCACAAATTATAGTGATCACGAAAGGTCTTCAACGCGTTCAATCTGGACCAGTACAACACAAGGTGGATAGGCTACTGCACCCCATCAGTTAATTGGTTCTATACTGCCACCTCGTGGCGCAGTTGTGTAACTTAGAAAATATGAACTCATGATCACGACAAAACAACTTTTGTTATCTCGAGATAACAAGATAATTAACTTGTGATCATGACATAAGACAGAAAAAAAATATTATCCATGGCCGTTCAGGGCTTCCGTAGTTGTCAGCTTTGTTGCATTACATTTACTTTACCAGGAGATGGTGCTGCAATTTCTATCTGAATGAAGCTTCGAGTAATGAACCATTTTCGACACAATTGTTTCAGAAAGCAATAATGCTTCGAAATGCTTCATTTGGCCATCATTAGTGCCAATGATGGTCTTCTGGACAGCAGTCAGGTCGGCAGTCTTACCCATGATTGTGGTTTTGAGTAATGAACCAGGCTGGGAGTTTTTAAAAGCCTCAGGAATCTTTTGCAGGTGTTTAGAGAATTTATTAGTTGATTCAGATGATTAGGTTAATAGCTCGTTTAGAGAACTTTTTCATGATATACTAATTTTTTGAGATAGGAATTTTGGATTTTCATGAGCTGTATGCCAAAATCATCAGTATTAAAACAATAAAAGACCTGAAATATTTCTGTTGGTGTGCAATGAATCTAAAATATATGAAATTTCAATTTTTATCATTACATTGTGGATTAACTTTTATCACATATGCTAATTTTTGAGAAGGACCTGTATATCAGTGGTTAGGACACTTCCATAGTATGGGGGTATTATTGTTGCTTTATTCCAAACAAATATAATATTGTTATGCAAAATTAAACGTAAAGTGATTCACAAAAAATAAATAATTTCACAAATCAATAGAATGAGATCCACGAATATTTGCAGTTTTACAAAAATGAATTACATTCACAAATAAATACAATGACATTTGTGAATAACAAAAAAATCCACACATATATATATATATATATATATATATATATATATATATATATATATATATATATATATATATATATATAAGAAGAAGTACCTGAAGGAAAAAATAAATAGCTTTAAACATGTTAATATTTCCAGTATTTATGTTGGAAAATTCTTATCAGAATAATTTCTTTTAAGCTTGTGTATTTTTTAGTTAAAACTGTTAAATTAAGCAATATCTCATGTAGGTTTTTTTCCTTTGTTTTATATATGGTTCACTAGGGGGTGCTCTTGCCATCCTTGAATTGTTTTTCCCGAAGAGATATGCACTGTTTTGAAAAAGAAAGTAAAAGAATGACACAAGTTTGGTGCATATTCAAACATTAAACATTAAAAGTTCCTTTCACTGGAACTAAGGGCCCAAACCCAACCCCTGAAAAACAACCCCCTCCAGCAAACTTTTCACTTGGCAGTTGGCACAATGCAGTGGTTAATCAATTTCTCTCTCTTATTGAGACATTTAATTTCACACGTCACATGTCAATTGCCACTTTTAAGTCTTATTTAAAAAAGATTTATTTTCTTTAGCATTTGAATAAGTATTATTTGCTTTGTTGTATGCAATATTAAATCTTGATTTTAATGTCTCTGTTTTTGTAAAACACTTTGGGGCAACGTCTGTTGTTTGAACGTAAACGTGCTTTATAAATAAAGTAGCTTGTTTGATACTCAACACTTTTCCCGATTAGTTAATCTTGACAGCTGTAGAAGTAAAAACTTAGTAAAAGTTTTTGAGAGTTCCCCATTTAATACTTTTTAAATGCAAAAATGTTAGGCAATCATAGCAGTGGGCATTTACATCAAAGACTCACAGCAGGCAAGCCAATAGAGAGTTCAGACCAGAGGGCTAAAATCAGGGTAGATCAAGGCCTTTTATTTTTAAATTGACAACTTTTTTTTTTGAGTATTTATAAAATCATATTAACATTACAAGTGCATGTCATTTAACATTAACAAATGTAATTCATGACCCATTTAATTGAAACAAACAACTGCATTCCACCGTCAGATATGATTATAATACAGTATGTCATGTTCTTATAGATAGGAATAATTGGTGGATCTGGTCTTGATGATCCAGATATCCTGGAGGGAAGAACAGAGCGACATGTAATCACACCATTTGGAAAGGTGAGTGTCTCTGCATCCTATCTGCTGTGCTTTTTAACATGCGTGTTTATAGAAGAGCACATTTAGAAATTAATATAAGCATTTTCTTTCATTGAACTGATAAAAAAAAAACTCTATTTATTAGGATTTTGCGTTTAAATCATGTGGCCACCATAGTATATCACATTGGCAGAGCCACAAGTTTATTTGTTTACACTCATTTCCTCCTCTCTTTTGACAGCCATCTGATGCTCTAATTTTGGGCAAAATAAAGAATGTTGAATGTGTGCTTCTTGCCAGGTGAATACACACTACACTGCCATGTATATGTAATATGTTACATTTGCTTTGACTTCTACTTAAAATGGGTTTGCTTTGACTTCTGCTTTGACTATAAGGCATGGAAGAAAACACACCATCATGCCCACTAATGTCAATTACCAGGCCAATATTTGGGCATTGAAGGAAGAGGGCTGCACTCACCTGTTAGTCACCACAGCATGCGGTTCTCTCAGAGAGGACATCCAGCCTGGGGACATCGTTTTGATTGACCAGTTTATTGATAGGTAAGTGTTCATTTGGCTATAATCATTAACATTACACTTTTAATTTCACCCTCGCTTAAAGGTTTAGTCTAGCCTGACAAGCCAGACCCACATCAAGATGTTTGGTCTGGAAACTCACCATAGACAGGGCTCAATCCGAGGGGCGGGATAAACGGTTGTCTTTCAAACTCCCTCTGCATGCGATAGGATAGCGCTACACCAACCAGAGCAACGACGGTGAAGGGGAGCTCGCTGACTGATTAAACATTCGCCGTATCCGGTCGGCTAAACTCCGAACACATCTTCCCTTTTTAAGAATGACTTCAGTGCCGCTCTTTGTTCTTTTCTCAGAGAAAAGCTTAACTCCAAGTCTTCCGGAGGCGCGGGCAGAGCTGATTCGAAAGATCGTCGCCGTTCGCCAGTTTCTGTGTTACTAGAAGCACGCAAACGCAACTCGGCCGTCGTCATTATGGCCCCGCCCGCCGACTCTATACACGATGTGATTGGGCCGTCCAGATGCTGAGGAATACAGCTCAGATAGGAATTGAGAGTTGCTAGACCACACTTGCGGGCAAATTAAATTTGCTGCCGCTAGGGTGCGTCTAGATTTCTAGGCTAGGTTTAGTTCACCCAAAAATTAAAATTCGGTCATCAATTACTCACCCTCATGTCATTCGAAAGCTGTAAGATCTGTAAGATTTATCTTCAGAACACGAAGATATTTTTGTTGAAATCCAATGGATTATTAGCGTATTTTGAGCCTTGTTAGTGGTATTAACTAGCGATTGAATCTTACTACTCTGTGCCCCATAGACAAGCGTTAAAAGCTAATCTGTTTTTAGAGATAAAACTCTTTACATTTGATTTTCATGAAAACGCATCCCAGAGAACGATCTACTCGGTAACCATGTATTAATTAATTACCCCTAGGATCTTTTCTCATGGGAGTTGTCCTTTAACCAAGGACCCGCGAGACGTCGTGAGCATAGCGTCTGAGGGAGTCGCCTGTCAATTGCGTCATATCTGCGTTACCCTCGGTTTCCGGTTTTATTTGGCAGAAACGATTCGAAGCTTTGTTGTGAATTTTTTATTCAGTAACATTATGCTGTTTTGATTTATATGCCGTTTATATTCGATGATCACTGTATTTTTCCTATGCATTTGGTTACATATGAGATCGATTGTTTCTGCTTCTTCCTTTTCTTTTTTATCTGGAGATACAGTACTTGGTCAGGAGATGTGAAATAGTGCCCCCTATCTTATAACTGTGATACCACGGTGTGGTGTGGCAAGCAGCGGGGCGAGGGACCGCGAGAGCGGGCCGGTGATTAATGTTCACGAGTGCCAGCTGCGTGGCACACCGGTCTTGTCTCGCGGCCATGTGACGGGAGCATATAAGGAGGAGCAAGGACAGCGGAAGAGGAGAGAGGACCAGGCCTGGAATTTTATGTTATGTTTTGTTGTGTGTGTTTGCGGGCAGTCGTCCGTGAGGGGCTGTCCGCGGTTTTACTTTCGTTTTGTTTATTTATTTTGAGTTAATAAATGTTTGTAACGTTCGCCGGTTCCCGCCTCCTTCCTTCCCATCTACGAACTTCATTACATTGGTACCGAAACCCGGGAGGAAGGAGGGACGCGCTGTCGGAGAGCCCTCGCTGCTGAGGGGGATCGCGGTGCTGAGGAGTTCGGGCAGCGCGGATGAAGAAAGACCGCGAGTGACTGCCCGAGGCGGTGGTGCTGGAGCGAGTGAAGACCGGTGGGACGGAGAGCTCGCTGCCGTGCCCCTGGGTCGAGGTGGGGTGGCGGCCGTCCTGGAGGGAGCGGAGGAGTTGCCGGCGTTCGCCGTGGGCCGGAGCCTGCTGCCATCCGCCGGAACGGGGAGGAGCAGGGAACGCGGAGCTCGCTGCCGACTGCCCTCAATAGGAGGAGCCACCGCCGGCCGCCAGGGGGCGGAGGAGGATCGGGCCGTCCACCGGGCGTCCAGCACCATCGCATAGCACCGCGAGGAAGAGCCTCTCGGCTGGTGAGGACCGAGCGGCAGTGTGTCGGGGAACCGGACCAGAATTTTTTTTTTTTTTTCTCTCTTTTTTCCCTCTCTCCTCTCTCTCGTCCGCGGGCTCCTCGTGCTCCCGTCTACATTTCTCTCGCCTCTCTGTCCTTACCCCCAGGTGCCGCGGCCGCCGTGATCGGCCCCCCCCCGGGAGAGGGGGGGAGGGGGAGTAGAGCGCCGTCTCGGGAGTGCCCCCCGGCCTGCGAGGGGCGATGGGGGTATGTGGTGTGGCAAGCAGCGGGGCGAGGGACCGCGAGAGCGGGCCGGTGATTAATGTTCACGAGTGCCAGCTGCGTGGCACACCGGTCTTGTCTCGCGGCCATGTGACGGGAGCATATAAGGAGGAGCAAGGACAGCGGAAGAGGAGAGAGGACCAGGCCTGGAATTTTATGTTATGTTTTGTTGTGTGTGTTTGCGGGCAGTCGTCCGTGAGGGGCTGTCCGCGGTTTTACTTTCGTTTTGTTTATTTATTTTGAGTTAATAAATGTTTGTAACGTTCGCCGGTTCCCGCCTCCTTCCTTCCCATCTACGAACTTCATTACACACGGAAAGCCGTAAAATCTTGTCAATGGCAGGGAAGCATTTTCTCATAAAAGACCAGATAAATTGTCAATGGTGGGGAAGGAGATAAAGGTGCTGGATGTAATTTTTAGACTGTACTAAAGCATAAAAATACCATAAAATTCTTGCAGATATTCAAGAAACATGCTGAGTGAGTTCACATGCTCGTTTCTCTGAAAAACAATGCTATACAGCCAGTTATACTTTGAAATGTATATTCTGTCGGAATTTGTTTTTGTTTTGATCAGTGTGATTCCACCCACAGCCAATTTACCCAATAGTATTTCACTACCCCAGGTTGCCATTTTGCAGAAAACACTGTATGTGTGTTGTGTGTGATTGACGTGTACTTCGTTTAATGTGCATATAGCACGGGAATTTAAGATCGGATTTATATTCATTTAAGATAAGACATCCTGCATGTTTTTTTTTATATTTTTATTTTATTTATTTGTAGATTGTAGGCTATAGACCGTTTTGTTTGCACTGTTGCGAGCAGAGCCCATGCCTCAACATGTCAAAATGCCTTTTTACTAGTGGTGATAGTAAACATAAACGTTGTGATATAATTGAAGTGTTTTATATCTATTGACTATCTATTTGTATCTATTGAATCTTATGAGGGGAATTGCAAGACAAGTCAAGTGTTGATTTGAGAGACTAAATTGATCAAGCATGTGGTTAACTCACTGTCTGCCGCAGGCCGCTTGCTCAGCACTTTATAAAACAAAAACTTGAATTTAAAAAACAAATAATGCTCAACATTTTTCTAAATTAATTTAATAAAGAAACGAAACTAATTATACCTACTTTATTATTAAAAACAAAACTGACCTATTTTAGTGGCTGTAAAAGTGTGTATTATCAAATGGGAGGATAAAAAAAAAAAAGTAAACACTGGCTCTCTCTCGGTCGTATCTGAGGTAAATCCTCAACACTATCATCATCATCCCTTACGTTAGTGAACCAATGACATTGTAATCAGCTAAAACGCACGCACTGGTCCCTTTTCTTCCCGAACAAGCGCGCACCCGGGTTTTGCTCACACACTGTACACTTGAGTGGCGTACACCGGTTACGGTAACTTGGGGCAATGTCAAATCACATCAAATAAATTTTCAGCATGTTACAATAATTATATGGCTCGAGATAATATAGCCTATTCCCTAATGAATAAAACAGTTTGTCATTATACTGAATGAGAGTGTGAATGGCCTCTCTCTCTCTCTCTCTGTTTATGTGTCTACGCGCATTCGGGGGAGGAGTTGCGATTTTCGAATAATTCCCATCGATCTTCGAATATAATTTTTGCTTAAAATGCCCATCCCTAGAAGCCAGCAAATTAACTGGGTCAGATATCGCAGATTCTACCTGTCCTAAAAAGCCTTGCCAACCATCTAAAAATCTCTGAATCTCTGAAAAACGAATGGGAGCATATTAAAAACGTGGATAAATCAACTCCTCAATTTGCATTGTAAGTCTCCTCACCTTCTATTGTCAATTGCGCTCGATCCAGTTGTGTGTTTTCAATCTGGCTACATATGTGAGGAAAAGGGGCCGGGGGAAACAACTCTCTCCAGTATTTTGAATTTGGACTGCAGTACCCATTTCAGCTGCTAGTGGTGAATATTTCATACTGCATGTTTAATTTGAATGTCAAAACTTTGAAAGACAAATTTCTATCTCAATTTTGTTTTGTAGTGGAATTGCAGTTTCCACATAAAGAGACCAATATGCTCAATGAAGACCAGGAGTCAAAGTTAAAGTTCAGTCTGTTGACAGAGTTTGCTAAAGACAAATGGTGTCTCTCATTCATTTCCCTAGTTCCTGAGCTCGTGAATCAGTATATCATGTACATGAGTTTGGGCACTGGTAAGGGACAGTAAAGCTTGCTGGCTAACTGCACATTGGGACACTGTTGACTCTTTTTCCAGCGATGTGACAACGTCCTCATTGTACAACATCATCACTGGTATTTATGAACTACAGCAGAACTTATATCTTTCTGAAATTACTTGTATTTAATGTTATTTAAAGTAAATTGATAAATACTTTGCTTGTTGCATATACGTGCAACATTTCAGCCATAAATAAATGATAAATGTTAGCTAGATTGTGTCCATTACCTGTCTAACGATTTATGTTTATGCTGAAATATAATAAAATAATGGTTTCTGTTTTTAAAAACAAATATTGCATGTCGTTATCGGTCATTATGTGTAGTGAGTTGGCTCGAATTTCGCGCTTCAGAACTTCTGTTAAAGGTGAACTATGTAGTATTTTTGCAGTAAAATATCCAAAAACCACTAGGCCGGTGTTATATATTTTGTTCAGTTGAGTACCTACAATATCCCAGAAGTTTCCAACTATTTGTAAATTGTGAGAAAATTGCTATTTTAACTAAGGACAGGGACGTTTCAACATTGCATTTGAGGGAGTCGCCTGTCAATTGCGTCATATCTGCGTTACCCTCGGTTTCGGCTTTTATTTGACAGGAGTGCTTTACTCTTAGCAGTGTGAACAAGTGAACGCACAGAGTAAAGTCATAACATCGTTTTGAACACACTTAAATGTATCTAATATGATAAACAGAGCTACATTACCTCAAAATCATAACCGGAAGAGCGGATCTGTGCAGGCGCTCGGCGAATGTCTCCCGTCCCTTCATAATAAAAGTCCCGGTATTTGCGAGGCGGGTATTTGTTTAACAATTGCTCCAGCAGCTGTGCTCAGGTCCATAACACTCGGTCCTGCTCTGCTTTAGACTACAGTAACGTTAATAACTGCATGCATGAACGTGATTTCTGCCCGAGTCCTATTTTCCACCGGCTGTGATGAGAAGACCACATCTCCCAAGATGTTGCGCTCACACTTTGCGTCATCAAACTACGATTTGTTTTGAATAGGCGCCCTCTAGTGGACGGAAAGCTCCATAGTGCACCTTTAAGGGAGCATAGTGAGCATCAATGCACCCTGGTTTTTGCGGTACATTTTGGGACTTCTTAGGGAGTGAAAATTTCAGTGCATTGAAAGGATTCTGTGATTGAGACAGCACTTAAAATGGGTAACTCCCTGATCAGTGCCCTGACAACTGAACTAGGGAGCTGATTGAGACGACACCAAGTTCGCTACACTTCCAAAGGCCATAGTATGAATTCTAGTCAGAATATGAGTCTGAAACTGCTCCATTGGGCTGTGATTATGGGGCGTGTTTCAACCGAACCAGGAAAGACATCAATTGGACAGACCTACAACCAATCAGAGCATCGAAGCGACGTCAACAGAGCTCAACTGCACTGTGTTGCCAAGTCCATGTTTTTTTTTTTCTTCCGCAGGTTGTTTTCTATGTCCGCGGGTTGAAGCGACTATTATGTGATATATAGACCCATGAGTGTGAATTTTAGCAGGCAACCTTGCCAAAATAACACACATTTGTTGTAAAAACTTGGCAACCCTGACTGCACGTGCGCTGGAATAAACTATCTTTGCCAGTGTTAATAATAAAGAATTTAATGATACACAGAGTACTTACCCAACATGATCATCATTTTTGAGAGAAATTGTGAAGGTAAATGCAGATACAAACAAGCTCTCCGTTTAGGATTCGAACAAATATAATCCAAGCCCCTTTGATGACGTGCATGATTACGTTTCTGTTGATCATCTGTCCATCATCGTCTAAATCCCGCCCTGATGATTTCATTGGTCCGAACAGTTTCTGTTCAGAGATAATTACTCCTCTATGGAGCGAGGCCAGACCGAACTGCTCGACCTAAAAAAATTGTGGGCGGGGCTAAGTTCGGCTGGTATCCAGGCTAATGAATAAGAGGATACAGCCTCAAACTAACTTAACATTTTTACAACTTTACATTACAACTTAGAATACAGAAACACTAGTACCTATAGTCATATGGACGTCACATCCAGGAGAACATCCAGAACTGGCACCCCGACTGAGCCTGGTTTCTCCCAAGGTTTATTTTTCTCCATTATGCCCTGATGGAGTTTTGGTTCCTTGCCACTGTCACCTTTGGTATGGCTTGCTCATTTGGGGATGCTAATCACTAATCACTAAATATCCAAATAAAATTAATTACTGAATTGTGATGTGAATTGTAATGATACATTAAAATAAGCTGATGACATCACCCTTTTCTCCAGTGTGACTGTACAGCAGAATCAAATTTTGTTGTAATATTTTCCTGTTTAACCCTGTGAAGCTGCTTTGAAACAATCATCATTGTAAAAGCGCTATATAAGTTAAGTTGACTTGACTTTGGAGCTTGGAAGGGTTCAGTTTGAGCAGTTGTTTTATACCATCATCACTGTCCTCATTAGAGTTCATTTCCCAGTATTCAGCACCTGGCTCATACTTGTGATCTCAAACATACTCTAAAAACTATCATTTTCAACATCTTCAAATATTTTGTTTGCTGACAGCTTCTTTTCCAGATCTTTCCAGATATTTTCCATCTTCTTTTGATAATGACACTAATATTTCATTGCATTCAGTACTTGCTCAGTACAGGGTGGTGGGCATAATTTAAATTAAGGCTTAATTAATTAAAGCTGCACTGTGTGATATTTTCCCCCATCTAGCGGTGAAAAGGTATATGACCATCCAGTGAATACTAGTTTCTGTTCCTCTCAATTCTGATTTCGTTTTAACTCCACGGTGGCCGATTTAGTCCAAGATTAACATGGCAATCCCCCTCTTCACATTCGACACGGTGCCATCGAGTGTCAAACCGCGAAAGGCGAAGCTTGAATTTACGGGTATGTCCCTCTTTGGCTAATGTACTTTCAAGATGAAGGGGCAACATGGCGACCGGCATTCGAACCACTCACCCGTATGTATTTTCAATGACATATTATAAACCTACGAGAATACTTTATTACTTGAAAGAAGTAAATATACATTAATGAGCACATATATTTTTGAAAGAACTCAGTGTTTTTAGCTAAGAATAAAATAAAAAGTTACACAGTGTAGCTTTAAGTCTTTTTTGTTCTCAGATTGAGGTATTTTTAAAGTTCTTTAATAAAAACAAGAAAGCGAGGTTTAGCATTTAGATTTGTGAATGTGGAACTTTTGATCTTTTTAGATTGATCATAATCCACAAAGCCTTTTTGTTTTGTTTTTACTTTATTGGTTAAGAAGAAGAAATGCGGAAGCATCCACACATTTTTTCCAAAAGATATTACTTCCTGCATTATTCCAGTAAGCAGTCACAGCCTCACAGCTGGTAAAGTAACAATGTCCTGTTAGAATAGTGAATCGAATGAATGAATATTAATTCTGTTGGGTGAAGCAAAAAAAAACTTTCTAACAGGAGTATTATTTCCCATTCTTTTGTTTTCTGCCTGTGACATTAAAGCATCACTTCATCATTGTATCAGACATTGCCACATTGTGGAATAAAGGTAAATTGCACTTATTCAATCATTAAAGATTTAATTGTTGAGCAGAAAGATTATACTTACACTCACAATTTAAAAAAATAATAATGGGGAAAACAGGCATTATTTTATCATTTTATTTGGTAACACTTTATTTTACAGTGTCCTTGTTACATGTTACATGTACTTACCATAGTAATAACAATAAATAATGCATAATGCGAATCCTAACTTAACCCTAAAGAGTAATTACATGTAAATAATTAATATTACTCATTACTTGAATATATAATTTCACTGTAATTAGGGCTGTAAATGATTAATCACATCCAAAATAAATGTTTGTGTTTGTTTACATAAAATACAGCTCTGGAAAAAACTAAGAGAACACTTCAAAATGATCAGTTTCTTCTGGTTAACATTTTTGTTTTATTCTAAAAACTACTGATAACATTTTTCCTAAATTCCAAACAAAAATATAGTAATTTAGAACATTTATTTGCCGAAAGCAACAACTGGTGAAAATAAGAAAAAAGATGCAGTGTTGTCAGACCTCGAATAAGGGAAAATATATATATATATTTCACAGTGGGTGTGAGACACTGTGGCTTGTAGACCTCTCCAGGCCGCCATCTAACCATTAGACGACCAGGTGTTGGACAAAGCTGAGAGTTGACTCATAAGAGAAGATGACCTTACTCCAGTCCTCTACAGTCCAATTCTTATTGTCTCTTGTAAACCTAAGCCTGGGTCTTCTTTGATTCTCATTGATGAAGGGCTTTTTTTCTAGCTTTGCTCGACTTCAGCCCTGCCCCTAGGAGCCAGTTTCAAACCATCCTCGCCATGCACTTCAGCCCAGCTGCCTCTTGCCATTCTTTTTGTAGGTCACTTGATGTCATCCTACGGTTATAGAGTGACATTCAAATGACTTGGCGGTCATTCTGGTCAGTGGAGAGTTGTTTTCCCCCCTCTGCCGGTCTGTAGCTTTGTTGTCCCCAATGTCTGTTGCTTGACCTTATTCTATGAGCCACCGTTTTTGAGATTTTAGGGATGGAACCCGACGCTCACTTTATCCCTCTGCCAGTAAAGCCAGAATTGAATTCTTCTTTTCCTCACTCAAAAGTTTTCTTTTCAACTTTTTTGGCATGCTCAATAGTTATTTTTTTATTCAATTTACTTTTGAGGTACTACTAGCACAGTTTTTGCCATCCAGTTGGTCCTACTGCAAGAGGATAATGATGACCACAGAAGTGTTTTTTATACTTTTCCTTATTAAATAAGATTTGGTTCAGGTGATCACCTAATCAGCTCCTCATTCAGTAGAATGAGGTGTGCCTGCGTTGGAATTCAACAGACATCGAAATGGAATGGCTTCTATACTTGTAGAGATGCTGATTAAAGAAGAAAATGTAAATTTTATATAGAAATATAACATTTTAATTATATGTATGTGTATTTATAAATGCATAATAATTATGCACAGCACACACACATACAGCTCCGAAAAAGATTAAGAGACCACTGCAATTTTTTCATCACTACTTGCATCTCTACAAGTAGATAATAGATAAGTTAATAAATTGTAAGTAGATATTACAAAGGTAATAAAAACTTCATCAAATTAGTTCATATGTGACATCAGATGGTAAATTTTAGAATCTCTTGAAGCATCGAAAATACATTTTACAATACATACGTTTGTTTTCAAACCTCTAATAAATATTCAAACGGTTATGAATCAGCGGATTGATTCATGATTCGGATCGCGTGTCATGAGTTACCATTGCAATAAACACTAGTAAAAACCAATCCACCTTTTTGAGACTGAAAGTATGATTAAACAGTGCATTTTATAAAACAAAACAAAAAACATGATCTTTTTCATAAGAATTACATTATTTTGAACAACACATGCAGACAAATTCTTAAGGGGTTTTACAGCTAGGCTTAAAATCCTGCCGTTGGTGTTGTTGGACCGTTTTATCACACTTTGAACTCATTGATGTCACTTTGTTCATTGTTGAAGTAAACATTCGCCTGTATGGTGATTAGAACTGCTTTGAACTTGAGGACGCAAGTACAGAATGATGTATCCAGTGTACGATACTTGCTTCTCATCTTTTGTGCAACTGTTTTATTGTTCCTCAGAATGCACCTTATCAGTTTGATGTATATATATTTTATTTTATTCTTTTATTATGTGCATGCCAAAATGTCCAACACCAACCTGAATTCAAGGACAACGAAACGTGTTCAGACATTCTATGATGGGCAGCCCACCAGCCCTCCAGGTGTGCTTCACATCCCTATGGCTGAACCTTTCTGCTGTAAGACTAGAGAGGTTAGTGACATTTCCCAGCTTTCTGTCTTTGTTATCTTATGTTATTCTCTTCACCTTTTCCTTAACTCCTTTTGTAGGTTCTCCTGGAGGTTGCCCAGACACTCGGTGTGAAGTGTCATACTCGAGGGACAATGGTGACCATAGAGGGTCCTCGTTTCTCCTCTAAGGCAGAGAGCATTATGTTCAGACAGTGGGGTGCTGATGTCATTAACATGACCACAGTACCAGAAGTGGTTCTTGCCAAGGAGGCCGGGCTATGCTATGCTAGTATTGCAATGGCAACTGATTATGACTGCTGGAATGAGCGTGAAGAGGCGGTGAGCAGATATAAGCCTCTTTCTTTGTGTGTTCCAGGGTTTGGACTGTTTGTTTATTTTTATATATATATATCAGGGCTCGACATTAACGCTTGTCCTCTTGGATTTTTTGAAAGGACTAGTGAAAGAGAATTTTACTTGCCCGACAGACAAGAGCCTGATTAAAACAAAAAATAACTTGTGAATCACCAAAATGCAAGAATGATTGTGCAGTAGTTTAGTGTAAGTGGCGATCGGTAGTGGAAAATAATATAACTGACGATTACAAGGTCGATCTGTTGATCTCGAGGAGAAATTACAACACGAGCGTTTTCCTGAATACCATCACGACTGAAAAAGACAGATTTCATATGACAGCTCCATATACAAATAATAACATTCACTTACATTGACTTAAAGTCACTTACATTTTTAGATGCAATATTGAGTGCTTTTGTTCTATTTCAGCTGCGAAAATCGTTCACAGCTGCAGAACCGTAGCGCGTCTCGCAGCAACAAGTGTGTTACTGAACGATTCAGCGTTTGAATGAATCGTTTGAATGAACGACTCAGTGACTCTCTCATTAAGATGGTCACCTGCTGCCACCTACTGGAGGTTTAGTTTCATGTTTAAACATACTTTCCAACATTTCTTTTGTCTATTCAAAACTACAAATCTCAAAACATTATTTAATGCAGTTGTAATTTTTCAGTGTACATCTTTTTATTAGATTGGTAACAGCCTCTATAGTGTCTTATTCTAATTTAATGTATTGATTAAATTTAACGATATAAAATTAAACCTGAAGCATAGCCTATATTTAATAAGATTAGGGGGAAAATGCCCTTTATAAAAAGTAAACCTATCACAAATTTGAAATGATTCAATAAAATAAAAAAATAAAATACAAAATGCAGATTTAAATATGTCAAAGCTGATTGAACACTGGTGAGAATATTGCTTCAGAATAAGTTATATTTACAACACACACACACACAAAATCAAAAAGATATCGAACTTTTTTCCGGACAAGCACATTTTTTACTCGGACAGTTGAACGATAAATATATATAAATTACTATATAATTTTTACTATATAGTTTGAAAAAATCAATCGAGTAAATAATTTTTTTCATTGTAAAAATGCTTTTCTGTCAGCAGACCCCAGTTTGAAAACCCCTGGGTTATAAATTAAAAAACGTCAAAGTCATTAGAATGTCCCCTTTTAGATAAGTACTGTGTAAACACATTGGTTTAGTTAGTTCATTTAGTTTAGTTAAGTTACTGAATTTAAACAATTCAGTGTCAAAATACACATTCAAAAGTATGGAACTGAAACTTAACCGAGCAATACAGTGTCAAAATACACATTCAAAAGTATGGAACTGAAACTTAACTGAGCAATTCAGTGTCAAAATACACATTCAAAAGATTACAAATTTCAAGTGCAAGTATTACCATACACTATTTGATTAATAAACGTTTTTTTTTAGGCTACGCTATGTAAAATTTAAATAATTTTGTCATATACTTTGGGTCAAATGGTGATTGATAAATATCTACAACCTTGGACCCATAAACCCTTGTATTCCATTGGTCCTTATGTTTGTGGCAATAGCTGGTTTTTAGTCTGCTGCTTCTCTACAATGTAATTTAGAGTGCCGTAAATGGAAGCATTATGAATGCTACATTAAAGCCCTTTGTTATTAAAAAACAGTGTTTATTGTTAACTTTTAATTGTAACTCAACCATATGAGTTTTAACAAGCAACAAATTGGATATAATCTTTTGATGCCATGTCACCGAAAAAGGCCATAATAAAGGGCAAATGTGCTGCTTTAGTGTTCATTCAAAGTTTGTGTCCTATTGGCTTAGAAGGATTGTTATAGGATATTCATTTTTAAGTCAATAAACTCTCTACAGATTATGGTTTCCGATAGCCGGACAACCGGTTAGTCTGGCAGTTTGAAGCAATGTTTTCTTCCCCTCGCAGTTCAGAGTCCTCCTTCTGAGTTCCTGCTGTTGACCTCTAGTTTTCAGACCCTACTTCACCACATCCTTCCATCCCAGTCCTGTATTCTTATTCTCTTTCTGACTCATGCACAGACAATTAGTCAGTTCCTGCAGAGGAAATCATTGATGATAAAAAATGTTTAAAAAAAATCTGCAGGTCAGTGTCTTTCTCTGATTTTTCTTTCTCTGATAGGATTCTTAATGCAGTAGATTAGCTATAGATCCTGTCATTGTCCTCTAGAATTTGAATGCACAATGTAGCTGTAGTCAATTCTGACTTTCAAAGCCAGGCATTAGAGACAATAGTCCATTTGTTGCTTGTGCATAAAATGTCTTTCAGTTTCATTTTTAACTTGTGACAGGTTATACAGACTCATGATACCTTATCTGAATTATCTGAGTGGCCACAGGCAAATGTGAGATTCATAGAGATTTAACAGTCTGATATCTGTTATGTACAGTTTTATGAGTAAATCTGATAATTTTAAGGTCATAATGCATTGCTCCTTCATATCATATTGGTTAATAATCCTCTGGCTTCCTGGTCCATTTATTGCAATTCCTTTAATGTCCCATTCTAGGTGTGTGTGGACAATGTGCTGAAAACCATGAAAGAGAATGCAAACAAAGCTAGCAGCATCCTGCTCACAGCAATCCCACAGATCAGCCAGATGGACTGGGAGAGCACAATAAATGCACACAAAGTGAGTAAAAATGTCGTCATATTTAGAAAAAAAATATATATCTGTGTTGAAACTTTCCATGTCATAATTTTTGTTTTCCTTTTTGTTGTCCAGTTGATGTCGCAGTCTTCATTAATGTTGCCCAAACATTAAAGTACTCTGCCATCAAGGAGCCATGAAGATGTGGTGTCCACGACAGCAATCATATATCTGTAACCAAGTGACATTCTTACCCCTATAGTAATAAAAAAAAAGACATTTGGTTTGTTTGTTTGTTTGTCAGCCACAATGACATGAATGTGTTAGCACTCTTCAAGCATTGTTAGAGATTGGACAGGATCATAGTCGTATAACATGCGACTTTGGGCTTCTTTCTTTTGGCAAGTTGCATTAAAATGTTTTGAGTCATTACATTTATGGTCGCTGTTTTGTCCAATATATTGACTGACACTGTCTTCTCACAGCCAATAGTCATTCAATGCAATGATACAAGTGCTGTAGTGATTCATCCTCATACATCCCACCTCTTTCTCCCACTCTGAAAAATCGCATTCAACATGCAGGCATGTGACGTTATAAATGCATGTAAGGATAGTTAGTAGACGTAAATAGACTTATATATTTTTATAAACAACAGGGAGGAACCTAATTTAAATTAAATTAAATTAAAAATATATTATGTATTTATCATAACAGGCTATTATAAAAACAAACAAAAAGAAGTATTCTAATAACAGTAGGTATGGTTTGAATTTATTTTAAAATAAATATGTGGCTAAATTGCAGCGCTCCATTAGGGCTTTCCTGTGTCCCAGTCATAGACTGAATCATAGTAAAAAAAAAAGCCCATATTATTATTCCTAAATAGTATGACAGTAGTAATTTTCAATACTATTTGGTGCAGATTGCACATTGAGATGCAGGGCTTTTTCACGGTTTACAATGTGTGTGTGTTCACCACTGCTCCTAATGTGTGCACTAACTCCAAATATGGGTTACCATAATTGGCCTTCACGTCACTTTTTCTCTTTTTCCATCTCCAAACCTGTTCACATAACAAAATAAATGAATTTCAACGGCTCCTCCTGAGGATACATTAATGTCTTAAAAAGTGGAATAATCGGTCTATACAAAAAAGTGAACAGTATTTACAACGTTTACCTCTAATCCATACATGTAACCTGCCGCTGTTTGTTTACTACAGAGGAGGGCACATGTTCACCAGCAGTACGAAAAGCTGTTTAAAACCGGTCATCACAGTGGCTTGAAATATGATTTCTATGTAACAGACAACATGTGGCCTTCAGGCTATACATGGCAAGCTAAAAACAATGTGCAATGTATGTATTTTGTGTATCTCCCTCATTCATCACATCTGATTCACACATCAGCTCATAGAGTCTGCAAGAGCTAATTTGGGTGTGTCTGATAAGGGAGACATAAAAAATATGCAGAGCTGGGGTGCCTCCAGGACAGGTTTGAAAACCACTGGTGTTTGAAAGACACTGACCTGCACGGCAGCTGGCTTACTGATTTATTCGAGTTGTGGCATTGCAAAGTTCAATACGTGACAACAGAAGCTCTCCACCTCTGTTGTCACTGCATGACACCACCACATTTCAAGAGACCTCTTTCTTCCCGAGGCTTGATGACTGGCTGTTGCCGCTACTTCCTCCATCTCTCTCTGTTCACGATCAAAGTATTCTGGTTCTAACAAAAAGTTCCACATTATTTAGTGTTACATCGGAATCCATTGTGATGACTGGTAGGCCTACTTTTAAAAAAGCTTTAGATGTTCATACTGCTGGTTATCATGTGCCCACTGTAGTAAGTACTCTGCAGACTGTGAACACACTCAGGGCCATTTGCCAAGACTGATCGATGTATGGTAAGGAGTGACAGGTGTTTATTTAGTGTTGTCTGCATACATTTTTTTGAATTTCAAAGTAATGGCACCCATTGATTTACATTGTATGAATCACAGAGGACCATGGTTTCACCAAAAATATCTTGCTGTTCTACTGAAGAAAAAAAAGTCACCTATCTTGATTGGCCTGAGTGTGAGTAAATTAACAGTTAACTTTTTTATCCCTTTAAAAAGCATTTTGAAAATAATATTTCAAAATGGAGAACTAATCTGACTTTGGTCTACAGTAGTTTCTGACCTGTTTTCCCTGAATTCAGTTTTCCCTGATCTTTTCATGAGATTAGATCTGCTTGTCCTCTTTAGTAGTCCCACTAATCCATCCATCTTCCTAGCATTATTCAAGCTCATTTGCATTGCCTGCTTCACACATATTTGATTTGGCACAGGTGAGAGTGGTGCAAATTTCTCACACACAATTTGGCATAGCAAATCCACCTAACCTGCATGTCTGGACTGTGAGGGAAATGCACTATTGACACAGGGAGAATACTCCACACATAAAAGACTCATTGGACCCTATTGTAGTCCAACAAATAAATTGCAAAAACAATTGTACACAGTCTCTTAAGAGATAAACTCCCAATTGTAACAAATACCACATATAACCAGACATTTCTGGCACTTTCAAAATTGTCTTTATGCAAAATCAAGCTTCAAATATTTAAATTATTATATAGTATTACATTTTTTATAGGTTATGTGTTTATTTATTTACTTCTTTAATGCTTACATATAGCCTACCAGTATTTGTATTTCACACAGGTTATTTTCAGAAGCCATGAGATCAAATTATATATATAGGCAAATCAATAATTTCTGCAATCAAAATTAATCAATAATAACAACCACAAACTGCCATTACTTAATAATAACAAACATTGTTTCTTTGGATTCTAACTGGCGTGCAGGCTAATACTCGATAAAACCAAGTGAACTAATTTTTGCTTTATAAATAATTTTATATAAAAAAAAGAATTTAAGCTTTCATGGTGGATTAGGCATATAGAGTTAAACAACATAAACCTAAAAGAAAATATCTTTAAAAAAAAAAAAAAACGAGAGAGAGAGAGAGAGAGAGAGAGAGAGAGAGAGAGAGAGAGAGAGAGAGAGAGAGAGAGAGAGAGAGAGAGAGAGAGAGAGAGAGAGAGAGAGAGAGAATTGAAGAAACGGCTCCCCAAAATGTAGACTATCGTCGTGCTATTATTGCATTGTGAGCATAGGTTACTCACAAAACGGACCACTCGAGGCCACTTCATTCACCATGCCAAATTAACAACAAATATTTTGCATAATAGAAAACAATGTGTATCATTACGCCATCTATAGGTTTTAGTTTGTTGAGACTTAAGTTTTTGTAGGGTTTTTGTAGGCCTATGTTTTTAGCAAACATAAGGCGGAGGCTATGCAGCCTGTTATCAACAAAAATGATCAAAGGAAACATAAATATGCTTTAAAATAGCCACAGACAATATTAATAAATCTTACACAAAAGTGCATTAACTAGTAGCCAACTGTGCTTATTAATTTACTTTTTAAAATACAGTAGGCAAAATAGGCCTGTTTGTGATAAATAGGCTGTGTTGAAAAAACAAACAAACAAAAAAAACTTTAGCGTTTAAAAACGACTTAGAAATTCAACCACGTCCACATGGCCATTCTGCCGTGCCAGATCTACAGGTCGTAAATTATTGTGATCTGTTGCGTTGGGATCAGCGTTAAAGCGGATTAAAATCCGCACAGTGTCAATAAATCCGGTTCCGGCAGCATCGTGCAGAGGTGTGCTTCCTGTCCTGGGATCAGGCAGATGAGGATCCGCTCCATATTTCAGCAGCAGGTGAGCCAATGTAGTGTTACCCATCATCATTACCTGCGACAAAAACGTTAAATGTTTTTCCTCAATAAGAAAAAAAAGTGCTTTAAAACTTACTCTTTGGTATAATTGAAAAGAAGCATGTCGGCTGCAATTTACTCTTGCATTATTTTAATTGTAGAAGAGTGATTTTTTTTCGTTCAGTAGGCCTATAGGCTATTTCTTTCCTTTTTATTTTCTTTTTTTGGTGCTAATTTGTGCAGATAGCAGTAGCCTACATTAAAGGATACTTATATTCAACGACTCGTATTATAACATTTATCTCATGTTTTTATTGGCCTATTTAAAATTGTGTATCAATCATATATACCATGAGTATGCGCATAATAGGCTATTAAACATATTTCGGTAAAAAACAACAACAACAACAACAAAACATTAATAATAATAAAAACATTTCACGTAGCCACTATTGACACCTCAAGCCATAGCGTAGGCTAATCTTTGGCTACAGTTTCTCAATTTTTGCTGTCTTTGTGTGTCTGTTCGTTTAAGTTTTCGAAACTATATTTAAGCCGACATCGTTTAGGCAATTTGTTTGACCCCTCCGAGGTTTTATCCTGCAGAATGGAGAATATTACAACATCAGTAGAAGCTACGAGGTGCAATTATAGCAGGCTAACGTGACCACAAGTTGTAAAATTCCTAAACCGTGTAAAAAGATTATAATGTCAAGAGAATTTTAGCTTCACATTTTAGTATAAAAATAGGCTAGGTCTATACTGAAATGTGACGTTGAGTTGTTTTTTTTCCCCTGTCATTTGAAGCACATAATTTTCGTCGTCTTATGCAGTGGATAAAATTCGTAATTAGCCTACCTTAACTATTCAAGAGAAATAGGCCTACGCTTACAACAGCAAAAAAAAAATTGAAACAATTTTTTTCTACAAATGTAAAAAAAAAAAAGAAGAAAAAAAGATAATTTGCTGGTGCGTCTTTAAAGAACTATATAGCCTAGTTCTTTAGGCATTTAAGGCATTTTAAATCCAAGTTAAATAAATAGGCCAAATAAGTAAATAAATGAAAATGAAATAGCCTACTGTAGCCTATTAAGCCAACTTCAAGAAAGAATTAGCCGAAGCAAAATCCTTAAGTGATATTAGGCCTATAATTTTGTGAAATAATTTGACCTTTCGTACAACATTTAAAAGTCTTTCTATTGTAATTAATAGGCTTGTGCAGGTCGTCTTTTATTCTACTTTTATTTATTTATTTTTTTATTTTTTATTATTATTAGGCTATTATTATTATTAAATTATTATTAGTATATCTAAAAACGTAGCTTACCTGTATAGGCGTCCTTCCGAATTTGTTAACGCTGTTGACATTTACTCCTTTAGAAAGTAAAAGTTGAACACTGCAAGTGTTCCCAGTGGCGGCTGCTTTGGTCAGTTCATCCTCGATATGCATCCTCTTCATCATAAGTCCACTAAAGAATTTCACTTTGACAGGTAATAAGCAATGAGGTAATGCGAAAGGATAAGCGAAAATAATCACACTTCACAATATTTCAATCCTCCCTGACACAGGCATAAAATGCTCCCCATGCGCTGCGTAAATGAGTTGAATTAGCTTTATAAGGTTCTGTGCCTTATAATTTATTCATGTCGAGAGATATTTGTTCGGACTTGCCTCTTATAATATGAACGTCACAGCAGACCGTGCTGCAGTACTGTACTGCGCGTGCGCAGTCAAACAGCTGATCCAGGAAGACTGATGATGACAGGAGCTACAGTGACGCGATAAAGCGGAGAGTCTGCTAATGTTTTTAAAAAACGGTGTTAAATAAATTGAAAAAGAACAATCGCTAGAAGGAGTTTTCTTTGTCGGTGTCTACAATCGTAGGCTAATTAAAAACCCATTCACACAAATCAGGCAGATACAGGAAGTCAACGCGGGACGAATATTTAGCCTACCCAAGAAAAACAACTTTCAAAATGTTCCAAGCCTGTATTGAAAGAGACAGAAACAGAATGTTATAATGACGAAGACTCACTCAGCATCCCACTTTACTTTAACTGGACTAGATGTCACAGAAGCCTATTGATTACACGTATAGCCCATTTAATTATAGGCTACCGGTATGTTATTGTTTTGTCAGTAGCCTACAGAAGGCTATGTGACGCCTATGCACACATCTGATGTTTGAGACACATTAATAATAAAACATATACCTCGGTCTTTTTCTAGCTACGTCACCATTTTTTCAAATTTTTTCCTCAAGTTGCACACAATCCACATAGGGTGGGGAATTCCAGTGATGCAGCCTTCTGAAATTTGCTCACTATACAAAATGTTATGAGTATGAGTAAGATTTTATTTTTATTTTTTTTTTAAATATATTTTTATTGGGGTGGGGGTGGGGGGTTAGGGGCAGTGAGAGTAGTAAAATTAGTAGACAATCACATGTCCTATTTATCCGGTCTAGGAAGTGATCATATTATTCAACCCTAAAATAAAAGCTTTACATTCTTAACTGCAATTGTTTACCTTGTATAAGATGCCCCCTTAAGAACAATGTGCATTTTTAACTGTAACTTTTAGGATGATGATGCATGAGCCAATGTTTTATTAAGGGAAATAAATATAAATATTTGCTAATTTAGTTGGTGGCATAAAAAAGAGGGCAAGAAGCCCTATAGCTAGAATGTACTTTTAATATAATTCGTATGTTTCTGTGTCCACATATCCCTCATTAACAAGTAGACACAAACAACTTTAATATTCATGAATGTTTCTACTGACTAAATCTTATGAATGTTCATATTTAGATCAACATTTGTAATTATGAAGAGCATCGCCATTCATTAAATTTGTTGACAAAATTGTTTTCCATATTATGGTCAAGAGAAAAAAAATATGTTTGGTGGGCCTCTTGCCCTGTCAGTCATCATACCCAATTGCATTATAAGGGAGCATGTAAATGTTATTATTTCCCCTCCCCCCAATACAACCAAAAAAAAAGAAGAAGAAAAAGTAATATTTATAATGTTTTGTTCATGATTATTGTGTTTCTGGCATTACAGTTAAAGGGATAGTTCACTTTAAAATGAAAATTTTGTCATCCTTTATTCACCCTCAAGTTGTTTCAGACCTGTATGAATTTCTTTCTTCAGCTGAACACAAGGGAAGATATTTCCAAACAGTTAACTGGAGCCATTGACTTCCATGGTATTTTTTTTCCTACTATGGAAGTCAATGGCTCCAGTTAACTGTTTGGTTACTGACATTCTTCAATATATTTTCCCTTGTGTTCAGCTGAATAAAGAAATTCATACAGGTTTGAAACAACTTGAGGGTGAGTAAAGGATGACAAAATTTACACTTCAAAGTGAACTATTCCTTTAAGGTGAGATTTTTTTTATTTATTTATTTTTTATTTTTTTGTTAATTGCACTTTTTTTTGCATATTTTTTTCTTTTCTTTCTGAAAGCGTATATGCATGTTAATTAATATTACTTTTAAAGGTACATTTTAAGGTTAAAGGGTTAGTTTCATGTAATTATGCAAAATGTACTGTTATTACTAAATTTAGTACATATATCATGTAACAAGGAAACTGCAAAATGAAGTCTTTCTTTCTTTCTTTCTTTCTTTCTTTCTTTCTTTCTTTCTTTCTTTCTTTCTTTCTTTCTTTCTTTCTTTCTTTCTTTCTTGCTTGCTTTCTTGCTTTCTTTTTTCTTTCTTTTTTTTTTTTTGCTGCTACTGCTGCTTTGTGATTGTTGCATCTGCTGCTTGGTTTCAGTGTCATTGTCCAAATCCAAAACAACTGTCCCATGGAACAGGAGGTCCAAGAGGTCAAAGTTTTGCTGGTATATCTAAATATAATCCTTGTTGATGGATGTAATAACTCCATCTGGAAGCAAAAGACATATTTCTAAGAAATATTGCTTTTATGACAACACTTTTTGCAAGCAACATATATTAAACATTTACATGCCTGATTCTCATTTTGAAGGGCTCTTAAAAGTTTAATTAATATTGAATTAATAAAGAAAAATGAATTAATATTGCCCCTTTCAGCTGATTTGTGCATTACAGTCCTGGATAGTTTTTAGTGAAGTGCTGGAGGGTGTGCACGTTCTTGGCTGTGAGCTTTCTTAGCTGGTGTTTTTGCCTATGCTCAGGCACAGTCAGGCCTCTTTCGACACTGACAATTGTTTGACTCAGCCTGGTACTGCCTTACACACACACACATACACACTAACCCACAAATAAACATGATGTTGCTTCGGTACAATGGGGTATTTGTGAGCATTTGAGAAGCAGCACTAGGCCATATGCAGTGAGTATTACCGTGTATTTTGAGAAAGACAGAAAGTGATTTAGTCACATGCACACTGCCTAACGGTCTGTGAACAAAGCGTTTAGACACAGCCCTCTGTCTCACCCGTCTGCTAAAGAATACTATACAGGAAATGTTAATGAAACTAAAAAATAAAAAAAGCAATGTCTGTATTTGGTATCTAAAAATGACTGAGGGTCTGACCAATGTTAGGAATGCAGTAACAGTGTTTATTCATTTAGCAGTCAAATTAATAAAGATTTGTTTGATGCTTTTTTTCTTATTCATTTTTACTTTGCTGTTTTCATGATAGCTGTATGACTCATGCAGAGATGACTGTGCTTAGTGTAATGAAGGTCAACAAAGCACCACATGTATCCAACTTACTTAGGGAGGAGGTGTGCAAGATGGCGCCCTGATCACATGTATGTTTGTGAGCTCAGCAATCCCAAACTGTTTTATAGTAGCGGGTGATTAAAGACATGAAGTAGGAGATCTGCAGGAATATGGAACGAATCTCTGGAATGAGGGAAACCATTGAGTTTGTCTGTAGTGAAGTTAAAAGTCTGAGAAAAAGAGTTGATTCTATTGACAAAGAAAGAAGAAAAGAAAGAAGAAATTAACGCCACTGAGTGAGAAAATCGCCTTGTTTTTATTCAACTTTACAAGATGTCAATTTATGGAGATCACAATGGGGGTTAGAAATGTGGATGTCTCACGGAAATAAACATTCAGCAGGAGTTTGTATTTAAAAAAAATAATTTTGGTGGAAAGATTCTGGCTACTGATTTTGAATTCAGTGGTCACTACATTATACTTGCATTTTAGTTTGCAAACATGACTTGTATTACTGCTAATGTATATGGGTATAATTCACCAAAAGATAATAAGGTATTTTTAAATAAATGAGAAAAAAACATGTAGATGTCATATGTTAAATTTTCAAATTCTCTCTTAATATTCGGTGGCAATTTTAATGTTGTTTTGAATTGTACCTTGGATAGGTGCCCCCCCCCCATTCTACTAATACTAATTATGAGTAATTTATTATCCTTTATGCAAAAATGTTCTATTGTAGATATGTACAAAAAAACAATCCCTTGCAAAAGGTATTCACATGGAGCAACAATTCCCTCTCTAGACAATCCCAACTTGATTTTTGGTTGACCTCAGCAGAGTTATCAAATATAAAGACTGATATCCTTCCCTCACTATTTTCTGACCATAAAGCCATCTCTATCTCTTACATTTGTATCCTCTCCCTCACAAAGTAAAATTGGAATAGAATTCTTCAACACAACGAAGTTCTCACTAAGATTGATAACTTAATTTCCTTTTATTGGCATAAAGTTAATAAAGAGAATATGTTTTGCAATAATTGGGAACTTCTTAAATATGAAATTGGGACGTATTGTCGGAAATACAGTAGTTTGTTAGCTAAATTAAGAAAAAATAATGAAAATCAGATTATGGCTAGATTTTCGGCATTAAATGTAGATGATCTTACAAACTCAGAAAAAATTGAGCTTGTTGATCAAAAACGTAATTTAGAGGATATACGGTTGAAGGCGGCTTTATCAGGGTGAGCAGAATTCTGCCTATTTCTGTAGGTTAGAAAGGCAGCGAGTAAAAAATGATATCCAGCAACTACGTATTAATGAAAATGTAACTGATGATTTTAAGATAAATCCAGATTTTTGTGCTAATTTTTATAATGATTTATATTCTTCTAAATTTTTGCCAGCAGTCCACCACGGGTTTTTTTGATTCCTTATCTCACACAAAACAAATTAATAATGAAGATTGTAGTGTGTGTGATGCACACATTAGTCCTTCAGAAATTATTGATTCTATAAATAATCTTAAAAGGAAATAAATGCCCAGGTACTGATGGGCCATCTGAAGAGCTTTATAAAACATTTAGTCAAAAATTAGCACCCTTTTTACATAAAATGTTTTTAGAGAGTATTGAGAAAACAATGCTTCCTCCCTCTTTATGCCAGGGGCTTATAACTCTGATTCCCAAGCCCAATAAAGATCTCCTCGTAATAGAAAATGGGCGCCCGATTTTATTATTGAATACTGATTATAAAATTATTCCTTTGGTTTTAGCGAAAAGGCTAAAACTTATTCTTAATAATATAATAGATGAGTGCCAATCAGGTTTTATTAATCAGAGACATATTTCTAATAATATGCACTTGATTTTTGACTTGTTGGATTATTCAGATTTTATTTCTACAGATAACTTTATCCTCTTTCTTGACTATTATAAAGTATTTGATTGTTTAGAACACCAATTTATGTTACAAGCCCTGCAAAGATTGGGTTTCGGTAAAAAAATGTTTTGGACATTTGCTGTTTCATGCATACTGAGCTTTTTACACTGTTAAAGACTTGTATTCCCATCCTAAACATAGACAAAGTTTGAAAAAATAAGTTGGACGTTTGATGGAGTATTTCTGTGTCAAAAATACTCCTTCCGGTTTCTCACAAGTTTCGTAGAGTTTTTTTCGAGTACACTGTAAAAAGTAATAAGTTGACTTTACTTGGAAAAGCTGTGGAAACTGATTGCCTCAAAATTTTCAAGCAAATTAGGTCATTTTTGACTTGATAATACTTACTACTACTTTGTAGAGTTATCTTGTGTATTTGAAGAGGTTACCATAAAACCTGAGTACAAGTAACTCAATTTCAAAAGTTCAGCCAACTTACATATATATGTTGGGGTTTGTAAGCAGAACTCAAACAAAATAGTTCTTTTAACTAGTTCTTTTAATGTCTACTTGTTCATTTTACTAGAAGAATGTGTGGAAACTGATTGCCTTAAAATTCTCAAGTAAGCTGAACTTAACACTCAGTTAAGTAAGCTTAATTGCATCAAGTTGATCTTACTTAAACCCTTCAAGTCGACATAATTCTATCTGTGAGTTGAGGAAGTGTACTCCCAGAATGCATTGCAGCATGAATAAATTAATCACAGGGCAATCGTAACTCGGTTTTGTTATTTTTGGCTTTATTTTACCATTTTATTTGCTGTCTTTTGTCAGTATAACCCCAATAATGACAGCAAATGAACTTGTAATAATCTTATTAAGTGTAAAAAAAAAAAATGTTACCATTGTTGTGTTTTGCACGCTGAATGTTGAAGTCTGTGTGTGACTCAAGCATGGTAAATTGTCCGATATTGTCACAAATATAGAGTCATTATATCAACACAATTAAAAATAAATAAATTTTTAAACAGAAGTGTTAGCAATAAAATGTTAAAATATCATTAAGTGGTATTACATATATATATATATGTAGATGTAGATGTAGATGTGTATGTATGTATATATATATATATATATATATATATATATATATATATATATATATATATATATATATATATATATATATATATATATATATATACTTATTACTTCCCTTCCTTTGAAATCTGTGATTTCGTGTTGCATTGCTGCATCAATAGGAAGAGATTTACAGTAATATAAATTAAGTTCCAAGTGCCCAACCAAAGGGAACACTGATCGCCATAATGGTGAGAAATTTTAGGAAATCAACATAAATTTATGAAGTCAGCTTATGTGATGCTTTCCCAAAGTATTTAGTTGTATTTTCAATAACAGCCAAGATGACTGTAAAATGAGTGAATGCAACTAAGAAGAACGATGACTGCAGAAGTGGAGGAAATGAGTGAAAAGTCTATTAAGAATTGCCCCGCCTCAACCTTTTGCCCGCCCACCTGGTTTTTGTGTGTGTTTTTTTTTCAAAATGATACTCAAACCAGTCAAGTCATGTTTACTTGGGTTTTCTAAGTAACAAAGGCATAGCATGCAAACAGTTCAGATTACTAAATTGTTTTAAGTAAATTCTAATTATTGGACATCAAGTAAGTTTACTAAAAAGTCTTAGTAAGAACAGCTGTTGGAATTAACAGTGTGAACATGCATTTAGTACAGCACACTCAACATTCTTAAGTACAATGTACTAAATTTGCATAGTTTAGCTATTGCATCCGCCTAAAAGTTCACAATACTCAGTATATTCAAGTTAAATCATCAAATTTTCCAAAATCAGTTAATTTTACAAGTTTTTCTTTAGTAGATTCAACAATTACTTTTTACAGTGTGAGTCCGCTTGACGTCGATAGAGCGGAAGGTCCTTGTATGGGCCGTACGGGCTCTTCTCCCGGAAAGGTGCGCGCGCGTGACTAGATGCATGCCGCCCATAAACAATGCTCTCAGGTGCAGCAGATTCGCTAGTCCGTGCAACACGTTTGTTGCGCCGCACGCCACGCTCCACTTTATTCCTATGGGTGTCATCAAGCGACTTCAACACTTCAGCACAGCATTCCAGGAAGGCAGCGCTGCATTTGAACCGATTTGAACGCAGAAATGACGAGAAGCGTCACAATCTACGTTCCGGTCGCAAAAGTGGATCTCCACGGTCTTTGCTGTCAGGACTTCAAGAAATCAACAGTTAACTTACCAAAGAAGTGTGTTTTTGACAGAGCGGTCCCAACGATAAAGGTTCGGTCCTGCTTTGGAAACAGGTGGTGAGTAAAACCGCTTCAAATGTCTATGTTGTTGGCTGTTGTCGCGTAAGTAAACATCAGTAAACAACAAGATCGTGTATAACGTTAGTTAATTTATCAATGGAGCATGCATATGGTGTGTGTTTAAATACATTTGTTTAGCTGACCAATATAGGTGTCAGTTTGTTTATTGGAAAACCACCCAAACATAAACCTAGCGTTCTCACAAAGCGTGCTTCGTCATTCAAACGCACTAACGGTTACTCCATTGTTGTTCTATGTATAACGTTACACTAGTCTGACGTGCAAAACTGTTTTGCTTGCTACTGCTAAGGTTTAGTCACATACAAAAGTCCATAAACCGAATCATGTCATCATAAACTGCGAGGAAACACTCACAAATGTTGACAGGCCACTAAATACAGTACATACCACAGAGATGGACGTCCTGCTGTTGTTGCTTCTCCTGTTCAATTTATTTCCGCCTCTGGATCTGATTCTGGATCATATATGTATTCAACCCGATCACACATAAATGCATATAAATAGTACGAGTGTGCAATGTTGTGGATTGTATACGCCAAAACTCATACAAGATACTAAACTGAGATGTCAGATTAATTTGAGTTCAGTTATAGAGAAAACGAAAAAAAAATTAACCTTTAGTTGTTAAGAGATCTATCTTTGAAAAGCAGAACATCTCTGTTACGTATGTAACCCTCATTCCCCGAAGAAGTGAATGGAGACGCCACGTCGGAGTACGATTAGCCTTTTGCTGAGTAGCCGAGTAGGTGAATTGGCACCCCAGCAGGGTACAAGATATGGCAACAGGACGTGGCGTCTCTGTTCCCTCCTTTAGGGAACGAGGGTTACATACCTAACGAGACGTTCCCATTTAGTCGGTCACTCTCGACGCCACATTGAAGTACGGAGGAATAGGAATACCTACCAAAGCGCCATGACCTGTGCCCCCCTCCAGTGCCCTGTGTGAGCCTACTGAGCTCTCTTACCTGATGAGATGGGGCTCACACAGAGAAGACCATCAGTGCTGTTCTGCATGACCCGCTCAGTGACTATTGGATAACACTGAGAAAGTGTGCCCTAATGGGGGGCCGCTGCAGAACCACATCATACCGAGAGGAGTTATGTGGAGACAGAGCTGAGCCGTGGCCCACCGCCATGAGGGGTTTCTGTCCCTAAGAAGGGAGTGCTCTCCCAAGGGAAAGACATGGGCTTCCGGGAGGAGCAACCATGAAAAAATATGTGGGATCCCCGCAGGGTCGCTCACATGGCTCAAGCCAAATACCGGTACTCAAGGATTCAGTGGCAAGACGCCTGATTCCGCATGCACCACCACGCCGAGGGCGGTGGAGGACTCACAGAGTTTGCTTCTGGAGAATGTAAGCTGACAGGAGCCAGGCCTCTCAGTACTTCTACCCATTTGAGTTAAGAACACAGGAGGAGACCGGCTCCACACGTAGGCTATAACCTGGCAAACGTGTTGGGTGTCGTCCAGCCTGCAGCTCTACAGAGTAAACTCCCCTGTAAACTTCATGACAGTTACTTAAGAAAAAACTACTTAAGTTATTTAAGAAAAAACGACTAACATTTTAAACAGATGTATCTCACATGTAGGGGAACTTCATCCAAAAAGAATTTTTGAGAGTCATATAAAACAAACTTCTGTGACGTTTTCTGCCCTAAACGAGCCTCGCAACAACCACCTCACTGACTGTGGGACTGTGCCATTGACCTCATTCCAGGTGAACCTGCAAAATGTATCCTCTCTCCATCCCCGAATAAAAGTGCCTATAACCAGACCATGGTTGAGCATCGACAACATGTTTGAGGTCCTCCAGAAGTTGAGAGAACATCAATTATTCCTCAAAGCGGAAAATGCACCTTCCACCAGTCCACGATCCAGTTCCTCGGCTACCATATTTGTAAAGTCTATATCAGGATGGACAAGGGGAAGGTGGAAGCAGTACATTTCTGGCCAACTCACTCCACCATCAAAGAGTTACAATGTTCCTGTGGTTTTCCAATTTCTATTGTTGGTTGTGGCAAGCAGCGGGCCGGTGAGGAGTGGTAATGAGTACCAGATGAGCGACACACCGGTCTCGTCTCGCGGCCAAGTGACGGGAGCATAAAAGGAGGAGCAAAGGCAGCGGAAGACGAGAGAGGACCAGGCCTGGATTTTATGTTATCCCCCCGCGAGGGGCTGCCCACGGTTTACTTTTGTTTTGTTTATTTATTTTTACATTAAAAAGTTTGTTGAACGTTCGCCGGTTCACGCCTCCTTCCTTCCATCAACGAACCCCGTTACACTGTTTTATCAAGAATTACAGTTCCATCATGGCTCCACTCACCAATCTCCTGAAAGGCAGGCCCAAGACTCTGTCCTGGACACCCGAGTCCACTAAAGCCATTGAGGCTCTTAAGCCTTCACCTGTGCACCGCTCCTAGTTCATCCAGATTCCAACAAACCTTTTGTAGTGGAGGTGGTCGCATCCACATCAGACATTGGACTGGTGCTATCACAGCAGCAGGGGCAGCCCTCACGACTCCATCCATGTGCCTTATTCCCCATAAAACTCAAATCAACGAAGCAGAATAACGACACCAGAAATCATAAGTTCCTTGCCATAAAGGAAGGAGGAATGGAGGCATTGGCTGGAGGGGACCCGACATTTCTTCACTGTACTCATGACCATCGTAATCTGGAATATCTCTGTGAGGCAAAAAGTTTAAACTCCAGACAGGCCAGATGTTTATCATACGTTTAGATTTTTCCATTTCCTATCATCCAAGGACTAAGAATGTGAAAGTCAGTGACCTCTCATCTCCACACTCCCGAGAAAGCTCCTGAGAATCCAGAGCATGTAATCCCCTCCAGCCTTATAGTCACCTTGATCCAGTGGTCCCTAGACAAAAGGATCTCCGAAGCTAATGCCTCTGAGCCCACTCCGTCGAGGTGCCCACTAGGTCATACCTACATCCCCAGATAGCATGTAACCATTGAAACAACGTCTATTCAGTGTTGATGCGTCAACGTTAATTAAATTGAATTAACATTACAAAGTGATGTTGCACCCTGAGTTAATATTGAAATAATGTTGAGATTTCAACCACAAATCAACGATAATTCCATTGATTCAACATTACAAAGTTATATTTTTTTAACATCACTCTTGCACCCAGATAATGTTGAAACAATGTTGGGATTTCAACCTCAAATCAGCGATATTATTGATTCAACATTACCGAATATTTTTTCAACATCACTTTTGCACCCTCAGTTAATGTTGAAACAATGTTGATCAACAAAAATTATATTGTAATATCATTGAATCAACATTATGAACTAATGTTAGTTCAATATCATGTTTGCACCTGCATTAAATGTTGAATCAATGGTAAAATAAAAATGGTTACAAAAATATAAATGACATCACCTCAGCAGCTGAGTCAATGTATTTTATTTAACAGTTTATCACAATCAGAATTAAATAAGCAATAGGACAAAAGCATTACAACCTTTAATTAAAAATAAAATACATTTCAGAAGTCTGATGTCATTATAACGTACTCGGTTACTTTCGTAACCTCGGTTCCCTGAGAGAGAGGAACGAGTATTACGTATGGGAAAAACTCATTTTCTCGAGAATGTGAAGCAAAACTTTTAATAAAGGTATCTATGTAAAGCGCAGTGAGCTGCACGGCCATAGCCCAGCGCGAGGAGCGCTCTGATTGGCCGGGCTGCGGCAACTGCAGGAACCTATGGTGAGGCGGCTGAGAGGAACGAACCAATGGGGGGCGTTCCAGAAGCCCGCCGAAAAAGGTGCTTATATTTGCATACAGGAGGCTATATAAGACCCTAATTCGCCATAGGTGTCAGGTTTTAAGATCGACTGAAGCGATACCTGAGAAGCATAAACACGGCACGGAACGTAATACTCGTTCCTCTCTCTCAGGGAACCGAGGTTACGAAAGTAACCGAGTACGTTCCCTTTCGAGAGAGGTTCCTCGTATTACGTATGGGAACACAATGTAAAGCGCCGTGTGTGCTGACTGACCCAGTATACCCAAAGCACATGTTATAAACCCCCGAGACACTGACAGAGGCGGCTTATAAGGGGAATGAAGAACCGGAAGAGTCGGTTCGTTTGAACAGCTGATCGGACATAGTCGGATCTTATGATGAATGAATAGTGCTTAAGGACTAATGTGTACAGGCCAAAATGTAAGGCAATCTGTTTGCCAGGGTCAAGATAGAGCCTAGATGGAGAGAAGCCCTGCTTGTAGAGCTGGAACCTCCAACTTGTAGAATCTGATAAAAGTGGACGGAGAGGCCCAGCCTGCCGCCGCACAGATATCTTCCAAAGAAATGTCACACGACCAAGCCCAAGATGAGGCCATGCCTCTAGAGGAGTGGGCTTAAATGCCTGTAGGACAGGTTAGGTCCTGGACCTATATGCTAGTGGGACTGCATCCACTATCCAGTGTGAGAGACTGTTTCATGACAGCACAAACTTTAGTGCGGCCACCGAAGCAATGAAGAGCTGATCCGACTGCCTGAAGGGGGCGGAGCGCTCTAGATACAATCTCAATGCTCTGACTGGGCAGAATAGGTTTGCGTCTTATTCTCTCTGAGACGCGGGTTAAGCAGTGCAAAGACCTGCATACTGAAGGGGTTGATAGCACTTTCAGCATAAAACCATGCCTCGGTTTGAGCACAACCTTGAAGTTGCTGGACCCAAACTCAAGACAGGAAGGGCTCACGGAGAGTGCAGGTAAGCAAGAGGCCACAGCCAGCAGAAAAACGGTTTTGAGTGATATGTGCTTCAAGCTCGTGTTCTGAAGTGGTTAGGAGGGGGAACCCTTCACGGCCTCCAAAACCATGGCGAGGTCCCAAAAAGGGACCGAGGTAGGGGCAAGGCGGGCTGAATCTCCTGGCCCCTTTAAGAAAACACACAATAAGATCACTTTTCCCTAGTGAATGTGCCGCGATCGGAGCGTGGCTAGCTGCTATGGCGGAGACACACACCCCGAGTATGGAGGGGGGACGACCCGCATCCATTAGCTCTTGGAGAAAGCGAGCGGTTCCGCCAGTTCGCATGAGTGTGCGTCGATGTTTCGCGTAGCACATTGGTTAGAAAACCACTGACCACTTCAAAGCAGAGCTGCCAGATAGCAGGGGCTCTAGCTTCCGAAATAGTGTTCATAACTTGTCAGAGAGGTTCCCGGATACCGTTGATGGGCCATACGTGGAGGGCCCACAGCTCGGGATTGGGATGCCAGACCTTCCCTTTCATTGGCAGAATAGGCATGGGGCTGTGTCTGACAGCTGAAACAGTATGGAGAACCATGTGCGGTTCTTCCAAAGTGGGGCTATTAAAAAGCACAGGCTGCAGCTGGATCGCGATCGGAGGGAACATATAGAGGGAGTCTGGGCCAACATGGGCCAGGGCATCCCTGCGTTTGCAGAAAAAATATTGGGCAGCGTGTGCTGTGCGAGCTGAATTGTTTGCGGGTAAAGGGACCATCCCCCTGGGGACATGGGTCCTCTGGATAACATGTCCGGACCCTGATTCAGAATACCTGGCACGTAAGCCGCCCTTAGGGAGCTCAGATTGTGCTCTGCCCATAAAAGGAGATGCTTAGCCATGCAGTGAACAGAGTCTGATCTCGGCTGCCCTAGCGATTTTATGTACATTATCAAGACGTGGTGGTTCTTATGCCGTAAGTCTTGAGTCTATGACAATGACTGTACTGATAAGCCTGCCCCTCGAAGGCGAATCTCAAGAATGGCCTGTAGTGGGGGTGGGGGGTTATCGTAACGTGAAGTATGCGTTTTTCAGATCTATTGAGAAAACCCAATCCCCGGGGCGAATGTGCGCGAGGATTTGTTTCACCGTCAGCACCTTGAAACGAGCGTGTCATAAGTGCTTTGTTCAGATGCCTGGAAAATGGGCCTGAGACCGCCACCCATTTTCGGCATGAGGAATTAGCGACAGTAAAAACCTGACTCGCTAGCGTCGGGTGTACTGTTTTCGCCGCTCTCTCCTTTAACAGTCTCAATGCCTCAGCGAGAAGCACGTGACTGACACTGCTTCTTACAGAGGGCTCGACCACGGCTTGAATCGCGGGGTCTGCGAGCAAAACTGTAGCGAGAACCTCGTTTTATATGTTCAACACCCAATATTATATACCAGGAATGGCCTGCCAGGCCTGGGCTCGTAAAGCCAGGGGTTGAATTAGATTCGGGGGCTGGCCGCTTAGTAATAGGGGCCTGTTAGCCGGGTTGCTTGTGCTGTAACACTGCTTGTAACACTGTGGGGATAGTGTTAGTTTTGGCGGTGCAGGCTTTGCAGTGGGCGCACGCCTCACATTTATATTGTGTGTGCGAGAGTGAACTTTGTGAAAAGTGCTTGGGTGCAGGAGTGCAGACTGTAAAGTGGGCACATTTCCTACATAGAAAGCTCTTTTGTGTGTAGTGTAAACAATGTGCAGTGGCGCACAACCCACGAATTAGAATACCCACGGTGCAAACCAGTGAGCAAATCCACAGGGGTAAACGCACACAGCATTAGTGTGCAGATGAGTGTGTTTAACACAGGCTAGTTGACTGCAATATTTCATCTCCAGTCACTTAACTTAAGGGAACTGGGAGAATGTAAGGAAGTGCGGGTGGTATGTGAGCCATTCCACAATGCCGTTATGCTCTAGTCTAGACTGAAAGCACGCATGCAGACAAGGGTGTTTGACCACAGGCTAGTTGACTGCAATAAGGCTAGTTGACTTTATATGGTGTAATCCGGCCGCGGCGGGATTTATTTGTGATTTTGTGAGGCTGAATTAACAGTGCTTATGTAGGGGTGCACACTGTGTAGTGGACACTTTGTCTACAGTGTAAAAACCTTTCCAGCCGCCTGAATAAAGGGGACTGGAAGTGATAGAGTGAAAAAAAAGGGCTTAGCTTGGCAGCCATTTTCCGACGCCCTTATGCTCTGACAGTGAGCGCGTGCTATGACGTAAGCCGCGCTCTAGTCAGCAACGCGCTGTGGAAGGGGCGCGCGCTATCATGACAAGGCAGCCATTACAACTTCCTTGGCAGTAAGCGCGCGCTGCAGCGACATTGTTCTTGACATACCCAACAGCCCGAGCTCGCTCGTCTAACTTACTCTAGTATTCTCTGTCCGCAGCGCTTCAGCACGGCGGCGGTAGAATGAGCACGGCGAGAGCTTCGGCTCGAGTTTGTTTATTCACTCTAGTATTCTCTGTCCGCGGCGACAGCGCGACTGAACGAGAATTGGAAGCGTGAGGAAAAACTCTGTCCGCGGCGCTTCTAGCACGGCGAGAGCTTCGGCTCGAGTTAGTTTATTCACTCTAGTATTCTCTGTCCGCGGCGATAGAGCGACAGGACGAGAGAATTGGAAGCGTGAGGAAAAACTCTGTCCGCGGCGCTTCTAGCACGGCGAGAGCTTCGGCTCGAGTTTGTTTATTCACTCTAGTATTCTCTGTCCGCGGCGATAGAGCGACAGAACGAGAGAATTGGAAGCGTGAGGTAAAACTCTGTCCGCGGCGCTTCTAGCACGGCGAGAGCTTCGGCTCGAGTTAGTTAATTCACTCTAGTATTCTCTGTCCGCGGCGCTTCTAGCACGGCGAGAGCTTCGGCTCGAGTTTGTTTATTCACTCTAGCATTCTCTGTCCGCGGCGATAGAGCGGCAGGACGAGAGAATTGGAAGCGTGAGGTAAAACTCTGTCCGCGGCGCTTCTAGCACGGCGAGAGCTTCGGCTCGAGTTTGTTTATTCACTCTAGTATTCTCTGTCCGCGGCGATAGAGCGACAGGACGAGAGAATTGGAAGCGTGAGGAAAAACTCTGTCCGCGGCGCTTCTAGCACGGCGAGAGCTTCGGCTCGAGTTTGTTTATTCACTCTAGTATTCTCTGTCCGCGGCGATATCGCGACTGAACTAGTGAAGAGGAAGACTGAGAAAAAAAACTCCGTCTGTCCGCGGCGCCTCCTCAGCGCGACGGTATAGTGACGAGAGCTTCGGCTCGAGTTCGCCTATTCACTCTAGTATTCTCTGTCCGCGGCTGTAGCGCGACGGAATGAGAGAAGAGTGGGAACAACTCTGTGGCAGCGGCAGAAGAAGAGCCGCGGCGGCGGCAGAGTGAAGAGAGCTTCGGCTTGAGTGTGCTCATGTCCTCTAACATTCTCTCTTTCCGCGGCGCTATTCAGCGCGACGGGACGAGAGCAGAGGGAGAGTGAGAAGAGCTCCGTCTTTCCGCGGCGCTTAACGACGAGGCGGAACGAGAGAGTCCTCGAGTAGAACAAGCCTGTAAGCTCTAGAAGTGGCGTTGCAGCGGCAACACACACACAAACACATATAACACTCAACATAGACACAGTTTAAAGGATATATAACGCCGGATGGCGTAGCTGGAACGGCAGAGAAGGCGGAGAGGGAGTCCGTCGTCCTCAGCTGCAGGTTCCGCTGGTGCCTTTTCAACGGCGGTGCTTCTTCCGGAGACCAGCGAAGGTATCGCTGAAGGAGATAAAATCTGACACCTATGGCGAATTAGGGTCTTATATAGCCTCCTGTATGCAAATATAAGCACCTTTTTCGGCGGGCTTCTGGAACGCCCCCCATTGGTTCGTTCCTCTCAGCCGCCTCACCATAGGTTCCTGCAGTTGCCGCAGCCCGGCCAATCAGAGCGCTCCTCGCGCTGGGCTATGGCCGTGCAGCTCACTGTGCTTTACATAGATACCTTTATTAAAAGTTTTGCTTCACATTCTCGAGAAAAGGAGTTTTTCCCATACGTAATACGAGGAACCTCTCTCGAAAGGGAACTACAGGTGGGCCAACAGTTCAGGTTTCTAGGTAACTGTTTGCGTCAGCATCTCCGAACTCAGACATGTGTAAGTGACCATCTTTTATAATCTGTGAATCAGGACGTGATTGGTTAGGTCTGAATATGACGCATGACATAACATTGAAACTTCCTGGCAGAATTTACGCTAAGGCTTATATATCTATACTAACGGTCAAAAGTTTTGAAACGTAAAGGTTTTTTTTAAAAATGCTTTTGAAAGTAGTCTTTTAATCTCCTCAAGGCTGATTTTATTTTACCAAAATACAGTGAAAACAGCAATACTGTGAAATATTATAACAATTTAAATGATCTGGTTTCTGTTATAATACATTTTAAAATGTAACTTGTTCCTGAATTGTCAGCAGCAATTAGGCTACTTAAGTCTTCAATGTTACATGATCTTACAACATTTTTTACATAAAATTATAACATCACACTCATTTGAAACATGTATTTCATTTATTTGATCCATTTTGCTGATTTAAAAAAACAAACAAAAGAAAGAAAGTAAAATGCCGTTCAGATAAACTAATCTCTCCATCCCGATTGCCGAACACTGGTTATTGCAATCACATGTACTGGCCACTAGATGGCAGACCATCAGTAAAGATGATAGATAGCATGACCTTACTCTGCACTTGTCTTAATTAAGCTTGTATGCCACTTGACAGCACTAGTTTCAGGTTAATGGCTTTAGCTTTCTTCTATTCCTCTTCTCTGCATTCTGGCCGGATTTAATCAATTAGGATGCAGTGAGCTTTCATCTGTGTAAATCAAGATTTAAATGATATGATTTTAAAAAATGATTTTGAAAGAATTTAAAAATGTAATTTATTCCTTTGATGGCAAAGCTGAATTTTCAATAGCCATTACTTCAGTCTCGAGTTTCACATGATCCTTCAGAAATCATTCTAATATGCTGATTTGTTGATTTATTATTATTATCAATGCTGAAAATAGCTAAACTGCTTAAATATTATATTGTGGAAACCATGATACATTTTTATATAAATATAGGCCTATTGCTTCGACAATGCTACATTGTTTCAAATTGTAATTGGTTAATGTATTAAATTAATCTATATTAAAAATGCATTCTTTCATATATCAAAAAGAATATTTTGTGAAATTCCTCTAGAGATAATATCATTTAAAGACAGGAAAAAAAACATTGAACTTTTTATAGTTAAACAATGCTTTGGGCATACTAACCTTAACTGTGAGCTAAACAGCTGAAGCTATGCAGAGTCAATGTCGTAGGACCAAAGCAGAGGTATAAAATTATTATTTGAAGGAAGAATTTGGCTTTCAAATTTGTAACACAACATAGTTAGACTAGTAATGTTAGAGTTCACATTACTTATTAAAATATATGTTTTGTATAAAATAAATATTTGCTTAAGTAACTTTTTACATTTTAATTTTTTAATTCTCCTGCAACTTCTGCAATAATATAACAAACAAAACGCCTTCTTTTAAAAGAATAGACTAACCTGTATTTCAAAGCATTCATGAATAATGAACATTTATTTTCTATACCTTAAAATGGTGGTGACAGTTGACAGTTCATTCTAAATACTAATAACGTTATGCTGCGTTTACGCCATGTAATAACCGCAATTATGAGATGACAACATGTGACATCCTACTCTGAGCTGTTCACATCCTCAATTTAGAATTAAGCATTCATATGGCAACACTATAAATGCCAAATTGAAATGGCAGCATTCAGGTTGTAGGCCTACAGCCGTCATGTGTTATGAGTCAAAGCTTTTTAAGTCGTAATCTTGTAATCATGGTAATTACGAAACACAATTTGATTATAAATCAAATAATTGATTTTGATTCATGACATAATTCACTATCACAAATAAAACCCAATATGCTTCTTAAAAAAAAAAAAAAAAAAAAAAAACTTTTAATAATATTTAAATAAAGGTTGTTGATTCTCAGAAATGTTCAATGTATTAACTCATTTTTAATCAATGAACTCAACATTTTAAGGCAACCAGTTATTTAAGGCAATTATACAATCTCATTCATATTACGATCTGCCCAGTTACTGTTAGGGGTGGATCTTCATGCTTACATTTTTCGTTTTTCATGATTCACATTGTACACATTCATATGAACTAGCCAACACATAAATAGTTAAGTGTTTTTTTTTTGTTTTTTTTTATCGGGTTGGACTTCAATAGTATTAAGTTCACACTTTTTAGTGTAAAGTAAAAGAATATATGTAAAGAGATGCATTAATGCTTGTGCATTTATCTCGGTGGGTTTTTTGTTTCATATGAAGCATTTTGCCCAAGCATGACATGACAATGTTTGTTTTTGTCGTCTTCCTTTTTCATTTGTGTATGTTTGTGGCAGTAATTTTTGCTAGTAATAAGGTTAAAGTGAAAGCAATGAAAGGTGCGTGTGTGTGTGTGTGTGTGTTGGGGGGGGGGGGGGGGGGGGTGGCTCCTGTGGAAGTGTCAGCTGCTGCGTTCATTGACAGTGTCAATGCACCCTGCGCCCCGGGAGCGCCAGCAGGCTCGCAAAGACAGACAGCATGAATTAATCCCAGGAGTGTGTGCGTGACAGTTTGACAGTGCTGTGAATTGAAAAGGAGGAGGCGCTAGGAATTGGGAGGCAACAGCATTTGTCAAATCATAATTAAATGATGAATCACTGTTATGTTCTTCAGGACCCAAAACCCCTCTCTGAGATACATAATATAAAGAATATAAAGCTCAAAGTACATCATACAGAATTAATGATTTTTGTGCAGAAAAGCATTATTTCTTTATTTTCCCTCATTTACTATTTGGAAAACAGAGAAATTATACAATAAAATATCACAAAATAACTAATTCTACTGATTGTAGTCAGTATCCATAGTGTCACAGCAGTTATATGAATCTCATATGTATTTTTTCTAGTCTTTTCATCATTTATTAAATGAACAAGAAACCAGTGTGAGAAAATTAGGATGGATCAAAAGTTCAGTAACACTGTCATGGCTTTGTAAATATTTAAAACATGATTATTAATATAATACTGCAAGATTTCTTAAAATTAGGTACTGGTTCAAACGATTACAATACAGTCTATTAAACAAAACTAATATCATGTATGCACTGAGGTGAATGAGCACTTTGAATATCTGTGAGAAAATACCTCCAATTATAGTCTTGGAATAATAGATGGAATAAAACGAGTAAAACAATAAGACGTGCATCACCCTTCTGAACAAAAACGCAAGAAATCACATACTCAAACCTCAATGGTTATAGTTCCTGATGAACTATTTAGACAGTCGGACTTAAAGGTGCACACTGTAGTATTTTTGGAGTGAATTATCCAAAAACCACTAGGCCAATGTTATATATTTTGTTCAGTTTAACTATTTTTAAATTGTGAGAAAATTGCTATTTTAACCAAGGAGCCAAGACATCTGAGCATATAGCGTCTGAGGGAGTTGCCTCCCTCAGACGCTATTTGCCAATTGCGTCATATCTGCGTTTACCCTCGTTTTTTTCTTCTTCTTAGCAGTGTAAATAAGTGTCACAGCAGCCGCCGAGCGAACGCACAGAGTAACGTCATAACATAATTTTAAACACACTTAAACTTATCTAATATGATAAAGAGAGCTGCGTTACCTCACACCGGAAAAGCGGAAATGGCATCTGTGTCCCGTTCCGTCATAATAAAATTCTTGGTGCTTGCGAGCTGTGTGTTGCTCAACAATTGCTCCAGTGACCTTGCTCAGCTCCCACAAAAATCTGTCCAGCTCTGCTACATACTACAGTAATGTTAATAATCGCATCCATGAACATGAGTCCTATCCCTATCCTAAAAATCATAGCCACACAACTTACAGGTTCAAATTTAAGTATGATAACTCAAAAACTCCTTTTACATTTGAGATTAAATGGTTTAACAACATTTATTTGATGTAATATAGTTAAAACATTTGGTCAGTTTGTTGAATGTTCATTTCATATAGCCATTGTGGAGACATGGCAGGCAGACCCAGGAGGAGCCAAAGAGCAGATGACACTGTTGGTCCTGGAGGCCAAAGCGGAGCCATAGTGAGCGGTCAAGTTGGAAACAGGGAGCCAGCCCAGATAGCAGACAAACACTGAATCAACGTTGAATCAGTGTTAATGCATCGACTGAAATATCATTGAATCAATGTTGAGATTTAACATTAGGTTTGCACCCTGAAATAATGTTATTTCAATGATGAAAAATAGTTCAAGATGGGCTTAAAATCTATAGTTTTTCCAACTAAAATTAAAACACTTATTTTACAGTGAATGAATCAATGTTGAATCAATGTTAATGCATCAATCAAAATATTATTGAATCAGTATTGAAATTTAACATTGATTTTTCATCAGGTTTGCACCGTGAAATAATGTTATTTCAATGATGAAAAATACATCAATCTTGCTTTATGTACAGCAGGATTCTATGCCAGTTAATTGTCTCTTTATTTAATTCCTTTCAATCAGAGATCATGTATGGCTGTAATCTATATGATTTAAAAAAGTCACTCAAAGTAAAAAACATCCTTCAGTTTACATGCAAATGTATTTATTTATGCCCCCACAGTTAGAACAGGAAATCTCACATTGAATTAAAAACATTTACACCTCAATTTATAACACAAAGGAGAAGAGCCTGGAAAAGCATGACAACCTGCATCTGCAAAATGGAAGTAAATACAAATGTAAGCTTGCCAGTAAACACAGAAATGGGACAGTACTATTGAAAGAAGCTAGCAGAAAGAATGAAATACTCTGAATACTCCAAACTCTGTCAGTTTTGCACCGTCCCAGCAAAGATAAACTCTGATGCCTCCTTTTAATCAGCATTCACTTGTAAGGCATCTAAAACAACAAGAAGTTAGTAAATATTTGGAAATATGATTAATTATATATTACAAATATAGCCTACTACAAAATTAAGTGAAACTTGAAATGTTATCAAAATCTTTATATCCCACCTAAATTTCTGCAGTTTGATATAGCTGCATACAGAACTTAAAGATCTCTCTTTACGTTTTCTTTCTTGCTGCATTAAGGATTTAATTGTAATGATGTAATTGTGGTCACCCTCGTGGGGTCATTGCACAGCTGAAGCAGAGCTATGAAATGATTGTATTTCCCTCAGAACACCAATAGGTCAATCAGTTCGTAACTCTGCTTCAGCTCTGAGATACTCTCACGAGTGGCGAACACAATCCCTGCATCTCAATCAGCTCCCTAGTTCACTAGTCAGGGCACTGATCAGGACATTAGTCAATGGGTTGACTCCCTGATCAGTGCCCTGACAACTGAACTATGGAGCTGATTGAAACACAGCCAATAGCTGTGTCCCAAAGTGAAGGGTGCGCACTTCGAGGACAATGCACTTCGAAAGTCAGGCCAGGCCACGCCTTCAAAGTGCACGAAGCGGCATGAAGGGCGAACCGAGGGACAGGTTTGCCAGGTCTGAACAACAAAATCCCTCCAATTGCTAATAAAAAGTAGCCGAATCATGGCCAAAATGGGCCAAACTATCTCAAAAAGCGGGGCGTGGGCGGAAGAAATATTGCTAAAGTAAAGACAACTTAACCTGTGGACTATAGGCTACAAACACCCTAAAGCAACAGTAGCCTAAATGCAACCCCATTCCAGACTTGGCAAAGTATAGAAAAGTGTTTTCTTCTGGTTTAGCTGATGTTAAACTTAAGTTATATATATAAATAGGCTAGTTGTAAAAATCCTAGTTTAAGTAGGCTAATGTATAGACCATGTATTTTCATTTACACATTTTAATTTACATGACAAGAAAATATATGTATAAACATAGCCTATATAACTGTGTTTAATGTACAAATTATAACTTGCATTACAAAAATAAACAATGTAGGCTACAGAACAACCACTTCTCTTTTATTCTACGTTTCAAGTTAACGAAAAATAACAATAGACAGCAATTTCTTTGTTTAATTTACAAATAACTTAAAAAAAAAATAATAATAGGCTAATAATAATAATAATAATATAGCCTAGACTAGGCCTAAATAAATTGTTCTGTGCCGGCCACGACTTTACATTCAGCCTTTGGAGGAGACTTTTGGTAATGGGCCATCATCAGTGACTGACATTCATTCATTCAAAATAAAAAACGTACTCGGTTACTTTTTTACTTACTATGTAAAGTGCAGTGCAGCTGCATGGCAATAGCCCGGTGCGAGGAGCGCTCTGATTGGCTGGGCTGCATCGACTGCAGGAACCTATGGTGAGGCGGCTGAGAGGAGCGAACCAATGGGGGCGCTCCAGAGAGACCGCCGAAAAAGTGGCTTATATTAGCATACAGGAGGCTATATAAGACCCTGATTCACCATAGGTGTCAGGTTTTAAAAATCGACTGAAGCGACATCTGAAAAGCACGAACATGGCACGGAACGCAATACTTGTTCCCTCTCTCAGGGAACCGAGGTTACGAAAGTAACCAAGTACGTTCCCTTTCGAGAGGTTCCTCGTATTGCGTATGGGAACACAATGTAAAACGCCGTGCATGATGACTGATGCAAAATCCCCAACTGAATGAGGGAAAGTCAAAAACCTTTAGAGAGACCGACACAGGCGAGCTTCAAAAGGAGAATGAAAAGAACCGGAAGAGTCGGTTCGTTTGAATACCTGACCGGACATAGTCGGATCTATGGTAGAGTGTAAGGGTGCTTATGAACAATTGAGTATAAGCGGAACGCAATATAAGCAATCATGTTGCCAGGGCTGCAGATAGAGCCCTAGACGGAGAAAAGCACTGCTTGTAAAGCTGAGACCTCCAAATTGTTGAATCTGATAAAAGTGGGCGGAGAGGCCCAGCCTGCCGCCGCACAGATATCTTCAATGGAAGTGCCAGATGACCAAACCCAAGACGAGGCCATGCCTCTAGTGGAGTGGGCTTTAATGCCTGTAGGACAGGTTAGGTTCTTAGACCTATGCTAGTGAGATCGCATCCACTATCCAGTGTGAGAGTCTTTGTTTCATGACAACACAACCTTTAGTGCGACCGAAGAAATGAAGAGCTGATCCAACTGCCTGAAGGGGGCGGAGCTCTCTAGATACAATCTCAATGCTCTGACTGGGCAGAATAGGTTCGCATCTTATTCTCTCTGGGACACAGGTAAAGGAAGCAGTGTAATGATCTGCATACTGAAGGGGTTGATAGCACTTTGAGTATATAACCATGTCTCGGTTTGAGCACAACCTTGAAGTTGCTGGACCCAAACTCAAGACAGGAAGGGCTCACGGAGAGTGCGTGTAAGCTACCCACTTGCTTAACCGAGGCCAAAGCCAGCAGAAAAGCGGTTTTGAGTGATACGTGCTTCAAGCTCGTGGTCTGAAGTGGTTAGGAGGGGGGACCCTTCACGGCTTCTAAAACCACGGCGAGGTCCCAAATAGGGACTGAGGAAGGGGCGAGGCGGGTTTAATCTCCTGGCCCCTTTAAGAAAACATACAATAAGATCACTTTTCCTTAGTGAATGTCCTGCGATCGGAGCGTGGTTAGCTGCTATGGCAGCGACATGAACTTTGAGCGTAGAAGGGGGAACAACCCGCATCCATTAGCTCTTGGGCAAAAGCGAGCAGTTCCGCCCAGTTCGCATGAGTGTGCGTCGATGTTTGGCGCAGCACAATGAATAGAAAACCACTGACAACTTCAAAGCCTGATAGAAGGGGCTCTAGCTTCCGAAATAGTGTTCATAACTTGTCAAAGAGGTTTCCGGATACCCGTTGATGGGCCATACGTGGAGGGCCCACAGCTCGGGGGGGATGCCAGATCTTCCCTTTCACCAGCGTGAGGAGGTATTTCCTCAGCAGAATGGGCCATGGGGCTGTATCTGACAGCTGAATCAGTTCGGAGAACCATGTGCGGTTCTTTCAAAGTGGGGCTATTAAGAGCATTGTGGCTACTGTCTCCCTGATCTTTTTTGATGGTTTGCAGCAGCATCGCGATTGGAGGGAGCATATAGAGGGAGTCTGGGCCAAACATGGGCCAGGGCGTCCCTGCGTTTACAGAAAAATATTGGGCAGCGTGTGCTGTGCGAGCTAAATTGTTTGCGGGTGAAGAGACCATTCCTCTGGGGCTTTAATCGCGGCTTGAATCAATGGCCTGCCAGGCCTGGGATTGTGAAGCCAGGGGTTGAATTAGATTCAGGAGCAGGGCGCTTAGTAATAGGGTATAGGGTATATAGTAATAGTAACAGGCTGTTAACCCGGTTGCTTGTACTTTAACACTGAGCTTGTAACACTGTAGGGCTAGTGTTTAGGTTTTGGCTGTGCAGGTTTTGCAGTGGGCGCGTGCTTCACATTTATATTGTATGTGCGGGAGTGCGCTTTGTGAAAAGTGCTTGGGTGCAGGAGTGCAGACTGTAAAGTGGGCACATTTCCTACATATAAAAAGCTCTTCTTCAGCGCGGTGGCGGCAAAATGTGACGAGAGCTTCGGTTCGAGTTTGTTTATACACTCTAGTATTCTCTGTCCGCGGCTGTTCTTGGCGCGACTGAACGAGAGTAGAGGAAGAGTGAGGAAAACTCTTGTCTGTCCGCGGCGCTTCTTCAGCACGGCGGCATAGTGACGAGAGCTTCAGCTCGAGTTTGTTTATTTACTCTAGTATTCTCTGTCCGCGGCAGTAGCGCGACTGAACGAGGGAAGAGGAAGAGTGAGGAAAACTGTCTGTCCGCAACGCTTCTTCAGCACGGTGGCATAGTGACGAGAGCTTCAGCTCAAGTTTGTTTATTTACTCTAGTATTCTCTGTCCGCTGTGGTAGCGCGACTGAACGATAGAAGAGAAATAGTGAAGAAAACTGTCTGTCCGCGGCGCTTCTTCAGCACGGCGGCATAGTGACGAGAGCTTCGGCTCGAGTTTGTTTATTTACTCTAGTATTCTCTGTCCGCGGCGGTAGCGCATCGGAACGAGAGAAGAGGAAGAGTGAGGAAAACTCTGTCTGTCCGCGGCGCTTCTTCAGCATGGCGGCATAGTGACGAGAGCTTCAGCTTGAGTTTGTTTATTTCCTCTAGTATTCTCTGTCCGTGGCGGTAGCGCGACGGAACGAGAGAAGAGGAAGAGTGAGGACAACTCTGCGGTGGTGGCGGAAGAAGAGCCGCGGCGGCGGCAGAGTGAAGAGAGCTTCGGCTTGAGTTTGCTCATGTCCTCTAATATTCTCTCTCCGCGGCGCGACGGAACGAGAGAGTCCTCGCATAGAACAAGCCTGTAAGCTCTTAGAAGTGGCGTTGCAGTGGCAACACACACACACTCAACATAGACACACAGAATAAAGAATATTTAACACCGGATGGCGCAGCTGGAACGCAGGTGGCTGAAGGCGGAGACCCGGTGGGAATCCGGCATCCTTAGGGTTGCTGGGATGTTCCGCTGGTTGCTTTTCGACGGCGGTTTGCTTGATTCCGGAGGTCAGCGACGGTGTCGCTAAAGGAGATAAAATCTGACACCTATGGTGAATCAGGGTCTTACATAGCCTCCTGTATGCTAATATAAGCCCCATTTTTCGGCGGTCTCTGTGGAGCGCCCCCATTGGTTCGCTCCTCTAAGCCGCCTCACCATAGGTTCCTGCAGTTGCCACAGCCCGGCCAATCAGAGCGCTCCTCGAGCCACATTTAAATGTAACCGGGTGGAATTAGAATATAAAGCCCCGAAACAAAAAGTGTACTTCCCCTTTAAGTGTGGCCGCTAACGCTGATGCACTAAGAGTGCAGGTCGCTTGAGCAGTGCATGAGAGATGAAGTCCATGTTAAACATCATGGGTTAAATCCATTATCTATGTGAGTAAATGTGATGATAATCCATTAATCGGGTGTAATAGACTTTGTTTATTTCATCCTGTTTATGTGAAATGTGTATTTTATGGTTAAGTTTCAGGATGATCGGAGAGTTTATGCGATTACATGTGACGAGTGTTACGAGTTCTCGAGAAAACAGAATTTGGTAAGTGTACAATGTCATGTTTACGTGCATACCGTTGTTTTGTGTTTGTGTAGGGTGTTTGTGACTTTGTAAAGTGTATTGTTTTACCCTTAAAGTGTGCCCTAACACTAGTAATAACTGAAAATTGACACTATAAGAATTCTGTGTTTTATTTTCTGTGACGATCTTCTTGAGAAATCTTAGTTTGAAGTTATACACAGTTAGAGGGACCCCGTGTGGTTAAATTAAATATTGCTATTTTTAATAGCATTATTACATGATTGAGTGAAACTGGGCTATCACCTGTTTTGTGTTAAAATATTAATTTAACATTCATTAAGATCACAACGAAGAAAATCTTTATAGATTGAGTTTATTAAATCACCCATATATACAATGTGAATCTGTTTCAATTGATTTATTTAGTTAACTGGCAACAAAATTTGGTACCAGGAGTGGGGTCTTTTTTAAAACTCAATATTGCGAGTGACAGTTAAGTGTTAGTGGCACACGGATAAGTAAACACGGTAGTGGTGAAGGCCTCCGGTGAGGAAGGAGCTTGCTAAGGCCAGACGGAGTGTTCAGCGCAGAGCAGAGAAGGGACGTAGGAAGGTGCCAGGACGTGACAGAGTGGTGACGTGTGTTTCCTGTGGATTTCTGAAGTAGGCACGAACTGTCTCTTTTGGTTACCACGTTCAAGACTGTGACATGCAACATGTCTGACCATTCAGAGGGGGAAGAGGACGACATTCGTCTGAAGTTGAGAGAACTGAGTCAATAGCATGATGACGCAATGGCTACTCTTGAGACTTTGAAGGGTGGGCTTAATAAGACTTATGTGTATGTACCCCGAGAACGTCACATCAGCCCATTCACAAGGGATAGTGAAAAAGATGGGAGAAGAGTAGATGAGTTTGTAGAAGAAGTTGAGTGTGCTTTAAGAGCCCGAAACTTTACACCCAATGATGAGTGTGATTTTATTATGTCTTTGCTGTGAGGTGATGCATTAGAAGAGGTTCGGCTGCGAAGCGATGTAGACACTGATACAGCCACTGACATACTCGCTTATCTTAGAGATGCTTTCACTGATAGGCACAGCAGTGCCCAACTCCTCCAGGACTTTTATAGTCATAAGCAGAAAGAGGGGGAGGATATTCATGATTTCTCTCATGCACAGATCATGCTCTGGGGCAGATTACTAAGCGTGCACCCGAGGCTGTGGGAGATGAAAAGATAATGCTAAGTGATCAGTTTGTAGAGGGCATCCGAGACCCTGCACTCAGACAGGAACTTCGACGATATGTAAGGGACAAGCCTGAGTCTTTTATGGTAGAAGTGAGGAAGGAAGCTTATCTCTGGTGCTGGGAGGAGCCATCTGGGAGGGTTCGAACTCCTAAAAGTCGATGTGGTCCGTATGGCTCCTTCAGTGAAAGCGCACATTGTGCAGAAATGAAAGCCATGGGCCATAACCCCAACACTTTATCCAAAGTAATGGATGTAGTCACTGAACAGGGCAGGCAGATCCTTGAGTTAACGCAGGCTGTTAAAAGCTTAATGACACAGCAACAGAGGGCTGGAGGCCTGCAGGGCAACAACGCCCGAGCCCAGTTACGATTCACTGAGGATGGCAAGCCCATATGCCTAAAATGTCAGGAAGCTGGGCATATTGCAAGAAATTGTCCTCAGAAACGGAACTCTAGGAAACCTGCACCCCTTTCCAGTGAGTCGGGAAACGGGACGCCCGGGTTGCTGTGAGTCAAGCAATCCAGGGCCAACCTGTAGACTCAAGTCATGAAGAACTGCTGAAGCGAGCATTAGGGACATGTCCTGAAGTAAACATTAAGGTTCTTGGTGGGGAAGTATCTATTGGACACGGGTAGCCAAGTGAGCACGATATCTGAAAGTTTCTTTTGACAGCACTTGGGGGGTGATGATAAAGACATGCTTTCGACCACTGGGTGGCTCAGGCTTACGGCCGCCAACATCCCGCTGGACATCCCGAACTTGGGATATCTTGAGCTAGAGGTAGAGACGATGGGCAGGAAAATTACAAATTGTGGTTTCTTAGTGGTAAAGGATCCTCCGCTCTCTTCAAAAGCCGTTTCCTTCATTGTGGGGATGAACATCATAAGTCAGTGCCAGCAGATAGTGTAGTCTGAATTCGAGGCTCCATGGAAAGGGGGCTAGAGACTGATTGGAAGAACGCATTCCAGCAGGTACAGACGTGTGATGTTCCTAAGAGTTGCCTGGCTAGAGTATCAGGGAGGAGTATGGTCCATGTTCCAGCGGGCTCCATAATTACTGTAATGGCAAAAGGGTGGACGGTGAGTGCAGAAGGTGGAAGCCAGTGGCAGCTAGAGCTAGCACACATAGCTTTTTCAGGAGGTGTGCTGGTAATGCCGACGGTGGTAAGCTCACACCATCACGAGGGCCCTGTCCAGTTGCTTAACCAGTCTAGTGAAGATGTGTGGCTGCCCCCTAGGACTCGCATCGGTGTTCTGTCACAAGTGAAGGTGGTGGATAATGACACAGGACACAAAGTAACATTCCAACGTATTTCTGCCAATTCCGAAGAGATCTCTATGGGGGCCAAGGCAGGATCCGTGGTCCAAAGTGGTATCCCAGCTGGACATCGGAGGTACGGTGGAGGAGCAAACCGAGTTGAAAGCATTATTAACCGAATTTGCCGATGTGTTTGCCGTAGAGAAAGAGGATCTTGGATTTACGGACAGAGTACAGCATGAGATTAACTTAATGGACGATGTGCCTGTTAACCTGCCGTATCGCTGAATTCCACCGAATCAGTACAGAGAGGCCAAGGAACATATAGTGCAACTGTTGAGAAAAGGTGTTATCCAGGAGAGCTCAAGTGCCTATGCATCTCCAGTGGTGATTGTGAGAAAGGCTGATGGTAGTATTAGGTTGTGCGTTGACTATCGCAAACTAAATCTGAAAACCAAGCGGGACGCCTATCCACTGCCTCGAGTGGGTGAGAGTTTTGATGTGCTATGAGGCGCCCAGTTCTTTTCAAGCAGTAACCTGGGTAGTGCTTATCACCAGGTGGCTGTTGCAGAAAAGGATCGGCACAAGACAGCCTTTACCACACCATTTGGGCTGTACGAACACCTGAGAATGCCAATGGGGGTTTGCAACGGGCCCGCAACTTTCCAAAGATTAATGCAAACAACCATGAATTATCTAATTTTTCAGATTATGCTCATTTATTTGGACGACATCTTGGTGTTTTCAAAACGTTTCCGGAGCATTTGGTGAGGTTGCGGTCTGTGTTAACAAGGCTACAGGAGACCAGGCTTAAAGTGAAAGTAGGTAAATGTAATTTCCTACAATCTACAGTGACATTTTTTGGACATCAGATATCAGCTGAGGGTATAGTCACTGACCCTAACAAGATTTCCGCTGTGAAGCAGTGGCCGGTACCCGCCACTCTGAAAGCTCTGAGGTCGTTCCTGGGGTTCTGTGGCTATTACAGGAGATTTGTCCTTGGCTTCTCAAAAATCGCAGGGCCACTGCATAATCTATTCAACCAATGTCTGAACGAGGGAGTACCAGCTAAAGTGAACCAAAAAGTTATCTTAGAAATCTAGACGCACCCTAGCGGCAGCAAATTTAATCTGCCCGCGAGTGTCGTCTAGCAACTCTCAATACCCTTCTGAGCTGTACTCGCCTAACTCTTGCCGGGCCAATCACATCATGTATAGAGTCGGTGGGCGGGGCCATAATGACGATGGCCGAGTTGCATTTGCGTGCTTCTAGTAAACACAGAAACTGGTGAACGGCGGTCTTTCAGCTTTGACCGCGACTCTGGAAGACTTGGAGTTAAGCTTTTCTCTGAGAAAAGCACAAAGAACGGCACTGAAGTCATTCTTAAAAAGGCAAGATGTGTTTGGAGTTTTGCTGACTGGATACGGCGAATGTTTAATCTATCAACAAGCTCTGTTTCACCTTCGCTGCTCTGGTTGGTGGGAGCGCTATCCTATAACGTGCAGATGAAGTTTGAAAGACAACCGTTTATCCCGCCCATCGGATTGAGCTGTCAATGGTGAGTTTCAAGATCAAACATCTTGATGTGGGTCTGGCTTGTCAGGCTACCAAAAAGTGATCAGTGGGTGGAGTCCTGAGTGTCAGGAATCCTTTGTTGCTTTGAAGGAAAAACTGACTAGTGCTCCTGTGCTCGGATTTGCTGATTTCTCTGCCCCATTTATCCTGGAGACTGACGCAAGCAACCAGGGATTAGGAGCCATCCTTATTCAGCAGCAAGAAGGGAAAAAAAGGGTAATCTCTTATGCAAGTCGGTGGTTGCGGAATGCTGAAAGGAATGACAAGAATTATAGCAGCATGAAATTAGAGCTGTTGAGCCTCAAGTGGGCAGTAACTGAAAAATTCAGAAGTTACTTGCTGGGTTCGAAATTTACCATCATCACAGATAATAACCCACTGTGACACCTAAACACCGCCAAGTTAGAAGCTCTGGAACAAAGATGGGTGGTGCAGTTAGCAGCATTTGATTTTGATGTCTAATATCGACCTGGCCAGTGTAATCATGCTGCAGATGCATTGTCTAGGCAGCCCTTGGCAGGGGAGCCTGTGATAGACTTGGAAGATGTTGAATACAATTGTGTGACTATTTGTAGCATGGTGCGACGTGGAGCTGCTCTTGATGCTGAATTGGTCCACGCTGGAATTGAAAGGTGTGAAGTCTGGCAGATGCGTGCCATGGATACGGGTGGGCTAGCAAGCACTCAGGAACAGGGGAATACCCCTGTTTGGCCTGGCTATTCTAAAGAGCAGTTGGAGACATTTCAGAGCCAAGATCTAGTGCTGAAAGAATTCAGGGTCTTTTGGGACCAGAAACGTAAACCTGCAGGCTTGGAAGTAAGAACCCTGTCAAAATCGGTACGATCGCTCCTGAAGCAGTGGAAGCGACTAAGGGAAAAGGATGGATTGTTGTATCGCGTAGTGGAGGATATGCATCATGGGGAGTGCTTACAACTGTTGGTCCCCATCTGCTTAAGAACCCAGGTGCTTGAGAGTGTGCATGCTGGAATGGGGCACCAGGTGATTGAAAGGACCCTGCAACTGCTGAAACCAAGATGTTACTGGGTGGGGATGTATGGAGACGTTGAGCAATGGATCAAGAATTGCCAGCGCTGTGTTCTCACAAAAATGCCTCAGCCTAAAGGGCATCCGCCCACGAAGTCATTCCTGGCGATTCGGCCTCTAGAGGTGGTGGCAGTAGATTTCACTTTGCTGGAGCCAGCTACTGATGAAAGGGAGAACGTCTTGGTTGACACTGACGTGTTCACCAAGTTTATGCAAGCTTTTTCGACACGGGACCAAAAAGCTGACACCAAAGCTAAAGTTCTCTTGAGGGAGTGGTTAATGAAATTCGGAGTCCCAGAACAGCTACATTCAGACCAGGGCCGAAATTTTGAAAGTGAGGATAATTGCAGAATTGTGTAAGCTGTATGGAGTGAAGAAGAGTCGTACCACCCCTCCTCATCCAACTGGAAATGCCCAGTGCGAGCGTTTTAATCGCACCCTTCATGAGTTGCTTCGGACACTTCCCCCCTTAGACCAAAAGACGGTGGCCTGAGCATCTGGAAGAGCTTGTCTACGCGTACAATGTTACCCCACATTCGACAACAGGGTATTCTCCATTCTATCTGTTGTTTGGTGTGGACCCTCATTTGCCTGTAGATGCATTGGTTGGACAAGAATCGGGGGCAAAGCCAACTCATGACTGGTTAGCAGTCAGAAACGCCTGAAGGAGGCTCATAAACGGGCCAAGGTCTATACTGACAAAAAAGCAGCGGAAAAGATTGAGCTTTCTCATGATAAAGTGTATTGCCCATCTATTGAGGTTGGCCAGATGTTATACCTAAGGAATCGACTTCTGGGAAGGAATAAGATACAGGACGCCTGGCATTCAACCCAATACCGGGTGATAGAGATTCAAGGGACCACACATACGGTGGAGCCTGTGGAAGGAGGGCCCATCAAACAAGTGAATAGGGTAGATCTCAGACCCTGTGTGCATGTTCCCACTTCAGTGGCTCGCAAGAAGGATGTTGAGCCTAATGTTGAAATGAATGGGTCTTCAACAGTGGATGAAGGTTATGAGAGCTTTGAGGACGGTCTAGTGCTCTTGGAATGTACTGGCCCAAGTGGAGCTCAAAATCTTGTACAGATTGAAACTCATGTTGAAACTGAGACGAGAGATCCAGAGGTGGCTTCTAGTGATACCAAGGTTCTGGACGGAATAGATCTCGAGGAAGGGTTTCAGGAACAAGGGGATGTTTCTAATTTGCCCTCATTTCGAAGGAGCACCAGATCTAATGTGGGCCAACATTCCAATCCATATCACGAGCCTAGATCAGCTCTTAGTCACAATGCAGTGTCACAAATGATAGCCAATTTAGAAACAATGTTCTTCAGAGAAGCTGTCAATGAGTTGAGAAATTCTTACGCTGTCACAGAGGACGTTGACCAGTAAGCAGGGGAGAATGTAACCGGGTGGAATTAGAATATAAAGAATGGCTTTAAGAATGGCTGCTAACGATGATGCACTAAGAGTGCGATAGAGACAGGTCGCTTGAGCAGTGCATGAGAGATGAAGTCCATGTTAAACATCATGGGTTAAATCCATTATCTACGTGAGTAAATGTGATGATAATCCATTAATCTGGTGTAATAGACTGCGTTTATTTCATCCTGTTTATATGAAATGTGTATTTTATGGTTAAGGTTAAGGATGATCAGAGAGTTTATGTGATTACATGTGTCGAGTTCTCGAGAAAACAGAATTTGGTAAGTGTACAATGTCATGTTTACGTGCATAATGTATGTGAAAGAAGTGCATAGGATCATGTGCATGTTATATTTGATTTCCATATAATAGTTTAAATTTGCCTGATAAAAATGCTGACCGTTGTTTTGTGTTTGTGTAGGGTGTTTGTGACTTTGTAAAGTGTATTGTTTTACCCTTAAAGTGTGCCCTAACACTAGTAATAACTGAAAATTGACAAATTGACACTATAAGAATTCTGTTTTATTTTCTGTGATGATCTTCTTGAGAAATCTTAGTTTGAAGTTATACACAGTTAGAGGGACCCTGTGTGGTGAGTATTGCTATTTTTAATAGCACTATTAAATGATTGAGTGATACTGGGCTATCACCTGTTTTGTGTAAAACTATTCATTTAAAATTCATCACAACGAAGAAAATCTTTATTGATTGAGTTATAAAAAAAAAACAAATATACGATGTGCGATTTTAAATAGGCTACTGTAGTCTATGAGAGATGCGATGTCTGTGAAAATACTGTGTCACCAGGCAGGCTACAAATATCGATCTTCAAAATGCGTGCGTCTCAATCTGCTCTGTCAGTGGTCAGAGCACTGATCAGGTAGTCAGCCCATTGACTTACCGGTATGTCCTGATTAGTGCCCTGACTACTGAACTACCTAACATTAGCCTCTCGTCTCTTTTATGTCTTAAGGGTGTCGCACCCAAGCCTCGAAGCTCAGCTCCGCACAGCACCGTGTCTCAAGCCTTGTTTATACTTTCGCCTGCCTCCGCTGAGCGAGCCTCCGCTGACTGCGCGCCGCGCGCTCCTCCCCAAACGGACGAGGCGTTTATACTTGACGTGCTCGCCGTTGTGCTAATCTTTGAAACGACAGAGGGCGATTCGGAGTAATTGTTCTATAAACCAACAGGAAAAAGCGCAGAGAAGAAGTGGGCAAATGTACACAGGTGATGATATTTATTTGAGTACATTTCACCAAAGAAATCGTGTAAAACTCAGTAAACCTCAGATTGATATTATTACTTGTGACATGAAAACAAAATATGCACTAAATTAACAATCTTTTAAATATTTCCTTATTTCACTTACCTTTAGTGTCGTGATTTATTTATTTATTTGCTTAAACCTGGATCTTTATTTAAAATGGCTTATTTCTGCTTTTGTAGGCTCATTCAGTAAATATAAGCACCTCATTTGTCCAAACTGGAGGCCGGTGTGATGAGACGTCATGCTCGATTCGCTGAGAGCTCGTTCATCTTCGGATGCGGAGCTGCGCGCGGAATTACAAAAATTGAGTATTATGTTGTTGTATGGTGATATTTTTGCAAATGTTTCTTGTATTTCTGGGGGGAAAAAATCAATGATATTTGTCCACTGGAACAATCACTTTAAATTGAAAATGGTTTACATAAAGCAATTATATTTCAAACAGATGGCATTAGAAATACAGGCCTAATAAAAGCCTGCTTCAAATAAAAGCCAGTTCCCATCGGCAGTTCAGGTAAATAAAGGCCCCGGTCTTCATTTGAGGAATTACGGTATTTTGTTATCTGGCAACAAAAAAGAGAGTGGCCAGAGGAGGACAAAGATTGCATTATGTGAGTAGAGATGAAAAAGGTGCATCTGATGAAGAAGGTAGTTTACAGTTTGCAAGAAACTGGGATTCCAAAGGTTGCTCCTCTGATGATCACACTGGCTGTTAATGAGTCAAATGTTCCTTTTGAAGTGGATACAGGCTGTTTCCCCTAATTTTTCTAAATTAAGGGGAAAAACATAAAATTCCAGAATTAAAGACCTGTTCTTTGAAGTTAAAAAACTATACTGGCCAAGCTTTAACAGTCTTAGGTTCTGCACAGGTGGAAGTCAGACACAAAGGAGTTACTGGTAGTGGTGGTACCTGGAACAGGACCCAATTTATTAGGCAGAGGGTGGATGAAGGAATTGGGCATGGAATGGGAGGCCATACATTAGCTTCAAGGAGTGAAAAATGTAACATTGCCGGAAGTGCTCAGTCAACATGCAGAATTGTTTAAAGAGGAGTTGGGTGAATTGAAAGGTCCACCAGCTAAGATTTATGTGGACAAGGAAGCCGTTCCCAGATTCTTCAAAGCCAGACCAGTTCCTTATGGCATGAAGGCGAAGGTAGAAGTTGAAATAGAACGCCTTTTAAAAGAAAACATCATAGAACCTGTTAAACACTCTGAATGGGCTGCACCTGTGGTACCAGTGTTAAAGTCTGATAATAAAGTACGACTGTGGTGACTACAAGCTAACAGTAAATTGAGTTTCAAAGTTGGAACAGTACCCCATTCCTCAAATTGAAGATTTGTTTGTGATTTAAGTGTTCCCTTAATTTTTTTGAGCAGTGTATATAGGGGTATAACGGTACATTCATCCTGATCCGTCAGAAAATAACTCAGTGCTGGTATGGATGATGCGGTTCGGTGCATGCATTCAGACAACGAATGCAGTCAGTCACAGGCGATCCACACTGCAATCCAATGTGCCGGTTTGTAGCATGGAAGTCGCACTACTATCCAGTGATAAAATATGTGTGTCCTGGAAATGGGTAGCCTCAGGTGTAGATTCACTTGTTGTCTCCTCATTGAAAGGTGAAGTAGGCTCTTTTTCTCCTTCTCACTCATCTCCTTGTGATTTATTAATGCGTAGGCCTAATATTGAATTTTGTGCATCTGCCATTGTCACCGCATGTTAATGAACTTAACATGAACAAGTTTTATTTTTCATTATTCTTTTTATTTTGTACTTTTATAACACAAGGGATACTTTTCAGTTTTTTTAACTGATTGTAACTCAATATATATATATATATACTCACCTAAAGGATTATAAGGAACACCATACTAATACTGTGTTTGACCCCCTTTCGCCTTCAGAACTGCCTTAATTCTACGTTGCATTGATTCAAGGTGCTGAAAGCATTTTTTAGAAATATTGGCCCATACTGATAGGATAGCATCTTGCAGTTGATGGAGATTTGTAGGATGCACATCCAGGGCATGAAGCTCCCGTTCCACTTCATCCCAAAGATGCTCTGTTGGGTTGAGATCTGGTGTCTGTGGGGGCCATTTTAGTGCAGTGAACTCATTGTCATGTTCAAAAATTAATTTAAAATGATTCAAGCTTTGTGACATGGTGCATTTTCTTGCTGGAAGTATCAGAGGATGGGTACATGGTGGTCATAAAGGGATAGACAATGTCAGAAACAATGCTCAGGTAGGCCGTGGCATTTAAACAATGCCCACTTGGCACTAAGGGGCCTAAAGTGTGCCAAGAAAACATCCCCAACACCATTACACCACCACCACCAGCCTGCACAGTGGTAACAAGGCATGAGGGATCCATGTTCTCATTCAGTTTACGCCTTCTCTACCAGATTCTGACTCTACCATCTGAATGTCTCAACAGAAATTGAGACTCATCAGACCAGGCAACATTTTTCTAGTCTTCAACTGTCCAATTTTGCTGAGCTCCTGCAAATTGTAGGCTCTTTTTCCTATTTGTAGTGGAGATGAGTGGTACCTGGTGGGGTCTTCTGCTGTTGTAGCCCATCCGCCTCAAGGTTGTGCGTGTTGTGGATTCACAAATGCTTTGCTGCATACCTCGGTTGTAACGAGTGGTTATTTCAGTCAAAGTTGCTCTTCTATCAGCTTGAATCAGTCTGCTCATTCTCCTCTGACCTCTAGCATCAACAAGGCATTTATACCCACAGGACTGGCGCATTCTGGATGTTTTCCCCTTTTCACACCATTCTTTGTAAACCCTAGAAATGGTTGTGCGTGAAAATCCAAGTAACTGAGCAGATTACGAAATACTCAGACTGGCCCCAATGGCACCAACAACCATACCATGCTCAAAATTGCTTAAATCACATTTCTTTCTTGTGATTTAAGCAATTTTGAAGTCAATATTTTGACAAAATTGGGTTTTTATTAAATTATTATTCTATAACAACTTGTCTATCATTTCTAAAAAAGATATTGGCAAAATTCACTTGTTTAGTGCAGGAAAATAGCAAATTTTGCACCTGTTCTTAAGGTTGAATTCAAATACTGCCAAACTGCCTATACTACTTCTTATTGAAGCCCGTTTCTGCCCCAGTTGAGTAAAAAAATATGACTTTTTAAGTCAAAATAATGAGAAACTTTCTCGAAATAATGATTAACATCTCAAAATAATGAGAAACTTTCTCGAAATAATGATTAACATCTCAAAATAATGAGAAACTTTCTCGAAATATTGACTTAACATCTCGAAATAATGAGAAACTTTCTCGAAATATTGACTTAAAATCTCAGAATAATGAGAAACTTTTTCAAAATATTGACTTAACATCTCGGAATAGTGAGAAACTTTCTCAAAATATTGACTTAACATCTCGGAACAGTGAGAAACTTTCTTGAAATAATGACTTAACATCTTGAAATATTGAGAAACTTTCTTGAAATGTTGACTTAAAATATCTCGAAATAATGAGAAACTTTCTCGCAATAGTGGAGAAACTTTCTTGAAGTAACGACTTAACATCTCAAAATAATTACAAACTTTCTTGAAATAATGAAATAATATGTTGTAATAATGATAAACTCTCATTATTATGATGTATGCGCTTGAGTCACGCTATAGGACCCCGGTGTTGCTGATGCTGATTCATGCAAACAAAGTTATGATTTAGGCTACTAAATTGAAATAATAACATTATGCTGCTCATTGATCTGCCGCTACCCGACACAGGATGAATTGTGAACACATTAAGGAGTATTTTAATTGTGGTTTTAGCTACTAATGATTAAATAATTGCCTTATTATCATGTTATCTGAATTGCATTGAATAGCCTATCTCTGAGCAAACGCGCTCTTGAGAGGATTTTAAACAAGAACGAGCTTTGGTGCAGAATGAACAGAAGTGGCTGCATGAGGTGGCAACATTCATTGAACAACTTCAAACCTCTGGAAACACACACTGCACACACAGACACACACACACGTTGGTTGGATGGTGTTGTAAACGACAACCGAAAAGTTGCAACAGAAATATGAGGTTGTGATCGGGCAGCAGTTTTCATCCAACAGTAATAGAACAAAAAGAAATGAATAAGATAGCACATGTAGCCTATGCTGCCCGCCTCGCTTAGGCCTAATGTGTAGGCTACTGAAGTTGCTGCCCGCACATTGCCCATGCGTGGATTAAGTCATAATTACGAGAAAATAATCATTATTATGAGAAAGTTTCTCATTATTTCAAGATGTTAAGTCATTATTTCGAGAAACTTTCACATTATTTCAAGATGTTAAGTCATTATTTCGAGAATATTTCTCATTATTTCGAGATGTTAAGTCAATATTTCAATGAAAGTTTCTCTATATTTTCAGATTTTACATCATTATTTCGAGAATATTTCTCATTATTTCGAGATGTTAAGTCAATATTTCGAGAAAGTTTCTCATTATTTTGAGATGTTAAGTCAATATTTCGAGAATATTTCTCATTATGTCGAGATGTTAAGTCAATATTTCGAGAACATTTCTCATTATTTCAAGATGTTAAGTCATTATTTTGAGAATATTTCTCATTATTTCGAGATGTTAAGTCAATATTTTGAGAAAGTTTCTCAATATTTCGAGATGTTAAGTCAATATTTCGAGAAAGTTTCTCATTGTTTCGAGATGTTAAGTCATTATTTTGAGAGTTTCTCATTATTACGAGATGTTAAGTCATTATTTTGAGAACATTTCTTACTATTTCGAGATGTTAAGTCAATATTTCGAGAAAGTTTCTCATTATTTTGAGATGTTAAGTCAATATTTCGAGAAGGTTTCTCATTATTTCGACTTAAAGAATCATATTTTTTTTTTACTCAACTGTGGCGGAAACGGGCTTCCACAACTTCTGAATAGGATGTGTACTTCATAAAATTTATGAAAATTATGGGAATCAATTATTTAGATCACAGAAACCATATGGAAATGGAGGCGCTCTTATATGGTCAGTAATGGAACTTGGGTGTCATCTAGTGAAAAAGTTTGGTACTGTGCCCAAACAAAATCTCATTGAAAGCTAATTTTTTGATATATCAACCTAAATCTTGGAACAAAACTTGTTCATAATTCTGGCTTTGATTGTCTTGTGGTTTTAGAGTAAAGGATATTTTGTAAAATACATATTATTATAAAATATTATATATACAATATTATTAAAATATATAAATTTTTACATTTTCATAAACCTTAACTTTTTTTCTATTTTATTTTCATAATTTATTTGACTTCTACATTAATCTGCAATGTTTCTTCTTTAAAACGAGACCAACCTGAGGTCTATATTTCAAAGCATTCTTGAACAGCCATTTAAGTTTTTATAGTGCATTTTCATGCCTATGTGAAAAAAAGTTAGTTATTTAAACCCGTTTTTCTCAACATTCTGTTCCTAAAAATCATACCGACTACCCGACTTCAGAAAACTATAACTTTTGTTTCAGACAAGCCATGAAATAAATAAAAATATATTTGAAAAAGTCTTGACCCCAGCCTTCATATGGTATCAAAAATTGGAAAAAGTCAAATTTCACCATGTGGTGAGGTCAGTAAGCTTTTCTTTTAGGGTTAACTTGATCAAAAATTATTGTAGAGACTTTAACATTGTTACAAAATAATTTCAAATAAATGCTGTTCTTTCTTTTAATCAAAGAATCCTAAAAAAAAGTTATTACCTAAAAAATATTAAGCAGCACAACTTTTGAAAAAAATTGCACAAACTTAAAGGGTTACTTCAGCGATTAGCATATGGCTTTGTATCTGTAGAAACCCTGAAGTATATTCAAATGATTGTGCTTTCCCCCCTCATATCCCCCTGAGACAAAAGATTTATGTATTTTCTTTCTGGAAAAAATCCTCCAATGACGCAAATATCATCACTTTGCTTCATTGGAGGATTTTTTGGCCAGAGGCTAAATACTCAGGAGAGGGAGCTTTTTCTGCATGTTTTAATGGGATAGTTCACCCAAAACACAATGAAAATTGTATGTTTATCTGCTTACCCCCAGGGGTAAGATGTAGGTGTTTTTGTTTCTTCAGTAGAACACAAATTAAGATTAAAGGGGGGGGTGAAATGCTGTTTCATGCATACTGATCTTTTTACACTGTTAAAGACTTGGAATCCCATACTAAACATAGACAAAGTTTCAAAAGTTAAGGTGGACGTTTGATGGGAGTATTTCTTTGTCAAAAATACTACTTCCGGTTAGTCATAAGTTTCGGCAAGTTTTTTGCGATCATGCGTCCCCTTTGACGTTAATGGGGGCGGAATTTCCTTGTATGGGCCTTACGGACAATTCTACCGGAAGCGCGTGAGAGAGAGAGAGGGAGAGAGCGAAAGTAACAGGCTACGCCCATCAAAGCGCTGGCTTGTAGGATGCTGGACAGGTGATGTGCACATAACAATGTCACCAAAAAAGTGCGTTTTTGGTTGCCAGACCAAGACAGTCCTGCACAGATTCGCCAAAAACCCCGCGTTAAGGCAACAGTGGATGTAATTTGCTTTTCCGGATCAGCAACTGAGTTGCGCGAATGTTTATATCTGTTCGCTGCATTTCGGTGCCGACTGTTTCATAAACAAGGCCCAGCTCGACGCCGGATTTTCCCAATCGCCTAATGCTGAATGATGGAGCAGTCCCAACGTTAGAAGGGTGAGTGAGACTGCTTCAAATGTCTGTGTTTTTTTTAGTCCGCTTACTGTCTACACAAACCACGCATAAACACACAAACACACGTGCACAACTGCACTTCCCACATGTACACCTTCAAAGACAAAAATACGACGATATAATTCAAGTATAAATATGTAAATAACACAAGCCGCTAAGCATATTATATAGTTAGTGTATAACTTGTACCACATACAGACGTCCTGCTCTAGTCGTTTTTGCTGCTGCTCCTGTTCAACTGCAGCCTCTGGGTCTGATTCCGGATCATAGATGTATGGCTGTATCTGATTAAAAGCCATATTTTTATTTTGAATAAAGTTTTTTTCCCGCTGTTGACACAGCTTTACGACGCACTCGACTCAACATAGCAGCAGCGAGCACACGTCATTATTTAGCTCCGCTCACACGACACGCCCCCACCCGCTCGGCTTTTTTCGGAAAGACTCGGAACAGCGCATCTTTCTTATATAATTATTAAAAAAATAAAGACTTTTCGGAGATATGCAGGATGCAATGCTACTCTATAGGTACTCAAGATTGACATGACACTGACTGAAACTGAGTGTTTCACCCCCCCTTTAATAACTTCAATTTTTAACTCTAATTTAGACCCCATTAACATGCATTATACAAGCAACGGTTGGAGTAATCCAGCGGTGGCTTTGGGAGTGGCCTCGTATAGGGTAGCGAAGCAAGTACATTCTGGGAATTGTTGTCTTTCATCCCATGAGAAAAAAATAAATCTGTCTTTTCTCAGTCTAGAAGGCATCAAATTCAAAAATAATTTCACATTTTTAGTTTAAATACAGATTCAAGTGCTGAAGTACCCCTTTAACAATAACAAATATTACTTCAGCATTTTAAAATTATTATTTAAGAATCCTGTGACACTAAAGACTGCAGTAATGACTTCTAAAAAATTCTGCCACCACAGGAATAAACTACAGATTAACCAAAACTCATTTTTTGTTGATAAGAGACTGTTTAAAAACATTTGAAAAATCTCACCACCTGTTTTAAACCATGTTCTTGCTTCCTCCCCAAGAGGAAGCAAGACCTTTACAAATTGCTTTGGTATCAGAGAGGTGTTTAATTCAAATTCAATCAAAGTATAAAATATAATTTCATTAAGCTCTTTATACATTTGATCCCTTACTCAGAGGAATCAAACCATTAAAGAAATGTTTTCTCCATATTTGAAGCTACCTAATGCAGAATATGAGAGAAACTGGTTGAGCGTGAGAGCTAAGGGAGGTAGATGGAGAGAGGTAAAGCAACTGCAGACGTCTTGTCATTTTCTGTGCAAGGAAATGGACGATGTGTGCGTGGATGCAGAGGGTGGGGGTAATGTTAAGTGTTCTCAGTGTGGAGTCAAGCCCTCCTCCACAGATTGCTGTCTTGCTCTCACTACTCGTTGTCCCTTTGAAGTAATTACTCTTTCACCTGGACAAGCTAATCAGTGAAGGCGTGCCCTGCATCAGCACCTACCAGGCACAGCGCCTTCCAACAAACAACAGATATATGCAATTTAACACATAGATAAACAACAAAACAGTAAATTAGCAATATCAGTCACACAATGTATTGTATACTGTATTGTATTTTTCCCTTAAATATTAAATTAATATAGGTAAATCATACAATGATTTATCCAATTCTTTATCCATTTGATACTGTGTACAATCAGGGTATGAGTAATAAAAAACATTTCCAGCATCATAAAAATCACTGGTGCCTTTCTGTTGCTCACCTTCAATGGTGAGGACAAATGAATAGGAATAAACATGTTTTGCGTGTGGATACACGCACACACACACACACACACACACACACACACACACACACACACACACACACACACACACACACACACACACACACACACACACACACACACACACACACACACACACACACACTCACACACACTCACACACACACAGACAGCCAGCCAGCCCTGTCAGGGGGCTGTGTGGTTAATCTTTATGCACTCTGTGACCTCCTCACTGCCAACCCTGCTAAATATATTATTCCCGTGGGGTTTTCAGTGCTGCTTGGTGTCAGAAATCAATATGTATGAGCCGTGTAGATGGGAATTTCTAATAGATCTCCACGGCCCTGCGCTACTCTTCAATATCTGCCTCGGACTATTAGTGCCGGCTCAGTGGCAGTGAAATAACCGAGATAATCTGTTAAGGTTCCGCTCTTAAGGTGGAACTGCTTTAACAGGTTTTACTGGTGTTTTTTTTTTTTTTTTTTTTTTTTTTTTTTTTACTAAATAACTAAAAAGCCATATTCTACATAAGTAAGGTTATAAATTATAATTTAGAGTTATAAAAGAAGTGAATTTCCTAGTGTTGTTTTTAAACACTGCTGTTTATATATTGCTATAGGCTACATAATATGTGTACAATTATGTTTAGTATTCATGAGTCTATCACATTTTAATGGAAAGGTATGCATGGATGTTTTTTATTTATTGTTTTCTATTACAGTATGCTTACGGTTTCTGTTTATCAAGATGTGTATGTTTGTATGCATTTTGTGGATGTGTTCTCTGTGGTTATGTCAGGAAGGGATATGGGTCATAGTGCTAATTGATCATATTCCTAATGTGATGATTTGCTGCAGCACTTAACTGCAGTGCATGGCTTCTCCACTGGAAAAAAAGACATTGAGCTTCAAGCGGCAGGAGACTAAATGGGGGAGGGGAAGATTTGAATGGAAGAGAGAGACGGAAGAGAGGGAAAGACTGACTCAGACAGCGTGAGGTCTCAAGGGAGAGAGAGAGAGAGAGAGAGAGAGAGAGAGAGAGAGAGAGAGAGAGAGAGAGAGAGAGAGAGAGAGAGAGAGAGAGAGAGAGAGAGAGAGAGAGAGAGAGAGATGCTGAAATTATTTCATGGTCATGGGCTTTTCTCCCTCTCCCATCTCACATGCAGGACCTGCAAATATAATCTACAGCCATATATCTGCTGTCTTTTGCACAAAGGTGATCTCCTTAATGCTTTCTGCTACTGGCCAAAGCTGCAGACAGGGAAACTCACTATCCATCACCTGTAATTGTATTAGATTAGAGGTACAATATGGCTTAAAGTCCCCTTAAGAAATGTGTCATTTTTGGTCTCAAAATGTATAAAAGATAGATGTTTTTTATTGAATGAATGAATGAATGAATGAATTAATGAATGAATAAAAAAGTAAACAAACGAATGAATGAATAAATAATAAATATATAAATAAATGAATGAATAAATACGTGCCTCAGTCAAATATCACCTGCAAGCAAGTGTGATATAATGTAGCATGGGCAAAAGTGATACATTTACCATATACCGTATTGTTCTGAATATAAGAAGATATCTGAATATAAGACAACCCCCTCTTTTCATGTACCTTATTGCATTTTTTTAAAGTATGATAAAATGTACCAAGAACCGTCACATTTGGAAATAGATGCTTATGCTTGATCTTATGGCATAGCTACCATAAGAATAACTTGAAGTTCTCATTCAGTAGATTTCACTATGACTGATTCCTCACATTTCTATGTACAGTGACAGATGCTGACATCTCAAAAACACAGGTGTTTGATTACTTGAGATACGAATTGAGGAGATACGAATGTTTTATTCTGTTCGATCATAAAGTGCTAAAAATACAGCAGTTTCTCCATGAAGTTGGAGGGCAATCGCTAATCCATTACGTTGCATCAAAGCGGCCACTTCAAGGATATTGGTTATATCCAGTGCCTTTAGCTGGATGCGGCTCCTGTTATGTGCAGCCCCCGATTTCTTTTTTCGGCTACACACTTGACTGTCAGTTTCTTCGAAGCAGCCGCATTTAGGATTGTGGTTTTCTTTGACTGTTTCCACTTTCTTTTTGGGCTCGCCATTTTCAAACATTACTCCGAGACACTGTATTTCGTAGCTACTTAATGAGTTATTTGATGACTATGTAGCATTTATCGGTCCAGGGGGAAAAACTTGTTTTACCTGTATTTGGCACACCCTTTTGTTGTGGGTTTATTATTGACAAGTAAAAGTTTAGACCTCGAATATGACAACTCCCTTTTTTCAGATATACTTCCAAGAAAAAAATAAATCTTATATTCAGAAAAATAAAAAAAAGTACTGAAATGTAATTAACTAATGTTATCTAATGAACCTTATTGGAAAGTGTTACCAACACAATTCAAAATAGCCACTTCAGTACTGGTAAGGGCTATGGCTCACTACACACTGGGACAGTGGTTACTCAATGTGATTACATACATGACAAGACATAACTAAATACAACATCAATGTACAACACTGTAAAACTTCAACACTGGTATTACTCAACAACAGGCAGGACCCACTCCTTTTATATTATTTTTTATGGCGTTTAAAATACATTGTTCCGTTACATATCCATACAAAATTACAACAGAGAGCATCCCTATGAAAGACAGCAAGCTAGAGTACTGTCACACTCTAGAGCACCCATGCCCTCTTCACCTTATCACTGGCCTTGGGAAGAGAATGAAGATAGATCATTTCTACAAATCATCTGTAAACCTCTCGCAGACCTTCCCAGCCTATGTTGTGCTCTGTGTCTCTTTTAAAACCACTTCCCCACTCATCTACCACTAGGCAGTCAGTTCAGTTGACCAGCACAGTTGCAATGCCAGTACACTCTAAAAAATGCTGGGTTGTTTTAACCCAGTATTGGGTCAAATATGGACTAACCCAGCAATTGGGTTAAAACAACCCAACTGCTGGGTTAGTCCATATTTGACCCAACATTGGGTTGTTTTTTAGTCAGAATTTTGTGTAAGCTCAGATCCATCTTTCAAGAGAGGGGATTTTAGCTCATTGCTTACACCAAAGCAAAATGAGGACTATAGAGATTGTGGAAACACTTTACAATAAGGTTCATTAGTTAACATTGGTCAACTACATTAGTTAACATGAAATAATAATGAACTGCACTTCTACATCATTTATCTTTGTTAATGTTAATTTCAACATTTAATACATAATTCAAATCTTGTTAGCATTAGTTAATATGCACTGTGAACTAACATGAACAAACCATGAACAGCTGTATTTTTATTAACTAAAGCCCCGTTTCCACCAAAATTACCCGGAACAATTTGTACCAGGAACTTTTTTACAGGAACTTTTCTGCCACCCAGACCTGCAACTGTCTGCGTTTCCACCGCGATCTTAAGTTCCGTGAAGATTAGGCAAATTAGTCCGGTGATGTAGGACTGCACGCGACTGCTCCTCCAAGTCAGTGACGGACAGTAATCATTTTTGCGCGACCGCAAAAATGAACAAAAAATTATGACATTTTTGTACCGATTGAAAGATTTAGTGGACTGTTTACATGAGACGTTATCCAAACCGATCTGGTGTTTACATGTGATGACTTTCAATTGCAATCATTTTGTCACATGCAGTTTGTCTGCCGCATCAAAAATGTCAACGCTGTTTTTTCCAGCAGCTGGAATGTGTTAACTGTAGCCATAGCAACTCTTAACGGCCACCAGGACTAATACAGTATTATATAAGCTATTTATCTGTTGTAAAGTGTAATAATCATCTCAGAAAAAAAAACTTCTGTCAGGCGCAGTTAAAGTAAAAACTGCCTGTGTCATTATTCCAACATTATCTTTATAACTTACGAAATAAAAAGTTTACCCCTCAGAAAAAGGAGCTTTCCTCTCTTGTCAACATGAGCGCGGCGCGCGCTGTCACGTCATGTAAGGACGCACACTTAAAAATAATCGGTCAGGTCGTTTACGTTTAAAAAAATTAATAATGAGTATGGAAGAGATTCAAGCTGTGCTGCTTTTGCTGGCTATGTATAACGTTAGGTTTACTAAAGAGGTAATTATCAACGACAGAAAAGAGCAGCATATTCAGAAAGCTTGTAAAGCTAGATTTAAAATGACAATGTATATTATTATCAGCTATTACGGACATTGAACGTGAGATGACTTGCCTTAGGACTGGTACACCAAGATGATGGCATCCACTATCCATGGGGCCAACATCTTTTTGGATGTTGGGAACACCTTTCCCTTCTGCTGGCCTCCAAAGCAGACCAAAGCTGTTATGGGGTTCTGAACAGTTGCAGAGCGCGAACAGGGCATGGTTGGGTCTTCCTCCTCTGGGAGCAGCACTTGCAAGTTCACCACCTGATCCCTGAATGGATTGGGTCTCAGGATTATGTGAGAGTTAGCCAGCCCAAATTCCAGGCAATTTCACTGACCAAAAATGCCTGCAGGTTCCCGACCCTCTTATTGAAAGAGAGCACAGGCAGAAGCGCTGTCTTAAAAGAAAGGATCTTAATCTCAACTGACTGCAGAGGCTCAAAGGGAGCTTTCTGTATGGCCATTAAGACCAGAGAGAGGTCCCAAGAGGGGATGAGGTGAGGTTGAGGATCAAAGGTCCCCTTGATCAGGGAGTAAAACAACTAGCAGTGGGACGTGTCCAGAGAAACAAACAGGTCTACTTGTGCAGCTCTAAAGTGCTTCCAAATCAACTGGACCGCCTGGGGGTGGAGTCTTCACTCTCCCGGAAGTGTGAGCTGTCATTAGAGCACATCGCCTAAACAATTGAGCTCACTCAGAATGTGAATGGCACGAAGTGATCTCAGTCGCTTCTGATTCTAGAGGAGGCGATGGATTGCTGTTGTATTGCTCCTGTCTGCCGCTCGATTGCTCCTGTCTGCTCTGTCTGCTCCTTGCTCCTGTATGCCTGCCAAAAAGTTTGAAGTGCATGTCTGCTTTTGAATCTCTATTTGATATATTTTCTTTGTTGCCTATACTGCTAAATATAACTTACTCATTACCATATATTGTTTAATATTGTCTCAAGCAAAATTTGACATCACTAGCTTTTAATCTAAATCACAGCTTTCCATCTTGGCACCCTGGTCTACTGTTTTCTCATTTCAATTGTGGTGAGTTGGATTTTAAATATACTCCATCAACCAACTGTGGTAAGTTTTGGATTCATCAACAAATACAGTAAGCCATGTCTTCTTCTCCAGCCATTGTCACTTGGACTACATGCTACATGTTTACCATATCTATTGTCGTTGGCAAACAGGAATTCACTTGTGAAAAATGTAAGGAAATAATCAGGCTGACGGGGAAGATTTCCGAATTAGAGACACACATCCAGACTTTGTGATAGTAATGAGAATGTAACAGCTTTAGACACTGATTTGGATGGGACTAGCTTAGTGAACTCTGTACATTGTTCGGTTCCGGCTGTAGCCCCCGTACAACAGGGCAACTGGGTGACAATGAGAAAGCATAGTCGTAGATCAAAAAAACACTCTTCCGTTCCAATTAGAACATCAAACAGGTTCTCCCCACTCAGTGATGCACCAACTGAGGATCCTGTTGAAAGTGCCCTAGTTATTGGTGATTCTATTACACGGAATGTGAACATAGTGTCATGATCCTGGTTCCCTTCCTCTCTCTCTTTTCCCCTCTACTGGTCATTCACTGACCAGAGCCGAACAGCCCTATACGCTCACTAAGCAAGCTACGTAGGGCCCCGCAATTTACTCAAGGCCCCGCTTCCCCCTCATGTCAAAGCGCGTCAATCAATGTTAAACACTGAAAGATTCTATAGAAAATACTCTTTAATAAATATTGTTTGTTTGAACCTCATTCTTTGACTGTTTTGTTCAAAGGAGGGAGGATTGCATTGGGAGCACTAAGGTGTCAGGTGTAACTGCATGGCAATGGCAAATGGGCAGTTCTTGTGTCACTGAAGAGGCCAGCCTGGGAGAGGGGGAGTCAAGAAAATGGGCATTTTCAGCTTCCCAGATTTCAGCTAGGTTCAGCCAGAGATGCAGCTCCTGGACCACAAGTGTGGACATCGTCTGTCCAGGCATCCTCAACCCTGGGTCAGAACTACCCTGCTCTTTGAGTGTCTTGGCCTGGTAGACTTGCAGGAATGCCATGGCTTTCAAGGTGGAGGCAGCCTGTCTAGCAATGCTGTAAGCCTTGGCAGTGAGAGCAGCTGATAACTTACAGAACCCGGTAGGTGGGAGTACATTGCGGGCAGTATGAGCAGGGAGGCACGAGAGGGACTTTGGGCAGAAATAGAGGCCTTCCACAACTTTCTGTCCTCCTTATATACTTCTGGAGAACATGTAATGAGTAAGGGCTCCACGCTTTCTTATATACCCATGGCATGGGGAGTGGTTTGTGATGTAAATCTCACTTGTCAATGTCCATTGGCTTGTTCTGTTACCACTCAAAGGTGATTGGGCTCTCAGCAAGATCCCAATTTGTCAGTACAGTTCTGACATAACGTCAAATGTGACTGACTGATAGGGGACTGTGGATAATTTATGATTGCTTTTAGACACAAAAACCAGCCAAATTCTATGTACCTACAAGCCAAGTGTTGCATAACATAACATAACATAACATAACATAACATAACATAACATAACATAACATAACATAACATAACTTATGGAGAATGTCTTTTAATGGGTCTGTGCTTTTACAAAGACGATTGTTTCAAAGCAGCAAAGCAATATTGTCAAAGCAATATTTCATAGCAATATTGTCCAGTGTTAAACAGGACAATATTGCAACAAAATTTGATTTGGCTGTACAGGATGGGGTGAGAGTCGGTAGCTCATCAGTAAAGTTTATCAGCCAGTCAGGACAGGTGTTCATCGTTTGCACCTGATTAACTTACGTGCTCGACCTGCGACTCTCTGGCTCTAGGCCAGGGAGGGGCTGTATCATGGAGTAAGAGTTCTGGGAACCAGGTCCGGCCGTGCCAATATGGGGTGACCAGAAGGACCTGCTCCTTGTCCTCCCTGATCTTGCACAAAAGCTGTGCGAGAAGGCTCACTGGGGGGAACGTATACTTGCGTAGGCCCCATGGCCAGCTGTGCACCAGTGCATCCGTGCAGGGTGCAGTGGGACGAGTCATGGGAGGCAAACAGATCTACCTGTGCATCGCCGAACTGATCCCAAATAAGCTGGACCATCTGGGGATGGAGTCACCATTCTCCAGGGAGGGGCCGAACCTGTGACAGCACGTCGGCTGCACGGTTCAGTTCTCCTGGGATATGGACAGCACGAAGGGACCTCAGATGCTTCTGACTCCATAAAACGATGGCGGTTGAGTTGAGACATATGGCGGGAGCGTAGACCTCCCCTGATGGTTGATGTACGCTACTGTGGCCATGTTGTCCATCCAGACCAGTACATGTTGATCCTTTAGCAAAACACTCGGAAGCGGTGCAGGGCGAACCGTACTGCCAGAAACTCAAGGCAATTGACATGCACAAGGTACTGGGGTCCTGTCCAGGAGCTTGCAGCAGCATGTCCATTGCACATGGCACCCCAGCCCGTGGCTGTGGCATCTGTTGATACAACAACATGCCTGGAAACTCGTTCTAAGGGCACACTGGCCCATAGAAAACTGAGGTTCGACCATGGGGTGAAGGTCTGTAGGCAGGCCCGAGTCACTTGGACCCCGTGTCAGACTGCTATGCCCATCTCGGGACTCGATCACGAAAGCCAGTGCTGAAGCGCTCTCATATGAAGCAGTACAAGCGGCATTACCACGGCTGCAGATGCCATATGCCCCAGGAGCCTCTGAAATAGTTTCAGTGGAACCGCACTCTTGCTGTCGATCTGACGGAGGCAAGTCAGCAGTGATTGTGCACGCTCGCTTGTTAGCTGCGTGTACATGGCGACCGAGTTGATCTCCATACCGAGAAAAGAGATCCTCTGCACTGAGCAGAGTTTGCTCTCCTCCCAGTTGACCCGAAGGCAAAGCCGGGCTAGATGCTGGAGAACAAGATCTCTGTGTTCACCCACCTGCTCCCGAGAGTGACTCAGTATGAGCCAGTAGTCGAGATAGTTCAGGATGCGAACCCCTTGCTGCCTGAGTGGCGCAAGGGATGCCTCATCAATCTTGGTAACGATTCAAGGGGACAGAGATAGCCCGAATGGGAGGACTGCATACTGGTATGCCACCCCTCTAACGCAAACCATAGGAACCCTCTGTTTCGAGGTAGGATGGATACAAACCAATCGGCTGGACAAAGGCATTTGAAAAGGTGTTTCGCTGTCAACATCCTGAACGGAAGCCTGTGAAGGGATTGGTTCAGGACGCGCAGGTCCAGGATTGGCCGTAACCCACCAGTTTTCTTGGGTACAATGAAGTAGGCTGATCTCGGCTCGAGGGACAGGCTAGATCACACCCTTCGCCAGTAGGGTGGCAACCTCCGCATGCATGACAGGGTCATTGGGCCCCACCATACTATAGTGGCTCCGAAAGCGGGGAGGAGCCTGCGCTACTGAATCGCGTAGCCAAGCCTTATAGTCTTCGCGACCCAGCGGGACAGTCCTGGAAGCTGAAGCTAGGTTCCCAGGAACTGCACCAGCAGGGTCATTCGGACCACAGATGTACCCCGGGTGGGGCAGCGAGGCAGCGTTACTGGCCTGGACGTGGGAGGTGTAGCGTCCTGACCGAGGAGACCATGGAAGGACTGGTGTCTGCTCTGAGAGGAGGCTGGCGACAGAGAGGGACGAAAGTGGCGGGACCCGATGGTGGCACGCACTGTCGTCACCAGTCTCTATGTGCTATGGGATGGGAGTGTCAGTTCTTTCTTTAACCACATTAGGGTGCTGCTTCGTCACACAGCAACTTGGCCTGGTAGGCCTGAAGAGTTGCCATGACATGCAAAGAGGTGGCGGCCTGCCCTGCAGCTCTGTAGGATTTCGCCACCAAGGTTGATGTGAATCTACAGGCTTTGGAGGGGTGCTTCGGATCGCCTAGTCGAGGCACTTTGCGGACACAGTTGCATCGCAACAGAGCGCTCGACTGGGGGGACCCCAGTGTACCCTTGAGCCGCAGCCCCATAGAGGGCAGCGAAGGCGGAGGAGGCTGCCGAACGGTCGTGGGTAGACAACTGGTCTTCCAGGACCGCGCAAACTCCTCATGCCTCATGCACCTCCAGGAAGAAAGGAATTGGGGGGACGGCCAGACGCGTGTCCTGACGCACCGCCCCCAAAAACCAATTGTCCACCCTTGAGCTCTCGGATTGGGGCGGAGGGCTCTACTCCTACCACCCGGAGGCGGCAGCACAGCCAAATCATCATCCTCAGATGACTCTAGCCCACCTTGTGATGCGGCGAACATCATCTCCTCATCCTCGCGTCGCCAAACGTGATAGTCGGGACGGCCGGGGCCGGCACGGATGTACACGCTTGGATGGACGGCGGGCCGAGGCATGAGCGTTGGAGCTTTGTTCCACACCGTCACCCTCAGATCACCCTGGCCACCAGCCAAAGTGCCGCCTCGCATAGAGACCGCAGATTGGGGTGTGGCAGAGGGGACTCTCCCTCCGGCAGCCGCACGGAGCTCATTAAGTCTTTACCGTAACACAGAGATGGCCATGTTCTCGCAGTAGGAACATGACTCATCCACTAACGCTGCCTGAGCGTGCTAAACACAGTGATAGTGCCCATCGGAAGGCGAAAGAGAGCAAGCACTCCCAGAAGCACATGGGCGAGACACCCTGAAAAGGACGTGCCACGTGTGAGCTCTTTTGTGAGAGGAAACCTCGCAGGCGATGCCAAAGCGCCCAGGGAACAGCACACCAGCTGGATACCAGCTGGATGTGATCGCTGGAACATGCCGTAACACCAACACCAACTGGAAGGCTGCTTGTCTCGGAAGGCTTTGTGGAGTGAAGAGTGTATGTGTTCTTGGCTCCAAAGCAGAAATATAATGTGAACATGCCAGCGACTTCCTGTTTATACCCACGCGGTGGGGCGGAGTCCGCTATGCAAATTCTGCATGCCCATGGTATTTGCACTGTCATTGGCCGCTTTCTTAGATCTCGAAGTTGATAGGCTTCTAAGCAAAACCCCCATTCGTCAATCACTGATGTTACTTGAAGTGACTGAACGAAAGGGAACCGTCTTAATGAGTGAGTCATTGAGTCATTTAAATGATTCATTCAAATGGATAATTCATTCAAGAATGAGGCAGTCTATTTTTGCAGCTGAAATCTATTAAAACCAGTCAGCATCTAAAATGTAAGTGAATTAATGTTCATTGTTTTTTTATGGAACTGTCATATGAAAAAAGTGTCATTTTTAGTTGTGATGGTATTCAGGAAAACAGCACTCTTGGTTCTGTCATGTTGCTTAACTGTAGGCTATCATATGCTTTTATAAATATAAAAACACCACAATTTGTAACAAATTTTAACCGTGTATGTTATTGGATTTCTCTGTATGAGCAGCGCTCATGTGTTGTGATTTCTCCTCGGGAGGCTGCGCAAGCGTCAACAGCGTAACCTTGTTACCGTCAGTTTATTATACATTATACTATCCACTATCGATCGCCACTCACACTAAATTAATGTCGGATCATTCTTGCATTTTGGTAATTCCCTAGTTATTTTTTGATGTTTTTTTTTTTTATCAGGATACAGTCGGGCAAGTAAAACTCATTTTCACTTGCCCCTTCAAAAAATCCACTTGTTCCGGACAAGGTTTCACTGAAAAACTGTGGGCAGCCATTGGGCGTATGAAACGTCATCGCATAAAATTACGGCACCATGTTCTTGGGAAATGTAGGAAGTGCTGCCAGGGGGATAAATGACAGAGAACAGAGCCTTATGTATCATGCATGTAGTGCCACATCACTGGCCAAACTGGCTAGTACGTTTTTATTAACACCCGCCAAAAAGAATTTTAACCCGCATTTGGCGTGTTGGCGGGTGTTCATTCAGAACCCTGGTTATCTGTATGTTTTGGGAAACTTTCTGGTCAGAACTGGAGCTTAATCAACTTCAATCTTGGAGAAACTGTGTATATGGGCAGTATTGTTACAGATCAGTATTGGAGGTGGATTACAGGCCTCCTAAGAGATGGGGGTTTCATATTATAATTTTGGGGGTGAAAGCATCAACAAGTGACACGGGTATAGACACGTGCATCTGATTTACTGACAATGTGTGGTAATTTACCATTACTGTTCATTTTAATCATCCATCTTTTAATCATCCATCCAAGGACACACACACACACACACACACACACACACACACACACACACACACACACACACACACACACACACACACACACACACACACACACACACACACACACACACACACTTCATTTCTAACCTTTGAGATGGTATGTTTCTGAGCCAAAGTGTTTAATTGGTGGTGAATTGGAGGTGAATTGTATGCAAGGTCAGGTCCAGTTTAATTGAAGATTATTTGCTTATTTACTCAAGCACAGTAAGAGCTAAATACCTTAAGTCAAAAAAGAGCAGACATTGTCAAACCCTGGGGTCCAGTGCTTCATGCAAATTAGAGACTTATCCCTGACAGCAATTCCATTTATTTTACAGCCAAGCAAGAACTAGATGGACCACTCAAGCTTGTAGCTTCTCATTCAGCATTCACAATCACTTATTATACGTTAACCAGGAGTAATGTAATCAGGATCAGAAAAAGTTACTCTAATGCTATGAGACACTAAATATAACTAAGCAGTAACACAAAAATCTGAAAAAAAGTACATTACAGTTTTTTCCAAGTGCTTACACACAAAACTGCAAAAAACCTCACATCTCCTTCAAAATGTAACACTGCATTCAAAATTACATACACATATCAGAATGATGCATTTGCATCAAATGGCAAACACATAATAGCATTTTTTGGATATACCATATAAACACTGTTCTTCTTAATCTATGATACTCAACTCTATATTTCTTCATGCTTTGACGAAACTTACCAATTCACAAGATTAATGTACTTAAACCACAGTAATATAACTTGAAGTTGTTGTTACTATACCTTAAATAAATTGTGACCATACCTTAAACAAAAGTGGTGCTTTGCAATTTAATTGAAATTCTTTATCACACTTGCTCTTTTTAACACACTTGCAGGTAGAAGGACATGGTAGAAGAGGCTATGCACAGAACAATATTTCAGATAATTAAAGCAACATTGGTGGATCATGTGCTAAACCATGGCCTGACAATGAGGGAAGCTGGGCAGAGTCCACCCACATCTAAGCCGGTTCACAGTTGCATCCATCATAAGGAAATAAAAAAAAAACAGCAACTCACAGTATTTATAGTACTGTACTGTATCACATCAATGTATTGCAAGTTGGCTAGTGCTCCTTTTGTAATAAAAAATGGTAGTTTTGTGTAATATACAGTACAGTACATAGCACTGTACCATTGAGATTGTACTGTACTGTGAAGTATAGTAGCCTAATGTGAAGTACAGTATTGAGTATGTCATTTGTAACCTTCCAGTACTTTCATTTTTGGTTGTTGTGAAAACCTTTGTTGAAAAAAAAAAAAAACTGATGAGAATTGTAACTTTTTTTTCCAGTATTCGGTCTGTTGTCTGCAAATGTCAGAAATCCAGCTCTACTATTGTGACGCTGAGTCCCCAGGAATTTTCACCTCATTCACCAGATTTCATGAGCTCCCATGCTCCAACGGATGCCATTTCTCAATCCCCTGAGCCAATACGTGGACGTCAGCCCATTCGGGCAGCTTCCCGTTTTCCACTACACAGAGGATTACCTTCACCTCCTCCAACAAGACACGAACCAGCATCTACAGCATCTTCTTATGCCTCGGCCCATCCGACAATACCAGTGACAGAGAAATGGACCGTCTTAAGCCAAAGACAAGCGCTTATCAGTGCAGAGGTTAATTTCGCTCGAAAAAGGACTAAAGCACACTTATATGCCTTGAATGTGTCTCTTCAATCTTTCTCCCCTTTTCCCAAATCGACTTCTCCCTCCAAGAAGGACAAAGCGAGCATGAGTCGCAAAGCTCAATCTTTACGTCCCCAGAAAACTCTGTCTCCTTCATGTGCAAGACCAGGGCATCCACGCGCTTCAGGCCGTGGCAGCAGGCCATCAGCAAGTTTGGGCCGCGTCCCAGACTCTGCATACGCCAGGCCTAACCATCCTCTTCTTTCCGCTCTGCCTGCAGGCAGTTCCTTTAATGTGAGTATGACTCCGTTAGAAGCACAGGCTCGGCCACTGCAAAATTCTCACATTGTTTCCATTTCTCCCCCCTGTCTGTGGCTTGCAGTCCCTTCATCAAACCCTAGCGCGAGGCTGCCTCCGCTAGCTGTGCAGACTCAGACGCACTACTTTTCTTCCCAGTCTGTCTTATTTTCCAATATCTTTGTTCCCCCACAGGCTCAAGAGGTCAACCTGAGCATGAGGCTGCCTCCGCTAACAGCACCAGTCCAGATGCCTTACTTAATGCCATCACCCTGTCCTCAGCAACGCCTTTGCCTATCCCACCAATCGCAACAGCTTTGGAACCCACTCCCGTTGCCTACAACATCAGAAACCAAATTCTATCAGATGCGAATGTGGATTTATCTTCTTTATTATCTTTACTTCCTCCATCCGCTTCAGACCTCCAAATTGATGTAGGTGACTTCATAGTTACTTAAAAAAAATTCGGCCATTAATCCATCTCCCCTCCTTTCTTTCACTGAGTTCTCTACGCCTTTAATCGTTACAGCTAAATTATTTGCAGCGCATTTCCCCACAGGAGACAAGAGCCGAGTGATTATCTTGCGATAATTGCTGAGCTTGCACTGTCTTCGGGGGGGTCTAATTTTTACACATACAGGTGCTTCTTGAAACATTAGCATATTGTGATAAAGTTCATTATTTTCCATAATATAAAAATTAAACTTTCATATATTTTAGAGTCATTGCACTCCAAGTGAAATATTTCAGGTCTTTGTTTTAATACTGATGATTTTGGCATACAGGTCATGAAAAGCCAAAATTCCTATCTCAAAAAATTAGCATATCATGAAAAGGTTCTCTAAACGAGCTATTAACCTAATCATCTGAATCAACTAATCAACTCTAAACACCTGCAAAAGATTCCTGAGGCTTTTAAAAACTCCCAGCCTGGTTCATTACTCAAAACCGCAATCATGGGTAAGACTGTCGACCTGACTGCTGTTCAGAAAGCCATCATTGACACCCTCAAGCGAGAGGGTAAGACACAGAAAGAAATTTCTGAATGAATAGGCTGTTCCCAGAGTGCTGTATAAAGGCACCTCTGTGGGAAGTCTGTGGGAAGAAAAAAGTGTGGCAAAAAACTAGGGGTGCACTGATCTGACTTTTTCAGTCCCGATACCGATGCCTGGGCTTTGTGTATCTGTCGATACCTGATACCGATCCGATATTATTGTTAAATTAATAATAAACTGTATAACTTCCTTGAAGAGACTAAAGGCACCAGACTTTACTAAATAAAGATAATAAGACAAAATAACCGATGTATGCAAAGTGTTGAATTCTTATTTATTTAAAAAACAATTTTGCATTCAAATCTAAAATATAATTTAGGGCTCGACATTAAGCATGCTCATGTCTCTCCTTCGTATAAGTAAAATGGTCATTCACTTGTCCGAGTAAAAATGCTTGTCCAGAAAAAAGTTAGATTTGTGTGTGTGTGTGTGTGTGTGTGTGTGTGTGTGTGTGTTGTAAATATAACTTATTCTGAAGCAATATCAGGGTTGCCAACTTTTAAGTTCAGGTTGGAGTGAGATTTTTTGGGGGCGGGGGGGGGGGGGGGGGGTAATGCTTATGATCTTGATTCAGTATCAGTTTATATCTAGTATATATACTGTACATAATAATATGTTTGTTTTGGCACTAGTTTAAAGATTTCTTGGGTCAAATTATATGTGCCATTCCTTAATATTCACTTGTGAGTGCTTATATAAGTATCATTATTCATTAAAAAGATTAGGATGCAAGTTATTTAAGTTTTGAAAATTCACATTTAAAGAAATCTAGTGTTTGATCATCATATCTAAATATTTATTAGAATGCAAAGACTGCAATATATTTTTGAGCAACTAGATTAGATACATGTATATTTATTAAAGAGCCATAAGGCACCTAATGGCATCACAAATAAACATTAATATTTTTTAGCCACAAAATGACTCTAATTTGCCTCTTTGAATTGGAATTCTCTATTTTAATATTAATTACTACACTAATTGTAATATAAATTTTAGAAGAAATACAAATATTAGAAGAAAAATATTTTAAGTGGTCATTTATTGAAAATAATTGTTGCACAAATAGTATTTAGTACCAAAAGATCTCCTTAAAATATTCAATAAATATAATTTAATGAGTATGAGTGTGACCTATTAGTAAGGAATACCTGAGGGCTAAATACAAGAATAACATTAATGTTAACAATGTTGAATCTCTATCACTCTCCATAATAAAACGATCCTTTAAATATGGCTGACTTAATAATCAATAAACACTAACACTATGCTGTACTGTTTACCAAAACTTGCAGCAAACATCTATATGGTGAAACTGTTGTGTATCCGCTTAAGCCATTTTAATGCATTGGCAGAGCGCTAGAAGTATTGAGCGCTCATGGGCCACGTGACCAGCGCGCACCGCAGGGAGACGAGAGCATGCAACTCCGCTTTTCAACGCCTCTGGCTTTAACATTATGCCACATTAGCGCCAAAACGCTATTTATTGTTTGAATTTCATTAAAACACATTTAAAAAATAAAGCTTATAGCTTTGTTTAATATCAAAAGCAGGTTTGGCAATTTGGCGTGAGATTGAGTTGGGCGGAGTGAGAGCGTGAGACAGAGCCTGAAAGCGTGAGAATCACGCCAGATGCGTGAGAGTTGGCAACCCTGGCAATATTCTCAGTGTTCAATCATCTTTGACATATTTTAAATCTGCATATTAGTGATATTTTACCTTTATAAAGGGCATTTTCCCCTAATCTTATTAAATATAAGCTATGCTTTAGGTTTCATATTATATTCTTAAATTTGATCTATACATTAAATTAAAATAAGACACTATAGGGATTTTACTAATCAAATTAAATTATTTACCCAGAAAAATTACTACTGTATTAAATAATGTTATGTGATTTGTATTTTTGAATAAACAAAACAAATTTTGAAAAATATAGGAAACTAAACCACCAGTAGGTGGCACAGTAGGTGGCAGTAGGGGAGTCTTAATGAGTGAGTCATTGAGTCATTAATTCAAACGATTCACTCAAACGGCTGATTCCTTTAAGAATGAGGCAGTCATTTACAAACAGTTTATTGAATCTTTGAATCTTTCCACTTAATCATTCAAAACACGTGAGGTGTGTTCTGGTTCTGCTGTTAGGAACTTTTTTGTTGCTTGGAATCTTTGTTTGGGACTATTTTCACAGCTGAAATAGAACAAAAAGACTCAATATTGCATCTAAAATGTAAGTAACTAATGTTAATGATTGTTTATGGAGCTGTCATAGGAAATCAGTGACATTTTCAATCGTGATGGTATTCAGGGAAACAGCACATTTGGTTGTGTAATGCTGTTTAACTGTATCATATGTTATAAAGATAAAAACGTAACATTTTGAATGTTTACCGCAATTACTATGTGTGAGCGGCGCTTTTTTGATTTCTCCTCAAGATGCGCGAGCATCAACAGCGCGCTGTTACTGTCAGTTCAATACATTAGCCTTTATCCATATCCACTATCCGTCACAACTTATCTTACACAAAATTAATCCTTTGCATCCTGCAAAGTTAGTTGCTGGGCTGTACCCAGATAGCAAAATTGCTCTGGCCCAGATCCGGCCCACACTTTACACTTTCATCTGGCCCACTACCCGCGTGGAATGATGGCACTTGGGCGGTCCGCTCCCGTTTGCCAGATTTAGGCTGCAATCAAGCCATAGCTGCGCCGCATGTCAGCCATGAACAAAACGCATGAAGCAGAACTGGCCCACATCTGTGTCCACTCCTTTAGTTTTGCTGAGCTGCAGGAATGCAGCGTGCTCCTTAACATGGTGTTTCTGGAGTAGTATTGTGGACAGACGAATTAGTTGGCGTGGCAAGCATAAAATATCTCTACAGATCCGACTCTCTGGCTCGCTCCATGTTGCTTCGGGCATGCGGCACACGTGAAGCTGACGAATGACGCAGGGTTCTGCTGCAATTTAAAAAACAAAGCAAAAAAACACCTTTTTCGTCGATAGCTTTGTTGTCAGTATCGCGGCCGATATCCGATCCTAATATCGGATCGGTGCACCCCTACCAGAAAGGCTGCACAACGAGAAGAGGCGACCGGACCCTGAGGAAGATTGTGGAGAAGGACCGATTCCAGACCTTGGGGGACCTGTGGAAGCAGGGGACTGAGTCTGGAGTAGAAACATCCAGAGTCACCGTGTACAGGTGTGTGCAGGAAATGGGCTACAGGCGCCGCATTCCTCAGGTCAAGCCACTTTTGGGCTACAGAGAAGCAGCACTGGACTGTTCAGGGGTCCAAAGTACTTTTTTTCGGATGAAAGCAAATTTTGCATGTCATTCGGAAATCAAGGTGCCAGAGTCTGGAGAAAGACTGGGGAGAAGGAAATGCCAAAATGCCTGAAGTCCAGTGTCAAGTACCCACAGTCAGTGATGGTCTGGGGTGCCATGTCAGCTGCTGGTGTTGGTCCACTTTGTTTTATCAAGGGTAGGGTCAATGCAGCTAGCTATCAGGAGATTTTGGAGCACTTCATGCTTCCATCTGCTGAAAAGCTTTATGGAGATGATTTCGTTTTTCAGCACGACCTGGCACCTGCGCACAGTGCCAAAATCACTGGTAAATGGTTTACTGACCATGGTATTACTGTGCTCAATTGGCCTGCCAACTCTCCTGAACTGAACCCCATTAAGAGAATCTGTGGGATATTGTGAAGAGAAAGTTGAGAGACGCAAGACCCAACACTCTCAGCAGTGCCACAGGCTGATTGCCTCCATGCCACCCCGCATTGAAGCAGTTATTTCCGCAAAAGGATTCCCGACCAAGTATTGAGTGCATAACTGAACATAATTATTTGAAGGTTGACTTTTTTTGTATTAAAAACACTTTTCTTTTATTCGTCGGATGAAAAATGCAAATTTTTTGAGATTTTGGGTTTTCATTAGCTGTATGCCAAAATCATCAGTATTAAAACAATAAAAGACCTGAAATAATGAACTTTATCCCAATATGCAATTTTTTTGAGAAGGATCTGTACCAAAAGCTGTTTTCAGCAAAATGCGGTGTGCGTGTTTCTCACTGAAACCAGTGCCCTTACTGGGGTCTCTGGATAGAGAGCTTCACAACAGAGTGTTCTTGGGCCTGCCATAATATATCTTGCGCAGTCTGCAGATCGTCCACTCCACCACTCCACCATATCATGTTGTTTTTTCTTAATCTTTCAATTCCCCAATGTCCAGTTCCATCACATGAAGATCCAATAGTTATGTCCCATGACCAGTACATTTCGACTCTTCAACCAAAGATCTCAAGAAAATCAATTTTACTCCCACAATCAAGTTTGCATCAATTTCAACTTGTGGGGATGCACACAACAGCGGTGCTGTTTCCTTCACATTACTGTAAAGGAAACAGCTGAAAAGAAGTGGAATCAGGTTTCATGATCTGTCCTTTCGACATACCCCCCTTCAATTTTCTTCCGTATTAGCCCTATTGGAGTGGTTTACCAGGAAATTATTGGGGAAAAAAGCAATTAATAATTGATCTCCCTGCACGATTTGCCTTTTCCAAGCATAAATAGCCTTATCCCGCTAAAAGAATTTTCTCTTTATTACCACAACAATGATCAAGCAATAACAGTGATTTAAAATGCCGGCCACGGCGCCTGTCTCACAAAAGTCGACATCACTTCGGTATTCAAAGTGATGCCCATACACCTGGACTCATGGCACTTATTCGGCATATGCTGGCACGGGAAATGTTACTTTGCCGTCCACTTAACTTTTGGATGCTAAAGCAGCCCTAAGATTTCGACATGCTTGCCTAATCGATTTTCTGGATCTTATCTAACAACTATTCAATTCCTTACGTGATTCACCTGCTGGATGATTTCCTAATCATCAGCAGCACATCTTCTCACAGTCCAAAAGTTTTTCGCTGAGCTCAGGATCCCAATTGTCCAAGATAAATCCTTGGGTCCAGAGACAACCATTGAATTCCTTTGGCATTAATTTGGATACAGTGCATTTCCTCACTGCCCAAAGAGAAAAACTGATCGCATCTGCCTCCTAGACAGTCCAAACTGTTCTAAACGCGAACTACAAGTGCAATAATAAAGGTTGTTTACACTCGCCAGTGCTGATGCCTCTCCTAAGGCACCTCATTTGGATTTCAGCATGCAATCAATGTATTGTAACGGCCAAACATATCCCCAGATGCAAAAATCAAATTGACTCTCTCTCTCGTTTTGCTTTTCAGAGATTCAAGCTGTTGGCACCAGAGACGGACCCATTCCCAACCCCAGTACCTAATTTTTCAGAGTTGATATTCCCATAAACCAGTCACTGAAATTCCTCCTTGACAGTTCTTTCTGGTCCAATCGGGTATCCAAGCAGACCACTTTTTCAGCCATTTAATTTCTCCACTGCAGCAGCAATGTTCACTCTGCTTCCATAGGAGCTCAGTTTGTCCGATTAATTTCTTCACTGCTGCAGCAGTGATTTTTACTCTGAGCTCTCTTGCAGGAGCTCAGTTCTTCTGACTAATTCGCCACTGTCATAGAAGTGATGTTTACTCTGCTCCCGCAGGAGCACAGATCTTCTAATTTCTCCACTGTCTCAGCAGTGATGTTTACTCTGCTCCTGCAGGAGCACAGTTCTTCTAATTTCTCCACTGTCTCAGCAGTGATGTTTACTCTGCTCCTGCAGGAGCTCAGCTCTTCTCATTTCTCCACTGTCTCAGCAGTGATGTTTACTCTGCTGCCGCAGGAGCTCAGCTCTTCTAATTTCTCCACTGTCTCAGCAGTGATGTTTACTCTGCTCCTGCAGGAGTTCAGTTCTTCTCATTTCTCCAATGCCGCAGCAATGATGTTTATTCTGCTCCTGCAGGAGCTCAGCTCTTCTGACTAATTTCTCCACTGCCACAGCAGTGATAATTCCTTTGCTCCCACAGGAGCTCAGCTGTTCTGACAAATTTTTCACTGCTGCAGCAGTGACATTTCCTTTGTTCTTGCATGAGCTCAATGAGCCCAATCAGCCTATGCTTTGCACATTTTGGGGGCTATTAGTAATGTTACGGCTGCATTGGTTTACATTTTTTGGGGAGTACTCTGGGTTCAGGACAAATACCTAGCTCGGAGCCCTCTCCTCGGACAACACACCAAGTACGCGTATACTACCACGCATACTTTTTACTATCTGATTATTTGTAAGTGTGAACTCTTGAAATTATGTTTTTATTAACAAAGTTCGAGAGGAACACATTCAAATAATCTATCCAATCATCATGTCATTCAAACATCTGTCAGCAATCAGCAATCAACATGACTAACCAATCAGCAAGTGAAGGACTACATAAATACCCAGTTGACTCGCCAAAGTTCCTTAACAGTTTTTCAGCATCCCTCCACCACCCCATCTTCCTCACACTCACCTGGTTACTTCCTAACGAGAGATACGGGGGGAGTACTCTGGGGCCAAATACTGATCTCTGAGCCCTCTCCTCGGGCAGCACACCAAATACATTACCATGCATACTTTTTAATATCTGATTATTTGTTAGTGTGAACTCTTTAAATAAACCATAAACAAAACACAACATAAAGTTCAGACCTGGTCCTCTCTCGTCCTTCACTGGTGTCACTCATCCTTATAGGCCTCTGAGCTCCCTCATGAGAGGATTTGAGACCGGTGTGCCTTACAGGTGACGCTCATCTTTAATCACGTATAGGTCTTGCTCGCTCCTCCCACGTACACAATATGTAAACCAAAAGTATATTCTAGAATACAGTAAGTGTGTGTGTTTCTCTACCTTCAACTACACATACTCTGTCTGCATTGCTTGTTCAAAACCTATAACTTGACCTTTGGCCTATTCATAAGCCATGATTGGTTAGTGTTAAGTAAAGCAATGAGTGTTTGCACACTTGAGGAGTTAGTGTTGGGGTGTTTTCACACTTGGTCCTTTTCAGGGTTCTGAGGGCAGTTTGCATGATTTTTGGCCCATATGTGAACACTTACTAACGATTTTAGACTCCTTTAAAGCGAACTGAGCCGAGACCATCTCTTGAGGTGGTCTGGGTACGGTTCAATCTCATCTTATGGTATGGTTCACTAAAAACTGAACACAAACCGCTCTGGGCTTACTTGATTTTTCTGTTTGCGAATTCCAATGTAGTTTGGTTATCAAATGCCTCCGTACAAATCAGCTGTTCATCATGGCTGCTTCTTCTGGCAAATCTCTACAAACTATTCGTTCACAATTTACACTTGTTTATTGCAATTTAAACCACTTCCAAACTGTGTGAGTGAGACGCGGCTTCGCGCCTTGCCAGTTTAAAATGGTGTTATGCTAGCGCCTAAGCACATGCACAGAAGCCAGCTGTCACTGCAACACGGAATCTTTAGCATCTTACTGCATTTATTTTAGAGTGTCAAAAACAAAGTGTCACAAGTTTCACATGAACTGGTAGTTTTGTCTTAAGTGAATGTAAACATCTGCATTACTAGTCTAATATAAGAATCAGTGGAGTAGCCTACACAGTGAAGAATATGCTGTTTTATTTTTTCATGTAATTATTCCATTCTGCTTTTAGACATAGCCTACCTATATTTTACCTGGAAAATTTAAAGCAGTTTATTTAATTGGCATCTTTCTTTTATAACTGTATTGTATTGTTTATTTTTTGTATGCTGATGTGTGATGTTCTCATTGCCTTCTACAATAAAATAAACAGGAATCAAGGAAATAAAATCAAAATAAATGTTAGTTACAAAGGTGGATGTCTGATATAACTAGTTGCAAAAAATAATTCTATTTTTGTGTAAAAAGATAAACTACTTAATTCAACAGCATTTGTTGCTACAAAAAAAAAGAAGAAGAAGAAAAAAAGCCTAATCTTTACTAAGGAACAAACAATGTAAGTAAATGGGATAAAATGTTGAAGGGCATAGGGTCAACCATCAAACACTGAACTGGACTAGAAAAAAGCAAAACTTGTCTGAATACAAAGGGGTGTGAGACCACATTCCTACTAAAGTGGACCAAAAAGGATCTGAGTCCTCTTTATGGTGCAGGGACGGTGTGAACGTAAAGAGAACAGGGTCATTTTTTACTTGGTTCACCTTCTGGTCCACTTAAAGGAGTCTGAGTTTGGTTCTTTTAAAGAGGACCCAAGTGTGAAAACACCCGTAGGCACTTGATTGGTTGTGTTTGAAAAAAGAAATCAAGATACTTCCTCTTAGATTTTTGTGTTACATAGAGAATTGTGTGTTGTGCAAAAAGTATTTTATGAAATTGAAAACTGAGTCGGAGGCTGAGAATTAGTGTATGATTTTGTAAATTTGGTGTGTGGTTGTGGTATTTGAGTGTCAGGTTTCAGAAATTGTGTGACAAGTAACTATTTTGTGTGTAAGCAGTTGGAAAAAACTGTAAAAAAAAAACGTCTCGGTTACGTATGTAACCCTAGTTCCCTGAGGGAACGAGACGCTGCGTCGAAACGCTGTGAGAACGCCTCTGTTTAAATGCGTCGTGAAGCGCCTGTAGAACCATTCCATCGGAAAAAAGATCGATCGTCGGCGTGATGACGTCATCGACCGGAAGCTATAAAACGTCCGTGAAAACAAACAGGAACTAACTTCTGATAAAGCCTGAAGTAAGTGATCACGGACACGCCGGGAGTATGGCAAAGCGACGCAGCGTCTCGTTCCCTCAGGGAACTAGGGTTACATACGTAACCGAGACGTTCCCTTTCGGGGAACTCGAGCTGCGTCGAAACGCTGTGAGAACGCTTATACCCACATCGCCATAGGACCAAGTGTCTCGTATGTGTGAAGCCGAAGCGCACACGGTTACGAGAGTACCTGTGCCCCTACAGTAGATGCCAGGTCTAGTTCGTAGAACCTGACGAAAGTAGAGGGAGACGACCAACCGGCCGCGTTACAGATATCATGGAGGGAAGCCCCCGACAAAAGTGCTTTAGAAGCAGCCATACCCCTGGTTGAGTGCGCCCGGACAGCCAGTGGAGACGGCTGCCCGGTAGCTTCATAAGCAAGTGAGATGGCCTCGACCACCCACTTGCTCATCCTCTGCTTGGATACTGGGGCCCCCTTCTTAGGGGGTCCAAAGCAAACAAACAATTGTTCAGATTTTCTCCACAGGGCAGCTCTGTGGACATAGGTATCCAGTGCCCTCACAGGACACAGCAGATTTAATCTTTCCTGGTCTGACGTCATAAATGGAGGAGGACAGAAGGCTTGCAGAGTGATGGGGCCCCGTGGGCTCGTAGGAACCTTGGGGACATAACCCGGCCTGGGATGCAGAAATGCTTTCACCATCCCTGGCGCAAACTCTAGACATGAGGGCTCTACCGACAGAGACTGAATATCTCCTATCCTTTTAAGAGATGATATGGCCAAAAGGAAGATGGTTTTTAGGGTGAGGAACTTATCCGAAACCTCCTCCAGAGGTTCGAACGGAGGTCCGGACAAGCCCCTCAGAACAATGGCCAAGTCCCATGCCGGGACCCTCGAGTGCATAACTGGCCTCAACCTTAATGTGCCACGAAGGAAGCGTGTAATTAGAGGGTGTCTTCCCAAAGACACTCCACTGCAAGGGACGTGGACAGCACCCAAGGCCGCCACGTACACCTTAAGTGTGGAGGGGGTCAACCCTGCAGAGAACCTCTCCTGCAGGAACTCCAGCACTGTACCAACCGGGCAGTTAACTGGATCCCACTGGCGTTCTCTGCACCATGCTGAGAAAAGTCTCCATTTCAAAGCGTACAGCTTCCTTGTGGACGGAGCTCTGGAGTGTAGGATGGTCTCTACGACCTCGGCCGAGAGACCCTCCTCTATGAGCCTAGCCCCCTCAGAGGCCAGGCCCACAGTTTCCACATCTCTGGGCGTGGGTGCAGGAATCTCCCGCCCGCCTGAGAGAGTAGATCCCTCCTGGTCGGAATCTCCATCGGAGAGCCTTCCAGGAGAGATATCAGGTCCGCAAACCACACTCGGGTCGGCCAGTTCGGAGCCACTAGAAGTACCTGGGCCCCGTCCCGGCGTACCCTCTCCAGAACTCCTGGAAGCAGGACAATCGGGGGGAAGGCGTACAGAGGCAGCCTCGGCCACTCCTGTACCATGGCATCCAGCCCCAGCGGGGCCGGATGGGTCAGAGAAAACCACTGCGGGCAGTGAGAATTCTCCGCCGAAGCGAACAGGTCTATCTCTGCCTTCCCATAAACCTTCCAGAGGAGCTCCACCACCTCTGGATGGAGTCTCCATTCCCCGGGCCTCGGCCCCTGTCTCGACAGGCTGTCTGCTTCCTGATTCAGGGCCCCCGGGATATATACTGCCCTGACTGACAGCAATTTCCCTTGGGCCCACAGGAGGATCCGATGTGCCAGTTTGTCCAACGGACGAGACTTCAGACCCCCCTGGTGGTTTATGTAGGCCACCACGGACGTGTTGTCTGTTCTGACTAGTACATGGTGGCCCCTGAGGTCGGGCAGGAACTGTTTCAATGCAAGAAACACTGCGAGCATCTCTAGCCGATTTATGTGCCAGTGCCGCTGATGCTCCTGCCATAGACCCTGGGACGAGCGACCACTCATGGTCGCCCCCCAGCCCGTGAGAGAGGCGTCTGTCGTTAGCGTTACGCGACGAACAAGAGCCCCCAACACGGGACCCTGAGATAAAAACCCCGGGTTTTTCCACATGACCAGAGCACGTAGGCATCGCCGCGTGACTCTGATCGTGCGGAGCGGATTTCCCCTCGGGGAGAACCCTTTTGTCTTGAGCCACCACTGCAGTGGCCTCATGTACAGTAGGCCAAAAGGTATCACGTTGGACGCTGCTGCCATGAGACCTAACAGTTTCTGGAACTGTTTCACAGTGACGGCTTGGCCTAGCTTCTGTTCTTTGGCGGCTGCCAGGATCGATGCTATGCGTGTTGGCGATAATTGCGCCCGCATAATTACCGAGTCCCAGTTCACACCCAGAAAAGTGGTTCTCTGAGCCGGAGAAAGTACACTCTTCTTGGCGTTCAGCCTCAACCCCAGCTTCGACATATGGGCGAGAACAGCATCTCGATGCTGAACCGCCATCTGCTCTGTATTCGCTAGAATCAGCCAGTCGTCGATATAGTTCAATATGCGGATGCCCTGTAGACGCAGCGGCGCCAGAGCTGCATCCACACACTTGGTGAACGTGCGGGGTGACAGTGCTAGACCGAAGGGAAGTACACGATATTGGTATGCCTCTCCCCCGAAGGCAAACCTCAGGAACTTCCTGTGATGTGGAAAGATGGAGACATGAAAATACGCATCTTTGAGGTCTATGGTGACAAACCAATCCTCCGATTTGACCTGCGCTACAATCTGTCTGAGTGTAAGCATCTTGAATTTGAGCTTGGCCACCGAGCGATTCAATAGCCGCAGATCTAATATCGGGCGTAAGCCCCCATCCTTCTTCGGCACGATGAAGTAACGGCTGTAAAAGCCAGACTCCCTGCTGGGAGGGGGAACCCTCTCTATAGCCCCTTTTTGCAGGAGTGTCTCTACTTCCTGTGCCATTACCAGAGCCTGCTCCGGGCCCACCTCTGTAGGCAGGACACCGGAGAAAGGAGGTGGCCGACTTCCGAATTGAATGGCGTACCCCCTTTCTATTATCTGCAGGACCCAACGAGATATATTTGGTAGACGTTTCCACTCGTCTAGAAAATCTACTAAGGGAACCAGCCTCTCGAGGCTGGCCTCTGGTGTATTTTGAGCAACAAGCACAGTGCCCTGAAGCGGCGGACCGGCAGGGAACAACTGACTTGACTGCTCGGGGACCCCCCGAAGGGGGTGCGGACCACCCTCGGGTGGCCCGCGGAGACCGACTGCGCCCCGGCATTGCGGCAGGGTTGGCAGCGCGGCCCCCCGAGGGTGCCGTAGGGAAACGGGTACCGTAGGCAGGGGTAAGCACCGTTTCCCTACGGGGGGAACCACCCTCAGCGTCCTGACGCTTCTGGCGTCAGGAACGCTTCGACGAGGCCTTCTTGGCGATCAGGACTGTCCGCAGATCAGCCCTGCCCCTCGAAGGCCTCGTCTGAGAGCGCCGCCCCTCGTCCCCACGCTGAGGGGGAGCTCGGGCAGCGACGCTCTGCTTCTGCTGAGCCCTGTAGGAGGAGCTCGTACTCGGCTTGGGCTGCTTGGTGGTATCAGCAGCAGCCCCAGGGACCTGGACCCGGAGAGGGAGGAACTGCTTGAGCGCCGCAGCTTGCTTTTTCGACTCCTGGAACCTCTCGGTGACAGTGTGAACTGCGTCACCGAAGAGGCCTCCAGGAGAAAGCGGCGCATCAAGCAGAAAGGCTTTCTCCCTCTCCTTGATGTCTGTGGGGTTTAGCCATAGATGCCTCTCCGTAGCCACCAATGCTGCCATGGAGCGGCCAACACATCTGGCCGTCTCCTTGGTGGCCCGGAGAGCTAGATCGGCTGACGATCTTAATTCAGCGATAATATCACCCCCCACAGCATCACTACCGTCCAAATCCCTCAGCAGGTCAGCCTGGTATGCCTGCACGATAGCCATCGTGTGCAGGCATGCAGCCGCTTGACCCGCCGCCGAGTACGCTTTACCCACCATCGCCGACGTTGTTTTTAGAGGTCTGGTGGGTAAAGTCGGGGCCTTCAGGGACGATGCCGAGGAAGGCGAGAGATGGCTCGCAAGCGTCTCTTCAACCTTTGGCATCGCCCCATAACCATACTGTCTCAGCCCGCAAATGTTGCTGTAGACCGAAGTCTGCGGGCTGAAGACACGATATGAAGCCGGTCTCTTCCACGATCTTGCCACCTCGGTGTGCAAATCGTGGAAGAACGGCAGGCCCCGTCGCTGAGGTTCTGATGCGCGAGACGGCAGGAAGCGTTCGTCTAGCTTACTATGACGTTTTCTTCCTGCCTCAGATCTTTCAGTGGGCCAGTCGATGTTTAACCTGGCCACTGCTCGCGTCAAAACCTCAACTAGCTCCTCACTAGCAGGGGACTGAAGTGGCGAATCTTCAGTATCGATACTTTCAACGTCCACCTCCTCAGAGCTGGACAGATGAAGTACCGGCGGCTCTCTCGGGGGGGAAGAAACCGCCATGCGTGCTTCCATGCCCCGAGAAGAACCGCTGGATGGAGCAGGTGAGGGCAGAGATAAGGCAGCGCCCGTCTCTAACCCCTCTGCAACATCCAATTGTGATCCCCACGACTGCAGCCTCCGCTCCGCCTCGGCGGCAGCGGGACCAGAGCCGCGGGGAACACGAGCCGAGGCACCCTCCTCGAAGAGTGCCCGGCGGGAGCGCAGCGTTCTCAGTGGCATACGCTCACAGTGCTCGCAAGCAGCCCCCTCGAGGGCTGCCTGGGCATGCTGCGCTCCCAAGCATGCAACACAGAGAAGATGTGTGTCCCCGCCCGTGATGTAGCGTGGGCAGGGAGGAACACACTTTCTGAAATTGCTGCTTTCACTCGCCATTCTATCTATCTTATTTTCTCTTTTTTCTGTTAATATATTGAATATTTAACAAAAAGGGTGGAAAATCTCTGCTTTCTAGTATAATAGACAGACAAAAACACCAAATAGACAGACAGGTTCACACAGATCGCTTGCTGAAGGCTCAGAAGCTAGTTCCTGTTTGTTTTCACGGACGTTTTATAGCTTCCGGTCGATGACGTCATCACGCCGACGATCGATCTTTTTTCCGATGGAATGGTTCTACAGGCGCTTCACGACGCATTTAAACAGAGGCGTTCTCACAGCGTTTCGACGCAGCTCGAGTTCCCCGAAAGGGAACCTAAGATTACAAGCAGGATTACATTTTTGGCTAAATTAATAATCTTGGTATGGAACCATGGCAATTATCTGTTCTGCTTCAAATGCTAGTTGTTATTTATCACCTATGCCTATGAGCTTTAGTGAATTTAGATATCAGTAGACAAATTAGTCATGATAATCAATAAGGCAGACACATTCAATACATTAGAGCTAAGTGACATACTCATTCAAGAGTCTCCCTGCCAGAAATACCATTTAGGAACCATTTCTCATTGGACCACTTTCAGTGCATTTATAGCATGGTTCCAGTGTGGGGGAAAATAACTGACATGATTAAAATCATAAATAAACTTTATTTTATTTGGTTATTACATTACCCACCTGGCCCACTCCCTCCACATATTAAACTCAGGAAGAAATGGAAAAAAATAAATAAAAAATGGTTAGTGTGGCCACCAAAAGACCAATGACAACAAAGCTTTTGATTAATTTAATTTGGTTTCTGTCTTTCTTTTTTATTTTCGATGTGCATTTGTCAATAACTTTGTTGGAAGTAATCTTATAATTGTAGAGTGCTGCAGGTACATAATTTTCTAAGACAAAACCTTTAAATTAGTTAGAATTTTAGTACTTTTATTTCCATTTTCCTGAAGTCAGTGTTTTCTTTAAAGGGCTACTTCAGCGCTGGGAAGATTAATCTGTATTTAAACTGGGTCATTAATGTAGTAGAAATGTGAAATTATTTTTGAATTTGGTGCCTTCTAGACTGAGAAAAGACAGAAAATGTATTTTTGTCTCTTGGCGATGAAAGGCTCTTGGCAACCTATTCCCAGAATGCTTCGCTGCCCTGTGAGGCCACTCCCAAAGACACTGCTACTGAATCACTGGGACTGGATCACTTTCCCACCGTGTTCATTTTCATAAAATCAGTTTAGTTAGAGAACAGACACTACAATTAAAAATTATTAATTGCAAAGAATTATTGACATTAGCGGGATAACACCACTATTTTCTCCAGAGCGGCTGTACAGCCAAATCAAATTATGTTGCATTATTTTCTTATTAGGTGATTTTACCTGACTTGACTTGACTGTTGATCACATAACCTTCAGGAAATATCAGTTTGTGAATTAAAGAAAAGCAATCAAAAGTACTTTTTATCACTGATATTTTATTTATAAGAGCAAAAGAAAAGACAAAAGTGCCAGACTAACCCTAGTAGTTAACAAAAAAGTTACAAAAATGTATTGCTTTTTGTCAAGGGAACAAGGTGATGTAAACTTCTGGATGACCTTCAAAAATACTCTGCACACTGCAGCATTATGTTTGTCACCATAAGTGTATTTTTCAATGCTACATCAATTTAGGTGTGCCACTGGAATCTATGAAGAAATTAAATTTCTGATGTTGTCCAATTCACTTTAACTAGTGCAATCAGAAAAACTGGACAGGTTAGAGCTTAACAGGTTAGAGCTCGCACACATGACATACTCGTCTCAGGTGCTGCTCAAGTCGCGCCGAAAATGCGTGCATGCTAGAAATAGAACCAACGCCAGATATAGGTGTAAAAAACCACCAACATCAACATAATTATCGATTTTACTGTATTACACCAGTCAATAAAGAACAAAATATTCTTTAGCATATTTTGCTGTCAATACTTTGTTGTAACAGTAGGCTATATATTTATGTTTAACATGAAGTATAGGCCTTTCTCTGTACGTCAACTAGCAGCAGCAGCAGCACCGCGTCAGACACGCTTCTGGTGTGCAAAGACAGAAAATGCCATGCAGCTGCAAGCAACAGAAACGCCATGCTCACGCCACGCGCTGCAGTGTGTCGCCAGCCGTAGAAGTTTTTACAACCCAAGTGCAGTCTCATTTAATTACAAAGACGAACAAACTTGACATTAAATAAACTTGAAACATGGAATCAACATGAACATAAAGCTGGACTTGACAAAACTCACCAAACAGCAGTTTACAGGGAACAAAACAAAATAAGAACATGAACCAAAAAAAAAATACCGCTTCCAACAGGACAATGACCATAAGCCAACAGTGGTCCATTTAGGTTGCCTACAAACAGGAAGGTTGGTGGTTTAATCTGTGGATCCACCTGACCAAGTGTCGAGGTGTCCATGAGCAACCCACCAAACCCCAGCTGCTCCCGACGAGCTTGATGGTGCCTTACATGGCTGACATTGCCGTCAGCGTATGAATGGGTTAATGTGAGGCAAAAATGTAAAGTGCTTTGGATGGTTTCAGGTTTTACTATCCTTATGGGGAGTCCATTTGGTCCCCACAATGTAATATAAACAAGGACACACACACACACACACACACACACACACACACACACACACACACATATATATATATATATATATATATATATATATATATATATATATATATATATATATATATTAGGGATGCCACAATTCTCAATATGATATTGAACCGTTTTAGTTTGGTACATCATCCCTTTTTTTCTCAGTTTTACTTTAATAAATAATAAATATGTTACGTTAATAAATAATTTCTGTGCTTTTTATTTCCGAATTGACTGTTTGTGTGTGCCCATAAGTCTACAAGCTGAGATGAGGAAACTTCTCCCCGCGAGTAAATATTCAATCATGGTGCACTAAAGTTAGGGGACGCTTAACCATCATTCCACACTTTAACATGGCGAGCAGTGCGAGGCAACAGTACGAGCAGCGGTCTTTCAAATCCATCGTGTTGGGACATTTCGGTTTGCCATTAGTTTTTAAATAAAAATCAACAAACAATTTACTATGTGCAAGCATTGTTTTACACGTGTAACCTACTATTTTACATTATACAATACACTAGGAAAGTGTACAAGGGGATTTTTTTTTTTGCATTTAAGTAAATAAAGGAATATTGCAATAAAATATTTACATTTTTTCTCCTACTTTTGTGATTTATCAAAAAATTGTATGTGGTTCAAATATATAAATATATATATATATATATATATATATATATATATATATATATATATATATATATATATATATATATATATATATATATATATATAAAATCACCTAAAGGATTATACTTATGGATTATAGTTGATGGATATTTGTGGGATGCACATCCAGGGAAGCTCCCGAAGCTCCCGTTTCACCACATCCCAAATATGCTCTATTGGGTTGAGATCTGGTTACTATGGGGGCCATTTTAGTACAGTGAACTCATTGTCATTTTCAAGAAACTAATTTGAAATGATTCAAGCTTTGTGACATGGTGCATTATCCTAGTGGAAGTAGCCATCAGAGGATCATAAAGGGATGGACATGGTCGGAAACAATGCTCAGATAGGCCGTGGCATTTAAACAATGCCCAACTGGCAATAAGGGGCCTAAGGTGTGCCAAGAAAACATCCCCCACACCATTACACCACCACCACCAGCCTGCACAGTGGTAACAAGGCATGATGGATCCATGTTCTCATTCTGTTTACGTCAAATTCTGACTCTACCATCTGAATGTCTCAACAGAAATTGAGACTCATCAGACCAGGCAACATTTTTCAAGTCTTCAACTGTCCAATTTTGGTGAGCTTGTGCAAATTGTAGCCTCTTTTTCCTATTTGTATTGGAAATGAGTGGTAGCTGGTGGGGTCTTCTGCTGTTGTAGCCCATCCGCCTCAAGGTTGTGCGTGTTTTCACAAATGCTTTGCTGCATACCTCGGTTGTAACGAGTGGTTATTTCAGTCAAAGTTTATCTTCTATCAGCTTGAATCAGTCGGCCCATTCTTCTCTGATCTCTAGGATCAACTGATATATAGGACTGCCACATACTGGATGTTTTTCCCTTTTCAAACCATTCTTTGTAAACCCTATAAATGGTTGTGTGTGAAAATCCCAGTGACTGAGCAGATTGTGAAATACTCAGACTGGCCTGTCTGGCACCAACAGCCATGCAACGCTCAAAATTGCTTAAATCATTGCTTAAATCAATTTCTTTCCTATTCTGACATTAATTTTGGAGTTCAGGAGATTGTCTTGACCAGGACCACACCCCTAAATGCATTGAAACAACTTCTAATATATATATATATATATATATATATATATATATATATATATATATATATATATATATATATATATATATATATATATATATATATATATATATGCACGCTGGAGAATCCACATCCTGCCCCGAAAGGAGGTAACATGTAGAAGTTACACCTATTGACATATGGACTGGCCAGTTAGGCCAGTGCAACATATGGTATGTGGAGGCAGACAACACCGGTCAGAGACAGCAGAGTTGACTCTGCCGTGGGAAAGACATGTGCTCGCCGTCAGGGAAGCTGCATCATGGAGGAAATACACATATGGAACCTTCGTAGGAGCTAGTAGGAGCAAGGAGTTAGTAAGCTGTAAACCCCTTTGTTTATATAAAGGAGCTTAGTCACTGCTGGTTCTCCCAGGTGTTTTCGTAGCTTCAGCCCCCTGTTTTTTCAGACCTGTTTTTTCAACCACTTTAACTCTACATATTACCCATGTATTTTTTTGTTTTGGTTGTATGCGTTGCTGTTCATTTTAGTTGTGTTTGTGATTTTGTTAATAAGAATTGTGCACAATACATATCTGGTTCCGACTCCCTGCCTGCAAACAAATTGTCACTTAAATGATCGTTCTGTAAATTAAAAGGAAGAATAATTTTTCTGTGGCCATGAAAAATACCATTTTCTTAGAATTAATTAATAATCAATACTGAGTGAGGAATATATATACAACCCCAAATCAGAAAAAGTTGGGACAGTTTGGAAAACGCAAATGAAAAAAGAAGTGATTTCTAAATTTACTTTGACTTGTATTTCATTGCAGACAATATGAACACAAAATATTTCATGTTTTGTCTGGTCAACTTCATGTCATTTGTAAATATGCATCCTTTCCTGTCATTCAGACCTGCAACACATTTCAAAAAAGTTGGGACAGGAGCAATTTAGGGCTAGTAATGAGGTAAAAGGGTTAAATAATGATGTGATTTGAAACAGGTGATGTCAACAGGTGATTGAAATTATGATTTGGTACTAAAGCAGCATCCAAGAAAGATCTAATCCTTTAGGAGCAAAGATGGGCAGAGGATCGCCAGTTTGCCAACAAATACGTGAGAAAATTATTGAAATGTTTAAAAACAATGTTCCTCAAAGAAAGATAGGAAGAGATTTGGATATTTCACATTCAACAGTGCATAATTACAAGATTCAAGGAATCTGGAGGAATTTCAGTGCGTAAAGGACAAGGCCGCAAGCCTAAGCTGAACAACCGTGATCTCCGATCCCTCAGGCGGCACTGCATCAAGAATCGTCATTCATCTATAAGCGATATCACCACATGGGCTCAGGACTACTTTGGCAAACCTTTGTCAAGTACCACAATACGTAGTTACATCCACAAATGCCAGTTAAAACTGTACTGTGCCAAAAGGAAGCCTTATGTTAACAGTGTCCAGAAGCGCCGTCGACTTCTCTGGGCTTGGAAGCATCTGGGATGGACCATCATACAGTGGAAATGTGTACTGTAGTCAGATGAATCAGTATTTCAGGTATTTTTTGGGAGGAATGGACGCCGTGTGCTCCGGACCAAAGAAGAAAAGGATCATCCAGACTGTTACTAGCAACAAGTCCAAAAGCCAGGATCTTTCATGGTATGGGGTTGTGTCAGTGCCCTTGGCAAAGGTAACTTGCACTTCTGTGAAGGCACCATTATTGCTGAAAAGTAAATAGAGATTTTGGATCATAATATGCTGCCTTCAAGAAGATATCTTTTCCAGGGACGTCCATGCATATTTCAACAAGACAATGCAAAACCACATTCTGCACACATTACAAAGTCCTGGCTGCGGAGGAAGAGGGTAAAGGTACTTGACTGGCCTGCCTGCAGTCCCGACCTGTCTCCAATAGAGAATGTGTGGCGGATTTTGAAGCGCAAAATGCGACAACAAAGACCCCGTACTATTGCCCACCTTAAGACTTGTTTGCAGGAAGAATGGGACAAAATTACACCTGAAACACTTCATCACTTGGTGTCTTCAGTCCCTAAACGTCTTTTAAGTGTTGTTAAAATGAATGGCAACATTACAAATTGATAAATGCTTTACTGTCCCAACTTTTTTTGAAATGTGTTGCAGGTCTGAATGACAGGAAAGGATGCATATTTACAAATGACATGAAATTGACCAGACAAAACATGAAATATTTTGTGTTCATATTGTCTGCAATGAAATACAAGTCAAAGTTATTTCAGAAATCACTTTTAGAAATCAATTTTATTTGCACATTCCATACTGTCCCAACTTTTTTCTGATTTGGGGTTGTATATATATATATTAGGCTAGGCAACGTGGGGGAGAGGACGCTGGCGTTGTCTGTTCGCCGCTTCTCCACCCACAAATCATGTTAATGTACTATTAGATTTAGATTTTATTTTATTTCCTTATGTTTGTGACTAGTCTAATAGTCAGAGCTACAATTGGGAATGTTGCTGATTGCTGGCAGCCACTGAGAGGACGTTGTTCGTCGTTTCGCCGTTTTCCACCGCTTCTCTAATGTTTTTGTTTGAATTGCTGCGGTTGGTTCTGGTTTGGAGGACATTTGATGTTTCTCGCCGCGGCTGCTCACTGGTGGTCTCCCTCGGGCTTAAGCTGCATGGGGGCTGAAGTTTGCACCGGGCTAGCGTCATCCGGGCCATCGTCATTGGCGTCCGGCATGATGTTGGGATGTTCCGCTTCTCGGCTGCGCCGCTGTTCGGTCCTGCATTGCGGCCGTGGAGCGGCTTGGACTTCTGTGCCGACCTCGGTGTGTCCACAGAAGTGCCCGGAAAAATGTTCTGCCTCCTGCATGGTGCTGCGGCGATCCCCATCGTTTGAATCGTCATGAAGACCCATCATCTGGTCTTCAGCTGTCGTGCCTCGGCGATGTCATCGGGACACTGCTCTTGGGAGAAATCTGAAACATGGAGTGGACCACAGTGTGCTGCGGAGCTAACAGAGACTTCCACCATCAGCTGTTTTCTGTTCACCATCAGCTCTGTTTCTGTTCACCATCAGCTCTGTTTCTGTTCACCATCAGCTGTTTTCTGTTCACCATCAGCTCTGTTTCTGTTCACCATCAGCTCTGTTTCTGTTCTGTTTTCTGTGTTGGTTGATTGTTTGTAGTATTTTATATTTTTACTTGTTATTCATTTTTTGTTGTCCCCCCCAACCCCCCCCCTTTGTTGCACTTTGAGATTCTTCGGAATGAAAAGTGCATTATAAATAAAATCTATTATTATTATTATTATTATTAGGGAAGCCACAATAATCAATATAATTTTGAACAGTTCGGTACAGCATTCACGGTTCAATGCATTTAATCAATTATTTCTATTTCTCTTCGGTTGAAATATTTATCTCTCTGTTTGTCGGCTCTGTTTGAGTGTGCCTGTGAGTCTACGCGGTGATATAAGCAAATATCCAAACATATGCACAAAAGTTAAGGGGTGTTTAGCCACGTTTTAAAGCCTTGCCGGTTAAACATTTAATTTGCGTATTTGCATGCGCTGAGAGCGCGTGCAGCTGTCAGACACGTGATTATACTGGACTAGTCTTAGGGTGCTTTCACACCTGCCTCATTTAGTTCGGCTGAATCGTACTAGAGTTCATTTCCCTCTTTGGTGCGGTTCGTTTGGTCAGGTCTGAAAGCAGCAATCGCACTCGAGTGCGCACCAAAAGCGGACCAAACAAGCGTACCGAGACCTCCTTGAAGAGGTAGTCTCGGTACACTTTCAAACAAACTCTGGAGCGGTTCGTATGTGGTGAGAACATGATCAGACCTCGAACAGAACCAACTGCAAAAGTACTGATCATTTTTGGACTGAACCAGCTGCCGTAGTCGGCTGCGCTGACATTGTGTGCATGATATTATTACCTGATAGATCGTTGGCAGTATTTTCGGGAAGATAAGCATGTCAAGTGATAATAATTAATGCACGCCTCCGCTTGAAGTGACGAGCGATGCCCGTTCGCCGTCTGCAGTGCATTAGAACGTTGTTTTCACGTCGCATCCCCGCTTCATTATAGAAATGTATTTGCATACTGTGGTAAATACACACAGTGTAGTAGATAATGGCCAGGGACAAAACTAGCCCGCGCAGTCGTCTCTCCATAGGGTTATTATAGTTTGCTGGCTTTGCCTCTTCTGCTGGAATTTTCCCACACGTAAATTCTGACCAATCGAAAAGCAGTTTAGGAAATACGCCATGGCCAATGAGTGATGTGGATGTTGTCACGTGCCTGTGTTTTGGTTCGTTTCAACTGGTTCGGACCAAAGCCATCAGTGTGGTGTGAAAAGGAACCAAAAAAGCTGAAAAATGCAATATTGTATTATTGTTTGCCCTTGGTTCGGACCAAATGAACCGAACTAGAGATGTGAAAGCACCCTTACAGCGCTAATAGCCTACTGTCAAACACAACATGTAACACAGTCGGATATGTCTAAAGTAAAGGTAAAATTGCGTGTCTGTATGAGATGCTAGCAGGTCTTAGCAGCGCAGACTAGTGATTGTGAACTCTTGTTCTTAAAGGGACAGTTCACCTCTAAAATGATAGAGGTATTAAAATAGACAAAGAAAGAAAAAATCACTCACTGCTCTTGAATAAAGTAATAATACAGTAGCTTTCAATCAATGTATATATATATTACATTGAAAACAATATATATATATATATATATATATATATATATATATATATATATATATATATATATATAAAAATATATATATATATATATATATATATATATATATATATATATATATATATATATATATATATATATTGAAGACTATGTAGTTTTAATTTTAGCCTACATTTATTCATTCAATTTCATACTTAAATGCTCTGGGAGAACCGGGGTGAAAGTAACACGGGACGAAAGTAACAACGCGATTTTCTCAGAGCCCTGATTACATTTGCATTCCAAGCTATGACGGCACGTCAGCATGCAACTCATGACGGAGCTGCCAAATATCACGTGATATCGTCATTGTTTCCCACGGATACTTCCAGAAAGCTCTCTGTCTTCGAGTACGGTAAGTAAATTACTGAAGCTGTCTTTTTTTTTCTAAATACAAGTTAGGTTTCTCGTTTCATGAGTCACAGTGACAATCAATCTACAGGTTATATAGTGCCCTAACACATCCTGAAGTTTGCCTTGTCAGAGTTTTTCAGAATAGAAGTAAATCAAATTTAAAGGTCAGGAGTTCCTGTCAGGACGAAAGTAACACTTGTTACTTTTGTCCCGCTGATAATGTGGTGGATTTCTGTGTGTTGCTAAATTTGTTATACATGTGTCATATTATACCAACAGAATATGCCAAGAGCGAGTGTAAGAAAGACAGAGAGGGGTCTGGTTCAGTCTGAGGTATATGAGAGGCCATTTCTTGACTTTTCTGACAGAAAAATAAGTCTGAGGGCAGCTGCTAAGTCTCATGGCATATGCCATGTGACTTTACTCAGATACTGTAGGAGGAGAGCAGAGACAAGCAGGGAGAAGACTAGACCACCAGGGTATAAGTCACATTGTAAAGTATTCACTGTGGACCAGGAGAGGAAGTTGCAGGCTTATCAAGAGAGCAGCTGATTTATTTTGGCCTGTCTCCTAAGGAGGTCATTGACTTGGCCTACTAAAACCATTTTCAATGCTTATCGAAATGTGTATTTTAAACAGATTTTTCATTTTTATCTTATATTAAAAGTTTTATTGACGTGTGTCCTATCTAAATTACATTTCACTTTCCCACTGTCCTGAAGCTGCTGAAACATGAACAAATCCTCAGTGCAGGATCAGTAGTCTTTTATCCTAATCATGTCATAAACAATCTCATTGCAACCGTGTTTTTTTATTTTATTAAATTTTTTAGTTTTTTTATTGTACTATTTCAGGTGCGCAAATTTGCATATGAATTGGCCGGAATATTCGGATATAAATATCCATGTGCATGGGATGCCACCAAGATGGTGGGAAAGGACTGGTTCACCTCTTTCCTTGAACGCAACCATACATTGTCTATTCATCGACCTCAAGCCACCAGCATGTCACGTTCAACAAGCTTCAATAAGACAAATGTGACAGCTTTTATTAACACCTTGAGAGCAGTTCTTGCCCGCTACCTTTTTGAAGCAAAGGATATTTGGAACATGGATGAAACAGGTAAAGTTAACACTTTATTAAAACTAGAAAGCTACAGTGATTCAGTGGTTTAAATTACATGAGAAAAAATTATTTGCCATATAAATTTTAATAACAGATATAAACTATAGACCTTGATAATAAATACATACTGTAGCCCAGGGCTATTCAAATCTTACCCTGGAGGGCCAATGCAGTGCAGAGTTTAGCTCCAACCTTAATCAAGCACACCTGAACATGCTAATCAATGTCTCCAGGATCATTAGAAAATAACAGGTGGGTGTGTTTGATCAGGGTTGGAGCTAAACTCTGCAGTGCATTGGCCCTCCAGGGTAAGATTTGAATAGCCCTGCTGTAGCCTATACAGATTATAAAACTGAGATGAATAAATATGTAATTATATAAAACACTACACACCTAGCTATAATAAATACATATTCAAATAAATAAATAAATACATAAATACAGATAATAAAGTAATAGTGTGTAGGAATTGATTCGAATCAAAAAACTCAAAGGGGTATTGAATTACAATGAAAGGAACCGTGATACATATTAAATGATTCAAAATAAATATTTAACAGTTTATCAACTATTCGTCCAGCAATAAGTTAAAATTTGAGTACACTATCAATCTTGAATCGGGATATTACCCGTTACAAAGGCAATAATATCAATTGTATGTTCACTGTTTGTGAGCTTAGGTAACACAATCGATCTGTTTGAGGCAGTAACTTATAAACACATAACCAAAGACACTTATATACGTATGTAAGATACGTATAGATGAAAAGGGTAAACAAAGGTTTATTGGACTATTCGAAACAGACACAAACTAACAAAAACACATTCATACAGTTACTGGGAAAGGGATGTTTGTTAATGGAAAGGAGTGAAGTCCCAATGATTTCTTAGCCACAACCTGAGAATCAATATACTAGCAGGTCAACCTTAGTTTGTTCGCTTAGATATGATTTTTACCAGTTCAGCCAGAATGAAGAGTCATACTTGCGTTTGAATGATCTTACGAGCATGGGTTCCTCTTGGCACGGCGTTGTTCGACTGTTGGTAAGTTGTTGTGGTCAGAGGGACGAATTGTTGGTTTTGCGGGATGAAAGCCGAATCCTGGATGCGGTAGCTGGTTGCTACGCGACGGGAGGAGCGGCTGTGCGTACTCCAGGAAGTTTTCTTCGGCAAGGTTCAGGCGGTGTTTTGGAGTGTGGTGATGATGAAGAGCTCTGGGTAGCTCCGAGGACGCTGTGTGCAGGCAGGAAAGGCCCGCACTTTCAAAGCAGAAGTCACCGCAAAACCATGGCAGTCAGTAAAGCACGAAGCAAAATAAAAAGCAAAGATATCTTGTTGGACCAGGAGTTTTAAACGGGCCCCAAGGTCCCTCCTTGGGGGCGTCTCCGGCCAATGAGATATTGTTGTGGGCGGGTGTCCTACCCACTTCTCCTGATCATGCATATTATTAGTGTAATGTCTGATTAAACACTTTTAAGGACCCAACTTGTACTCACAGTACATTTTACACAAATGACTGTAAAAATGACTTTGATTACCTTGCATATAAAATGACGAGAATCATTTATCCATGGCATAGACATCAAACAGCTTGCTATTCCCATGATGGGAGTAGGAGATAGTAAAGATTCATATGTAATACATGTCTCGCATACAGAGAAACTTTACAAGTTTCATGAAAATATACATAATACCGTGGTATATTTTTAAGGCACCGTTGGGTGGATTAATTCATGTTATTGAATCCATGGTTTAAGTTTACTTATCATGCTGAATTGGTGTGAGGTCTTTGTGTGATGTTCAAAGAGCCTTTGGAATGTGCGGGTCGAGGAAAGAGGGGCACGACGAGGTGTCTGTATAGTGTCTAGTTTGATTCTGGGCGTTTGAAAAGCTCTTAGTGACTCTGTGTCCCGATAATGATTTGAATTTATGCCTGTCAGTAATAAATGAGTCCCTTCTTCGTGAGGTTCTACCCGCTGTTACACTTGTAGAACAAAGAGAAACACGTCATGTGACTCATCTTGTCCTTGTGCTGGTTTTGAGATAACACAGGTAAAGGGGGAGAGATGTTGTTTTTGGGCCAGTTGGGGCATCATTGATTAGTTTTATGATCGGTTCAGGTTTCGGAGAGGGGTCTCTGGAATGCTTTGTTGTGTCGATTCACTGCTAGAATATACATATTCCTACAGTGTAATATATAAACACTATATAACTATATATAGTATATAATGCAAATCTAGGTATACAAACACCTTATGTTCATGAAAGCTCATCAAAGTTTATAATTCATCTTCAGGCACAACGACGGTCCAAGTGCCAGAAAAAATGATCGCCACCAAAGGGAAGTGCCAGGCCGGTGCAATGACCTCTGGGGAGAGGGGGACATTAGTCACCATTGCCCTGGCTGTTAATGCGCAAGGCAGTTGCATTCCCCCATACTTCATCTTTCCTAGAAAGAAGTTTCATGACCACTTTGTGACCAGCGGTTCCATCGGCTCTGTTGGTTCTGCAAATAGCTCCGGGTGGATGCAGGATGCAGACTTTCTGGCCTTTCTCCAGCATTTTGCAAACACACTCGTGTGACCCAGAAGTCGAAGGTTTTGCTCCTCCTTGACAACCATTGGTCACACCTTTCTGTGTCAGCGATTGACTTTTGTCGCTTGAACGGCACAGTCTTACTATCTTTTCCACCCCACTGCTCACATCGTCTCCAGCCACTCGACAGGAGCGTCTTCGGTCCACTGAAGCGCTATATAAACACAGCAGCAGATCACTGATGAGAACCCACCCCGGAAAAACTTTGACCATCTATGATGTTCCAAGCCTAGTGGTCAAAGCTCTGCCACGAGCAGCAACACAGAGCAACATCAAATCTGGCATAAAATCTGGCACAGGACCACATCCCAATTTACAGCCACTCAAGGGCTGCTGCCAGAGTATCCTTCTGGTTCAACCAGGGGGTTTAGAGTCTGCTATCCCTGACCACCCAGCTATCTGTTCAGGTTAGATAAAATAAGATAGAACTTGGTTAGTCCTGAAGGATTTTAGTAAAATAATAACTAAAATAGAATTGTGCACATGATATTGATATTATTGTTTCTGTGTTAAGCTGTCCCAACTGAAGAAGGGGGAAGATCTCTGGTTGATATCCCAGGGGGGAGCAATTCTAGGACTTCTGCCCAGGCGTTTAATCCAGATGCTGTATGTCCCTTTCCTAAGGCTGGTCCAAGAAAGGACGCAAAACTAAGAGGCAACAAGAGGTGAGTGACATTTGGTTTTTGTTTTGTCCTGAATAATTTCTTTATGCATGCTGCTACCATCTGGACAGAGGATGAGCAATTAACTGCCTGTAAAAATGTTGACAAAAAAATTGTCACTTTGAATTTTGCAGGTCAACGGCGATCCTCACACACTCTCCGGTGAGGTCAGCTCTGAATGAGGAGCAGCAAAGGAGGATCCAGAAGAAGCCGTCCGCTCCAAAGAAAAGGCTCCTTGCTGCTGAAAACACTGCACCCACAGTTTCTTGGGACAAGGCTGAGGAATGTTTTTTTTGTGTGGGGAAACATTCAGCTCATCTTTGCCTGGAGAAGTGTGGGTGCAGTGTCTTTTTTTTTTGCTAGCTCTGGTGACACGAGGCATGCACTGAAGGTGCAGAACATTATATATGTCACAACGGTGAAAAGGAGTAGACTAATGCCTGTTATGTTCCTGTTTGTTTTTACTTTTTATCTGTTTACATTAACTGTTAACACTTCCATCCAATCTTTTTATCCAATCTTTTCTGGCTCATATAGGAAAAAATAAAAAAATAAAGTCTGTTTAAAATAAATTTAATATAAAGATAAAGGAAAAAATATGTTTGCAGTTACATATTTACAAGTCACAGTCATCTATATTTAATAAAAACAAGCGTAACATGAAAAAAAATCTAACTTTGTATTGTTGTTACTTTTGACCCACCTGTGTGTTACTTTCGTCCCAACTAATGGGGCGACATCACGGACAACTAATATTATATTATACAATACACTGGGAATGTGAACAAGGGTTTTTAAATAAAGTTTTAATTTTAAGTAAGGTTTGTCAAGTCTTTTAAGGAAAATAAAGAAAAGTGTATTACAATAAAATAATTTTCTCCTTATCCTTTTTCTGTTCCTGTTGCCTAAGTACAGAATAGCAAAAAACCAAACCGAACAGAAAACCGTGCTTAAAAAAGGTAGACTACTGTGGACTAACTGTATTATTGCATCCCTAATATATATATATACATATATATATATATATATATATATATATATATATATATATATATATATATATATATATATATATATATATATATATCAACCCGATCACACATAAATGCGTATAAATAGTACGAGTGTGCAATGTCGTGGAATGTATACGCCAAAACTCATTTTATAGGCTGTTTTTCGTTTTTCGCTGTTTTTCTCTTTATGGCGTATATATGACACGCGCTTGGGTAGGTTTAGGGTGGTGGGGTGGGGGGTTCGTATGTATAATACGCCATGAAAATGCGTATCATATGCACACGAAAAACAGCGTGCCATAGACACGCCAAAATGAGTTTTGGCATATACATTCCACGACATTGCACACTGGTACTATTTAGACGCATTTTTGTGAGAATACCCTCATATATATATATATATATATATATATATATATATATATATATATATATATATATATATATATATATATATATATACTTATAATACTTCTATATACTGTTATATTGGGTTCAGTATATAAGGCAAGCAGCATAGGGGCAGTAGATACCCAGTGCCCCAGGCTACAGAAATGGTTTTTATATTATATTATTTGTTATAATGGATTCCATGGGTGAGAAATAAATGCTGATCCTTTTGAAAAATTGCTGCCAAATCCAAATGTTCCCAAAGTGCTTAGGAGGAAGGGCCAATTGACCCTCTAAAGCCTTCACTGCATCCCAAGCTATACTGCTTCAAATTAAACAAATGGAGAAAGCAAGGGAGTCTAGAAAGAACAAATATATCAATACATTTAACATAACCTATCAATATTCCACTCTTCTGACTTATATTTCAGTATTTTGATCTTAATTCCATTGGGAGTAGATTTGAAACATCCATTAAAATTATAATAGGCTGATTACAGAATTTTGTTAAAACATACAATTGTGCATCTTCTGTTCATCTATGAAAACATCCCCATTCCATCCGTTTTCCAAACAGTGTGTCCTATGAAATGTTGTGGGGTTGCTGGAGCCTATCCCAGTGTAACAGGCCATTTTGGTTGAAAAGTCTTGTTGACTGTTTTCTGGATTACTTTATATTAGGTTAACTGAATCAATGGCGAGAGCAGACATTCTTTTTGTAATTTTTATTGTCATTTTTCCGTCTCAGGCGCATTAATTCCGATCTTTCATGTATTCATACTCTTGTGTAATCGACGCACCATCCTAAACAAACCCGTCTCTTCCGGGATACCCAGAAATTTTGAATATTCCGATCTAATATGATTTCTGACCTGTAAGGTTGCCAGTGTAATAATCATACACGGTGTGTTAATAGGCCAGAGGAGAACAAGGTTATTTTCGTAAACGAAAACTGAAACTAAGACTAAAACTATTGGTCAAAAAACATTTTCGTAAACTGAAATAAAATTTAAAAATCTGAATAAATAAAAAACTTAAACTAAACGAAACTAACTACTCTTACTAAAAAACTAACTGAAATAAAATAATTATTAGCAAAAATAAATATTCGTTTTCGTTGTTAATAAGCTCTCTTTAATGTGGTGGAAAATCTGACTGTGGCGGTTGAGGGAGTGTCTGTTGCGCGTGAAGTGATCTGAGGAGATTAACCGCTGTCCTGTGACGGACGTGTGCAGACAGTCAACACATCGCTAGTCCTAAACGGCAGTTCACAAAGAATCAATGCGTCCGTGGCAGTGAAAGGGGAAATAACACAAGGTAATGAGATGCACGTTGAACTTCTTTTAAGCTCACTGCTTTAGAATGCCGTTTCTTACGTGACGAGAGATGCAGGCGCAAAAGTCAGCAACTATATTAGCAAATAACGTTACTAGCCTACTGTGCGTTTGAGATTTCATGTTTGCATAATATTGACAGGCTCAAAGGTGTTATCATAATCATTTACTACTAATAATATTATTATCTGTGTGGAGACATTTCCCCACAAAGTAGGGAATGCCAGGACACACACACACACACAGGTTTGTTTCACTATAAGTGAGGACATTGCATGGACTTCCATTGATTTTATATCAGGTTAATGATATTTTATATCTCCTAACTCAATTCCTATCCCTAAACCTACCCATCCCAAGAACGTGCAAAACAATAGATTTAAATAAAGACATGTTTTGGCCGATTTATAAGCCTTTTTAACTAGTGAGGACCAGTCAAATGTCCTTATTAGTCAGTTATCATAATATTTTACTAGATAGGTGAGGACATTGGTCCCCTTTACAATTATAGCACAACAAACACACACGCACACACACATGTCTGGTGCGCTATCTTTGTGGGGACTTGCCATATAGACGTAATGGTTTTTATACCATACAAACCATATATTCTATCCCCCTACACTGCCCCTTCCCCTAAACCTACCCATCACAGGAAACTTTCTACATTTTTACATTTTCAATAGAACTCATTATGTATGATTTATAAGCTTTTGTACCCATGGGAACCTCAATTTAGGTCCCCACGGTGACACGAGTCCCCATGAGTCTGTGTGCATTCAGGTTGAAGTCCTCACCAGGCTAGAAAAACATGTACACACACACACACACACACACACACAAACAGAGCAAAACTGCTAGCCTACATTGTACTACTGAAGAAATTAAAATAAGCTTTTAATTGTTTAACAATATTTCATCTGCTATGAGTGAGTTTGTCTGGAATTTATAATTTTTACTTTTATATTTGACGTTGCATCTATTTTGTTCTTTAAGATAGATCCTCTGAGTATTAGCTGAGTATTAATTGAGTATTATATGTCAAAAATATCAAATATAATTTTTTAATATCAAAATATAATTTCTTTCATTTTTAATCTCCAGATCGTTGTTTGTATAGGTCATAGTTTGACTCAAGCTTTTTTGCTCAAAGGTGAAGACCCAACTTTACTGCATGTTTTGTAAGACTGTCCTGGGTTTAAACAATAATGCTCGTTTATCAAGTTATTTCACTTAAGGATGTTTAGTAAGATTAAACTCTAATCTGTTAATTAAACTTTGCTGAAATTAAAAACCTTGATTTGGTCTCTACACTTCATTATGGTAACTCTGCTAAACTATAATTACTAAAACTAAAACTGAAACTAAATAAATAAAAACTAAATAGAAATGTATTTGCAAAATAAAAACTAAACTAAAACTAGCAAAACCATTTGTAAAACTAACTAAAACTAAACTGAAATTTGTAGCAAAATTGAAAACGATAATAAAATAAAAACTAATTTAAAAAAGCGAAACTATAATAACCTTGGAGGAGAACTGGCACCCCGACTGAGTCTGGTTTCTCCCAAGGTTTATTTTTCTCCATCATGCCCTGATGGAGTTTTGGTTCCTTGCCACTGTCGCCTTTGGCTTGGTTTGCTCAGTTGGGGACACTAAAATTATGATCAAAGTCATTCAACTAATTATACAAATAAAATGTATGAATTAGGTTTTATTTAATTCTATAAACTATAATACTGATATGCCAACATTGTCGATATATGATAAATTAAAATAAGCTGATAACACCACTGTTTTCTCCAGTACGACTGTACAGCCAAATCTAATTTTGTTGCAATATTATCCTGTTTGACACTGTGAAGCTGCTTTGACACAATCGTGATTGTAAAAGCGCTATATAAATAAAGTTGATTGATTTTTATTTTTTGTTTTATATTCTACAAAGCAAAAAAAGTTTCCATTGAGCATGATTTTAAAGTCATTCCAACATTATGTTTAAAAGATTTAAAGGTGTCATGAACTGGCTTTAAAAAATAAATACTGTTGTCTGAGGTCAACTTATGACGTTCGCTTGGTTTTTAGATTCAAAAACATCATAATGAATAAGTATTAGGCTATTTTCCAACACTGGTTTTGAGGCTCTCTCCTGAATGCTCGGTTTTGAATGTTCGTGCTGCACTGAAGACTTGGAAGTAAACGGCCTCGCCCACGACTATAGGAATGGATAAGATTTGCATATTTAATGAGCTTTTGCTCTACTGTCAGTTCACGTGAGTGATTTTTTTGACAGCGGCAAAAGGAAATGATTTTCCCACAGGGCAAACACAATGATTTATCTCTCATCCACCCGCGAATATAATTTTTTTTTACTATTTGGCAAGCCAGATCAGTAGATATAAGTGTAACCCAGACGAAATAAGTTTTATAATATACATTAATACAAATTATTAATGAGGCTCACAAAATCAATGATTGGAGATGATAACAAATAATTTCCATAGAAAAAAATGTTTCTTTACGCAACAGATTGATATTCGGACATTGGACAAGAAAGAAGAAAAATCATCCTACAGGACCAATGAGAGTATCTTTTATTCTCTTTTTTCCCCTTTGCTCAAGGTAAAAATATTCCTGCACAGAGACTGAGTTTCCACACGGGACTAAGAACTGTTTGAAAAAACTCGAAAGAACTGATATCAGTGATTGAACAATTTGAAATTGAACTTATCGTCGACATGTGTGATATTACCAATTTTCCAATAATCAAGGACTTATTGTTTCCAATAATCAAGGACTTATTGTTGAACTTGAACAAACTTTTGTCAGTTTACTGGATTGCCTGGTAAATGTTAGTGTGAAACTGACCATGATTTAATTCCCCCCTTTCAATTATTTAATTAATTTACCTTGAATTGTTGTTTATTTCATTTTATTTTATTGAAAGTGTTCCTTTTTAAAAAAAAGGCCTGCAGGTAAAAGATTTATAAAAATCCTACACACTTATCTAAGTTGTGGTCTCCTGTCATTCCTCAGCAATTACTCTCTACCTCCGTAGTCGAACACTGTGATCTTCTGGTCTCATAATTAGTCCATTAAAGTGTCAGACTAATTAGTTTTGAATATAACCCGTAAGCGCAAACCACACACACACACACACACACACACACACACACACACACACACACACACACACACACACACAGCCCTTCAAGTCAAGAGTGTGACGCAGATCGAAAGGAATGTTATTTCACTATTTAAGATTCACCGGCCTGCCGATGGGCTTACGTTTTGGTAGCCCATCTGGAAAACACATAGCTCCGGGATGTTGGGCTTTGCGAGCCCTGGCCCATATATGTCTGAGTCTGTTCCCGAATCAGAATAAACCAACAAATAAAGGATTCTCCAGCCTGTAAAAGCGTGCTAAGGTATGTTCTGATAGAACATACCTGTTCGGATGATCGTATCCAATAGAGAAGGCACAGCATTGTGTTTTAATCTCAATATGTCTGCAAATCCAGTCTCAATCTGAGTCTTGTTTACAAACAATTCTGCAGTGAAATGAAGCAAACAAATATGCGCACGTGAGCTGGAACTTCATTAACAATAAAGTTAAACCCCTCATTCCTATTAGAATCTGAAGGAAGATTATGCAGGGATTGTTCTTCCACAACCAGGCACAACACAATATCTTGTTATCTTTGGTTGGTTTATTGCTCGGTAATGTGATCTGTTTAGCTCCACGAGTTGGTGGGCGGGGCTACAGAAGCAGGCGTACATATTTCATACATCTGTTGAGGCAATGTTTCTGCATTCTATGACGTCAATGGTCAACAAATTCTGAGATTGATTGTTTGCTCGGCCTGGTGTAAATGTTACGAAGGTATACAGGTATGTATGTTCCATTTAACAGTATTCTGTACCAAAGAACCTCAAGGAGGTTCAAAGATTTCTGGGAATGTCTCAATGGTACCACAGCTTTGTTTCTGACTTCTCAAAAATTTCCGCACCTTCGAATAATCTGAAAAGAAAAGGATGGCCTTTTATCTGGGCAAGAGACTAAAAGTGACTATTACTGAACTTTGCTGGCCTGTGCAAAGTCATGTTATGGCGTTTATTGTGTTTCCTTTTTTTCGTATAGCTTTTGCGGAAACTTTTTTTTTTTTTAGTTTATGTAAACTGTCTGGCGCCCAACTTGAACAATTAAAATTCCGGGTAACCATCGTTACAATTTTTTACAATGACATAAAGTCCTTTCTCACTTCCTTTAAGGAAAAGTCAAACCTTTGAACTCAAATGCATTAAAAACGTATAACATGATGTAAGGAACCTTTACATTTTGATGCTGAGTTATGTAATTCTTATAACTTCTTGTGATTATGTATGTCTGTAATGATGTTTGTAGATGGGAAGGAAGGAGGCGGGAACCGGCGAACGTTCAACAACTTTAATATACAAATAAATAAATAAAACAAAAGTAAAGCCGCGGGCAGCCCCTCACAGACGACTGCCCGCAAATACCCACAAAATAAAACGTGGGCAGCCCCTTACGGACGACTGCCCACACAAACATAATAAAACTCAACATAAAATCCAGGCCTGGTCCTCTCTCGTCTTCCGCAGCCCTTGCTCTTCCTTTTATGCTGCCGCCACATGGCCGCGAGACGAGACCGGTGTGTCATGCAGCTGGCACTCGTTAACACTCATCACCGGCCCGCTCTCACGGTCCCTCGCCCCGCTGCTTGTCCCACCACATACCCCCATCGCCCCTCACAGGCCGGGGGGCACTCCCGAGACTGCGCTCTACTCCCCCCCCACCCTCTCCCGGGGGGCCGATCACAGCGGCCGCGGCACCTGGGGGTAAGGACAGAGAGGCGAGAGAAATGTAGACGGGAGCACGAGGAGCTAGCGAACGAGAGAGGGGAGAGAGAGAAAAAAGAAAGAAAGAAAAAAAAATTCTGGTCCAGTTCCCAGACACACTGCTGTACGGCCCTCCGCCCGCCGAGAGCCTCTTCCTTTAAGGAAAAGTCTTGGTGGACAGTTTGATCCTCCTCCGCCCCCTGGCGGCCGGCGGTGACTCCTCCTTCTGAGGGACCCAGCAGCGAGCCCCGAGCTCCCTGCTCCTCCCCTATCCGGCGGACGGCAGCAGGCTCCGGCTCGCGGCAAACGCGGCGACTCCTCCGCTCGCTCTTGGATGGCAGCCACTCCACCTCGACCCAGGGGCACAGCAGCGAAGTCTTTGTCCCACCTTCCTCGCTTCAGCACCATCGCCTCGGGCAGCCCTCGCGGTCCTCATTCATCCGCGCTGCCCGACCTCCTCAGCACCGCGATCCCCCATAGCAGCGAGGGCTCTTCGACAGCATGTCCCTCCTTTTTGGTTTTGGCACCAGTGTAACGATGTTTGTAGATGGGAAGGAAGGAGATGGGAAGGAAGGAGGCGGGAACCGGCGAACGTTCAACAAACTTTAATATACAAATAAATAAACAAAACGAAAGTAAAACCGAGGGCAGCCCCTCACGGACGACTGCCCGCAAATACCCATAAAAATAAAACGTGGGCAGCGCCTCACGGACGACTGCCCACACAAACATAATAAAACTTAAACAAAACTCAACATAAATTCCAGGCCTGGTCCTCTCTCGTCTTCCGCATTCCTTGCCTCTCCTTTTATGCTCCCATCACATGGCCACGAGACGAGACCGGTGTGTCATGCAGCTGGCACTCATTAACACTCATCACCGGCCCGCTCTCGCAGTCCCTCGCTCCGCTGCTTGTCCCACCACAATGTCTATGTAAACTGTCTGGCGCCCAATTTGAACAATTACAATTCCGGGTAACCATCGTTACAATTTTTTACAATGACATAAAGTCCTTTCTCACTTCCTTTAAGGAAAAGTCAAACCTTTGAACTCAAACGCATTAAAAACGTATAACATAATGTAAGGAACCTTTACATTTTGATGCTGATTTATGTAATTCTTATAACTTCTTGTGATTCTGTATGCCCCCCCCCCCCCCCCCCCCACACACACACACACACTCTTTCTTGTTGTCACTTTCTATATCTTTTATTTTGCAATAAAAAAAAAACGTCTCAGTTACGTATGGTAACCCTCGTTCCCTGAAGGAGGGAACGGAGACGTACATCGGACTTAGACCGACGAATTGGGATCACTTCTGGGAGCCCCTATCAACGTCGAGATATATAAAACGGGCCAATTGGCGTGCGTGCTTTGCATATCGCACCCCGCCCCGCTGTGCTGGTATAAAGCGGAAGCGATCACCACACACCATTGTTTTTCACTGAGGAGCTGAACCGAGGCTCGAACTGCAGTGATGGTACAGCAACTGTGGCGACGGGACGTACATCTCCGTTCCCTCCTTCAGGGAACGAGGGTTACCATACGTAACCGAGACGTTCCCTTTCAGTCGGTCACGTTCGACGTACGTTGGACTTAGACCGACGAATTGGGATCCCTATGGAAAACGCCACAGTTACTACCACTTCCAGCGCCCTGCCGGAGTCCCTCGGACCCCGTCTCAGCGGGCGGGGAAATTCCTGCAAGGAGAGCCCTACTGCTATCCCACAAGACCCAAACAGTGGACTATTGGATAACGCTTGGAAAGCGTGCCCCTGGAGGCCGCTGCGGAAGCCACTCTCCCCCGAAGGAGATAACGTGTGGAAATTACACGTATGGACTGGCCGTGGGCAGTGCTACATACGGGAGTCCCAGGGGTGGCCCCGGCCCTGATGGGCGGACGACAGTCACCGCACTGAGACGGCAGAGTGGGCTCTGCCAAGTGAAAGACACGGGCTTGCCGTAGGGAGCCGTACCGTGGAGAATGCACATATGGGACCGCCATGGGGGTCACTACATATGGAACCCAGCCTAACACAAGTTCCACACTGCATACAAGTGTTAGACCTGGCGTCAGATGCTCCGCCACGTCTGACTGCCGCGGGTTGTGGAGGACTCGACAGGGTTCGCCATTCTGGGGAACTCGATTGGAGCATGTAAGCGAACCTATCCGTTCCATGAGGAAGGGATTGGCGCAGCAAGCCGACACTAGAACGGGCACTTAGGTGCTACCGACTATGAGAAGTGAGTACATAGGAAGATACCGGTTCTACACGTAGGCTATAAAATGTAGCGAACGTGTTGGGTGTCGCCCAGCCCGCAGCTCTACAAATATCTGACAGCCTTTCCCTTCTGCTGTCCTCCGTAACAGACGAAGAGCTGCTCTGAGGTCCTAAAGCTTTGCATTCTGTCCACATACGTCCGAAGAGCTCGGACAGGACAGAGAAAAGCCAGGGCTGGGTCTGCCTCCTCGGAAGGCAGCACTTGCAGGCTCACCACCTGGTCCCGGAAGGGAGTGGTGGGAACATATCCAGGCTGGATATTTTACGTGAGAGTGGTCCGCCCGAATTCCAGGCACTATTCGTTGACCGAAAATGCCTGCAGGTCCCCTAGCCTCTTGATAGAGGCCAATGCAGTCAGGAGTACTGTCTTCAGAGACATAATTTTTAACTCCACTGACTGCAAAGGCTCAAAGGGAGGTCTCTGAAGTGCACTAAGCACCAGAGACAGGTCCCAAGAAGGTATAGAGGGGGGGCGAGGCGGATTTAATCTCCTCGCGCCCCTCAGGAACCTGCCGATCAGGTCGTGCTTCCCCAAAGACTTACCTTTTACTAGTTCTAGTTCGATTGCGGCCACATACACCTTGAGTGTGGAGGGAGACAGCCTTCTCTCCAACCCATCTTGTAGGAAGGAAAGCAAGGCCCTGACCGAACACCTTCGGGGGTCTTCTCGGTGAGAAGAGCACCAGTCGACGAACAGGTTCCACTTCAACGCATAGAGGTGCCTTGTAGAGGGAGCTCTAGTGGAAGCGATGGTATCTGCCACAGCCTGTGGCAGGCCACCTAGAACCTCCGCGTCCCGTCCAGGGACCAGACATAGAGCTGGATGCGGGTGCCAGAGGGTGCCCTGTCTCTGAGTCAAGAGGTCCTTCCTCAGAGGAATAGGCCAAGGATGTGCTGTCGCAAGGAGCACTAGTTCCGGGAACCATGTCCTGTTGGGCCAGTATGGCGCCACCAAAAGGACCTGCTCCTCGTCCTCCCTGACCTTGCACAGTGTCTGTGCAAGAAGGCTCACTGGGGAGAACGCATGTTTGCGTAGGCCCCGGGGCCAGCTGTGTGCCAGCGCATCCGTGCCAAGGGTTCCCTCGGTCAGGGAATAAAACCACTGGCAATGGGTCTACCTGTGCGGCCCCGAAGCGATCCCAAATCAGCTGGACCACCTGGGGATGGAGTCTCCACTCTCCCAGAAGCACTGTCGTGGGGGCTCGTCGGCTGCACAATTGAGCCGGCCCGGAATGTTAGTGGCACGAAGTGACCTCAGATACTTCAGACTTCCGTATGGACCAGAACGTGCTTGCCCTGGAGCGGCGTCTTGACGCTGCTCAGGATAGGACGAACTGCTAACAACTCTAGGCAATTGATGTGCCATTGCAGTTGAGGCCCCGTCCGCAGACCTGAAACCGCAAGCCCGTTGTACGTGGCCCCACAGCCAGTGGATGAGGCATCCGTGGAGACAATCGGATGGCTGGACACCTGTTCTAGGGGCACTCCCGCCCGTATAAACACAGGGTCCGACCACGGGCTGAAGGTTTGGCAGCACCTTGGTGTAACTACGACACGGAGGGATCCGCTGTGCCACGCCCACCTTGGGACTCGGCCGTGTAGCCAGTGTTGAAGCGGTCTCATATGGCGCACCCTGAGCGGCGTGACCGCTGCTCCAGATGCCATATGCCCCAGGAGCCTCTGAAGTTGTTTCAGTAGGACCGCTGTCCTGCGTTTGAACGAATTCATGCAGTTCAACACCGACTGGACGCGCTCCTTCAGGTCGATCGCTGCAGACCAATCTTGGGGACGGATGCATCTGAGGATGCGTTTCTGCGTTAACATTCTGAACGGTAGCCTGTGAAGGGACTGGTTCGAGAATCGCAGATCCAAGATCGGCCGTGACCCGCCGTTTTTCTTGCGTGCAAAGAAGTACGGGCTGTAAAAACCGGTCTTCATATCGGCTGGAGGGACCGGCTCGATGGTGTCTTTCGCCAGTAGGACTGCGATCCCCGCCTGAAGCACTGGGGCGCGCTTCTTCAACACAGAGGTGAAGTAAGGGGGGGGGGGGGGGGTGGACTGAGCCGCATAGCTGAGTCTGATGGTGCGGATGAGCCAGCGGGACGGACTGGGGATCGCTAGCCAGGCCCCCAGCGTCTACCCCAGCGGGACTACACCAGCCATGGTGGGACAGATGTATATAAAGCAAAACCTCACCTAATACACAGTTTTTATACATTGTTTTGTAGGGAAAAAATGGCTGTATTTTTTGGTAGAAAAAGGCACACCATCCTCTTGTTCTGACAAAAAGTGATTTGAATACACCCAATGTTGTAATTACAACTTCCCAACTCATAAATATGAACTTGCAGGGGGATTTGAATGCACCATTTGCTTATTTAACAATAATGAGGCTTAGATAAACACCAGTGAAGGGACAACCTCCACATTTGGGTTTTTTAAACATGTTTGGCTATTATTTAGTCATAAACTATCACTGACTTTTTTGTAAGTGGGCACAGGACCATCCCTGCATGGATTCATATTGTAAGTGATCTGGGCCTGAGTGTCGATAATTGTCCTATTTGGTCTTGCTTGATGTCATCCCAGTGCTGATGCTGCAGATCACAAGATTTTCATTTACCGATTGCTGCTTAAAGGGGTGATGAATTGAGAAATTAGCTTTCCCTTGAGCCTTTGATTATATATATAACAGTTCATCGTGATATGAGAATATCCTGTAAGTTTGGGAGCTGAAAACTTACTTGTTAGTCAAAGAAAGGCTTTGCAATTTAGGATAAAAAGTATATATTATATATATATATATATATATATTTTTTTTTTTTTTTAATGACTGATCGTTTCGCTAAATAATTTCGCTAGATTTAAAACTGCATTGATTTGGACCTTCAACATTTTGGTTGTAATGGAAGTCAATAGTCCGGAGAAAAATCCTGGAATGTTTTCCTAAAAAAAAAAAGTATTTACTTTTCGACTGAAGAAAGAAAGACTTTAACAATTTGGATGAGATGGGGGTGAGTAAAATATCAGGAAATTTTCATTAAGTTCGGCTGGCATCCAGGCTATTAACTCTTTCCCCGCCAAACACAGAATTTTCCATTATTTGTGAGAAAACGCTTCAAGGCCAAACACGGAATTTTCCAGGTTTCCAGATTTTCACTGTCGGACGCTAGAGGGCTCTTTTGTGCATCTTTTGTACTGAATCTCCTGATCAAAACACACATGAGTAAGACACAGTAAAACAAGCAATCACATGTAATCATATGCATATTTAAAATAACATGATTATCATCATTAAACAGCATATGAATCAAAACTATCTAATGTTACTGAATGAAATGTGGACCAAGGATGAGCTACAGGAATGTGCAAGCATTAGGACTGTTGATGGACTCAATCGAATCCATCTGTTTGATAATCGCTCTGAATCTGATCTGGAAACGGGATTTTCTCAGCTTTTTGTTCAAAATGTTGCTTTTTTTATGAAACCCATATGCAAGTGTTGATAAAAAGGAATGCATGAAGCTATAATAAAACAGTTTTTTTTTAGAAGAAGAGGGTAAGCTATGTATTTTGATATATTGCATGCTCAGATATTCATTAAACTAAATATTCTATGGGCTATTACATTTTTGTGATAAAATTGTCAAAAACCCTGGTGGTGGCAGGGAAAGAGTTAAATACACATTGAATAGTCTGGATGCCAGAACTTAGCCCTGCCCACAATGGGGAGTCGGTCTGTTTGGACCAATAAAATTGTCAGGGCAGGTAATTGACAGATGATCAACAGTAACGTAATTATCCACGTCACCAAAGAGTGATTGGGACTTGTCGAGTTATAATCCTAAACAGAGAATGGATGCATTCACCTTTACTACTTCCTCCAAAAATGACGATCATGTTGGTAATTACTCTGTGTTTCACTCATCTTTTTCTTCTATTTCTTCCAGCATGCATACAGTTGAGGTCTGTTGACAACTATGTGACAACGTAGTTGTCGTTGTCTCAACATACGTCTCCGTTGCTCTTATTGGTTGTAGGTCAATCCAATTGAGTGCAGAGGCATTTTCTTTTCTGGTTTGATTGAAACGCCCCATAATCACAGCCCAATGGAGCAGTATCAGACTCATTCTGACTACAATCTGAATATGATGACGTCAGGCTAGACATTGAATGCTTCTTCATACCATAACTACAAACTGAACTGGAATTAATGAGGTGTAATTTACTGAATTACAAAAAAAAAAAAAAAAAAAAAAAAAAAAAACAAGTGGATTAATTAAATATAATTGTATTTCAATTAAACTGTTTCTGGGCTACTATAAAATTATCAAACTTTTGTCATTTAGTCTTTACAAACTTTTCTTTCAAATTTTAAACAAATTCAGCAAATGTTAACATTCCGAATTAAATTTTGAATGGCTCACAACAAAGAGATGTGTGAAACCACTGCGAAGGTCAACCTACCACTCCTCCCCCACTTCTCAATCCTGCCATCCTTTCTTGCATATCTCCATCTCTCCCCCTCTTTCTGTCTTTTATCTCTGCCTGTATTTCCTCCTCTCCCATTCCCCACACAGACATTTTGACAAACAGTTTTATCGGTTACGTCATATTTCTTCCCTGTTTTAATCAAACAGTTGGGTGGCAAGCTGACTGGCAAGCAGATTAATATCACTATTGATCAGATTGTATGAAAATATTCTCACACATGTTCTTTCCTCCTCTCCTCTCCTCTCCTCTCCTCTCCTCTCCTCTCCTCTCCTCTCCTCTCCTCTCCTCTCCTCTCCTCTCCTCTCCTCTCCTCTCCTAAAAATACATTTAAAATATTAATTAAAAATTGACCATGGGCTCTGCAGTTTCTATATGTTCTATATTGTAAAATATTATATAATGTTCATGTGTTTTTTGTTGTTGTTTTTTTTCTGTACACAGTAGTTTGTGGCCATGCAGCCACACAAAGTTTAGCATAAATTAACACGTTTAATACATGTACTTTTTCCCAGCAAGGATGCATTAAAATTTTAATTGCATTTGTAATTTTTACAAAAGATTTCAAATAAATGCTATTTAAAAAAATAAAAATAAATAAATAAATAAATAAATAAACTTCCTATTCATCACAAAATCTAGAAATTATATGTTTTCCACAAAATGTGTAGCAGAAATGAGCAATGGCTGCTGAAAATTCAGCTTTAAATTATAGTTTTAAAATATTTTTATACAAGAAAACCCTTCATATACATTGTAACAATATATCAAAGTATTACTGTTTTACTGTATTTTTTTAATTAAATGCAGCATTGCTGAGCTTGAACTTTTTAAAAAAAAAAAAAAAAAAAAAAAATCCTGGCATCCAAATTTTGAATCGTAGTGTAATAAAAAACTGAAACATATGCTACAAGGCACATTTTATGCTACCATTGCAGGACTTTAGATTTCTAAAGAATGCAAAGTTTTAGTTTTATGTTTTGTTGTTCCTCCTAAATCTTTTTCTTTTCTCCCTGATGTGCCACTCCACATGATGTACTGGGGTCAACGACAACACTGAAGAATGTTCAGTGATCCAGGGAGAGACATGGGATGCTCAGAGGAAATTACCCCACATCTTTGGTTGCTATAAGTGTACAACTGTCCAATAACCAGACCTTTTGCAGACTTTATTTGCAAGGGTGACAGTGTGTGTGTGTGTGTGTGTGTGTGTGTGTGTGTGTGTGAGAGAGAGAGAGAGAGAGAGAGAGAGAGAGAGAGAGAGAGAGAGAGAGAGAGAGAGAGAGAGAGAGAGAGAGAGAGAGAGAGAGAGAGAGAGAGAGAGAATCACTGAAAAGAGATCTGCCAACTTGTTGGATAATCTGAAGACAATTTTTAAGAATATGGGTTGAGTGTAGCAGTATTAATTAAAGGTGTAGAGTGGTGGAAGTTTCAGAGAGCAGGCTGAATTCTCTTTTTATCAGGACAAAGGGGTGCAAAGTAAGGCACAGAGGGCATCTTAACAGCCTGTTATTTGTATTTGTGCCCTTATGCCCGCCACTTTCCATTAAATATTTTTGAATTGTTTTTTTTTTTTCAAAATAGAACTTTAAGAGCAGTAAGAGTTGTGTAGAGTGTGTATGAAAAAAGACAAACAGAGAGAGAGAGAGAGAGAGAGAGAGAGAGAATAAGAATCCCCCCACCCTTCAAGAGTGAGCACCTGTGTCATTGTTATGCTTGTTGCCTAGTAACAACATTCTTCGCCGCCCACCACAGAAAGAGTAGAAGCCATGCATGGAGACAGGAACAAAGAATCTCATATTTCATGGACATTTTAAGGAGTTTATGTTAGGAATATGACTGCATGTGTCTGCATTCATGCTTCAAATGTTTCGATTGTCAGCAATAAAAGTAATATATATCTTAAAATATGTTTTTCTTCAAATATATTTCAATTTGCTAAAGAATTCATAAAGCAGGATCCATTACACATAAAGTTGTACAATATAATATAATGCAATACAAAATCCATACCGTAGCAAAAAAATAATTGGATAAAATAAATTAACATTTACAAAATGAATCCCCTCCCTTACCTGAACTATCCTGCCGCTTCAGTCAAGATGCATGTGAAAAAAAGATTTTAATAATGAAATCGAGTATTTATTTATTTTTTAAAACCATCACCATTGCCACATGAATAGGCTTTCTAACATTAATAGTAGGCTCCTATTAGGGCTGGGCGATATGGCCAAAATTTCATATCCCGATATAGCTCATTTGATATCCCGATAACGATATACATAACGATATAGCAATTTTTCTGTTAATTCAGTTTATGAATAGTCTATACAAAATTGCAATGTGGAAATGCAGTTTGAAATTATATACAAAACAAATAAAGGTAGTATGGACTACATTTTTATTTTATTTAGAACCTTTTTTTAAAGCAAGACTGTTGGTAAAGTTAACACCTGCCTAGGGATGTTAACCGATGACCGTTTGACCGATGGCTGACCATATCAACGTTAACCAATCAAAGTTGTTGGTTAAAATAAATAAAAAAGTGATCTCTAAATTAGGCTATTATAGACAGTGGACTAAACGCTACTACAGTTGGCCGTCTCATTCCAAAATCTTTTTGTGTGAAGTGAACATATCCCTCGCACTCAATTTTTCATAACTCGCCTGTTTGTACTTAATAAACCAATAAAAACATTTGGCGCGGGGTTACAGCGTTTGGGTTTGCGCGCTCACAAGGTTTGCAAAAAGTAAACACTCGAGGTTAGAGTCAGAGCAGACGACAGTATGAAGCGTGCATTTCGCTTAAGATGGGCTTAAGATGGGAAATATATTACATCTTCATTTCAGTGGTAACACGTAAGGTGTTGATTGTCTTTCTTTATTATTGTTAGCACTACCTCGAACTAAAGCGGCGTCTCTTCGGAGCTGTCATTTTCTTAAATGAGCCGCGGTAATGTTTCAAATGAGCTTCTAACGCTGGACAAACGCCTTTATTTACAACGCGATCACCTTGTACCTAAACCATTTCGAAACTAAGGAGCCATTTGCCCTCTGATTACAAACAAGCTCCTCTGCGGCGCGTTTGCGGGACTCGTGTTTCGCGCTGTGGGGGATTTTAAAAAAGTGACGTGAGTGGAAGGGAGGCGGCAGCGCGTGAGTGTGTGAGAGAGCGAGAGAGAGACAGAGGGAGCGCGGCTCGAGGCTGTTATTTCAAATAGCGCAGCATATTTTAAACTAATCGGTTAACCGGTTTCAACCGGCTAATGAGGCTCGGTGGTCGGTCAAGAAAATGTTTAGTTTTTCGCCATCTCTACACCTGCCATTAAAATATTTCAATATATGGCTATATGGTGTGCCACGCGTAAAAGCTCCTTGCAGCGTCTGTGTCTGAAGTTTGTTTTGAGCGCTTATGCCACTATTCTGGCATAATTACTCTGAGAATTACCCTGGTCTGAACCGCGTCTACTACCGTCTTCCTCCACGTTTGTTTATGTATAGCAGCGTGCATGGGCAAGCCGTGGCGTGAGGTGCATCTTGACGTAAAATTCTGCCATAAACGCCTTATCGTGGCGTAAGCGATAGAGCCTTATATAAAACGATAGACATTTTCTATCGTCCAGACGATATATTTCGTCATATCGCCCAGCCCTAGCTCCTATAGCAACATTTTAGTGAAAGATATAACATCCAAAGTATAACATAACAAAGACATTTAGATAAGTCTGTTTTGCGAAGTCGCATTTTGATTGGCACACTTGATACATCAACAAACTTCCCGCAGCTCAAAGAGTGCAGCTGTACTGAATAGGCTATATAGGTTTGATGGAATATTGAGAGGGGCTAGGTAATTCGTCATAGGTGATTGATTATTTTATTGTTATTGTTTGTCACCGGTTGCAGTTCAGACTGTTCTTTCTAACTTACCACAAATTATGCATCTGTTAATTGGTCACAATGAGTGTGTGTTACGCGTTAGTTTAGCGTTTTCCCTCGTTTTTTATTTTTTATTTTTATTTTTTATTTGTTTAATATAGACATATTTTAGATTATTTTATAAATATGGCAACAATCACATATCCCATAAAGAGAGTTAGCATTGTCAGAGAGTTTGGGAATATTCATACATAATTTATACACATTAAAACATTATATTACAGTTTCAAAATCAAACATTTTAAAAGAGAACAATACATTACAGTTGTTTAAACCGATGAGCATAAAGCTGTGTCGTCTGCAAGTCGTTTCCCATCATGCTTTTGATCAGCGCAGTCGGTGGACAGCAAATGCACCTGACTGCAGAATCCGACATGGCCGCCTCACCGTCACAAGAGTTTTTTTTGGCACACGTCAGCATGACAACAGAGGTGGTGACCAGTGGTGATAGGTTCTGCACAGTTTATGCTCACCTCAAAAGAGCCTTCTGGTTCTGCAGCCGACTTCCGGCCTCCTGTTTCCATGGATACTTATGATTTGCATCTGAGTCTCGTTTAGCCTCATCATTCCCTGTATGTATAGGCATTAGTTCTTTGTCCTAATTGTCGGTTATTGTCAGTGTTAATGTGCTGTTTGTGTTGGCCTTCTCCTGAAGAATCCTCTGTGTACTTTGGGTTTGTGAATTAAAGACTAGAATAATTGTCATTCTGAGTCATTCGAGTTTGTATTGCACAATGCCTGTGACAAAACTGCGTACCTTTTTACCTTATGAAGATGTCAAGCGTGAAGAGACAACAGCATTTAAAAAAAAAAAATCCTTTTCTTTGCCCTACCTGCTTGTGAGAACAACGCGGCACTGCTAGGGCTGTCATACTGGATCAGAGCTCTACTGATTACTTCCACTTTGTCACCTTTATCAGGAAATGATTCTGGCGTACACTAACACCCTGGTCTCTCCACATCAATGTGTGCTGTGAAAAAAAAAATGTTGATAGAAAAATAATAAAAAAGGAGGGCATGCTACAACTTTACACTCTCTGTTGCTTTGAGACATGTTTTTTTTAAAACATATATTTTATTGTTATTTTTAAAACAATAAAAAATGATTGCTCAGAGATTTCTCTTTCTTTGCTTAAGAAACTTATATATTAGAGAAACTTAACATATACACATGTTAAGAAACTTAACATATATATTTCTCTTTTTCTTATCAACAGTGTTACAGATTTTTTTCATAAAAGTCCACAACTGAGACATGGTAAATTTATTGCAAAGTTGCGATGCCCCCTCACCGGGACTCCCCCCTCCCCCCTTACCGCCATGAATGTTAAAGGGGTTTTGTTTAAAGGGACAAATGGCAAATGTGATATTAAATAGCATATTTTATCATTATAAAATATGCTATTTAATATCAAATTTGCCATTTGCTTTTTCCTCCTAGAGTGAATACTAAGCTAAAATAGCAATATTTTAGTAATGAACAGTCTGCTAGGCAAAGTCAAATTTTGATTGGTCTGGACATTTGATTAAGCGTGCTCCCCCACCCTAAATTACGTTAAAATTGCTTGCGGTATGGAACGTACAAATGAAGGCTACAGAGTATGGACATTCCATTCTTCACTCACGCTAACTCCAAACTACGAGAAAAGAAACAAAGGACAACCAAACCCACACAATATGACCCATACTGGAGCATAACACCCCCCTCCATAGAAAAAAGGGTGGACATTTATGAAACCTGTCACCCGATAACTCCCAAAACTAGAAATAACCCACCACTCTGTAATACTCTCCAATATCCTCAGCATCCACGGGCCCTGTAGAAGCAATTTAAGAAAGACACGTAGAGCAAAACAAGCAAAAAAGGAATAAGGTGCTCTAGACAATGCGTCAGCTACCACATTGTCAGCCCCCTTAATGTGCCGGATGTCAAGTGCCTATGACTGCAAAAAAAGACACCAAAAAGACACCAAGGTTGGTTTGGGCACCACAAAGAATGTAAATAGATGAGCGGGTTGTGGTCAACCAATGGGTCTGACACAGATCCCACATACACTTCAAAATGGTGCAAAGCCCAAATCAAAGCTAATGCCTCCTTTTCAACCACAGAATAATTTAACTATGACTTAAACTTTTTTGAGAAGTAGCTAACTGAACGTTCTATTCCTTCCTTATCAGCCTGTAACAATACTGCTCCAGAACCCACATTGCTAGCATCTACACACAATTGATGAAAAGAGCAATCCAAACAAGGTGCTGCCTCAATACGAGGCAGTGGAAATGAGTATGGTTTTGTTACTCTATTTATTTTACGATAGTCTGTACAAAACTGATAAGTTCCATCAGATTTATTTACAAGCAAGCAGGGAGATTCCCAACTAGAAAATTAAGCCTTTGGAATACCATGAGCAAGCATATACTGAACTTCATTAAGATGTAACAGTTTATTTGGAGACACCAGATAAAAAAATCTGGTAAATTTTTAAGAGAATGTTTTAGATGACCTAACAGTACTGTATCCTGTGGAAAAGAAATTCCTTCATCTATTCATTTCCCCATAAGTATAGGCAAAATTCTCTCAATTACTAATGCAGGTTTTACCTCATCGTCTAACATCCTAACGGCAAAAATAGGACTTCAACAAATTAACATGACACAACCTTCTTCTCTCTGGAGTGGCAATCAGATAGTTTAAGTCAGTAACCTGTTTCTCTACTAAATACAGACCTGTAAACTGAGCTTAAAAGGGCGAGCCCTCCACCGGTAACAGAGCCAACACCTGATCGCCAGACATAAATTTCCATTCCTCTGTTCGTCGATCTAAAATAGTTTTCATATGTTTTTGCGAACACTGCAATTGTTCTTTTGCCACCTAACCTGCTTCATACAATCTATTCTTAAAGTCATTTACATAACTTATACAATTTTTAGGTGGTGCACTATCAATCCACTGGTCTCGGATTACCGCCAGTGGTCCCCAAACTGTGTGCCCAAACACCAAATCATTGGGTCTAAACCCAGTACTTTCCTGGCATACCTCACGTGCTGATAACATCAACCATGGCAATCCTTGATCCCACCACCCTCCATCTCTGTACAATATGAACGCAGCAAAGACTTCAGTGTCTGATGGAAATGCTCCAAAGCCCACTGGTTTACGGACTAGCTTTATTTTGCTTAATGTGTAACAATTTCAAGACCTGAGAAAATAAATGAGAAGTGAAATTAGAACCTTGATCACTTTGCACAATCTTCAGAATGCCAAAAATGGAAATGAACTGAGTCAAGGCTCTCACCACTGATTTTGCAGTGATCGTACAGAGAGGATATGCTGCAGGGTAGAGGCACACATCACTGTTAGCAATGGGCCTACACAATCAATAATCAGGTGCTCAAATGGTGGACTGATAGCAGGAATAGGACACAATGGGTCAGGTTTGATCTTCTGATTTGGTTTGCCTGTTAGTTGACAAGTATAACATGTCTTGATATACTGCAACACATCCTTCTTTCTTAAATTTTGGCCATTCTGTAATAGGTCTTTTTTTACCCCTAAATTACCTGCCAGTTTATTATGGGAAATCTGTAGTACCAGTGAGCTATACTTTTTTGGAACTACCACCTACCATAAGGAGTCCATTTCCACACCAACATTCCATCCTGAAGATAATAACCATGAACAACATTCCTAATTTCATCAGAAGACATCACACGCTTAAACAATTGATGGTGAGAAGAATCAAGCTTCTGCTCTTGAATCAATTCTAAAGAAGAAACAGAAAAGTCATGAGGCAAGGAGAATGGTTTGACTAAAGCAGAATCAGATGTTACCCTTGGCTTAACACAGGTCATGGAACGAGTTACCGCACATGCAGTAAACACTTCCGGATAGTTCTTGTGACTTTTGTCTGGACATAGAAGAGGAACAAATAAAACCACAGGAGGTTAAAAGGTATCAGGCCACACACTACCCCCTGCCAAATTATTCCCATTATATGATTATATCAATCAATCAATCAACTTTATTTATATAGCGCTTTTACAATCACGATTGTGTCAAAGCAGCTTCACAGTGTCAAACAGGATAATATTGCGACAAAATTAGATTTGGCTGTACAGTCGTACTGGAGAAAACAGTGATGTTATCAGCTTATTTTAATTTATCATATAGCAAAAATGTTGGCAGATCAATATTTAACTTTATAGAATTAAATAAGACCTAATTCATACATTTTATTTGTATAATAAGTTGAAGAACTTTAATCATATTTTTAGTGTCCCCAACTGAGCAAGCCAAGCCAAAGGCGACAGTGGCAAGGAACCAAAACTCCATCAGGGCGTGATGGAGATAAATAAACCTTGGGAGAAACCAGACTCAGTCGGGGTGCCAGTTCTCCTCTGGCCTATTAACACACCGTGTAAGATTATTATTCTGGCAACCTTACAGGTCAGAAATCATATTAGATCGGAATATTCAAAATTTCAGGGTATCACGGAAGAGACAGATTTATTTGGAAATAAATGATGGGATGGGGCGTCGATTACACAAGAGTAAGAATACATGAAAGATCGGAATTATTGCGCCGAAGACGGGTTTTGAGCATGTCGTGCCAGTGAGGCAAATTCAGAGGAGACACCATTTGACACGGCTCAGCAGACACTCCAGGATGAGCTGGTCATGTCCAGGCAGGTCCACCATCCGATCCGGACAGGGCCCAGATCCCGGATAAACCTCGGGATAAACAGAGAGACAACATTAGCGTAGATGCCACTCTTTTTATGATGTAACGAGTACATCAGGTGTTATGGGAAGTGTTCCCGGTTCCGGCTGACCTAGTTAATGCAGCCTAACAATCAGTCAATTGAATTGAATAATGAAAGTTAAAAATGTTCTATGTGTATGCCATAGTAAAGAGATGTGTTTTTAGTCTAGATTTAAACTGACAGAGTGTGTCTGCTTCCCGAACAATGCTAGGAAGACTATTCCACAGTTTAGGAGCTAAATAGGAAAATGATCGACCGCCTGCAATTGATTTAGATATTCGTGATGGAGTATAATGCGTTAAGAGCTCGCTTAAGTACCGGGGAGCTAAACTATTTAGTGCTTTGTAAGTAATAAGCAAGATTTTAAAATGTATGCGATGTTTAATAGGGAGCCAGTGCAGTGTTGACAGAACTGGACTAATATGATCATACTTCCTGGTTCTAGTAAGAACTCTAGCTGCTGCATTTTGGACCAGCTGGAGTTTGTTTATTAAGCGAGCAGGGCAACCACCCAGTAGAGCATTACAATAATCTAGCCTTGAGCTCATGAACGCATGTACTAACTGTTCAGCATTTTGCATTGAAAGCATGTGCCGTAATTTAGATATATTTTTAAGATGATAGAATGCGGTTTTACAGATGCTAGAAACATGGCTTTCAAATGAAAGATTGGTATCAAAGAGCACACCCAGGTTCCTCACTGACGACGAGGGCTTGACAGAGCAGTCATCAAGTGTTAGACAGTATTCTCGGTTACTACTTGTGGAGCTTTTCTGTCCAATAGTTAAAAAATCAGTTTTATCTGAATTAAGTTCAGGAAATTACTATTCATCCAATTTTTTATATCAGCTATGCATTCCGTTAATCTTGTGAATTGGTAGGTTTCGTCAGGGCGTGAGGAAATATAGAGCTGAGTATCGTCAGCATAACAATGAAAACTAACGCCATGTTTCCTAATGATATCTCCCAGTGGTAGCATATACAGGGTGAAAAGCAACTGTCCTAACACTGAGCCTTGCGGTACCCCATACTGATCTTGTGATCGGTGTGACATCTCTTCATTTACTGCTACAAACTGATAACGGTCAGATAAGTACGATTTAAACCATGCCAAAGCAGTTCCACTAATGCCAACATAATTTTCGATTCTATTCAGAAGAATATTGTGATCGATAGTATCAAATGCACCGCTAAGATCGAGTAACACTAATAGAGAGATACAACCACGATCAGATGATAAGAGTAAATCATTTGTAACTCTAATTAGAGCAGTCTCAGTACTATGATACGGTCTAAATCCTGACTGGAAATCCTCACATATACCATTTCTTTCTAAATAGGAACATAATTGTGAAGACACAGCCTTTTCTAGTATTTTTGATAGAAACGGTAGATTCGAGATTGGCCTGTAATTGACTAATTCTTTAGGATCAAGTTGCGTTTTTTTAATAAGTGGTTTAATTATAGCCAACTTAAAAGTTTTCGGTACATATCCTAATGTCAAAGATGAATTAATGATATTAAGCAGAGGATCTATGACCTCTGGAAGTATCTCTTTTAATAGCCTAGTCGGTATAGGGTCAAGCATACATGTTGTTGATTTTGATGATTTTACAAGTTTAGCCAATTCTTCTCCTCCTATAGTAGTGAATGAGTGTAATTTTTCCTCAGTGACACTACAGTGCTCTGTCTGAAGTGATACTGTAATAGACGGCTGCATGGTTATAATTTTATTCCTAATATTATCAATCTTACTAGTAAAGAAGTTCATAAAGTCATTACTGCTGTGTTGTTTACAAACATCAGAAGCTGAAGCTTTATTTTTTGATAATTTAGCCACTGTATCGAATAAATACTTAGGGTTGTGTTTGTTTTCTTCTAAAAGAGTTGAGAAATAAGCAGATCTAGCAGTTTTTATGGCCTTTCTGTATGCAATCATGCGCTCTTTCCACAAATTGCGAAAAACCTCCAGTTTTGTTTTCTTCCAGCTGCGCTCCATTTTACATATCATTTACACTACACAGCGTTACATAAAGCACCAAAACAAGGAATTATATTTGAAACTAGACTTCTGAGTAATACTGAAAATATTATTATAAATTATAGCAACACCTCCCCCTTTACCTTTCAGACGTGGCTCATGTTTATAACAATAATCTCGGGGGGTGCACTCATTTAAAGTAATGTAATCGTCAGGTTTTAGCCAGGTTTCTGTCAAGCACAGCACATCAAAGTTATGATCTATCTAAGACATGGCTTACCGTATTTGTTGATGAATCCAAAACTTACCACAGTTGTCTGATGGAGTCTTTTTAATAATCCAACTCACCACAGTTGTCTAAAGAACTCAGAAAACAGGAGACCCGGATGCTGGGATGGAAAGCTACCAGGCTAGCGAAAAGCTAACGTGTGGTAGTGATTTAGATTAAAAGCTAGTAATGTCAAATTTAAATTGATAGGCTATATTAAACACTATATGGTGATGAGTAAGTTATATTTAGCAGTGTAAATTACAAAGAAAATATATCAAATAGAGATTCAAACACAGCTATACAGAGCTACAAACACTGTGGTGGTGGCAGCAGCAGCAGCAGCAGCAGCAGCAGCAGCAGCAGGCAGACAGACAGGAGCAATCGATCAGGAACAATCAATCAGCCAGAAGCCTATCTGGCCATATCCACCCCATCCAAGGGCAAAGACGGACATACTCCAATCACCACTTCACCACTCACAAGCTCAGATGACAATTCTACTCTGTGTAAAGGAACAGACAACACATCCAACCCAATTCCTCTAACAAGAACACTGGTACCAGTGTCACACAAAGATGAAAATGACAACATATCCCGCAATATAAAAGATTCCGAAGCTCCATCTCTTAATATTGTCACTGGAACTTTTGTCTCTGTATCAATAAACAACACATGGACATAGGTCATAAAAAACGCATAATAACCATTTTTTAAAAGGTTACTCACTTTAGGAAATCCTTCACATGATGAATTACCAGGACTTAACTAGGGCTGTCCTCGACTAAGGATTTCGAATCAGAATTGTCGAATCTCTCTATGGTCGACTGATAGTCGAATCATCTGTGTACGCATGTGAATGGGTTGGGAAGGGCACGACACTGTCAGCAGAAGGGTAAAACAATTTTTATTTTCCTTTACACACTGCACACAGCCACAACTTTTAATAAAGCGACCAAAACTGCCTGCCAACTGACAGACGAACTGACAATGGCTTTCTTATTTAGGTTTAAATAGCCTATAAGGTAATGTGGTGGAGCTCAATTTTGAAACAACTTCCCGAGTGGCCATGGACAGGCGCTGAATGCTGCCGCCAGTGTGTGTACACTCATTGAACGTGTTCTAATTTTAAAGGCGCGGTGCGAAGCTCAGCGCCCTTAAAGGGGTCGCACACTGATGCTCAGCTCCGCTCAGTGCCGCGACACGTCTTTAAAATATAGAGCACCCCCATTTTGCCAAAATGGTATGATCCTCGTTTCACAACACCCACGAAGATTCGACCGTGAGATCGGTGGTCGAATCAGGCTCCGCATATCGATGCATCGAATCTTCGACTATTCGGGGTCACCCCTAGACTTAACACGGGTGCCACAAGAGCAGCTGTCTCATTGACTGTATAGGTTGCAATACGAGCAGGTACAGAGTTTTTAAACTGTTCTAACACAATTAAGTCAGGCAACTCTTCAAATGAGGTTACCTCAGATGACATACACAAGTGATTAAATGCAGTACTACTGAGCTCTCTAGCAAACTCAACATGAGCAACATTAACACCTCTGGACAATGTTCTGAATTAATGTCTGTACACTTCGGAAACGAAATCGTACAACTTCAAAACTGCTGCTTTTATGGTGTCGTAATCGTTACAGTCTGCGAGTGGAAGAGCAGAGTAAACTTTTCTGAGCCCTGCCAGTAAGCACGCAAGGTAAAAGCAGTGTAGGTTCTTTACTGGGCCAACCTCTCGCTTCCGCAATCCGTTCAAACAAGATTTAAAAAAAAAAACTAATTTATTTTCCTTACTTAAATTAGTCAGAATGATCGTATGTGTGTCATGTAAGTCCAGTATATGTCATACACAAAATCAGACCGTTTAGACCGCCACTTTCCTACTAAAAAGCACACTTGTAAAACTTGTAGGGGATTTTTGGGTCATGTATGAATACTGTAAAAATTGTATATGCGTTTTACATGTAAACGGTATGCAATGGTGTATGGTATTAGTAGAAAACACCTGATATTCATATACAAATCATATAAAGTTCTTATATGCTAGTGAAATTAAAGTCATATAGGATTTATTTACATATTGTGTCATTTGTTTATATGAATTTCATACAGATTTCATTTTTTTTTCCAGTCAATATTACATCTCTGCATATACTAACCATATATGATTTCAGTCAGTGACATACACAACTTTGTGATGGAAACACTTTTATTTCAACACAAAACGAAACACTCAAATTATACTCCACATGAGTAATTTACAATTCCAACTTGATAGCAAACTAAACTTTGTTCAGAAAAATAAAAATAAAAAATACATTGAACACAGTGTCATGGCCATCAATCAAATAGAATTAACGGATTAGTTCACCCCAAAATTAAAATTTACTGATAATTTACTCACCCCCATCTCATCTTTCTTTCTTCAGTGGAAAATAAATTAAGTTTCTTGAAGAAAACATTACAGGATTGTTCATCATATAATGCTTTTCAGTTGCAACCAAATTGTCTTAATTTCTTTATTTTCTTTTAGACTGAAGAAAGAAAGACATGAACATCTTGGATGAGATGGGGGTGAGTAAATTATCAGGACATTTTAATTTTGGGGTGAACTAATGTTATAATTTTTTGTAAGAAAAATATCCATATTTTTGAATTCATAGACTAAAATATCTAGCTTCCTGAAGTCGACCGTGCGCGTCTACTTCCACCAAAAGAGTGACCTCTGACCTGAAGCATGATGTATTGACAAATGCGGATATGCAGAGAATAGAAGAAAACAAAACACTGGTCACAAATTTTAATTTAAAGAGGATTCGATAAAATAGAAGAGCTTGATTTTGTTGCCCAGAGACGTTGAAGCTTATGCTACTCCTACATTTTACATCACGTCACTCAGGTCTCTCTTTTGTCACAAGTCGCCCACCAGGAGCTGATTATTTTAGTCTATAAAGTTATAAATATGGATATCTATATCAATATCTGTTTCAATAAGTATATTAACTGTTTATTAGTACTTATATCACATAGTAATTATAGTACACATATTAAAGCTTTATTCTGCATGAGCTTATTCTACATCTTATTCTACATCTTATTCTACATCAACGCTCAAAATAGAACTTTTTAATGCACAATCCCTCACAAATAAGTCATCTTTCATCCAAAACCACATCATTGATAAGAGATTAGACCTTATGTGCTTAATGGAAACATGGCATCAGCCTGCAGTTTACGCAGCACTTAATGATGCCTGTCCTCCTGGTTACAGCTACCTGGAGAAAGCTCACTACACTGGTCGTGGTGGTGGCTTAGCTGTAATTCATAGACAATCATTGGAGCTGTCTTTTCTCCCTCTGCCCACAGTGTCATCATTTGAATACCTTGCTTTTAAATGTAAACCCCCCTTTTCTTTGACAATACTGCTTATTTATCGGCCCCCAAAAACAAATTCAGTTTTTATCTCTGAGATGCATGACTTTCTCACAACACTCTGCTCTACTTCTGCCAACATTTTAATATTAGGAGATTTTAATATTCATGTAGATACCCCCTACTGCCACCTGGCAGCTGAGTTTCTGCAATTATTGGACTGCCTCAATCTCCAACAGCATGTGGATGGACCCACTCATTCTAGGGGGCACACTCTGGACTTGGTCATTTCCAACTCTCCTCATATTAGAAACCTCTTGGTGTATGATCTGGGTGTGTCTGACCACCAGGCCATCTCATTGGAGCTGCCACACCCCTCTTCCCTTACCAAAGATTCCCGTCAAATTTGCTTCAGGAACCTGAAAAAGATTAACCAAGACTCTTTAACTACAGACCTTCAGCAATTCTCCTCTGTTGATCTCTCCTCAGTCTCTGAGTCGGTTGACTTCTACAACAAGTCTCTGAGCAGCCTTCTAGATCTTCACGCACCTGTCATAACTAGAATGGTCACCTTCTCGCGCTCAGCACCCTGGTACACCAGCGAACTGCGGAAGATGAAGACGGTTGGGCGCGTACTTGAGAGGCGTCTCAAGCTCTCAGGACTCACTGTTCATAGGCAAGCATATAGAGATCATCAGAACGCCTACGCAAGGTCCTTGAGAGATGCTCAGTCACAGTTCTACTCTTGCATCATCAACAATAACCCTGGAAACTCCAAGAAGCTTTTCTCCACTATAAATCACATCCTCAAACCGCAAACTCACTCTTTTTCAGAAGCCACAGAAGAGAGGTGCAATAAATTCATGACCTTTTTTAGGAACAAAGTAGACAACATCCACTTGCTTCTATCTAGCACCTCCGCTCTGCCTGTCCGGTCTGTTGATCCACAGCCAGGGACCTTCCAACATCTCTGCTGCTTCTCCATCATCACACAGCTTGAGGTTGAGGACATCATCAGAAAAATGAAACCATCCACCTGTGCACTGGATCCTTTTCCTACAGCCTTGGTAAAATCTAACCTCAGTGTCTTAAGTCCATTTATTACCAAGATTATTAATAATTCCCTCCAGGCTTGTTCCTTCATCTATAAAAACTGCTATCATCAGACCACTTCTGAAAAAACCTACTTTAGACCCAGATGTTAATGACAACTACAGGCCCATCTCCAACCTCCATACCTCTCTAAGGTGCTGGAAAAAGTTGTTGCTGCACAGCTTCAGGTCCATTTGGAGCATAACCATCTTTATGAGAAATTTCAGTCTGGTTTCCGCTCAGGACACAGCACAGAAACAGCTTTGGTCAGGGTCACAAACGATCTATTGATGGCGGCAGATGCTGGTTCCCCATCCCTTCTCATCCTCCTGGACTTAACTGCAGCTTTCGATACAGTTATCCTCAATATCCTCCTTCACCGTTTACATTCCACCATTGGTCTCTCTGACTCGGTCCACAACTGGTTTTCTTCTTATATCACTGGGAGAACTGAATATGTTGCGTTAGGACAAGCTACATCCCTGTCACACAATGTCACCTGCGGTGTCCCTCAAGGCTCTGTGCACGGACCCACCCTGTTCATACTCTACATGCTCCCCCTTGGCCGTCTCATCAACCGGCATGGGATTTCTTTTCACTGCTATGCTGATGACACTCAACTTTACTTTAGGACAAGTTCATCTCCCTCTGCTGACCTCACACCATCCACTTTGATCACTTGCCTGGATGAGATAAAGACGTGGATGAAGCAAAACTTTCTGCAGCTAAACAGCTCCAAGACTGAAGCTATCCTAGTCGGCACTCCACTTCAGGTCCAGAAGTCCGTTATCACCAGCATTGATTTCTCTGATCAGGTCATTCCTCTTTCCACTTCAGTCACCAATCTGGGGGTCAGAATGGAATCACAGCTTACTTTTGAAGCGCACATCAAACACCTGTGTAAGACCTCCTTTTTCCACCTCAGAAACATTGCCAAACTTCGTCCCATTCTATCACTGGCTGATGCGGAGAAGCTTGTCCATGCCTTTATCTCCTCCAGGCTGGACTACTGTAATGCGCTCCTTATTGGCATCCCTAGCAAAAATCTCCAGAGGCTGCAGTGTATTCAGAACAGCGCTGCTAGGATCCTCATGAGGGTGCGCAAATACGACCATATCACCTCCATTCTAAAATCACTCCACTGGCTTCCTGTGTCGTTCAGGATCGAGTACAAGATCTCTCTCCTTACCCACCAGTGCATCCATGGTGATGCTCCCTCCTATCTTAAGGAACTCCTCACCACACAAACAGCCACTCGTAACCTCCGCTCTGTTTCGCTGTATCGCCTTAAAACTCCCACAGCCAATCTCCGTACTATGGGAGATCAGGCCTTCTGCTCTGCAGCCCCCAGTCTGTGGAATGCTCTCCCTGACCACCTGCGGACTCCACAGACTATAGATACTTTTAAGCGTGGTCTTAAAACCCACCTTTTTAGCAGAGCTTTTAATTGACTTGCTACTTCTTTATTTTATTTTATTTTTCAGTTTTATTTATTTTATTTTATTAATTTACTTGTTTATTTATAGTTGTTGATTGTTTTTTAATTCTGTAGCACTTTGAGATTTTGTTTAATATAAAGTACATTATAAATAAAATGTATTATTATTATTATTATTATTATTATTATTATTATTATTATCTCTTCCTTAAAGGTCCCATGGGATGACATTTTTATTTTATGAGGTTTTTCAACATTAATATGAGTTCTCCTAGCCTGAATGTTGTCCCCAAGTGGCCGAATGTGTGGGAACAACCTTTAGACTAAAGATGGTGTAATGTTTGCAAGCCGCTGGCCGTCTTGATGCATCAGTGAATCAAGCCAGTGACCATTTACTTCACTCATTTCTGTTAGCAGCATGAAACAAATCTGTTATTTAAATGATTAGATTACAGACAGTGATCAAAGAACACTCTTTATAATGTTTGGATCGGTCTGTCACACGTATATCTGCAGTGCACACTTGCCCAAACAGCCGTTTGAATGGCGCTGCTCATTATGCTCAACAGAAGCTCTGACTGTAGTCATGTCATGTGCTTGCTGTTAGCTGTGGTGAAAGCATTTTGTGAGAGAAATAATGTTGCAAAGTTCACTTGTCTTTATCCAGATACTCTGAATAAACATGAGTGAGCTCTCAGATACAAACTAAATAAACTTGCGCTCTCAAAAACTCGGTACAATAACACTTCCTCAGCAATCTTTCCCCAGCTCCTTCTCTCTCTGTCTCTGCCTGCTTGCGCCTGACTAAACCACGCCCCTCCGCACATAATCTCATTTCAAATGCAAAGCCTCAGCCAATCACAACAGTGGGTGTTTTCACTGAAGACTCACAGCAGACACGCCCCTTGAAACAGAGCATTCAAGCCAGAGGGCTAATATCAGTATAGAAAAAATGCCTTTTATTTCTAAATTATGAAATATGTTGATGTAAACAAATGCACAAATAATCAAATGAGAAAAGTTACAAACACTAACACAGTAGCTGTCTCCCTGTTGATCAATGCTTCTCTTACACAAGGAGCATAAAGAAAAATAATTGGTTCTTTCTGTTCTTGTGACATCCAGGTGAGTCAAGACAGCACCAACACCATAGTCTGATGTGTCACAGAAAAGCATTTTGCTGTGATTGGGGTTGAATAACGAAAGAGCAGAACTCTACTGTTGCCCGTTTGACCAAAAAGCTTTTCGATCAAAGCTTTGTTGTGCTGCAGTAGACAGTGGAATTCACAGTCTGTACGAAGTCAGAGCAGCATAAGCAGGCACACACTTGCTGTACCAGGCACTAAGACCCAGAAACGACCTTAATGTAGCTGCATCTGTAGAAGGGGGTCCATTTGTAATTACAATAGTGTGAGCATTACCTGTGTGTAAGCCTTCAGCTGAGAGTCTGTATCCAAGAAATTTAAATGTCGTCAAGTTGAATTTGCACTTGTCTGTATTTGTCAGGCCCCAGTGGTGATGATAATGCACGAAGAAGAAGATGAAGAAAGACGAGGAAGATGACTTTAGTTAACAAACACTTTAATGGAACTTCACCACTGGTAATATAGACTTTCATCAGAACAGGGTACAGAGGTACAGGGTACAGAGGTACAGGTACAGAGACGGGTGTACTGACAGAACGACGGACCAACAACCAACTAACGTAAACCAAGATCGACGTTTGTAGGAGTTTATTTTTCTTTTTCGTGTTCAGTGTTTTATTTTCCATTTTTTATCCCTTCGTGCACCATGACCCTTCCCGTGGTCGAGCAGGGAGATGTGCCTTGAGCAGGGAGAAAGCTCTCTCTCTTTATATATTATATAAAGATATTTAGAACTCTTCATGGATATTTAGAACTCTTCATGGATCTCGCCCATCAGACCACCTTCCTGGACTACTGCCTGTGCTCGTTCCTGTTCGTGGGACTCAACGCCGTCTCGAGGATCCTTGAGGGAGCTTCTCATCATATGTGGAGTGGGTGGTGGCATCCTGCAACTCACCGGTCACCATCATGAATGTCGCCAGCCCCACTCCTGATCCAGAACCCAGCCCAGTACCACCTCGCAACGAGGAATGGCAGGACGTGCCCACCGCAGACGGAGAGAAGACCTCGGCAGCGAAGCCTGAGGGGAACCCGTCTGACCAGGTGTGTGAGCCGACTGACCCTTCCATCGCCGAGGGAGTCATCGTGGAGTTCGAGGGAATGGAGACGAGCCCCGCCCACCCTCCCACCACTGAGAGTGAGTACTGCTGGATCAGCTTGGACAATTTGCTTTCCTGTGGAGAGAACAATTTCCTCTGCCCCCTCATCGCATCGAAACCTTCGTCATCAGTCTTGTTAACCCCTCCCATCCTCCCTATCCCACCACCTCTCCAAACTGCCAGCTAGTGCCAGAGTCCTGTGACCACCATCTGTTATCTTCAGTCTCCTCCTCAGTCTTCTACTACTCCTACAGACCAGTCATCGTCTCCTCCCATCAGTCCCTCATCTTCACCTCTGCCTCCTCTCAGTGGCGCGGTCAACCCTCGGATCTGCTGGGAGTCACTGATACCTGGGAGGTTGAAGCCCGTGGCTCCGCCTCCAGCCTCCGGGGGTTCTGCTCCACATCAAACCCGTCATCCCAGCTCCTACGCCCTCACTCCTTCCTCCCTCGGCTCCAGCAAGGACAATTGGCCATTTGGCATCGCAGGGCTCCATCGGTACGTCGGCTCCACCTGGGTCAGACGTCACCATGCCTCTGCCGCGGACTTGCGATCCATTCGCTGCTCTCCGGCACTCCACCCCTTCAGCCTCGGTAAGCTCCGCCTTCCCTCAGGCTTCACCTCCGCCCTCAGTTGCTCCTGCTCCTGCTCCACCTCTGTCCTCCGGATCCCTGCTTCCACCTCGGGGGGTCGTCGTGAAGACTCCTTCGCGGCAGCCGAGGTCTCGCTCAACCCCATCGGTTTCCCGTCTACACGGTGGGCTTCATTCTCGTCATCGCCCTCAGTCTTCTCCAAGGTGACGTGGGACAGCACTCCACCTGGGCTCCTCCCTCCTGTGACACCGCCTTGGGGTAGCCTCCTGTCTGGGACCTGAATCCTCATCGGGATGTCCCTGTTCGAGGCCATCCTGTGGCTTCTCCCACCTACCACTCCTCCCTGGACTCTGTTTCTTTGTTGTATTCTTCAATGTCTCTCTGTCTGTTGTCAGGTCCTGTGTCCGCACCTTCCTCTGGAGCCACCGCCCTCCCTCCTCAAAAGTTGCCATTATCGGTGCGAGGACGTGCCTTTTCGGAGGGGGCATACTGTCACATGTCTATCTGTCTATTGCCACCATCATCCCTCATTAGTTTAGTTTAGCCCTGTTATGTTAATTAGTTCATCTGTATCACCTGTCCCCCTCGTTATGTTCTCATTCAGTCTGTGTATTTAGTTCCTCTGTTCTCACTCTGTCTTTGTCCGTAGTCGTCAGTACACCCGTCTCTGTACCTGTCCTGACTGAAGTCTATGTTACCAGTGGTGAAGTTCCATTAAAGTGTTATTTACTAAAGTCATCTTCCTCATCCTTCATCATCTTCTTCTGAATGCATTCTCATCACCACTGGGGCCTGACAGTATTCAATTTCAGACCAACTTCACTAATTCTGTGCAGAACAGCTTTGAGGCTTGCATTGTGAATGACTTCGCACACACCATGGACAATCACATCGTCCAAGTAGCACTATACACCATCAAGGCCTTTTCAAAATCATGGTCATCATTCGTTGAAAAGCAGATGTGCTGAACACAGTCCATCTGGTACTCTACACAACTGATATAGGCCTTCATGGGTAAAGAAAGCAGTAAGTCCTCAGCTCTTCTCATGTAATTGTACTTGGTAGTATGCATTTTTGAGGTCAAGAGAAGAGAACATTACTGATCCATTCAATTCAGCCAGTATGTCTTCGATCAGTGGTAAAGGATGGCTATCTCATACCACGACCTTGTTAGTTTCCCATAAGTCAACAAACATGAATTGTGTTGTTTTCTTCTTGTGAGAAACCCACTCAGATGAATCAATTTTCTCAATTATGTCATTCTTCTCTAGCATCTTGAGTTCATCTGACACTGCCGCTCATACTGATAGGGGTAAGTGACAAAGTTTTAGTTGTACAGGCTTAATTCCAGGCCAGACCTTCACTTTATGTGTGAAATTTTTAGCGCATCCACATTCAGCAACAGTTGGTACGGAAACAGGACTGTCAGCAGAAACAGTTGAGATGTTGGATGGTTGAAGCATTACACAGTGAGTAGCAGGTTCAATCAAGCGACCATCCTTAATCTTGATGTCAAGCACTTTACATAGGTCACGTCCAATGAGAGGAGTTCCAGATTTGACTATGTTAAACTCACCAGCAACAGTATGTCACATTAAGTCTCAGGGAACCACACACACGTTTTCCTTTGTGGGTGTAGATATGCTAAAAGTACCCACTGAAGCTCCATCATCTGTATGGCAGTCATTCACACAGAGTACTGTCACTTCAGGTAAGCATACTTCATTGACTTTGATGCTGTCTTGCACAACTTTGAAAAATGTCATAATTTTCCAAGGCACATTTATTTATATAGCACATTTATTACACAATGGAAATTCAATTCAAAGTGCTTTATACAGATACGAATAATATTAAAAAAATAGAAAAGAGAATTTAATTAAATTAAGAATTAAATGGTGATAAATAGATCCTTATCTGCCTGATTTTAAATTCAGGCACCCCTATCTGAAATGGAAGAGATGGAGCAGGTTTACAATGACCTTACAATTTGGTCTAAGACAGGCTCCTATAGGGGATGTTACCTTTTCCCCGCAGGGCCTCCCCTTTCTTGAGTCCGCTTCTTTACACATTCTGCTACCACAAGCAGAATGAAGCGAAGCACACGGCTCTCCTTTTACAATATCTTCCAGTCAGACAGCCCTAACCAAAAATAATAATCAACAGATGTATAAGAAATAGAAATATACAGTTGTAAAGAGAATTAAAAAGAATAAAATGATGATACATAGATAAAATAACAATAACCAAAGATTATAAAAATATTAAAAAGATGATGCACAGATAAGGTGCAATCAGTCGGACGTACAGTGGCACAGTGCTCATTCAGTAAATGCACAGCACAGATGTGTTTTGAGTCTGGATTTGAATGTGGCTACTGTAAGAGAACATCTGATATTTTCAGGATGCTGGTTCCAACTGTGACTGGCATAATAGCTAAAAGCAGACTCCCCTTGCTTTGAACGAACTCTTAGTATTTCTAACTGACTTGATCCTGCTGATCTGAGTGATCTGTTGGGTTTGTATTTAATCAACATATCTGCAATGCATTGAGGTCCTAGGACATTTAGTGATTTATAAACAAGCAGTAGTACTTTAAAATCAATCCTAAATGTAACTAAGATTTTCTTGTTCTGCTTAGAATCCTGGCAGCAGCATTCTGTATGAGCTGCAGCTGTCTAATTGTCTTTTTGGGAAGGTCGGTGAGAAGAAAATTACATTAGTCCCTCCCTTCTATTGATGAAAGCATGAATGAGTTTCTCTAAGTCTTGCCTGGAAACAAAGCATCTAAAGCATCGAAATATGGAACCTCTGGGTCTGGCCCCTGAGAGGGCCAGGTAAATAGAGGAGGGATTACCAGCAGACGTTACAGAGACCCTACTTAGCTCTAGGGCCCCGTCTACTAGGAGATTGTACAGCCTTAAGTGGAATGTCTTCGTCACTTGGTGTTGAGAATGTGAGGTGGACCCAATCAACTGCCCAGTGGCTTCAGTGTTGGAGTTCATCCAAAATTGTTTCTCTGCAGGGCTTACCCCGTCCACACTTAAAGGACAACTCCGGTGGATTTTTAAGTTTATCTTGACCGATATGTCTTTGTGAGTACTGTGTATCGAAGATATTACAGTTAATGCCCAGATGCGTTAATGCGTGGCAGTAGAAGACCATTACCTAGCTGTGTTGTATCAGTGATCAGAAGAAAGTATCCCTCCCCCACTGGTTCTTACATTGGATTTCAGGATGCAGAGGAGCTATTTTAAATGTTTAGTTTGAATTGTACATTGTGCATGTTCCAAAAGTTTGCATGATGTCATTAATTATAATAAAGATTGTAAATCAAAGTTCTTGTGCTCCAGGGGTTTTTACTCGAACTATAAGAACACAGTATGACAGTTTCAAACAAAACTTTATTTTACAACAGTAAATAATAGAACAGTGTAAGCTTTATATAAAAAAAATGTAATATGGCCAGATAACTGTGGTGTTGTCAAACTCCAAAGGGAGATTTGGTATTAGCGACCAAATCACCCTTCTCCGGCCTTGGAATTGGAGCAATGTTCTGGAGCAGTTTCCTTTGTCCTGGTTTACGAGGGGGTAAAGTGTTGGAAATGACGACAGTACTGCCCTCACTCCTCCTCACCACACGTTCAACAAGATCATGCCGAAAGGCCTGTGTGGTGTTGTCAAAAATGAGTTTTGCAACCCATTGCTGATTCTGTCTAGAGTATACAGCTTTGTACCGTGGTTGTCCTAAAATACATGAAATTACAAATTAAACACAGCATCTCCATGGAAAACCTGAAGAGACTAGGTAGTATACAATATATGTGATGTCATGTAAAACATATTGATATAAATCAGCATATATTATATGATACCTTCTTTTGTCTTTGCCTGTGGTCTCCCAATGTTACCATTATGGTCAAGTACTACAAGTTGGGGACGAGCCCTCATGCTGTCATAATTGAAGTGGAGTCGCTTCTCAGCATACTTCAGCATGACCTGATGGTACACCTCCAAAGATCCTGTATAAATAGAATATCACACACTCCATGACCCAGTGTAACTTATTATTGTGTTGTAGGCAGTAATGAAACAAAACTGCTCCTCTTAAAAAAATGTTTAGATTTTTCGTCAATAATCAACGTGACTGTAAATATATTTGAATCAATGTAAATAGATACCAGTATGCTTGAAGAGTGACATCTGCCTCAAGTCTCTAAGGAGATTTTTGTCCAACACCACTCCCTTCAGTGCCTCAAAAACTGATGAATCAGGTCTCAGCCACATTTTGCGCTGCTGTTCATCCTCTGTCAGGGTTGTGTGATGGCAGGTGTACTGACCACCATCCTCCTCCCACTGGTGAATGCCACATATGTGGTGCAGAAGCGACGTCCATCTTCGTACACAGGCCTATAAAAATTAGATTGAAGTCATAGTTGGTGAAAACATTTCTTGGTGCAAATATTACGTTATGTGCCATATAAACACTATTAAAAATACAGTATTTTTTAGTATGACCACTTATTACACCGACAGGAATATGTTTTGTTATCGTTGAAATAACAGTAAATATTTTATACCAAAAATATACCAAAATCTATTTTATGTACTACTTTATATTCTTAATTCTTTGTCACCTTTGCTTGTACTGCAAGACCAGTACAGATGGTTAGTGATGGACTTTATCCATGGTTGCAAGTCTTTGTTGTTCTTCTTATTTGATAGAAGTGCAAGTTTCTTTTTCACGCCTGTACAAAAGAGCCAAAAATTATGTATTAAAAGTAATTTATAAAATGAAAGAGAACACACTTATCTTTTGAGGTACAAACGGTAGAGTGTCTTTTCCACAAAATGTACTTACTTTTGCTCACATGCCAGGGATCAAATTCATGTTGAATGCTCGTTGTACTACAGTTCGTAGATGGGAAGGAAGGAGGCGGGAACCGGCGAACGTACAAAAACATTTATTCAAAATAAATAAACAAAATGAAAGTAAAACCGCGGGCAGCCCCTCACGGAGGACTGCCCGCAAACACAAAAAAATAAAACGTGGGCAGCCCCTCACGGACGACAGCACACAAACACATAATAACACGTAAAACAAAACATAACATAAAATCCAGGCCTGGTCCTCTCTCGTCTTCCGCAGCCCTTGCTCCTCCTTATTTGCTCCCGTCACATGGCCTCGAGACGAGACCGGTGTGCCACTCGTGAACATTAATCACCAGCCCGCTCTCGCGGTCCCTTGCCCCGCGGCCTGTCACACCACATACCCCCATCGCCCCTCGCAGGCCGGGGGGCACTCCCGAGACTGCGCTCTACTCCCCCCCCCCCCCTCCCTCTCCCGGGGAGGGCGATCACGGCGGCCGCGGCACCTGGGGGTAAGGACAGAGAGGCGAGAGAAATGTAGACGGGAGCACGAGGAGCCCGCGGACGAGAGAGGGGAGAGAGGGAAAAAAGAAAGAAAGAGTTCCTCTTGTGCCCGGTTCGGACCTTGAGGATTTATCTCGAAAGGTCAGGTCAGTGGAGGAAATCAGACCAGCTGTAAGTGTGTTTTGGCTCACCCAAGCTATACATTTTGTACATTTTCCAAAATCGCTGACAAATGTCCGAAATCATAGTCAGATCGGTGCTCAAGCACGCAAGTGACAATCACGCAGTATGAATGATCAAAGATGCATTCAAAGAGAATCATCAACGGTCCTATCTGCAATTCAAAATCCTGCATGCTGTGTAAAATGTTTTCTGACTGAAAAAATCCATCTGTGATGACATCATCCAATAGGTTTGTTTGACATCGCCTGCGACTGGATGCATACTTTAATCACAGCTGAAGTAATAAATGCAATATTTCTGGAATACACAGATGTTTATTGTTAAAAATGTATAATTTGTGAGCATTAGTGGAAGAGAAGGTTTTAGAATAAACACTAAACATGTGATCTGTGGTGAATCCTGCCAATCGTAGAACAGCTGGGTTGCCATCAGAGCTTGTGCAGCCTGGTGCAGCCGCTTTGTAGAAACTGCGTCACAGTCATGTGCCGTCGGCACTGCCTCAAGTCGGACAACATTTCTAACTGGCATGCACTGTTTCTAGTAAGCCACAGATCGGTCTGCGCATCGCTGTATGAAGTCGAACAAGTCTAATGAGAGAGCAAGATACAGGGCACCGGGAGGTTCAGGGAGGAGTTTTAGACCAGTATTTTAATAGATATTTAATATGTATTTTAATAGATATATTTACAATTCTATCAAACAAAAACAAAGCACAAACATTAGCTTGTCCAGTCGCAGAAGCAGCACATTGCAAAATGATTTGCTTGCACAAAAAAAAGCTCTGGACATTTTTTTTTTAATTCTTTTTTTTCAGAGCTGTATTTACCGCAAACTCTTTTTGCAGAACACAGTCCTTGGAGTGTCTCCCCAACAATTTTCTCCTCAATAATCTTTTTTTAATATTTTTAATTTTTTTAATTTTCACTGCAAATCAGCACACAGACAATTTGAATAGCAAACTTTCTGCAGTTTATCATTTTTAATAACAATTAATTCCTAGCATGACGTGGTCATACTCAATTCTAGTCAGAATATGAGTCTGAAACTGCTCCATTGGGCTGTGATTATGGGGCACGTTTCAACCGAACCAGAAAAAAAACCTCGATTGGATAGACCTACAACCAATTAGAGTAACGAAGCGACGTCAACAGATCTCAACTGCACTATGTTTCCAAGTCCGCATTTTTTTTCCCGCGGATTGTTTTCTATGTCTATATAGACCCATGAGTGTGAATTTTAGCTGGCAATCTTTCCAAAATAACACACATTTTACCCCCCAAACACCATTTTTTCCCCGGAGAACCCCCGAGAAGCTATTGTTTAGGGCTAGTAGTTCGCTGGTGTTGTTGTAAAACTTGGCAACCCTGTCACGCGCGCTGGTATCAGGCTGGAATAAGCGATCTTTGCCGGTGTTGTAAAAAAATAAAAGAATGTAATGATACACAGAGTACGTACCCAACATGATCATCTTTTTTTGGGAGAAATTGTGAAGGTGAATGCATATACAAACAATCCAAGCCCCTTTGATGACGTGCATGATTACGTTACTGTTGATCATCTGTCCGTCATCGTCTAAAGCCCGCCCTGATGATTTAATTGGTCCGAACAGTTTTTGTTTGGGGATAGTTACTCCTCTATGGAGCAAGGCCAGACCGAACTGCCCGACCTAAAAAAATTGTGGGCGGGGCTAGGTTCGGCTGGCATCCAGACTAAACAATTCCAGTCTCGCGCTAGAACTTTAGTCTGATGCATGTGTGAACTTGTGTTGTTTGTTGTTCTGTATTTGGTTGGGAATGTTGGGAAACATAGTTTGCGCACCGGAGAGAGAGATTTGTTGGTGCTTCTTCCTCCTGTACAGTCATTCAGTGTGAAACCTCCTGTCCCCGATCCATTGTGTAGTGTGAACACATCTGTGACTGAATGCTACCCAAGATAGTCATGCAGTGTGAATAGAGCAGTGACACAAAGTTTGAAAATTGTGCAGTCTGAAATTAGTAAGCAGCAATAAAGCATACAAGTTAGAAGTAGCATCCATCTTGTTTACTCATCACTTCCATTTTCACACACATTACATCAGAACACAACAGTTCTTTACAACACACTTTCAAAATAGTAGTCTCAACACAATTCTCCTTATGAACACAATATTCCTCTATATCCATGTTAGATATGTCTTTTTTATTCTCACAACTTCACTGGAAGTTGTGTACGCCAGGGAATTGCCAGTATTCCTAACACAGCAGAGTATGGCACAGCATGAGCATTCCCTGCAGAAACCCTGAGGGATTACTTAGACGACTGCACCATCCCTGGGGTGGGCATGCCTGCGGGAGACTTAGGTTCAGACTTAGCATTCCACTGCAAAAGGGAGGAATATAATTTTGTTGCTCATTGGAATAGTTATTTCACATAAATTGCATCTATTACCAGGGATGCAAACACATGTATGGTCAAAGAAGAGACCATACATGTATGGTCATTTTTTTCTTCACAATTTTAAATTCCAGTTTTTGTGCGTGTGATGCTAATGAGTTCTTGTGTTGTCACCCGATAGTGAGTACAACATCATTCAGAAACAGCTATAAATTCACATCCACAGCCCTTTATTTACAGATCAAGTATTATAATGGGAATATATGATCTTTGAGAGTTTTACCTGCTGACAGTCGTAACCCGAACGCGACGCGCAGTTTGAATGCTGAACAGAGAATGATGATTGTCAGCTGCAGTGGAGGGAAGACGAGTTTCCATGAACTTTAATTTAACGATTAAAATAATATTAAAGGGGTACTTCAGCGCTGAGAAGATGAATCTGTATTTAAACTGGGTCATCAATGTAGTAGAAATGTGAAATTATTTTTGAATTTGGTGCTTTCTGAGAAAAGACAGAAAATGTATTTTTGTCTCATGGGGATGAAAGACTACAATTCCCTGAATGCTTCGCTGCCCTGTGAGGCCATTCCCAAAGCCACCAACTTGATTACTGTGACTGAGTTGGAGAAGACACTACAATTAAAAACTGAACGTGTCTGTTCAATATCTGAGTCACCGCGCGAGTATCAAAGCACTGAGCACTAACTGCAGGAGTGAGATAAATAAGCTGATGAGCTCTTATGATGAGAGCTGAGGTAATCGCGACTACACTCACAGCATACATTCACAACACGAGTTCAGTCTAACGAGTTTCAGTTCATGCCTTTGCAAGCTTAACTTTCATAGAAATTAATTTGAGAAGTTAAAAGACTTACATTGCTCACCATAGCTCCGTTTAAAGCAGCACTTGGCAACTTTTGCTCTCGGGGTCCCCCTACAGTTGGGAAAAAATAATGTCCTCAACTACTGTCGTAAGCTCTGTCATCCTACAACAGGGGATGCCATCGCGTGTACATTTGTTGGCATGACAACCCTGATAGCCCTGAACTAGTAATGCGCAGGTCGTCTCATAACCCGCAGACCCCGTATGTCTATTTAATGGTCGCGGGTGCGGGGCGGGTTGTAAAAATATATACAGTGGTGCGGGGCGGGCCAAATAACTTCATAAAAGCGGCGCCGCGGGTTGGTGCAGCACTAACAGTTACCCTGACCTGAACATTGCAGGAGGAGTTTACATGCAGGTGTTCTTCTGGCGTTGGGCTCGCACGTCCGAATTTAAGGAAGTGTGGGTGTTGGTGGAAGTGACGTATATGCCGCAAAGCAGTCGAATTTTGTAGTTCTTTTTGTTCTTGGGTTACTACCCGAAACCTGAAGTTTAAAATACGATAAAAACGATACAGACCCCATCAAGCTTTGGCAGACGTGTCATTCAACCTATTGTAAGTCGATGTATCATCACAAGAGTCTTGAAAATATATTATGAAGGTTGAAAAGTTACCTAGTCCTGCTTTAAAGAGTGCCTGCAGTCTTGAGATGAGCTCTGAGTGTGATCTCCCATTCCCCATGCGCGGGTTCAAAACATGAGGAAATGGCTCCCTCTGCTGGCTGTAGTCTTTAGCCTTTGGCCAAACATTCCTTCTATGATGCAAATATCTTCAATTTGCATCATAGGAGGACATTTTCCAGAAAAAAATGCATAAATCTCTTGTCTCAGGGGGATATGAGGGGGGAAAGCACAATCATTTGAATATACTCCAGGATTTCTACTGATACAAAGCCATATGCAAATAGCTGAAGTAACCCTTTAATATAATATGCTTGTTCCGCAGATGGAATGGCTTTAGATGACTTTGTACCAGCAAATCATAATATAAGAGTGATTGCTGCAGGATCATGTGACGATATATTTCTGATTATTTAATTATCACGACAGGCCGAATCTGAGCAATTGTCTGCCTGTCTGAGTTTTAACGACAGACGGAGGTGGCCGTCTCGTAAATTTCTATGCAGCAAAAATCCCTGTATAACATTACAAACTAACAATACCTAACCTGCAGTTCTCTCACCAGAACTTTGCCAGTAAGATGGGAAGGCGCAGCGCCGAACTCTGATTTTAGGGAGAAATGTGTTGCAGTGGCAGATACCACAGACATTAAAAGATGTGAAGCCAGAAGAAACACGGTTGACCTGCACTTAGCTCATACTTACTGTTTGGTGGAGGCAATCCAGAATTTACTGTTGGTGAAATTATAATCAGACCCAGTCATCTCCAGGTGTGGTCATCTGTTAATTTCGCTAGTTAATTTTTTCCATTTATTAGAAAGATCTGAAAAACAAACAAACATATTTACCTGCCCATAAACTACCCCCCCCCCCCCCCCAGAAGAAATTAGGACAGCAGTGGTTAAAAGTGGCAAAAAAACAGGTGTAAATGGGTATGTCTCCCTTATCTACTTGTGATCCAATCTACCAAAATGTGTAAACGGGGCCTCTGATGTTCTTGATGGTCCTTGTGATCACTAGCCGAGGGGTTTTGGCATTGATGAAGCTGCTGCCAACTTTAATAATTCTTTTAGGTTCTGCACTGCCAGCTGTTCAAATGCTTCATATTTTCTGACCAACATACTTTTCTGAAAAGCAGATAAGCCTGCAAATAGTCAATAACAATTATTAACACATACATTTGGCACTTTCAACACTTATTGAAGGCATTTTTTGAGGTTGCTAAACATACAGAGTAAGAATCGTCAACCTCAGGCAGGTAAAACATACTCAGTTACTCACGTAACCTCGGTTTTCTAAGAGAGGGAAAAAGTATTGCATATAGGAAAAGCTCCTTTTCTCAAAAATATGAAACAAAACTTTATTCTATAAAGTATCTATTTAAAACGCAGTGCAGCTGCAGAGCAGATGCAACAGAGCAAGCTACACGTTGATTGGCTGTGTTGATATGTTCTGCAGGAACCTATTGCAAAGCGGCTGAGAGAGCAAGCCAATAAGGGTTGCAAAAAAATCCCACCAGAAGAGGTCGCCTGAATTAGCATACTGAGGCTATAAAAGACTGTGTTTAGCCATAGGAATTCAGGTTAAAAATAAACTTGAAGCAATACGAGGTTACCTGAGTAACCGAGTACGTTCCCTTTCGAGAGGTCTCTCGTATTGCGTATGGGAACCCCTTTCAAAACGCTGTGCGTGCTTACCTGTCCCCAAACTGGTCTGAAGAAAAAACCTGAGGCACATAAAATGAGTAACAGTGAGCCCCAAGGAGGCAGACGGAAGTGCGGGCGTCATATATAGGCCGGATAGAATCGGGCCATGTGAATGAGGAGGGTTCAGTCTCCTGGCCCCTTTAAGAAAGTGCACTATAAGCTCTTTTCCCCCGTGATAATCCTGAGACCTCCGCGTGATGTGTTGCTATTGAGGCAACATATACCTTGAGCGTGGAGGGAGTAATGACCAGCGTCCATTAGCTCTTGAAGGTCACCTCGCCCAAATGTGGATCAAGTTTTCGTGCTGTGCACCAGTTAACGAATACCAACCATTTCATTGCATAAAGCTGCCTGGTTACGAGAGCCCTAGCTTCAGAAAGAGTATTCAAAACACTCTCAGAGAGGTTCCCGGGTATCCGTTGATGGGCCATACATGAAGGGCCCATAGATTGGGGTAGGGATGCCAGATTTTCCCTTTTGCCTGCGTGAGTAGATTTCTCTTCAGCGATATCGGCCATGGGGCTGAGTCTAACATTTGAGTCAGCTCGGAGAACCTTTTGAAGAAAAATAATTTTGTTTTTCCACATCGGGGATATTAATAGCACTTCGGATTTGGTTTCCTTGATCTTTCTGATGGCCTGTGGCAACATTGCGATCGGAGGGAAAGCATACAGCGGGTGTCTGGGCCAGGGGTGGGCCAGTGCATCCCTGCGTTTGGAGAAAAATATCAGGCCGTAAGCAATGTCTACTGAGGCAAAAAGATCTAGTTTCGCTTTGCAGAAGGTGCTGCAACTCAACTGAATTGTTTGTGGGTGGAGGGACCATTTCCCTGGTGGAATGCCGCCTCTGGATAACATATCTGGACCCAGATTACAGATTAAGGATACCTGGCATGTGAGTCACTCTCAGGGAGCTCAGGTTTTGCTCCGCCCATAAAAGGAGGTGTTTCGCCATGGAGTGTAGAGCGATTGATTTCAGACCACCGTGGCGATTTATATAGGATACCACTGACATGTTGTCCATTCAGACTAGGACGTGGTGACCCTTTATGTACGGAAAAAAGCTTTCAGTGATAGGATAACAGCTTTTATCTCTAGACAGTTTATGTGCAGCCTTTTCTCTGATTCTGCCCATTGGCCAGAGACTGGCTTGCCCTCGTGTATAGCGCCCCAGCCTAGGCTGGACACATCTGTCGAGACCACTTTCCGTTTCATAATTATACCCATCATTCCGCCTGTCTGGTACCAGGGAGTCACTTTCCAAGAAGCCAGAGCTTTGACACAGCTGTGGTTCACTTTGATGTGGCCTGATCGCCATGCATGAGTCGGAACATGGGACTTCAGCCAGCGTTGAAAGGGGTGCATGTGCAATAGACCAATTTTGAGTACTGCCGATGCTGAGGCCATAAAACCTAGCAACCTCTGAAAACGTTTGAGAGAAATGCAAGCACCAGGTTTGAATGACTTCACCATGCTCTGAAAAGAGAGGGCATGCTGTGAAGTAATCTGCGCTCTTGTTCACTTGTATAATACATCTGTGATGCTAACATACATCCATTTCTAATGGGTGAAGCCTTGGCCTGGAAGAGAGGTCGTCAGGTGGTCCCCAACCTTCACTGGGGGTTTCGAACCCTAACCACTACACCCTCCAGTTGGCGGGTCTTGTCAACAAGAGGCTCTTTCTGAACCTTCTCCCAGCCTACAGACGGCTGCTTTCCTCAAGTGGCCTCTCAGTCCAGCCTTCATCAACAGATTCCACACAGATTGAACTGGGAATCATCGACATCCGACTTCCACTAACATCAGCCATGTTGTCCACCCCTTGTCCCGGCTGTCTAGGACAAGTTGCTGGTATTTGGCTCTTTTCCTCTCTGCAGCTTCCTCACAGCCCTCCTCCCACAGCACTGTCAACTCCACCAGGATGATTTTCTTTCCCTCCGGAGACCACATGATGATATCTGGCCTTAAAGTTGTGGACAGTACCGCCTTGGGGAACTGGAGTTTCCTCCCAAGATCAACCTCCATTTCCCATCTCTGGGCTGACTGCAGGAGATTCTGCCTGGCTAGGCTGTGTGAGACAGGACTTTGGCCCTCTTTCACAAAGGCGATGGTGTTCAGCAGTGGTCTTACTTTGGCTGATTGTTTCTTCCTCCTTTCTTGCTCCAAGAGGTCTGTGAGCACTGCCAACACCTTGTCATGGCACCACATGTATCTCTCCTGTGTCAATGCGATCTTACCCCCTGCCAGAATGTGTGCCATTGTTCCTTTCCCACCACACAACCTGCACAGTGGGTCCTCCCTCATCCCCACCTGTGCAAATTGACTGAGAATCATGATCATCTCATGTGTATTGAGTGTATGACTGTCCCCAGGAAAGAGGTACTCTGGTACCCCTTTTCCACCAGAATACCGGGTGCTAGTTCGGAGCCAGTGCTAGTGTCAGTTCTAAGTTCGACTTGAGAGCCTTCTAAGAACCGTTTGCTTTTACACATGCTAAAATCCACAACAGAGCCAGGTCTTACATCATACCAGAGTCCTGCACGGGTCCATCCCAGACCTGTTAATATTTGCCCGTTACCCGTTCCACGCAATAAATCACACACAGTAAAATCATTCCAATTAAAATGCTTTATTTTTTTATCTTGCACCTCTCTCAACATCACAACAGCATTATGAATGGGCTAAAGAAACAGGCTAAAGTGCCTTTAAAGACTCGTTGTCAACAATTTTATATACTCCACTCACCAACTTTACTTTTACTTCATCCATTTCTACTCCTGCAACGCTCGCTCCAACTGGCCTACGAGAGGCATCAACAAAAGTCGCAGTGGTGGTGACATGATGGATCACATGGCATATTGTTGTTGTGTGTGTGTAATGGTAATTTGGACATAGAAATTGTAATACAATATGTTCGGGGGGGTGAAGAAGGAAGATCGTATAGTTTTGATCATTTTTCAAGAACTGGCAAACATTTAAAAGACTTAACCAAACAAAACGAAAGTAACTCGCCAATGAAGGGATCTAAGAATAGGAGTGACATGTTCATATTTACGACGCTTTAAAAGAAATCTGACAGCAGCATTATGGACAAGCTGAAGTCGTGCAATTTGAGATTTAGATATACCGCAATATAAAGAATTGCAGTAATCTAGACGCGGGGAGAGAAAGTTTTTAATTTTAGACAGAAGACGAAGCAGATAAAAACTAGATCCAATGACAGAGGAGATATGTCTGTCAAATTTTAAATGCTGGTCAAAAATAATACCTAGGTTCTGGACCCTTGTCGATCTAAAAGTAGATACAGTTTCTATCTCAGGGCTTATATGCTGACTGTTGTCATTGGGACTCAATACAATCACCTCAGTCTTGTCCTCGTTTAAGAAGAGGAAGTTTTTGGCTAGCCATAATTTAACCTCCTCAATGGAGAAGAGTCGCAGTGGTATTATTTTTCTTGACAGGAAGATAGATTTGAGTGTCATCTGCGTAGAAATGAAAGGACACACCATGCTTTCTTAGAATATAGCCCACAGGCAGCATGTACAGAGAATATAAAGAGGGTGCTAAAATCGAGCCTTGAGGGAAGCCACAGGTCAGAGGTACGGGGGAGGAGGAAAAATTGCCCAGTTTCACTGAAAATTTTGTCAGATAGGTAAGAATGAAACCATTTCAGAGCATTCGCCATCACCCCCCGGTCTCGCTCGCTCCTCCACCTCGCCACAGCACAGAACGATATTGCACATATTTTTCATCCGCGCTTCTACCCGCCCGCACCCCCGCCTGTGTATTTTATAAATGTCACAATCCACCCGTTTTAGCCACTTTCATGCCTGCGGGTACCCGACCCGCTGCAGGACTCTACTGCTAGCGAGGCAGCGGGAAACACAAACACACACACACACACACAATTTCCAGGCATGTTCCATCTAATGCATCGAAGCTGCGCAGACCAACCAGCATATGATATCCAAATACTGCGCAAGTGATTCAAAAGCATATGGAGTCGTTTGCTCTCGCTGTTACTTTGATGTCATACGGCGATGTCACAGCGCCGATGCATCTCGAGCGAGCCTTCCATCAACAATGGCGAACGTTGCGTTTCTATTGATTCGACATCGTAAATCATCGGCATTACACACAGTAAATCCAATGCATTCATGCAGTTTGCAGTAATTTGTATAGACAGTAATTATAAACGAGCAGCAGCTATTAGCTCCATTAGCTGCTATTTAAAAAAAAATGGTGGATCTCAAGTTTGTGTTCATCTTGCTGACCCCGCCCCCAGCGCCTGACGTAAGCGGTTCTTACTTCTAGCCCAGCAATGTTTTGGTGCTACTTAAGAACCACTTTTCCTGGCTTGGAGCTGGTGCTTTGGCAGTGGAAACACAAAGAATCGATTTGAAACTAGGCTCTGGCTCCAAATTAGCACCAGCACTGCCTTGGTGGAAAAGTGGTATGGGTGGGGACATCGAGCTCTTGGCGGTATTGATCATAAGACCCAAACATTCTAGACGTTTTAGGAGCCAGGACCTGTGGGTTGTCAACTGTGTCTCTGACTGGGCTATAACAAGCCAGTTGTCGAGGTATTTGAACATACACATCCCTGTTAGCCTTGTGAGCTGTGTCCATGCACTTCGTAAAAGTGTGAGGTGACAGGGATAACCCGAATGGCAGGAGTATGTACTGATAAGCCTGAGTCAGGGACATACTCATTCAGGGAATGGAGGCCTGGAAAATTTGAAGGATAGCCATAGTGTGGAGCGCCGAAGCAGCTTGGCCGGTGGAGGCATATGCTCGACTGGCGAGAGCTGAAATGGTGTGGCAAGGTTTTGAGGGGTGTTGCGCCTTTGCCTGCAATCCTCTGGAGGAGAGCAGGCAGAGGTGCGCAGCAACGGCCTCTTCAAGTGGAGGAAATTATTCGTAGGCTTTTCCTTTACGCCGCCGACAGTCGAGAGCACTGGCGAAAATGACAACTTGGCACAACTGAATAAGGGGATTTCCACATCTTGGTCAGCTCGTCATGAACCTCTGGGAAGAAGGGGATGGGCTTCTGAGGTAAGGATATGTGACAGCTTTGCAAGAAACACTCATCTAGCCTACTTTGTGTTGGCTCCTGGGGCTGGGACCACTCTAGGCTGAGGTCTCCAATGGCCCTGGTGAGCACTCGGGCCAGCTCTGTGTTGACGCTGGCTTTGTTACTCTGTGTGTGGTCGTTTGATCGTTCAGGTGGCCTCTGTTCCTGACACTTCTTCTTGCGTGGTTCTAGAGGAGCCGGTGGGCCGGGAACGTCGAAGCTGGCGAGGCGAGCTCTCAGGGTTTGCAGAGCCATCTCGTCACACTCAGGGCAGCCACCACGGGAGAGTGCGACCTGGGTGTGGTCCTGTCCAAGACACGCGACATAGATGATGTTAAATCACGAGCTACAGACGGAACTGGCATGTCGAGACGAGGACAGGGACCTCAACAGCCTTATTGAGTTGGCCATTAATATCGACAACCTCCAACCGGTCTCGACACTCAAGTTCACGGCGCGTCATACCACCTATGTCTGTTCCCGCACACGAATTCACCGAACCCATGCAAGTCAACGCCTACCGCCTGTCCGTGGAGGAGAGAGACCGCCGTCTCTCTAATCGTCTATGTTTGTATTGTGGATTACCAGGTCACCAGCGTAACTCATGTCCTGCACGCCCTTCCTCTGAGTCCCAACGACCGGTGAGTGCCTCTTTGACGTCTATTAGCACCATTCAATGTGTAACGATTCCTGTCATATTATGGATTAATGGTAATCGTGTTTTTACTGATGCTCTGCTGGACTCTGGTGCAGCGGGTCATTTTATATCAGAGGATTTTGCTAAGACCCATCGTGTTAAATGAATCCCTTGTTCCACTTCTCTCTCAGTTGAGACGATAGATGGGCTATCAGACCCTGGGCTCGGGTCTGATAACCCATCTATCTACAGAACTATCGATGTCTGCTGGCTTCCTTCATAAAGAAAGCATCCAATTCTACATTCTGCCTGTGTCTCACACTCCGGTCATTCTAGGGTTACCATGGTTATGTCTGCACGATCCTCAGATTTCCTGGCGAGAGGGTCAAATTCTCAAATGGAGTAACCATTGTCAACACACCTGTCTGTATAAAGTCACACCCATATGCCTGTCTGCGTCATTTCCATCAGTACTACCGTTTCCACCATACCCAACCTGCTGACCTAATGAATACGCCGACCTGGCCGAGGCATTCAGTAAGCAACAAGCCAACACTTTACAACTTCACCGTAATTATGACTGCGCCATTGATCTCATTCCAGGTCATACACCCCCTAGAGGTTGCATCTTTCCCTTGTCACAACCTGAATCCGAAGCCATGAAAGAGTACATCACGGAGGAACTTGAGAAGGGATTCATCCGCCCCTCTACTTCACCGGCCTCCTCTGGCTTCTTTTTCGTGCGCAAGAAAGATGGAGGATTAAGGCCGTGCATCGACTATCGGCGCCTCAATGAGATCACAGTAAAGTTCCGGTATCCACTGCCACTCGTCCCATCTGCCCTAGAACAGCTACGCACAGCCCAATACTACACCAAGCTGGACTTGAGGTGTGCCTACAACCTAATTCGTATCAGGGAGGGGGACGAATGGAAGACGGCTTTCTCCACAACCACCGGTCACTACGAATATCGGGTCATGCCGTTCGGACTGGTCAATAGTCCTTCAGTGTTCCAGTCATTCATTAACAACGTGTTCAGAGACATGCTCAGGTCAGTGATCGTATACATAGACGATATTCTTATCTATTCTAACACCCTTGAGGATCATGTGCAACAGCTCAGGGCTGTTCTCCAACGCCTGATTGATCATCAGCTCTACGCCAAGGCCGAGAAGTGCGAGTTTCACACCACCTCCACTACATTCCTGGGGTATGTCATCAGCCCTGACGGGGTCGCCATGGATAAGGGGAAGGTGACTGCTGTTCTTAAATGGCCCGAACCCAGGACATTAAAGCAACTGCAGCGTTTCCTAGGATTTGCAAACTTCTATAGGAGGTTCATTCGCAACTTCAGCACTGTCGTGCCCTCAAGGGAGCTCATCACCTTAACTGGTCCGATCTCGCTCGTCAGGCATTCCTTAACCTCAAGCACCGGTTTGTCACGGCTCCCATCCTGCGGCATCCGGATCCTTCACAACCATTCACGGTTAAAGTAGACGCCTCCAATACTGGAATAGGAGCCATACTGTCCCAACGCCAGGGTCCTTCTCTGAAGTTACATCCATGTGCATTCTACTCCTGCAAGCTCAATCCTGCCGAATGTAACTATAACGTGGGTGACCGTGAGCTTCTCGCCATGAAAGCGGCGTTAGAGGAATGGAGACACTGGCTTGAGGGTTCCAATCATCCTTTCACTGTACTCACAGACCACAAGAATCTCGAGTATCTCCGCACCGCCAAACGCCTGAACCCACGCCAAGCCAGATGGTCATTGTTCTTCACACGATTCGACTTCTCAGTTACCTACCGGCCTGGGTCGAAGAACACCAAGGCCGACGCCCTGTCCCGTCAGTTTGAGGAGGAACCTACACTCACCGCACCAGAAACCATCCTCCCATTTCAAATTGTGGTAGCTCCTATTGAGTGGAATCTCATGTCACTTATTCAGCAGCACAACACCCAGAATGAGATTCCAGTTGCATGTCCGCCTGATAAGGTCTTCGTTCCTGTCGATCTAAGAGATCAAGTAATGAGTCAAGTTCATTGTCATCCTTCTACAGGCCATCCGGGTATCACCGCCACGATCCATTTATTACTGAACCGCTTCTGGTGGGAGACATTATCAAGAGATGCTACCTCCTACGTTCAGAAATGTCAGATCTGTAACATGCACAAGACATCTAAGCAGCTTCCAGCTGGACTCTTGCAACCACTACCAATTCCTCAACGCCCCTGGTCCCACGTTGCCATTGATTTCATCACAGATCTCCCAGCATCACAGAATAACACTGTCATACTCACCATTATCAACCGGTTCTCCAAAGCCTGCCGTCTGATTCCTCTACCTAAGCTCCCTACTGCCATGCAGACAGCCGACCACCTGTGTAACTGGGTTTTCCGGCTATACGGATTACCTGAGGACATCGTCTCAGACCGGGGTCCCCAATTCACCTCCTGACTATGGTCAGCTTTCTGTCAAGCCCTCAATATTAACATCAGCCTTACCTCCGGCTATCACCCACAGGCCAATGGACAAGTGGAAAGGCTTTATCAGGAGCTCAACCGTTTCCTACGGTCATATTGCAACCAGAGCCAGGATGACTGGGCCCGTTACCTTCTGTGGGCTGAATATGCTCAAAATTCCCTAATCAAGCCGTCGACTGGGCTAACCCCTTTCAAGTGTATACTGGGCTTCCAACCACCCATGTTTCCGTGGTCAGGAGAACCGACTGACGTACCGGCAGTTAACGACTGGATGAATAGGAGTGAGGAGACATGGAATCAGGCCCATGTTCATCTACAACAGGCTGTACGACGACAGAGGGAACAGGTGAATCGCAGGCGTCGCTCCGGCCCTGAGTATCAGCCCAGTCAGTGGGTATGGCTATCCACCCGAGACCTTTGCCTCAGACTCCCCTGCAAGAAAGTCCAAGGTACGTGGGTCCATTTCAAATTGTCCGTCAAATCACACCTGTTTCATTCCGTTTGGCTTTACCCAATACTTATCGCATTTCTCCCACTTTTCATGTGTCCCTGCTCAAGCCCGCTGCTGGTCCCAGAGAGGAGGGAGAGGGGAGGTCCCGTGAACAGGCCCCTCAACCCATCACAGTAGAGGGCGAGGTACAAGAGCTGCTCGACTCCAGACGTCGGGGACGTATCCTCCAGTATCTGGTCGACTGGGAAGGGTACGGTCCAGAGGAACAATCCTGGGTCAACTCAGAGGACATTCTTGACCCCAATCTCATTGAAGAGTTCCACCGAACTCACCCTGAAAGACCGGCCCCCCGATCACGAGGAAGACCCCGACGTCGTTTACCTCCTCGCGCCAGGAGTCGCTCGCAGGGGAGGGGCTCTGTCACGGAGACGAACCCCGTGATTCCCTCTGCTGGCCAGCAGAGGGCCCCATCTCCCGAATACTAACATACACGCACCCATTCACCCATCTACACTGATTTGCATTACATTTCCCATAAACCCCGTCCTTGGACTTTGATCACCGCCCAGCTGCAGCTTATCAGGACCATGTATTTAACAGACTGTGCTCTCCAGGCAGACGCGAAGTCTTGATTCTGCCACGGCCATCATTTCTGAGCATTATTTTCCTGACTGATTCCCTGTTGCTGTTGTGCTTTGTTTATCGTCTACGAACCTTTGCTGCCTGTCTACTGACCCTTTTGCCTGCCCACTGGACTGTGATTCTTTGCCTGTTATCCCGACCTGTTTGCTTGTTTACCAACCACTCTTCAGCCTGTTCTACATTGTTGTATCTGCTGTTACCGACCCCTGCCCGTACGACCAAGAGTTAAATCAATAAAGCCTGCTCATGGATCCGATGTTGAGTTCTGAGTCATTACACATTAGGTGATAGTGCTAATTAGAGCTGGGTCTCGTCAGCATAGCTGTGGTAAGCAATTTTGTTATTTTTCATTATTTGGCTCAGTGGCAGCATTCTTCTTGAATAGAAGTTTAAGGGTTAACAGGAGTGGTGCAAGAATTGACCCTTGTGGGACTCCGCATGTCATGGATGTCCACTCAGACTTATGGTCTCCTATAATCACATAATAACCTCTCCCTTCTAAGTTTGACCTGAACCATTTGAGGACCATCCCAGAAAGCCCAACCCAGTTTTCCAGCCTGTCAAGAAGTATGTTGTGGTCAACAGTATCAAAAGCCGCACTGAGGTCCTGTTGTACCAGAATTTATGTTTTACCTGTATCAGTATTTAAGCGAACATCATTTATTGAAAATGCACCGACCCAACAATTGGGTTGTTTTAACCCAGTGGTTGAGTTGTTCTTACCCAGCAATTGGGTTGTCTTAAGCAACATTTAACCCAACCACTGGGTTAAAACAACTCAACCACTGGGATAAAACAACTCAACCATTGGGTTAAAACAACTCAATTGTTGGGTCGGTGCATTTTCAACCCAACTTGGGTTGTTTTTAACCCAGCATTTTTTAGAGTGCACAGTGCTCAAACAACAAAGCTTGACTTTAATGATAAAACTTGAAACTCTGGAGACTGGATTACTACAAAAAAGCGAACATTTCTTCCGACCAGTCCCTCACTGCCATCAGCTTCCATTCCGGAAGGGAAAACACAGCTGCCTACTATTAAAAGGATAAGAACATAACTGAACTAGGCAAAGCTAGACAGAACTTCTTCTCAAATATTATAAACAGAAACATAAACAACAGGCGCACTCTTTTTGCTCCTGTCGAGAGAAAAAGAGTAACAAACAAAAAGCACCTTGGAGAAACTCAACAGCAATACAAATAATGAAAAGACAATGCAGAAAATCTGAACGCATGTGGCGGAAGACAAAACTTATAGTCCATTATAACATCTATAAAGACACCCTTCATGCTTTCAATGCTGAACTAGGCAAAGCTAGACAGACCTTCTTCTCAAATATTATAAACAGAAACATAAACAACAGGCACACTCTTTTTGCTACTGTCGAGAGACTAACAAACCCCCCGAGTCACACTCGTAGTGAAGGCTGGTTCCAGGCTGGAAAACTCGGTCTGGCTTTTTTTTTCTGGTCCTCAAATGTTTCAGGTCATACTTAGAAGGGAGAGGTTATTATGTGAGTATAGGAGACCATAAGTCTGAGTGGACATCCATGACATGCGGAGTCCCACAAGGGTCAATTCTTGCACCACTCCTGTTAACCCTTAAAGACAGAGACAGCCGCCCGCGGCTAAAAATAACTATCGTTCTAAAATGTTTAATAACTTTTTAACCGCTAATCCAATCTGTATGCTGTAAACTGCACAGTAAAGAGGAGAATCTCCGCTTTCCAAAGGTATAATATGTTTCGCGATTGATCATTCAGAGGCTCCATAGTCAGCATGGATGCGTCATCAAAATATGCAGCATTGACTAAAAATAACTATCGTTCCAAAATGTTTAATAACTTTTTAATCGCTGATCCAATCTGTATGCTGTAAACTGCATAGTAAAGAGGAGAATCTCCCCTTTCCATAGGTATAATATGTTTCGATTGATCGTTCAGAGGCTCCATAGTCAGCGTGGATGCGTCATCAAAATATGCAGCATTGATTTGTCCAAGAAACACACGTGGGTTGTTCCCCTGAGCCAAACAGAATTTTTTTTTTATTAGTCCCACCCCCCTGTGCCCAGATTCGTTGAAACTTTCATCAACTCAACCAATAAACACAGTGTTTGGTCTTTTGAACCACGAATCACGTTTCTCTGAAAAATGAACGTGGGTGTGAATTTGCATGCATCATGAAACCAAACAGTAATTCCATCACAAACTACATTACCCATAATCCTTGGACTCATTAGCACTCACTGTTAACACCTGTGTCTCATCACCTTATTACCTCTGCCTATATATACCTTGTTCACTCTGTCATTCATTGCGAAGTCTTGTTTAGTGTCACAACTGCATTTCTGAGCGTTTCTCTGGTTGCATGTATCTTGGTCTTTGATTTCTTGCCTTCTCCGTGGATTACCCTTTTGGCTGTTCCTTCTGTTTTGTTTGCCTTCTTGGACTGATTTCCTGTTATGACCTTTTGCCTGTTCTATTGACTACGACTTTGGATTACCCTTTAATAAATACTGCGTTTGGATCTCCAACCCTTCTGTCTCAGAGCAGATTCGTAACAGAAGACTTTGCCACCATGGATCCAGCAGTATGTCTTTTCCATCTATGCCAGGGAACTCACTCACTCGAGGACCACATCATAGACTTTCTGAACATTGCAAACTTCACCAACCTCCCGGACTTTATGTTGATTGACTTTTTTTGCCATGGACTCAACAAACAGTTACAAGGCAAACTCGTCCGTGATGGTCCTCGAGGGTCCCTGAGTGAGTTCCTTGATTATGCCCTTCAGGTAAGCGGCTCTGCTTTCACAGTGGGTGTCATGGAGGAGGGTTGTGACATTTCCACTGCACCTGCCGTGCCTGTGTCCTCGGGCAAGATGGCCGCCGAGCCAGTGTCCTCTGACAAAATGGCCATCGAACCTGTGTCTTTGGACAAGATGGCTGCTGAGCCTGTGTCCTCTGACAAGATGGCCGCCGAGCCAGTGTCCTCTAACAAAATGGCAGCCGAAGGTGTGTCTTTGGACAAGATGGACACCACTCCAGAACCTTCAGCCATCATGGACATCAATGCAGAGTTCTGGGTTATCATAAATGGCACACATGAAACCTGTAAGGTGGTCCCAATGCAAGTGAGACTGGCATCCAGCCTGGAGGACTCACCGCTGATGTCAGTGCGTGCAAGTGGCATCCCTAGATCAGCGCCATCCAACCCACAGGCCTCTGCGCTCTCAGACCTTCCAGAGCCTGGTGTCTTCTCAGCAGACCTTCCAGAGCCTGGTGTCTTTTCAGCAGACCTTTCAGAGCCTTGTGTCTTTTCAGCAGACCTTTCAGAGCCTTGTGTCGTCTCAGCGGACCTTCCAGAGCCTGGTGTCGTCTCAGCGGACCTTCCAGAGCCTTGTGTCGTCTCAGCGGACCTTCCAGAGCCTGGTGTCGTCTCAGCGGACCTTCCAGAGCCTGGTGTCGTCTCAGCGGACCTTCCAGAGCCTGGTGTCGTCTCAACGGACCTTCCAGAGCCTGGTGTCGTCTCAGCGGACCTTCCAGAGCCTGGTGTCGTCTCAGCGGACCTTCCAGAGCCTGGTGTCGTCTCAGCGGACCTTCCAGAGCCTCGTGTCGTCTCCGCGGACCTTCCAGAGCCTCGTGTCGTCTCCGCGGACCTTCCAGAGCCTCGTGTCGTCTCCGCAGACCTTCCAGAGCCTGGTGTCGTCTCCGTAGACCTTCCAGAGCCTGGTGTCGTCTCAGCAGACCTTCCAGAGCCTGGTGTCGTCTCAGCGGACCTTCCAGAGCCTGGTGTCGTCTCAGCGGACCTTCCAGAGCCTGGTGTCGTCTCAGCGGACCTTCCAGAGCCTCATGTCGTCTCAGCGGATCTTCCAGAACCTCCAGCCACTGACCAAAGTCCAGAGAGGGCTCCAGCCCGTGCCCCGAGTCCAGAGAGGGCTCCGGCCCGTGCCCCGAGTCCAGAGAGGGCTCCGGCCCGTGCCCCGAGTCCAGAGAGGGCTCCGGCCCGTGCCCCGAGTCCAGAGAGGGCTCCGGCCCGTGCCCCGAGTCCAGAGAGGGCTCCGGCCCGTGCCCCGAGTCCAGAGAGGGCTCCGGCCCGTGCCCCGAGTCCAGAGAGGGCTCCGGCCCGTGCCCCGAGTCCAGAGAGGGCTCCGGCCCGTGCCCCGAGTCCAGAGAGGGCTCCGGCCCGTGCCCCGAGTCCAGAGAGGGCTCCGGCCCGTGCCCCGAGTCCAGAGAGGGCTCCGGCCCGTGCCCCGAGTCCAGAGAGGGCTCTGCCTCCTGCCCCGAGTCCAGAGAGGGCTCCGCCTCCTTTCCCGAGTCCAGAGAGGGCTACGCCTCCTGCCCCGAGTCCAGAGAGGGCTCCGTCTCCTGTCCCCGAGTCCAGACCACCTGCTCTGCCTGCCCCGCCGTGGGGGTCTTCAAGACCGCCTGCGCTGCTGTGGTGGTCGTCTGCCCCGCCGTGGGAGTCTTCAAGACCGTCTGCTCTGCCGTGGTGGTCGTCTGCTCCACCGTGGGAGTCTTCAAGACTGTCTGCTCTGCCGTGGAGGTCGTCTGCTCCGCCGTGGGGGTCTTCAAGACTGCCAGCTCCGTTCCGGTCGCCTGCGCCACCCTGGTCATCTGCCCGGCCAGCTCCATCCTGGCCTCCTGCTCTGCCTGAATCTCCAGGCCCTCTTCCACTACATGGGCCTGGCCCTCCATCCCGCCCCCGGGTCCGCCTCCGCTCCAACTTCCTCCTGGGCAATTTTAGGAGCGTCTGGAAGCCGCTCCTTTGAGGGGGGGCTATGTCACAATTCATCAGTGTGAGTGCCCGTGATCACCACCAGAGGGCACTCCACCCTGGACTGTCATTCCATCACAAACTACATTACCCATCGATTGATCGTTCAGAGGCTCCATAGTCAGCGTGGATGCGTCATCAAAATATGCAGCATTGATTTGTCCAAGAAACACACGTGGGTTGTTCCCCTGAGCCAAACAGATTTTTTTTTTTATTAGTCCCACCCCCCTGTGCCCAGATTCGTTGAAACTTTCATCAACTCAACCAATAAACACAGTGTTTGGTCTTTTGAACCACGAATCACGTTTCTCTGAAAAATGAACGTGGGTGTGAATTTGCATGCATCATGAAACCAAACAGTAATTCCCTCACAAACTACATTACCCATAATCCTTGGACTCATTAGCACTCACTGTTAACACCTGTGTCTCATCACCTTATTACCTCTGCCTATATATACCTTGTTCACTCTGTCATTCATTGCGAAGTCTTGTTTAGTGTCACAACTGCATTTCTGAGCGTTTCTCTGGTTTCATGTATCTTGGTCTTTGATTTCTTGCCTTCTCCGTGGATTACCCTTTTGCCTGTTCCTTCTGTTTTGTTTGCCTTCTTGGACTGATTTCCTGTTATGACCTTTTGCCTGTTCTATTGACTATGACTTTGGATTACCCTTTAATAAATACTGCATTTGGATCTCCAACCCTTCTGTCTCAGAGCAGATTCGTAACAGTAATAAACGCGTGCAAAGCGCTCTCTCTCAGATCACAGCACACAGTCAGTATATTTCTCTATTTGTATGTAGTTTGTGTTTTACACATTTTCACTATTATATTTTCCTCAATTTGTGTTTGAGAAGATTATGTGCAGAGAAGTTGAAATGTCCGTTTATGAAAATAGCCGCCCACATGTAAAAGTAGCCTCAGTATATTTTCACGGTTTCTTGTCACAACTTGATGTATTGTTTGTGTTTGTTTTTCATGCCCAAATTATAATATATTTCTCTGAAGAAAAATGTTTGTTTCAGTGTTGTTATTATATAACAATCTTTCTATTTACTTTATTACTTGAACTTTTTAGGACACATTATCAGTCAATAAAATACACCTGTTTTCACTCAAAAACCTAGAAACGCCTAGAATAATGTTATAATAAATGGCTATAACTTGCTGAGGGATTGTTACATGTAGACAAAATTTCATCTGGAAGTGTAAAACAACCAAGTCTAACTTTCTAAAGGAAAAAAATCCAAACTTCATGAAGTTCTGTTCGAGTTCACAGTAAAAACATCACATTTTTGCTGCCATTTTTCTTGAAATTATATTAATTGAATCCATTCTCAGAATAAATAAATGTAAAATTGGGACATCAAATGAGCTAGATGGAAACTTCAGGTTCTCCTGTTTAAAATGATATATAGCACTTGATGCTAACTGCTAGAATGGGGGAGAAAAACAAAGAAAAGTAGAGGCACATCAGGCGCCCCAAAAATGTTCTAGGTCTTTAAGGGTTAAACCTGTATATGCTGCCACTGAGCCAAATAATGAAAAAGAACAATATTGCTTACCACAGCTATGCTAGCTCTACTTAGCAATGTCACCTAATGACTACAGCCCCATTGACTCTCTGTGCAAATGCATTGATTAAGTGAATAACTGGATGTGCCAAAACTATCTTCAGTTAAACAAAGACAAAACCGAAATCACTACATCTACATACCCGGATCCTTAACTTCTATATCCTAGGCTGTCATCACATCACTGAATTTAAACCATTTTTAAAAACAGGTAAATTATAAATTAGGAGTCAAAATGATATACTAATATACATTTTATTAAAAAAATGACAATGATAGCTTATTATTCTAAATTATTTAAATACTTATTATTAGAAAAAGATTTACAACACTGCTTGTGTAAAAATAGGGCTTGTCAAGATCGATCTTTTGCATTAGTCTAAAGAACAACGGCAGCAGTTTTCACTCTCTGACAGTCAGGAGTGCTTATGGAACAGCAGAAATATGTTAGCTAACATGGCATTAAAACGTAGCCTAACCGTAATTTATTTTACAACCTGTAAAATTAAGTTAAAACATATAGGCTATAAAACCACAAACCAACACATTCTCACCTGTGAAATTTTATCACATTTCAATCGGTCTCTATGCAGGCCCGGTTTTCAGAGCTTCACATGGGGTCGACCGGCTCCCCTCCGGGGGCAGACGGTGTTACCTCAGTACACGGTACCCTTCTGTCCTCGGCACCCTCACAGGGTCAATCCACCAACCCTGCCCGAGCGCCGGGGCGTGGAGAGCCCTCGCGGGTCATCCGAGGATGGCTCACGCCCTCCGAGGAGGGAGGTGGCGCTGTCGAATCAGTTGTTCCCTGCCGGTCAGCCGTTTCAGAGCGCTGCACTCGCGGTGCAGAGTACATCAGAGGCCTCAAGAGGGGTGAAACTAGGCCAGTCGCTCACTGTGAAACAATTTCAGAGGCTGTTGGGTCTCATGGCAGCAGCGTCCAGTATCATTCCGTGTGGCGAGTTGTACATGAGACCGCTGCAGTGGTGACTCAAAACCAAGGGCTTTCCCCGAGGGGAAATCCTTTCCGTGTAATCAAGGTTACGCGGCGGTGTCTCCGCTCCTCAGTCATGTGGAAGGACCCTTGCTTTCTAGGCCAAGGCCCATTACTGGGGGCACCATGCCAGCGGGTATCTCTGAGCATGGATGCCTCCCTTACGGGCTGGGAGGGGCGACCATGAGTGGTCGCTCGGTCTAGAGCCTATGGCAGGAACACCATAATTCGTGGCATAATTGTCTAAGAATGCTGGCAGTATTTCAGGTGCTGAAACACTTCCTGCCGTATCTCAGGGGCCATCATGTGCTCGTTCACACAGACAGCACATCAGTGGATTCCTATATCAACCATCAGGGAGGTCCGAGGTCACGCCAGTTATACAAGCTGGTGCGCCTTTTTACCCTCTGGTCCCATTGGAACTGCTCTCAGTGAGGGCTATGTACATTCCTGGGCGGTTGAATGTGGAAGCAGACATCCTGTCGAGGCAGGGGCCGAGGCCCAGGGAGTGGAGACTCCACAACGAGGTGGTGGAGCTTCTTTGTGAGAGATTTGGCAGGGCTCAAGTGACCTGCTTGCCACTCACGAAAATATGCATTGTCGTCTGTGGTTCTCCCTAGTGTCTCCAGTTCCTCTCAGACCGGATGCTATGGTACAGGAGTGGCCGAGGCTGCCTTTGTACATCTTTCCCCCGATTGCTCTGCTTCCGGGAGTTCTAGAGAGAGTTCGTTGGGACGGAGCCTGTCTTCTGTTAGTAGCCCTGTTCTGGCCAGGCCGAGTATGATTCTCGGACATTGTGTCTCTCCTCGACGGCTCTCCCCTGGAGATTCCGATCAGGAGGGACATTCTCTCTCGCCAGGAGTTGTGGAAACCATGGGCTTGGCCTCTGAGGGGGCCCAGCTCATAAATTCTGGTCTCTTAACCGAGGTTGTTGTGACCATTCTACACTCTAGAGCTCCTTCCACGAGGAAACTGCACACACTGAAGAGGAGGCTCTTCACCTTATGGTGCAGAGATCGTCTGTGGTATCCAGTTAACTGCCCTGCGAGCGCAGTGCTGGAGTTCCTGCAGGGGAGATTCTCTGCTGGGCTAGCTCCCCCCACATTAAAGGTGTAGGGTGTTTTAAAGCAGAGGATGAGCAAGTGGGTGGTCGAGTCCATCTCACTTGCTTATGTGGCGGTCGGGCAGCCTTCTCCTTTGGCTGTGCGGGCCCACTCTACCCAGGGTATGGCGGTCTCTCAGGCTCTCTTGGCAGGGGCCTCCCTGCAAGATGTATGTGATGCGGCAGGGTGGTCTTCGTCTCATACCTTTGTCAGGTTCTACGAACTAGACAAATTCTACTCCTGGGGCTCGGGTGCTCGCTCCTTAGACAATTCAACAGGCGGGCACCCGGCTCGTATGGGGACGTGGGTATTCTCGTTTCCATAGTGGTGACGCAGCTCGAGTTCCTTGAACGGGAACGTCCCGGGTTACGTCTGTAACCTTAGTTCCCGGAATAGGAACGAGACGCTGCGTCACCCGGCCATACTCCCCGCATGCCCTCTAGCGGCTTGTTTCAGGCCTTCTCAGAAGCTGGGGGCATGTGTTTGCCGGCAGGCTTTATAGTTTCCAGGTTGATGACGTCACCCGCCTATGACGTTACGTCTCTACATTGGACTGATTACATACATGCTGCAAGACGCAATTGCGCACAGGTGTTCCCACAGCAGTGACGCAGCGTCTCGTTCCTATTCCGGGAACTAAGGTTACAGACGTAACCGGGACGTTCCATCCCCAGATGATTCAGCTGATTTGGGAACAGTTTGGCAACACACATAGAGCTTATGTTTCTGTCTATGAAGACAGTGCTTCTGGTAACTTTGACCTCCATCAAGAGGGTAGGAGACCTGCAGGCATTTTCGACTGACAAAGTGTGCCTGGAATTCTGGCCGGCTAACTTTCACGTGATCCTGAGACCCCAGCCTGGATATGTGCCCAAGGTTCCCACTTATTATTTTAGAGATCAGATGGTGAACTTGCAAGCGTTGCTTTTTGAGGAGACAGACCCAGCCTTGGCACTGCTCTGTCCAGTACGTGCTCTCTGTGCTTACATAGACAGAACAGAGTGTTTAAGGACCTCAGACCAGTTCTTTGTCTGTTATAGTGGGAAGCTGAAGGCAAAGGCTGTTTCCAGGCAAAGGTTGTCACACTGAATAGTTGATGAAATTGTCCTGGCTTACCAAGTGCAGCGTCTTCCATGCCCCCTAGGGGTGAGAGCACACTCCTCCTGGGCTCTAGCGAATGGCGCCTTATATGCAATGCTGCACATTCGCCAACACATTCGCCAGATTTGATAATCTCCGAGCAGAGCCAGTGTCCTCCCGTGTACTCGCTGCCAGTAGCCATTAACTAGGACCAGTGTCTTTTTTTTTTTTGCCATTCCACTCCACGGACTGGATATAAATGTTATTCCTCAGGTGTCTCTGCATACGTTTTTATAAAACTCCAAAATGTACATATACATGTAATCTACATGCAATATACATGCATTCACCTTTTATTTCTTTTCACAAAAAATATGATTGCTGGGGCAGATTATTTATTATCTCTTTTCCTGCCAGCGTTTAAAAAAAGTTGCCAGCCATCGCCAGGGTTTTTGACAATTTTCACAAAAATGTAATAGCCCACAAAATATTTTGTTTAATGAATATCTGAGCATGCAATATATATAAAAATAAAGAGCTGACCCTCTTCTTTTATTCTAGCTTCATGATTTCCTTTTTTATCAACACTTGAAAATGGGTAACTTTCATAAAAAAGCTACATTTTGAACAAAAAGCTGAGAAAATCAAATTTTTGTGAAAAACTGTATCAGATTCAGAGTGATGATCAAACACAGATGGAGTAGGTTGAGTTCATCAACACCCCTAATGCTTGCATAGTCCTGTAGCTTGTTCTCGGTCCACATTTCATTCAGTAACATTTGATCATTTTGATTTAGATGTTTGTTTAATGATGATTACATTATTTTGCATCTGTTTAGATACGATCACTTGTTTTACTGCGTCTTCCTCGCGTGCGTTATGAAGTTTAGGTAGCATCAGTTTGGTAGCTCACTGGGTATACAGCATTGCATTTGTGATTTTGAGAATTTGGGTATGAATCCTGTGAAACATGAGTAACAATAAAGGAGCTCTGAAGACTTGTAGAAGCAAGCTAATATGGCAAGGTTACTTCAGAAAATGTATTTTTATCTCATGCTTTTGTTACAACTAACAGTTAGGTTTACGGTAGAGTTTAGTGAAGATGGTGTGTTATTTTCAAACGCAATATAGCGTTAACCTTTCAGTGTCACTCACTGGACATTTCCTTTTCGACCTGCCATGAAATATACAACAACCAATGTAATAAAATGTTGCCAAATGTTTAGTGCCACTGGACATTTTACGTTGAAAGTGTTGTGAAAGTTGCGAGAAGCAATGTAGTACACTGTAAAAAATGATTTGGAGTTCCTTTTGATTTGTTTTATTCCGCTTGTATATCGAGAGTTGCTGAATTTGGAAAACAAAGGGATGGTAAATTTATAAAATTGTCAAGTAATGTGAATTTACTCTATAAGTAACAGTTTAGAAGTTTGGTGCTTCTACCTATGCTTTCACTGTGTAGAGGCTAGCTAGTTTGAAACAGGTGTTCGTGTATATTTATATTTGCCATGAATTGTTTCCCTTCACTCTCCCTAGCCCTTGCAAAAAGATTCCATCCTCACAATATCCAATGCTTGATTTTCCCAAACACCCGTCTACCCATCAACCTTCAGTATTCCATCCACCCAGCCATCCCCCAAAACCCACCTTTTGCACGCATTACAAACCGCATGGGATTTCAGTCTCTTTAAAGCTTAATGCCTCTGGGAGCCACTCTCTTTTCCACGTGAGTTTTTTTCATTCTAGGGGAAGACAGCAATGACAATGCCTGTTTTTTCCCCTGTATTTTCTTCCCACTTTTTTTCACCTGTGAGGGTTTGCATTACAATTACACAGAGACACGGCACGGGAAATGTATGCTTGTAATAGGATAAGAGAAAAGACAAGAAATAAATACAAATTATAACATTTAACATGTGTGATTAAAACGTTACTATTTCCTGGCATCAAATTACATTTCTCACACTTTTATTATTTTAACACGTAAAAGCATCACAACAACAATATACAAATTTTTAATTAAAAACACATTTACACATGCAACATTAGGGTAAAGACAATGAGCAACTTATTGGATAATTAATTTCGGAATGTGTAGTTTGCGGTGTCGTGAGAATTAAGTAGTAAATCTTACTGTGATGTTCACAAAAGGTCTTTACTGATTCTCTAGCTACCTTTGGGCAGCTTTTTAAACCGTTTCAACCAAAACTTAGTGGATTGCAATTGAACTTTGAGAGACTATACAAAGAACCTTAAAACACCTTCTCTCAGTCTTATCAGACTTTTAAATGTATTCCATGGCAACAAGATAATGTATCCTGCACTGCAATATGCAACATAAAATCAACACAGCTGAAAATAAAGAAACTGGCTTTTGTTTACTGTTTGTACATGGTGTGTCAATTACAAAAACATCACATTAATAACAGAGGTCACACTGTGTCCTCTCAAACTTGTTGGTTTAGGTGAAAAGAGGTATTCTTAAGATCATTCCATAGAAAGCTGGAATATGATGGCAGAGAACAATTACCTTTATGATTATTGCTCCAGATCTAAAAATGTGTTGTGTTTCAAAGAGGTTTGTGATTCCATTGGCCAATAGCCTATCGGTTGACATTATTTTCTCCTGTTTGTAATGATTGTCTACTCAGTTCTTTACAAGAATGGCTGCAACTTGAACAGCCAAGACACTGAAACACATTGATAGACACTGAAAAATATACATTATGATGCTGTCAAAATTACAATAATAATTACACAGGAAATAAAATTACAAAGGTTTTTTCCTTTTATTTTTATTTTATTTTCATGTAGCTTGTCCCACCCTCTCTCATCCTCTGTCTTCCACAGTCTGGGTACATTTTGGGTCATTGTTGCCCTGCAAGTTCTTTTTGTGGTTAGTCTCTGACATCACTGCATATGACGCCACTTGGTTCAGAGTCCTAAAAGAACCATCGAAATGCTTCTCCGTTGTTTACCGGTGTTCTCTAGAGAAAACACAAAAGGAAAGTATAGAGATTCAGCTTTATTAGAACAGAGAAACTTCGTAACATTTAATAATAAGGTCCCACATTAGTTAATGCATTAAAAGTTGGTGTATTTCACTCTGTTGATACATTTATCCAAATGCTTAACAGAAAGTCCAAAAAGTATTTTTGCTTAGCTTATTTAATTAAATCTGCTACTGGCGTAAAAGAAGACAATGAATCCTGCATTTTGTAAGGTTTTTGTCCTGATGTCTCCTGCTTGAGTATCCATATAAACAGATCAACTTCTTTCTCAAAACAAGACATACAGTAACAAATACATTGCAAAATCATGTTTAGATTTCCTCCACAACTGCAAAATTAACCACACTTCCTACACAATTCTACTTGGTATGGGAGACCATGTAGAAATAGGAAAGGGTAAAGATGAGCCTTTTTTTGTTGTTGTTGTTGTTGTTTATAGGTGAACTATTCCAAAAATAAAGCATGTGACAGTATTTTCAAAAAGAAACAACTATTTCATTTTATCTATGTTCAATTGTAAACCCAGTGTAGTAATTAATGGCACACACCCTTTTTTTCAGTTCCATATCCAGACAGTACAGTTTGGTGTGCCTTCGTTGATGTGTCTACCAACCTAAATAAATAATAATATAAAAAATCTTAATGTATTGTGTGAAGCATTTTTATTTTTTGTGTATTTGTGAAGGGAGAAAAAGCCAGTGGTGTAGGATAAATGGACATAAGCCTAAAACTCAAAGCAATGGAGCATTCAACAGATTTTAATAAACAAAATAATGTAGCATAAAATCAAAACAGGTATGAGGTAAGTGTCACAAGAACCTTTTTTGAAACAGCATATCTATTCATCTGTGCAAGTTATTTAAAAGGGTGCTCAAGGCCAAAGATGATATAGGCTTTATTGGTGGTCCTTTCTTAAAGTGGTTCACAATAAATAAACTCATAAGATCATTCAGTGCAAGGACATTTATCCAGCAAGCAAGTGGCGAGACAGGACCAAATGTAATGACAAAATGTGAGAGTTTTTTCATTTAACATTCAAAAACCTGGTTTCACCTCATCACAACACATAGCTTTCAGACTGCGCGGATTCTTCCCATTAAGATGTACATAGACTTCAACATTTAACATACTAACCACTATAAAGGGTTACTAAAGTAAAAAACACAATAATTATAAAAATATAATCAGTAAACAGTAAAATAATAAATGAATCTACACATTTTATTTAAAACTGGGTGCATTGCTAAGAAATCGAGAACTGCATCAAAGACATTCCAAATTATTGCAGGGACTCCACACTTTCCTCAAAACTGCTTACGTTCTCTCTCAACATTCACGGTCACACTTAACATTCGTGTTCGCACTCAATAAAATAATAATAATAATATTTCACTTACTCTGTGGTTATTTGAGTCTTTGTGCTTAATGGCAAATTACATTTGAACTTGTGAACTCTTACTCTTAAAGCAGTAAAGATACAGCTAGACCAACACTTATTCTGAAGGAGCCGAGCTCCCTTAACCTCAAAGGTCCATTCAGAAAATAAGGAGAACTATTTTTCACACTGAGCATCAAAAAAGTATTTTCATGGATGTTTAGAATCATAAATTAAAAATAAAAATAAAAATTCATCCAAAATCCTAGTCTAAGGGTGCAAGAGGATGATATATCTTCAGTAAAGAAAAACATGAATGACTGAATGTAAAGAGCAGGAGAGGAACAGAAAGAGACAGGGACAAAGGGATCAATTTGCATAACTCTCTTCTCACATATATTTTGTAACTTCCAACCACAGAAAATTAATAAAAATGTTGAGAGATTTTTCTAGAAATGCAAAAAAAGCATTCTTTTGTATAAGAAACTTAAGAATCTTAAGAAAACAAGTTGTGGCTTGGAGGGAAAAAAAGAGTTTCTCCAAATCTATATATTCCCTCATTGATCAGTCCCTGGTGGAAATGTGCCTCGCTATAGACAGTAATGACCCTGATGTGCGTGGCCGCCATGTCTGCGTTTTGTTAAGTCTCGCACTATTGATCTGGTTGAGGCTTCCTGAGTGCTGCTCAAATTCACTTCCAGCCGTCTCTGCTCGCCTCACTGCTGTGACCAGGCACAAAGAGAGCTCAATTAGCACAGCTCGACGACGGCTCTCTCCCGCCTGCGCACTCCATCAAAATCACTCCATCAAACCACCCAGAGAGAGGGGGGTGGGTGGCAGGGGGTTGTGATACAATGGGGACATGCAAGTAACTTTGAGGTTTTATTTACAATCAAAAGATGTCACAAATACATGGTATACATGTATATAATCCTGCATTCAAAGCTTAGCCTTTGTCAGGAATACAGAGAAAATAATTGTATATTAGTGCCCAATACATGCTGATACAGTTAATATTAGTATTTTGTAAAATTGGTCTGATTGGTCTAGAATCAGATAATATTAGCTTATCTTTTTTTCATCAAAAGTCTTATTCTCCACTGTAACTTAAATTTACAATAAAAGAGACCGCTACCACAAAATGTCACACTTGTTCAAAATTAAAAATGTGCTGGCTCAAGATGCATTATGACAAAAAATGTATCTCAGTGATATCAAACACTCATTGGCTGTTGTGTGCCTTTTCCCCAGTTGAAGATGAGATTATGTATATTTTATTATACCCTCATATAACAAAAATATAACTAAAATTCTACTCTATACCTCACATAAAACTATTCTATACCACCAGTTAGCACCTTGAATGCAGCACATCAGTGCTTGGTCTTTGACACTGACTTTTAGAAATGTTGTGATAAATTATGATTAAACATGTCTGATTTGTTATACTTTTTTACAATGTGTGTGTATATACATATACAAACATGTTGGGTTTCCATGATTGATGGTAAATTTCCATGGACATAATGATTTTAAAACCGTACGCTGCATATTTATCCCTAATACACACACACAAGCACGCACGCACGCACGCACGCACGCACGCACGCACGCACGCACACACACACACACACACACACACACACACACACACATACATACATATCGTGTTTCCATGTTTTATGGGGACTTTCCATAGGCGTAATGGATTTCATGCTGTACAAACTGTACATCCTATCCCCTTACACTGCCCCTGCCCCTAAACCTACCCGTTACAGGAAACATTCTGCATTTTTACTTTCTCAAAAAAACTCATCCTGTATGATTTATAAGATGTTTTCCTCATGGGGACCTAAAAATGTCCCCACAAGGACAAGGATTTCGGATATTGCCATCTTTGTGGGGACATTTTGTCCCCATAACGTAGGGATTACCAGGCCGCACACACAGACACACACACACACACACACACACACACACACACACAACAACAACAACAACAACAACAACAATTGGGTCAAGAAAAACGTCACATTATAAAGAAAAGTGACTATGTTAAAGGGATAGTTACCCCAAAAATCTTTAATGACACCCTAATGTCGTCCCACACCTGTAAGACCTCCGTTCATCTTCGGAACATAGTTTAAGATATTCAAGTGTATGCACACTATACTGTCCATGTTCAGAAAGGGAAAAAATACATCATCAAAGTAGTCCATATGTGACATCAGTTAGTTAATTAGAATCTCTTGAAGCATCGATAATACATTTTGGTCCAAAAAAAACAAAAACTGCGATTTTATTCAGCATTGTCTTCTGTTTCTTGTTTGTGTTCAAACCTCAAATAAAGATTCAAATGGTCATGAATCAGCCTTTTGATTCATGATTTGGATCACGTGCTAAACTGCCAAACTGCTGAAATCATGTGACATTGGCGATCCGATTCATAACCGAGGTCTTACGGGTGTGGAACAACATTAGGGTGTTAATGACATCATTAATGACATCGATTTCATTTTGGGGTGAACTAACCCTTTAATGTTTGGGTTAAAGGATCTAAAATATATCTATAAAATGTTTTTAAATATTACCTATGTATATATTGTAACCAAATTACTTTTTGCAATTTTTTAAAAAGAAGTTTCTTCCGCTCATGAAGCCTGCATTTATTTGATCAACAACAATCGTGATGCAAAGCGGAATTTTCAGGATACTCCAGTGTCACATGTGACATCCATCACATGATCCTTCAGAAATCATTCTAAAAGGCCTTTCTGATTTATTATGAGTGTTGGAAACAGTTCTGCTCTGTAATATATTTGATGAATAAAAGGTTTAAAAAGAACTGCATTAATTCAAAATAAAAACATTTTCAAATAGCATAAATCTCCTTTACTATCAATTTTTATCAATTTAACACATCCTTGCTGAATAAAATTATTGATTTATTTCAAAAAAAGAAAGAAAAAAAACGACTGACCCCAAAATACTGACCAGTATTGTAGATTGTTGTTACAAAAGATTTTTAAAACACTTGCTTTTTTTTTTTTTTTTACTTTTTATTCATCAAAGTATTATAAAAATGTATCACAGGTTATGAAAAAATATTAAGCAGCAGAACTGTTTCCAACTTTGAAAATTAATCATCATATTAGAATGATTTCTGAAGGATCATGAAAATTCAGCTTTGCATCACAGAAATAAATTATCATTTAAAGTATAATAGATTGAAAACCAATTATTTTAAATTATAATATATATATATATATATATATATATATATATATATATATATATATATATATATATATATATATATATATATATATATATATATATATATATCACAATATTACCTTTTTTTCTGTATTGTTGATCAAATAAATGCAGGCTTGATGAGGAGAAGAACCTTCTTTCAAAAAAATTACAAATAGCAATGTGTCCAAACTTTTGGCCTGTACTGTGTGTGTGAATATATATAAACCCTGTAAAAAATATTTTACAGGTCTATACACACTGCTAATGTTTAGATGTTGCCAATAATTTCATATTCTACATTTCATATGAGCAAAAAAAAAAAGTATGTTTTTGTTCCTGTAAATGTTACATAGTAGTACCTACATACAAACAATGAGGCTGTCATATCAAACCAGGCTGACATAGCAATTATTATTTATAACATAAAATAACTATCAATTATTTGCATCTGACAAAGTGTCCAAATCAGTGTACCTCTAGTCTTACATAAACCCTTCAAATAATCAGCATGGAAGTATTTATGTGATTGAGATGTACTGGATAAAAAATACAGTCTTATGTCCTGCTCGCGAAGAAAGACACATCAAAGCTAAAATCAAGCAGGCTGAATAAAAGAGAGTTCTGAATGCGGTGGGGGTCCTAACAGCCATTGACACTGATTGGGGAAGGCAGGTGCAGTTAATGACAGGGGCCGTGCATGTCCTGCTCTGATTGTGGTGAGAGAGAGTAGAAGGACAGAGAGGAGAGATGAGTGCTGACTCAAAATCAAACCCTAATCAAATGGCAAAAAAAACCCAAAAAAACCCGACATATATATGCACTCAAACACATGCACATACTGTTTCACGCAAAAATATGCACACAGATTCTTTCTCTGTCTCACGCACACACATGAATCCAATCCCATCCCTTCTCCCCCACCCCCAGCAGCCCTAATATGGTGATTCGTGGAGGCCACAGATAAACCACTCAAGACCATGAGGATGATAATGGCAGATGCTGCGGAGACTCAAATTCAATCAGCACTGGGCTGTCAGCGTGGATAAGTTTAAGAGCGAACACGCTCGCTGACGTATTTTAAAGACACATCAGCTGAAGCAAGGCAAAAACAGCCCTGAATTAAAGGGACAGTTTGCCCAAAAATGAACATTCTGTCATCATTTACTCACCCTAAGGTTCTTTACGAAACAGGAACCTGTACGATGGGAAAACAAAAGAAGATATTTTGAAAAATGTTTGTTTTTGATTCTACAATAAATGTATGGACTATATTGTCTTTCTTCTTTTGTGTATTTTCTAAAAATATGTTGAGATGTCCTCCACAACGAAAGTTTTCTATTGGTTAAAAAAGGAGGGTAAAGTTTAAAAAACAGAAGGCTGATGGGGAAAAAGAAAAGGGGGGGTTGGGTTCAGTGACAGTGGCTGAGACCCTTGTCTCTGCAGGAGATGAATACCAGTCCAGGCAGTGTGCTGATGTGCTCCAGAACGCTCATTATAACGCACAGCCCATACGTTGCCCTGACATATCCATTATTTATTAACGTATGGACTAGGGAACCAGGCCACCATTCATGACTGCAATCCTTTGGAGGCAATTCTGACAGGTTCTTTCAGAAATAAATAAATAATCCTTCACTTCTCTCTTCCTTCATGGCTTATGCGCCCAACACAAGAATAGCTCATATGCTCAGACTGTTTCTGCCGCTGAACCTGTAAACATATTTCACATGCATTCACTACTCAACATGAAAATCCTAGAATTGTGACAGGCCGTTATATTGTCCAGGCAATTAATTCAACTGATATTTTGATTAAATATCAAGCTCAATAAATATTGTTTATTTCAGCAAATTTGTGCACATGCAATTACACAATGCAATGTGCGATATGACCAAAACCCTATATACAATGTTTTTTTTTTTGTTGTTTTTTAATTATGGTATCATTCATATTTATGATGCTGCAGTTATATTTGATGTAAATTAATATATAATGATTCTCAACTGGTGGGTTGCGACCCAAAAATATATTGTAGGTGTGTTCTGACAGAGCCACACAGCAGGATTACAAACTATGTAAAATGCAAATAAGATGCAACTAACCATATAAGCATGATTTGTGCTATTTGTTCATAGCTATCATAACGCAATAAAAAGGCTCATTAGAAATTTTAAAATATCTTCTGGAAGAATATCAAATCTTTAAGGTGCAGTGTGTAGTATTTAAGGATAAGGATTTATTGAAAGAAATGCAACATAATATGCATAACTATGTTTTCAGTGGAGCATAAAGACCTTACATAATGTACTGCTATGTTTTTATTGCCTTAGAATGAGTCATTTCTATCTACATACACCGCAATACTTACACTCTTTCAGTGAAGTCGCCATTTTGCGCCATCATGTTTCTACAGTAACTCTAAACAGACATACTTCTCTACAGAGCACTAGTCAATCTCTGCTCCCTCCAACAACAACATTTTTGTCCTGTCTCAGCCCCCATAAGTCTCTATGTACTTCGATAGGGAGGGGTGAGGATTAGGTCATTGCAATTAACAACCTCACCGCAAGATGCCTCTATTCACACACTGCACCTTTACAGTTTTTCTCAATTGTTTACGGAGTGGACGTAGTGTCCATGACGTCACCCTTAGGATTCTGCTGTTCTGAAGCATAAAGTATAGATGATTTGGCTGTTGCTACCTAGCCAGGGCATCATCGAGTGTCTCTTCCGGATAACAGAAAATGGGCAAAGAGGCGGGATTTGGGCGGAGCTTAGGTGATGCAATGAGTCACAGATACGCCCTTAATTATGCTGAACTTTAAGGCTTTATATATAGTAATGTAAACGAATGAATTATAAAAAAAAGTCACCCCCTGACAGTTGTCATGAAGGGCAAAATTAGTCGTATACCAAAACCACAATTTGTACCGTAAACATGTTTTTTTCTGCTGTAAAATTTTTATTTAAACATGGGGCTAAATGAGATTCTGCTCCCTTCTGGAGCCTCTCCCTAGTGGCCAGTCGATAAATTGCAGTTTACATTACTTCTGTATTGGGTTCAACAGAAACTAGAAGAGGTTGCCGCTTGCTTGAGACACAATTGACCACAACATGCAACTCATGTACCCCTGAACCAATTCTGCTAAACTACAAGCTCAGTTGCTACTTTAAACTCAAATTGCAGTTCTAAAACACACCTCTTTCAAAACAGAAAGTCTCTTGTTTTCACAAGGAACACACAGCCAATTAAATATGCACACAGACTCATCGCATGGGCAAACACCTGTCACACAGTTTACAATTAGCAAACAGAGCTTTAGCATAAAATAGCAACAGGTGAGCTCTTTTGTTTTGGAGCAATGGATGCCAACATTGGAAATATTTATTTTATTTTTATTTTTTTACGGTAACTGTTAACAGTAAATTATTCTGTTATGTTGTATGTAGACCACTGTAACTGCAACTTTGTGTTGGTTGGGATGTACACTGTGCACATTGTTTTTGTGGGGAAAATAAAAAAAATATTTGTTACCGTGTATTTGTGAGTTCTAAGTACAAAAGAACTTAGAACTCATAACTTAGTAATACATACAAAATACACATATAATTTGAATACTAAATCAGTGAAGCAAGTTGCAGTGTTGCTTAACAGCGTCGTCTAGACGGCGCTTTGCGTTACATTTCTTAACAGCAGGTTTCTTTTTGTTGAATTGTTTGGGACAAGCTCTGTATTTTCATGCTACTCCATATATAAATAACGTTGCTCACTGATATGCACATCTGAATTACTATATCTATTGCGGGATAATAAGTAACACATCACCTGTATGATCGAATATACAGTACTATGAAAAGACGTGTCTCATATATATATTAGGGCTGGGCAAGTTAACGCGTTATTAACGCGTTAACGCATTTATTAATTAACACCGACAATTATTGTATCGCACATTAACATAGTTATTTATGACTCAGAATGATTCAGATTTATTTTTTTATTTTTTTATTTATTCAATGTAAACAGCGATTGATGAGTGTATCTCTGCCTCTGGTACGTTAACAAGTCGTGTTGAGGCTCGCGCTGCAATATAAACTCACAGAAGAAACATACTGGGGTAAAACTGAGTTTTTTGTAGTTGTTGATATTTATGATATATGATATTGTTAATAACACAAGTCGACTTTGCAATCGTGAATTGTGTAGCATGAATGGTGTAGCCTAGTTCAATAAACAAGTAGCCTAATTAATATTAAGTTACTTACATTTTAGATCCAAACAACCTTTTTTTGTTCAATTTCACTCATGATTTCACAGACGAAAATAGTTCCAAATGAAAGCAACACTCAGCACGGTGTTTTGTTACTAGCCTAAATGATTCAGCGGTTCGAACGAATCATTTGAATAAACAACTCAATGACTCGCTCATGAAGACGATCACTTGCTGCCCACTATTGGTGGTTATGTTTAAAAGTATGATTGCATGTTTTATTTAGAACATCAATCTTATAACGTTATTTATTGCAGCTGTATTTTTTGCAGTTTAAATTATTTAATTTGATTGGTAACAGCCTATAGTGTCTTTACTATTATAACTGAATTTATTAATCATAAATAAATTTAACATGAAAGATGATGCATACATTTAATAAGATTTTAAAAAATGGCCTTTATAAAATTAAATAACACCCTGGGGTGAATATCACAAATATGCAGATTTAAGTAGGCCTATGTAAAAGCTGACAGAACACTGATGAGAATATCACTACAGAATCAATATATGTATACCACCAATTTAATTTATTTTGATTAAATTAATGTTTAAGTTGATATTTACAAGAAATATTGTAACTGTTACAAACTTTTACCTGCTGTAACAAGCACCTTATTTGTTTAAAGTGTTTTCAAACCATATGTTATTTCACTTTTGTTCATTTAGCAGCACTTTTGTATTCATTATTGAATTTTGCGCATGTTGTGATTAATCGCGATTAAACATTTTAATCATTGCCCAGCACTATTTATATATATATATAATCTCATACTGCACAGCCTATCATTAAACTGTATTATATCAGTATGTAGATAGAATGTATTTTATTTTTTTAAAGGTTTATTTTTAATTTTTCAATATTAAGCTATTCATCAGCTACATTGCTCTCTCAAATATCATTACTCAATCACACTATAAGGTCACATACATTGTTATTTTACTTTTAGTCGTTATCTTAAAAACAGCAGAAATTATTAATCAATCTCTTTGTATTAACAAAAAGCTACCTGTGTTCAAATTAAGCAATTCAAGCAAATAAAGCATAACAAATAACTAAAAAGAACAGAAGATACAACAGATTCAAACTATTTAGGTTTGTGAGGGCAAGCGAAACATTCAGGGCTGTGAATATATAAAAAATAAAGTTTCTCTGGTGCAGTCAGCCCAAACTGATGCGTTATATATTGCCTGTCACTCTATTCTACAGGAATATTGGGGCGTTGCTGAGCTCAAACCTGGAAGGTACAGCAATCCATCACCAACATTCACAGGAGGAGATCTCATCTCAGTCTTGGTAGCCAATATCCCAGCCGCTTGAGCGGCATATAATAGGGACCCAGTTCAAGGGTGTTACAAACACACAGCTCATCTATACCTTCCATATTCTGCAGTTGATCGCATTAGCCTTACATCGCAACAGCTTCTATCTATCTATCTGTCTGTCTGTCTGTCTGTCTGTCCGTCCGTCCGTCCGTCCGTCCGTCCTTCCATCCATCCATCCATCCATCCATCCATCCATCCATCCATCCATCCATCCATCCATCCATCCATCCATCCATCCATCCATCCATCCATCCATCTATCTATCTATCTATCTATCTATCTATCTATCTATCTATCTATCTATCTATCTATCTATCTATCTATCTTCTGTTAACAGAGCCTGAGCTTGTCACGGTGACAACACAGTGTCAGTGATAAGTAATATTCTGAATTTCAAATAGATATTCCTTACAGCACCTTTAACTAAACCTTGAAACAGTGTCTGTTTTACTTTATATAATAATGTTTGGTAGCTGAGTTTACCACAATTATCAGACCACAGTACAGAGCAATAAAAGTAAAATGGAATTACTTATTTACTCTAAGAAAACATCAATTCAGACAAGGACAGAGAAAGAAATGTGTGAAGAGAGCAGTTAGGAGATTCAATATACATGCTGTCTTCTGAGTACATGTTTGACCTTGTAAGAAAAATAAAAACCTAGAAAACCATAAAGTATATCTGGAGGTCATAGACTACGTCTACGTTTCCCCACTCTACAAAGACAGACAGCCAGGAGAGCTGTTACAATCAAGCTGCAGACTTCACTAAATGAGTCGACCAGTTTAGTTTTACACAAATTGGGTGCCAAAGGCGAAGGGTAAACCAATTCCAGGGTAAGGCTAATGGCTCTTCCTCCTTAAAACACATTTTAAATAGAATATTAAATAGAAATTATTTTAAGTTATGTGTCATCTAGAAACAACCTGCACATCACAGCATAACCAATCCCAATAAATATACGTTAAGCAAACCACTATAATGTGAAGAGAAAAGCACTTATAACAGTCCAACGCTGCAAAATACATTGTAAATAGAAAATTGTTTCACCAATAGTCAAGTCACATTTATTTATATAGTACTTTCAAAAACACAGATTGTTTCAAAGCAGTTTTACAGTTATAACAGGAAAATTATTCAATGACGCAAATTTGTTAATTTCATCTGTACAGCAGCTTTAAAATAGTGTCATTGTTCAGTTGAAAGTTAGTTCAGTGTTGAATCAGTTTTGTTGTAAAGATAATCAATCATTAAATTAATTAATTTAATCTATAATGCTAACAAAAATTGTTATGTCATCATCCAGCTCAGTTCAGTCCTCATTCAATAGTGTCAGTGCTGTCAAATCAGTAATATTGTTGACGGAAATTTCCAGCTTTCTGTGTTTTCACTTTTATTTGGTAACGGGCATTAATTTCATCTTCTGAAAGAGTATTGAATCTTCTGGTCAAAACACATACAAATAAGAAGCAAGTGATAACTTATGCAAGCAGATGAATATTTAAAATAACATGGTCATCCACATGTAACATCATATAAATCCAAACTGCCTAATGTTACTGAGTGAAATGTTGACCCAGTTAGTGCTTAGGAATGTGCAAGCTTTGGGGGCTGGCAACTTTTGAGTTGCCACACTGGTGGAGAAAGAGTTCAAATGTCCCCAACTAAAGCCAGGTGCACACTGAGCGATTATGCCCACGATTTGGTCATCTGAGACAAATTTAGCAAATCCTAAAAAATTCCTCTGATCCTAGCTAAGTCTTTGATCGTTAGTTTGACATATTCACCGCCAGCCGATTAATGACTGCTGCGATCAAATTTGAACTCAGACGAAATTTTGCCAGTATCAGAAGATCAAATATCTAGCTTTTTCAAGACAATTTATGACCAAAATGAGAGCTAGAGATTTCTCCACCATTTCAATCCCATGTGTAATGCAGCTCACTGTCACCGAACGCGTCATTGATTGATGATATAAAACTCTGGACAAGTTTTCTTGTCTTTGCGTCATTGAATAATTTTCCTGTTATAACTGCGTCCGTTTTTAGCGTGCCTTGAGTCTGACTATCACACAGTCTGACATTAATGACAACTTAGATCTTGCAGTGTGCCATGGCTTACACAGGAGATCATGTTTGTACAGTCTGAAAGGAACAATCGTAAAGGACTATTATAAATCGCACAATGTGCACCCAGCTTAAGAAAGCCAGAGGTAACATTGGCAAGGAACCCAAACTTCATCAGGTGACAAAATGGAGAAAAAAACCTTTGAAATGGAGAAACCAGGGCCCAGTTCTCCTATGGCCAATGATATGCTATTATTATAGAAAAAAACAGATCCTAGACCAGCAGGTATATGAAGTTCTCACCTCTAAAAGCAATTAGAAGCAGCAACAGTCAGTGGTAAATTAGGTGAGAAAATCCCACACTGGTCTCAAGTCTGTAACCAGGGGAAGGCTAAGCCTTGCCCAGCATTAGACATGCTCTGCCTATGCTGGGTACATTGAAAACCTATGTAATTAGCACAAAGAGAATTAATAATAACAAAAACTATTTTGTTTTAGTTTTAATGTATGTATTTGTTGATGTCCACTGAATGTCCACTGCACACGTGTATAAAGGTACATATTCTAATAGTTTCTTACTATGAACCGTTCCAGAAAAAAGAAAATGTTGGCCAAGTGTTTAGTGCATGCTCCCATGTTTTAGTGCATGTTAGTGACACAATTTCAATTTTGGTTTGTGTCATCTCTTAAAGCACTCCCCTCCTTCTCACCCTCTTTATGCTCTTCTCATTAAAAGTGGTAATAAAATTAAATAAATAAGAAAATTTGATAAAACAAATATTTTCAGTATCTTCCAACCAAGAGTTTTTGACTGATAAATACATTTTTATTATAATTTTTAGTTGCTCGGCATTCAGTACCTGTATTTCCTTAAGAAGGCCATCCTCCATGTAAGCTTTGTATAAGAGCACTTCTAAGATATAATCATTGCTCACAGACCACAACCCCTTAAACAGGGATAATACAGGGATCGGCAAGCGAGAAACAGGGAAATGGGGTTGACGCCACTGTTAGCTGTTGTTTCTACATCCTGAAAATTAAGAGGGGTAGAAAAGGGGGGGAAATGTTTTAAGAAGGAGGCGAAGTGACACAAGTAGAAGGTGAGAGAATGGTGAAAGAGTGAGAGGAAGACAGTGGCAGCAGGGTGCTTTCTAAGGGCTCTCAGGGGACATTTTGTGGAAAGCTTCCCTCCCTGTGGCGGCCTGCAGGCCTTTAAAGAATGGCAGCGGGACGTCAGTCACTGGCGTCGGCACAGGAGAGTGAGTGAGTGCAGCATAGCGATGAGCCATGTGGGTGTATCGGTGCGAGGGCTAAGCGATCTGAACAGATTGCCTGTTCTCTGAAATGTTAAATCAAAATGCAAAACAGGAGTTGAATGGCCTTCCTCTCTAAACAGATTCACCAGCATATGTGTGGACAGCTTCTTGTGGATCACTAATATTTAAGGTAATTAAGCTGAACCTCCAACTGCCTGTGAAGCACTCGGTCTGTCTGTTTGCAATGTCAGTTATTTACGAGTCTTTCGGGTTTGAGTCTTTCGTTCTTCCTGTTAGTCCCATAGAGTCTATGCTGTCAATAACGGAAACAGAAAAGATTAGTTCTTTTGATCGAGTCTCGGGTTTGAGTCGTTCGTTCTTTTGTCACGTGACTTGTCACCGTATTGAACACTAGTTCACAACCTTTTTAGTAAAAAGCACGTAGTTATTTATTTTATATTTTATATTATTCTCAGTTAATATCAGACATATACAAATATGGGAAATATTTTGACTATTCAAGTCTAACATCACAAATTCAATTAGACTAATTTTGAATCAACTGTGTGTGTGTGTGTGTGTGTGTGTGTGTGTGTGTGTGTGTGTGTGTGTGTGTGTGTGTGTGTGTGTGTGTGTGTGTGTGTGTGTGTGTGTGTGTGTGTGTGTGTGTACACACACACAGCATGGGACTGACAGCAAGAACGAAAGACTCAAACCCGAGACTCGATCAAAAGAACTAATCTTTTCTGTTTCCGTTACTGACAGCATATACTATATGGGACTAACAGGAAGATCGAAAGACTCAAACCCGAGACTCAAAAGAACTGATCTTTTCTGTTTCTTTTACTGACAGCATATACTCTATGGGACTAACAGGAAGAACAAAAGACTCAAACCCGAAAGACTCATAAGAACTAATCATTCGGAGATTCAGAGCTGATTCAGGGGCCATATGTTGCGTATTGCCCGGTCAACACAAAATGAACGAATCACTCTCTGAGACAACTCGCTAGTCCCGAGTCATAATAAAGATTCGTTCAATATGAACGAATTGTTCATGAATGACACATCACAGTCTATGAAAAAAAAAATATTGTTGCCATTTGTAGTAGACAAATGTGTACCAAAAGAAAAATAGTTTTAGGTGCTGACCATACCCAACCTCCCCTTACTATGTAAATGCTCTCAAATTCATGCCAATTCTGTATTTACAGTTTTTCCAATTACTAACACACTAAAATGACAGTGACTAAACTGTGCACAGCACAATTATTTAAACTGACAAACGGAGAGAAAAATCTCTACTCAAGTCTCCTAAAGTCTAACCACATTTTCTGCTTTACACACATTTTGCAATTCAAAATGGCATTTTTAAAATGCACTGCACATGGTTTTCTGCATAAGACACAACAATCTGACACAAAGTCACATGTTTGCAATTTCAAAACACTGCCATTCAATGGCCAATATATGAGTCAGCTGGCCAAACACCTCATTGGTTAATGGTTAACGCTTCCATCTGGATGTAAGCACTATGAAAATACTATAAAATACTAAAAAATAAATAAATAAATAAATAAATAAAAAATTTTTTTACAGCAATGGAAGATGTTGCAGAGAAAGGAAGAGGAAATAGGAAGAGGAAGAGGAAGAGGAAGAGGAAGAGGAAGAGGGAGGATGCAATTTTCTTCTTCAGCTTACTGTTTTTTGAGAGCAAATTTTGTCCAATGTAAATACTGTATATCTGCTGTAATTATGTTGTACTGACTTTTTGGGTGAAAATTAAAATAAATGTTTCAACAGCGTGTATCTGCAAATATTTCTGTGCATGTGAACAATCTGAAGAATTTTCTACAATTTGACCTTCACATATTTACATATTTTAGTATTATGGTCAAGCCTAAAGATGAGAGTGCTGTTCATTATGCACAACAGTGTGTAGTAGACCAAATTCTGGGAATATGAATGAAGTGTGTTTCATTCCATGCAAAAGTTTGATTTTGGTAATTCTAGTTTTGGTTGCAGTGCTTTATTTTGCAAGATATATGAGGTATTTTGCAGTTTGGGTACGTGGTTTTGTGAATTGTGTTAAGTATTTTGATAAAACCAGCCTAGTTTGCAAAATTTACGATTGCTGTTTTTTCAGAATGCAAAATTACCTAAGCAAAATCTGACCATGCACATGTGAAAATTATTTTTGGAGAATTGTTTTTTCGATGTATCGTGTTGCAGACGAGGACGATTCGGTATAGGTTCAGTAATAGACCATAACTGGTTATAATGTTACTGACGTCACATATAATGCTATTTGTCACGTATGTGCTTTGTTGTGGTATAGCAGTAATTAAGTAATTGAGAGTAATTAAAATGTTACAACTACTTTAAAATTTACATCTGGGCACATTTCGGCTTTTATGAACAACCCTGTAAGCATGACCTGGAGAACACACCAGCTGTGTGTAAATCGAAGCTATGATTTATAAAAAATATTTATTTTACACTTGGGCACCGCAAAACCAATATAAATCCAATCTTCAATTCCCGCACTATTTAATGTTCATGTGACCAAAAACAACAGATATGAGCTGGATGTCATAAATCAAGATCACCTCTGATCACCACCAGAGGGCCCCCTCAGAACTCTGTTCTTTAGATCCTACTGTCACCAGAACAGTCAGACTGGAGTAGATATTTGTTTTGGGCCGAATACGCACAGAATTCTATCCAAACGCCTGCCACTGGACTTACCCAGACGACAGAAGGAGGTAGTGGATCGTTCACATCGTGCTAATCGGGATTTTCACCCTGGACAATGGGTTTGGCTCTCCACCAGAAATCTGCAGCTTCGTGTGCCTTGCAGGAAACTCAGCCCTAGGTACTACCACCCAATTACAGTAGGCTATCTCACCCACTTTTCATGTTTCCTTGCTTAAGGCTTCAAGTGGTCCAAGAGCAGAGGAGGATCTAGAGGGGGCTGTCAACCAGAGGCCTCCACCCATAGTTGTGGAATCACGAACTGTTAGATTCCAGACGTCGGGGTAGAACCTTACAATATCTTGTGGATTTGGAGGGGTACGGTCCAGAGGAGCGGGCTTGGGCCAATTCTGAGGACATTCTGGACCCATCACTCACTGCTGACTTTCATCGGGCCCATCCGGTTAAGCTGGCCCCACGGCTTCGTGGAAGACCCCGTCGTCGGTTGCCTCTTCGCGTCAGGATCCGCTCACAGGGTGGGGGCTCTGTCATAAATCAGGCCGCTGTGGCTCCCTCTGATCACCACCAGAGGGCCCCCTCACCGGAATATTAATCCTCACTCCGGATTTCATTACCCACAATCCTTTGCCAGCCATCATTATTTACACCTGTATGCCATTAGCCTCATCACCTCAGTCTAGGGGGCGGCAGTGGCTCAGTGGTTCATGTAGGTTGTCTACAGACCCGAAGGTTGGTGGTTCAAACCCCAGTTCCACCTGACCAAGTGTCGAGGTGTCCATGAGCAAGACACCTAACCCCAGCTGCTCCCGACGAGCTGGATGGCGCCTTGCATGGCAGACACCGCTGTTGGTGTATGAATGGGTGAATGTGAGGCATGTAAATTACAGTAAAGCGCTTTGGATGGCCATAGGGTCTGCTGAAAGCGCTATATAAATGCAGTCCATTTACCATTTCACTCTGCCATTCACTGCAAAGTATTGCTGATAACTCTGAGCGTTTATCCTGTTTCTGGGTGGGGGGGGAGTAGAGCGCAGTCTCGTGAGTGCCCGCCGGCCTGCGAGGTACCGCGAGAGCGGGCCGGAGACGAGTGGTAATGAGTATCAGCTGCGTGACACACCGGTCTCGTCTCGCGGCCAAGGGACGGGAGCATAAAAGGAGGAGCGAAGGCAGCGGAAGACGAGAGAGGACCAGGACTGGATTTATGTTATGTTATGTTTTGTTTACGTTTTATTATGTGTGTGTGGGCAGTCGTACGTGAGGGGCTGCCCGCGGTTTTACTTTCATTTTGTTTATTTATTTTGAATTAAAGTTTATGAACGTTCGCCGGTTCCCGCCTCCTTCCTTCCAATCTACTAACTTTGTTACACCTGTTTATTCCTGTCGTTGGTGATTGACCTCTGTCTGTTTGTTGTCTCTATTGTCTGTTAAATAAAGCTGCAAATTGATCCTCAACCTGTGGACTCATCAGCTGCGTCCGAAAAATAGGCAGCTGACTCGTTGCCTCGCTGCTTTATCAGACAATGACTTGTAAGGCAGTGCTTTATGCATGAAGGCACTTCTAAGGCAGTGTAACAGTTTAATGATCTAAAGCAAAATAAAGTGAGCTTTGGTGAGAACTAAACACATAGTTAATTACTACATTAGTAATTTCTTGCTAGAAATTACATCAGAAGTGGAAAATATTGGTAAAAAACATACATTCAGGCGACATCTTTTTCCCCCAGCTCAAATGTCACTGAATGGAAAGCACAGGATTGTGGGATATCAAAGGTAGTGAAAGATACATGTATGCTACCTTTAAAAATCGATCAGATGAAGGTATCTCAGGAGACAGGAAGTGAAGCTAACAATAGATTCGGACATGGCTTGATGCCTTGCTGCCTTTAAATGTGTCCTCAGAAGTCAGCATTTTCCAGGTTTCGGATGCAGTCAACGTTACACTGGATTTAAGCAACAGCTAATTTTAAAATCAAAGGCCGCAATATAAGCAAGCGCACACAGCTTGGCTGGTAAGATCACTCAGTTTTTTTACTTTCAATGATGATGGATGGATGGCCGGGGTGACAAGCGAGGGATTAGGGTTCCGTGGAGGCTCACTCGACGGGTTTGCCCTAACCGTGATCCTCAGGTCACCCCGGCCATCCATCAAAGTAGGTCTATTCTGCTGGGCAGGAATAGACCTAGATTGAGCTATAGGTAGGGGGACTCCACCTTCCCGGAGGTAGGCGAGTCTCGACCTAAGCACCGAGATAGTCATGTTCCCGCAGTGAGAACACGAACTATCCACAAACGCCGCCTCAGCGTGTCTCTAAGCCCAGGTACGTGATACAGCGCTTGTGACCGTCAGCGGGGGACAGAGAATGACCGCATCCAGAAACACACGGGTGGAAAGACATCCCGAAAAGGACGGCACGTCACCAGTGTAGCCCTTTTTGTGAGGAAAATTTGCTCTTTTAGGTGTTGAAGCAACCAGGGATCGACCGCGGCAGAAATAAACAGGTTTTGTGTGCAGCCTGTTTTCTGCTCTCACCAGAAAAAGGAACACGCCCACCAAACCAACGGTGCGTGTGGTGTGTGTGTGTGTAAAGAGCAAATTTTCTCAGTTTGCTGTGAAAACAGCAGCTCTCTCAGCAGCAGTGAGATCGAGGTTGCGCTGTCTTGTGCCGTCTGGCCAAAACAAGAGCAATTTCCCCCGGCACATGCTTTCTCTCTCTCTCTCTCTTGCTAGATAGCAGGCAGTCAGATGCTACATCAACGCCGTTCGGCTCCGAAGTGAATGACAACGGTGCGTGGTGACCGCTTCCACTTTATACCCACGCAGCGGGGCGCGGTGCAATATGCAAAGCACGCACACCAATGTTCATTGGCCCATTTTCTATATCTCAAAGCTGATAGGGGCTCCCAGAAGTGATCCCAATTCGTCGGTCTAAGTCCGACGTACGTCTCCGTTCCCTCCTTCAGGGAACGAGGGTTACCATATGTAACTGAGACGTTTTTGATACATTCAAGAATCGTGTTTTCTTTGACCAGGTAAAATTAAAGGTTCAGTTCATATAACTGTGCAGCAAGGATCCTGTTGAGAGTTCGAAAATATGATCACATCACACCCATTCTCGTTTCACTTCACTGGCTTCCTGTTTCCGCAAGGATTGAATATAAGGTTTCCCTTCTAACCCATTAGTGCATTTATGGAAATGCCCTCCATCTGAAAGAACTGCTCACACCTTCAACTACAACTTGATCACTCCATTCAACAAACTCAAGCGACCTCCATCTCCCCAAGACTAAGCACTATGGGTGATTGGGCTTTCTATTCTGCCGCTCCTCAGATTTGGAATGCCCTACCCAACCTTTTAACTATGACTTTTAACTATTAAATCTATTAGTATTTAAAAAAAATTGAATGATCTTAACTGTAGCACTTTGAGATTTGTTCCAAATGTTAAGTGCAATACAAAGAAAATGTATTATTATTTATAACTGACTGACAAAATTGTATACACAAGGATGCAGTGAACCGTCAATGCATCGTGATATCGAATTGAACCAAATCGATGACATGATAATCGTAATCAAACTGAACCGAACCATGAGACCAGTATAGATTCACACCACTAAGTCCCATATGTGTGGGTACAAACCATCCCCATAGTGTGATGGTTTGTACCATAGTGTGCTACAAACCCGTTTGAGCAACCTGTTTATTGTAAAATATAAAAAGAAAAGATTTAAAAAGATTTCAAGAGAGGGAGAGAAAAAAAGTGATTTGCCAAAATAGATGCAATTCATTCCCTTCACCACAGGGAAAGACATTAAGTAACAATATTAGAAACCTTATGTCCTGGCCCCTTATTTAAACAAATATTTGAAAATATACATTGAGAAGCCATGAAATACATATTACAGTGTACTGTAAACTCAACTAACCACTGAAGTTACTATCAAAGATGCTCTTGAAGAAGACAGCTTATTACAGTTTTTCTCAGTCGCTTTGGTACATTTCTCGAATCAAACTCACAATTTGCAAAACAGTAAGTGCATTTCTCAAAACAATTTGTACAAATAGCAAAACATCATGGATAACCTGCAAAAGCCACCCTCTTACTCAAAATCCTTAGTTCATCTCTCAAAAGTAAATATCGGTGTCAATGAACATGTCATTGCCATCAGAATGACAAGTCCTTGTGTTTACAGTTTACTCTGGAAGGATGTTCTGATGGAAACTATGGCTAAAGTTTTGATGACAATTATTGTCAATAATTTACAAAATAAAAATAATTTATAAAGATTCAAATTTACACTCTTACTGTTTGTACTGTATTTTATTGACAGAACATGTCATTGAGATACAGAAATGAAAAGACAGCACTGAATAGCACACACACACAAAAAAAAAAACTAAAGAAGAAATGTAAACATAGGAAAAACTGTACATGCGGTGCTGTGTATATATATATATATATATATATATATATATATATATATATATATATATATATATATATATATATATATATATATATATATATATGTGCTGGTTAATGCTTCATGACTTCGTTAGAGAAAATCAAGATTCACCTGGGAGCAATTTACCAATTCAGGACAGATTTAGAAAAAAGTCTAATGGAAATATAGAAAGTATAGAAATATGCTTGACATATTATGACAACTTGTTTTGCATGTTGTTTAGCATGCATTTTGCATGTAAAGACTTATGGTATGACCTTGTGCCTAAATGTTGTGGGAGACTATTCAACAGAGACCCAATATAATACATTTTGATCAACATGACATAAGCAACTGATAATGTAGGAAATAACAGAGAATTATACATAATCATTTGCATGGATGTACCAAAGCATTGGCAACTTGTTCAAAAGAAATGAGAAACTGCTTTTTGGATGTGCACAAGTGACACAATGATGTGAGAATTGAACAGGTAGTTTCGAGAATTTCAATTCTGATCTGAGAAACGTACCAAAGTGACTGAGAAAAACTATAATATGTCTTTCTAGTATGTTAGACTTTGTTCTGACCAAGATGTGATGAACATGTTCCATTTTGTCAGGCAAGGTCATTATGATCCGTCTGATAGGCCAAGAGTTCCTGGGTGGTGTATATTCCACAATTAGATTCTTGCATTAATGGCAGGTACTCTCTTGTCAATCTCTTCCAAAGGGGAGATATACTGGACTTGTCTCCATCTCCATTTTGAATATTTTTTAGGAACTAAAATTCTGGTGGCAGAATTGGTTTTCTTTTCAGCAGTTGGAGATGATTAGTCTTAACGATGTCATCAGATATGGTGTAAATAGGACAATCATTGACTTTTGCCTCAACCTTCCAGAGCACTGTCTATAGTCCCTCTTCATCTAAGGCTTGTTGCTTTAGGACAGAATATAGAGACTTCTTAATTGTGCAGACGAGCCTTTTCCATACTATTTCATGATAAGCCCCTGAGGAAGGATTAAAACTACATTTGATTTCCTTGTTCAGCATGTTTGATCTTGCTGTGATTCAGATGAGCGAGACAACCTAAGGGTGCGTTCACACTTGTCATGTTTGGTTCGATTAAAACGAACCCCTGGTGCGATTGCTCGTTTAGTGCGGTTAATTTGAACATATGTGAACGCTGCCATCCGGACCCTGGTGCGCACCAAACAAGCGGACCGCTAAAAAGAAGGGTCTCGCGGTCCGCTTCCAAACGAACTCTGGTGTGGTTCGATTGATATATGAACGCAACACGGATCAAAGACATGTAAACAAACTAAAAAACGGACGTAATGTCACAAGATGTGACGCATAGTCAGCTGATTTGAAGACGCAGAAAGATCGGTGTATCCAAAATGAATAATGTACGTTAGAGGGCAAACGTAGAGCAACGAGGAAGTGCCTAATCAATATTTGGTCCGACGAGCATGTTTCGAAAATGCTAGAACAAACGCACAAAAAGCATACCTGGTTTTTCTCATCAAAGGACCCGTGTTGCCCATTAGTCAGTACAGACGACAGAACTGCGCCGTCTCTTTTGCACAAGAGACGGCCTTCTCTTTTCTGCATACAACGTAGGAAATCCTGGTGCTGTTTTGAATGTTTTGAACATTTTATGAGCTCTTCATGAGTTCTCAGCTGGTAAAAATAATGCCATATGTATATGCATAAAATGATCACGTTTAATCCAGCACACAGCATTGTTTTGAATGTTCGGTAAACAAGCTCCTACGTCATATAAGCCGACCAATCAGGTTGTGACCGTCTCCCTATGCCTTTGGTTCGGTAACTCTAGGAGTGCCAGTGTGAACGCTAAGCGGACCAGGACTATATGTTTTGTTTTTGTTTTTTGGTACGGACCAAACAAACCAAAAGAACCGAACTACAAGTGTGAACTAAGTCTCCGCTTTGCTCCTACCTAGTTAGTTCCATTGTCTGATATAATTTCTTGAACTTGATCTCTTCTTTGTGACCATTATCAAGGCCAAAATACAAAATACTTTACCAAACTTTGTCCCCTTTTTGTATGAAAATAATCAGTACCTACGCATGTAAATGGAGATGAGCTAAATGACTTGTAGGTAAACAACTTAAAGTTCCTGTTGGATTCTCTTTGTGGGAAGAATCAATGTGGCAAAAAACTCAATCAGATCATAGATAGAGTTCACAGAGAATCAAAAGAATGTTCCTCTTGGTGATCTGTTGCTCCTTTAAGTTAGTCTTAAAGAAAAAAGAAGTCAATGCTCCACCGAATTCCGGCTGCACTTTCCACTGGGAGTTTATCTCTGTCAAGATTCAATTTAATTTATTTGGCCTACTCTTCTACTAGTATTGGAGCTAGAACAGAAAGACTATTACTAGCCCACTTTGTCAGTCTGAAACCACTGGTGGGACAGACAGTTCATGAGTCAAGTCTTGAATCAGGGCAATAGCAGCTTCTTCATTAGGTAGGGAAATAAGGCAGTCATCAACATAGGAGTTATTTCAAATGTATACTCTACATTACTCTTTCTCTATACCAAGCCAGTCCTTATTATGCTCTAATATTTTCTTGAGTACATGGTTTGTACAACTATGCAAAGAGACAGCCCATATGATGTGGACCAACATCCAATACTCTGCCAGTGGTTAACTAATGTCACACCGTATGGACACCACAAGCACTACAGAAAGTCAATATCCTCAGGTGTGACTTTAACCTGAATAATTCCTTTTCTTATCTATCGTGATTGCTACATTGTATTGACCGAATCAAAGGATAACTCCAAAGATGCTGTTTGAAATGTCAGGGCTTTGGAGAAACTCTTGATTTAGTGATGTGCCTTGAAATTAGGACCCACAATCAAGCACAACCCTAAATGTCAAGGCTGACCGGCTGACTCATAAACAATTGAGAGCCTCGATCACCCACTTGCTCATTCTCTGCTTACATTCAAGGAACCCTTTCCTAGGTCACCCAAAGCAAATTAACAACTTTTCTACTTTCCTCCACAGGGCAGCTCTGTGGACATAAGTATCTAACACCCGAACAGGGCAGAGCAGATAAAAAAAATGCAAATTCCAAGCACGAGAGAGAAACCGAAAGAGCTTGAATGTCTCAAAATCTCTTGAACGATGAAATTACAAAAATAAATATAGTCTTAAGAGTCAACATTTTCTGAGACATCTCCTTCATGGGCTAAAAGGAGCTTGAGATAAGCCTTGGAAAACAATCGCCTAATCCCATGCCAGCAACCTTGTGAGGACTGCAGGTCTAAGCCTCCATGGAGTTCCAGAGAAAAAACAGGTAAAAATGGGTCTCTGCCCCGTTACACACTAGCAATAGGCTCATGATAAGCTACCAAGGCTGCTACATATACTTTTAAAGTAGAAGGGTATAACCCAGTGGAAAATCTATCTTGCAGGAATTCCAGTACTGTGCTAACAGGGCAATTAACAGGATCCAGCTGTTGATTCCCACACCATGAAGTGAACTGTTTCCATTTAAGGGCATACAGTTTTCTTGTGGAAAGAGCTCTAGAGTGTAGAATGGTCTTGACAACCTCAGTAAGAGAACTGAACTTAGGAGGTGGGCCCCCTCAGAAGCCGACCTCACAGTTTCCACAACTCTGGGCAGGGGTGAACTATCAACCCACTCACCTAAGAGAGTAGGTCCCTCCTGATCGGAATCTCCAGAGGAGAGCTGTAGAGGAGAGAGACTAGGCCCGAGAACCATATTCGGGCTGGCCAGTACAGGGCTACTTGCAGAATCTTGACCTCGTCCTGTGAACTCTCTCCAGAACTCCTGGGAGCAGTGATCAGGGAAAATGCATACAAATGTTGCCTTGGCCACTCCTTTACCATAGCATCCAGTCCCAAAGGAGCTGGATATGTAAGGGAGAAACAAGTTTAACAGTGTGACATCTCTTGAGATGCGAACAGATCCATTCTGTTCTGCCAAAAGTCTCCACTCCCCAGGCCTCGGCCTCGGCCCCTGCCTTGACAGGATGTCTGCCCTCTGGTTCAGGTATCCTGGGATGTGCCCTGATGGACAGCAACCTTCCCTGGCCCCACAGGAGAATCTGGTTTGCCAGTCTGTATAAGGGGACTTAACGCAGACCCCCTGATGGTTTATATAAGAGACCACCGATGTGTTATCTGTACAAACATGCACATGATAGCCTCTGAAGCCTGGGAAGAGGTACTTCAGAGCCTGAAATACCCTTTATGACAGTCCTGCCACAGACTTTTGAGCCTTAGTTTTGAGCCCCCACTGCAATGGTTTCATGTACAACAGGCCAAAATGTATCACGTTGGACACTGCTGCCATCAAACCTAACAGTCTCTGGAACTGTTTTGTCTCCTTTAATGTTGAGAGGATTGATGCATTGCAGGCTGACGCGAGCCGCACTTGCATTGTCATCGGATCCCATATTACAGCAAGTTAATTGGCCTTCTGTATAGGTGTAAGGACACTTTTCTTTGTGTTTAACCTCAACCCCACCTTCCCAGCAGTATGGGGCGGCAGTGGCTCAGTGGTTCATGTAGGTTGTCTACAAACCAGAAGGTTGGTGGTTCAATCCCCGGTTCCACCTGACCAAGTGTCGAAGTGTCCATGAGCAAGACGCCTAACCCCAACTGCTCCCGACGAGCTGGATGGCGCCTTACATGGCTGACATCGCCGTCGGTGTATAAATGGGTGAATGTGAGGCAAAAATGTAAAGCGCTTTGGATAAAAGCGCTATATAAATGCAGTCCATTCCCCATATGCACAAGAATGACATGCTTGGTGCTAAATGCTCCAATTGAGCTAAAATCAACTAATTGTTGATGTAATTGATTATGCAGGTGTCAGTGGAGCAATAGCACTTTTTTTAAGTGAAAAACTCGCAAGTGTATAGTATAAGGAACTGACCTGCCTGTTCTGCTGATACCATTGTAATTGTCATAGAGTTACTGCCTTATCCTTCTAGGAAGTGTGTTGCTCTTAAGGGGGCATATTTTCAACATGGAGAATTGTTGGTTGCCTTTTTTGACAAGTCTTACAGTCTGGACACTTTCTTCACACTTTGCCCATGTGCCTTTTTAGAAGACATGACAGCATAGTTCTTTTACCTTAAAAAAAATTAACCTTCTCTCCATGAAGTTTTAAAGCTATCTGACAACCTGATTCCAATGCATGATTACCAGAACAGAACAAACAGGGAGCCTGCAATGCAACACCTGGAGTATCTTTGACTGTTTTTCAATGAAAGCAAACACATCTTGGAATTTAGCTTTACTGTGTGTTCTTTCAAGAACGTCACATGCTGTGTTTCTCCACGTAACTTTTATAGAAGCTTGGATAAAATCTGGTTAAGGTTGGAAGACAAATCATGATCCAACATGTTAGTCTTCAGCAGCATTGCAACAGCCTCTAAAATAGAACACATAATATTAAGAGCCTTTTAATCATCAGCATTGATATTAGCCTTCTCCAAATAAGAACTGGTGATCTTCACTTCATTTCAGAAGTTTCTTAGCTTCAGCATAACTCCTTCTAGCAGCCATATGCAAGCAGCTTCGGATTAACTCATTTGACTGGCCTTAAGTGAATAGTTTCAGATAGTAATGTCTATCCCTAATATTGTCATTTTATCTTCTATGCCATGTTCAAAGGATAGCATGTAAGAACGAAAATTGATCTAAAGTATGTTTTTGCTGCAAAACCAAAAATTGTCATTTTGCCTCCAAACCACATTTGAAAGATTAATATTTGTAATTCCCACATGTGCAACTAGTAGATGGATTCTGAATTTGTAGCAGACTTCTTAGTTGTTGCTGTCACATCCTCAACATTGTACTTTCTTTGCGCAACTTGATTGAGTTTGCAGGTTGAAGCATCTTTTTGCATGGAGTTTTCGGGATAGCTCCAAGATGAACAAATTCAAAAGACGACAAGGATCCTGTGACGCCGATGTCTGCTTAGGATTCTCAGCGACACACTTTTCAAGACACTTATTCAGTTCATCCCTAGGTTCATAAGATTGCAGGGAATTGACAAATCATACTTGTATACTTGGACTTACAGTTTATTTGAAGTCTTCTAAGACTTTCAATTTAACATTGTTTGCAGCTAGGTTTCCAGCCTCATGTTTAAAACAAGACTTTTCCATATCAAGAGCAAGTTTTTGTTTTAATGCAGCTTTATGGATGCTTTATCAGCAGCTAATTTTACCCGTATTGATGATGATATACATGGCCTGTGAGAACTACAACATTTATTTGACCTTTTGGGCACAATTGAAGCATTATTGTTTGGCTCAATAAGTGTTTGTGGATACTTTTGAACATTTTCCCATCAAAATCACTCATGATGTTCTCACAATGTGCCCAATTTAGGCTCAAACCAGTTGATGTGATTAACATGATATATAGTTGTGATACATAGTCTCAGGTAGTTGTTCTTTTGAGCTGTTATATTCTCCAATGCACTCACTGGATTGGTCCATACATGTGCACACACCAAGATTTCCCCTATGCATAGAACTGAGGGATGTGCAACATTTAAATTTTGAGAAATTTCATCAACCATGCTTGAGACAAACAAACACAATCACATATCCAGATATCATCAACAGGCTGCAGTATGCACATAAGCATTCGCTTCTATTATCATGCTTATATATTTGTTCGAAGACAAAATTCTTAACATCAACGCTTAGAAAAAAGCGACAGTTGATTGTAGGTAAGTTTCATAAATAATAATAATAATAATAATAATAATATATATATATATATATATATATATATATATATATATATATATATATATATATATATATATATATATATATATATATAATTTTATTTTATTTTTATTTTTTTTACAAAAAGTTGAGAATATATATATATATATATATATATATATATATATATATATATACACACATATATTAGGGCGGGGACTTTAATGCGTTATTTAAGATTAATTAATTACGGGACTTTAACGCAAAAAAATAAATAACATAATTTTAACCACACTTATTTTTGCACCGCGGAACGTTTCGACGGACCGATTATACTGGAACACCACCTAGCGCTCACGACTAACGAGTCACGACAACAACACACCATAGTGAACATGAACGAATAAGCTGATGAGACCGCTTTGCTTGTCCCGTGGATGGGACATTTTGTTTTAAAAAATGAAAGGATGGAAGCGTCGACAAGAGAATGCTTGTGTGCAAGCTATACAACAAAAAATTTGAATATCTCCGCAGCACATCGAGCCTCAAATATCACAAATATGCTTTTGCTACACTTTATGGCAAACATTGCACTGGTCTGCTGAACTGAAATAAATAAACAATATTTTGTTGATTAAGCTTATGTATTCAGTCATTATTCAATGGTATACTAAAAATTCATGTGAAAAATTACTTCTCATTGTTCTCAGGTCAAATATTTATATGCAATTAAAATGCGATTAATTTCGATTAATTAATTACAAAGCCTCTAATTAATTAGATTTATATTTTTAATCGAGTCCCGGCCCTAATATATATATATATATATATATATATATATATATATATATATATATATATATTGTCATTCAGAATCATTATCAGCATATAGATGGTGTGGACTTAGTTAATCAAAACTTCAGTCATTAACCCTTTCTAGTTCAACATTTCAATAATTTCAAAACTTTATAAAAAAAAATATCTAGCTTCCGCCATATCTGAATTTTTTTGAACTGGTGTGCAATGTTGTCAATTTTTTTTTAAAGGTGTCATGAACTGTTGTCTGAGGTCAATATATGACGTTTGTTTGGTTTTTATGTACAAAAACATCATAATGAATAAGAAATAGGCTATTTTCTAGTCCTAGGCTCTGTCCTGCAAGGCTCAGATTTTATGGCGTGCTACACTGAAAACTTGGAAGTAAATGCCCCCAGCTAGGATTGGATAAGCTTTGCATATTTAATTAGCTTCAGCTCCCTCGTCAGTGCATGTGGGAATTGTTTTGAAAGCGTGTGGAGAAACATCAACCGGAATGATTCATCCCACAGGGCTCGCAACATATCTTTATCAAACAAACACAATGATTTATCACCACCCACGATTGGTTGGAATGTTATTTTTTTATTACTTGGCCCATCCAATCAGTGAATATAAGTGCAAACCATGCATCACACAAAGACACACACACACACACACCAAGTACATTGCGGACAGCATGATCAAAACTTCCGCAATTGTATTTTTCCTTCAAATATCAAGTCGAGAGAGTTAACAACGGCAATCAAGAAAGGAATGTTATTACAGGCAGGCCGGGCTTTGGTTGTCGTAAATCAATTTCTCAAATTATCACCCCTTTAACTGCAAGAGGCATTAAACTTTTTCCGTAAGTTGAATATGGAAGGCTAGATAATTTACTTTATAAAGTTTTAAATATAGATTTTTTTTCTTACACAAACACATCGCTTTGCTTCAGAGAGCCTTTATTAACCCCCTTGGAGCCGTGTGGACCAGTTATATGATGAATAGATGCATTTTTATGGACTTAAAAAACGAAAATCCATTATAAAGCTTGGAAGATCCATTTTTAATATAACTCTGGAGTGTATTCGTCTGAAAAAAGAATGTCATATACACCTAGGATGACTTGAGGGTGAGTAAATCATGGGCTAATTTTCACTTTTGTCATTTTCACTGTCGCCTTAAGTTGGGGACACTACATTTTCAACTAAATATCTAAATAATTTAACTACTAAACTCAATTAAAGGTGCACTATGTAGTATTTTTGCAGTAAAATATCCAAAAACCACTAGGCCGGTGTTATATATTTTGTTCAGTTGAGTACCTACAATATCCCAAATGTTTCCAACTATTTGTAAATTGTGAAAAATTTGCTATTTTAACTAAGGACCGGGATGTGTCAGCATAGCGTTTGAGGAAGTCGCCTGTCAATTGCATCATAACTGCGCTTCCCTTGGTTTCGGGTTTTATTTGGCAGGAGTGCTTTATTCTTAGCAGTGTGAACAAGTGAATGCAGGGAGTAACGTCATAACATCATTTTAAACACACTTAAATGTATCTAATATGATAAACAGAGCTGCATTACCTCATAATCATAACTGGAAGAGCGGATCAGTGCAGGCGCCCGGCGAATGTGTCCCGTCCCGTCATTATAAAAGTCCCGGTGTTTGCGAGGCAGCTATTTGTTTAACAATCGCTCCAGCAGCTGTGCTCAGCTCCACAACACTCGGTATTGCTCTGCTTTGCACTACAGTAGCGTTAATAACCGCATAAATGAACGTGATTTGTGCCCGAGTCCTATTTTCCACCGGCTGTGAGGTGAAGACCATATGTCCCAAGATGCTGCGCTCAAACTTTGCGTCATCAAACTACGCATTTGTTTTGAATAAGCGCCCTCCAGTAGACGAAAAAGTTGCATAGTGCACCTTTAACTATATCAACTAAATTACTGATCTGCCCACATTGTCGCTATATGATAATTGAAATGAGCTGGATGACATCACCATTTTCTCCAGAGCGGCTGTACAGCTGAATCAAATTCCAATGCATTATTTTCCTGTTAATACTTTGAAGCTGCTTTGTAACAATCGGCAATGTAAAAAGCGCTATATAAATAAAGTTGACTTAACTTTTGAGTGAACTAACCCTTTAAGTATATCTCGATCAAAAGATTGAGTACAAGTAGGGCTGGGCGATAAAATTCTAACGATATGTATTGCGATAGAAACGTAAATAATATCAATAAAAAAATGTCTTTGATTTAAAAAAAAAACTTTGTCGGAAGAAACCTGAGGTTGCGAAACAAGTTTCATCGCATGAACAAAGACTAACTCTGTGGTAACCTAGCAATGTAGGGAGTGACAAGTTAACAACCAATCATGTAACAGTATCATGTTTGGTTGTGCCTTATCGTTGTATCATGTTGGATTCTTCAGTTACAGAACTGCCTTGGAGTGATAAGTGGAAAATGAATACCACAGCGAGTGAGGAAATTGTTGATAAAACAGGACAACAAGTAAGTTTGTCAGTATTGCAGTTTTGGGGATTTTATAAGCCTGACTGTAGTCAGACCAATGTCGTCTGCAAATTATGCACCTTCGTCCCCACCAAGACTGGTAATACCACAAACTTGATTACTTTCGTCTGGCTCTGCAGCGCAAGCCTACGCTGACCGCGCATGCAAGTGTGTTTAGGGAGGTGTTTATACAGAGTTAGATAAATCCATAGATACCATTCTCATCTCCATGTGTGCCATAAATCTGTCTGACGCACCTACCGCTAGACTAGCTTAGCACAAAAACATGAGGCAAATGGCTCCATCTAGCCTACTGCTCAATAAGTGACAAAATAACACCAACATTTTCCTGTTTACATGTTGTGATGTGTATAGTTACATCGTGTACAAAACCCACCGGGCAAATTAAAAGTTGTCATTTGTTATTACGCCTATGCGGTGCCTGAAAATAGTCTCCAGCACGCTCTTTGTGCAAGCAGGTTGTCGTGATGGTGATGTTGTAGCCTTTTTTCAGGCGCTGTGTAATATCATTGTGTATAATAATAATAATAATAATAATAATAATAATAATAATAATAATAATAATAATAATATATTGCAATACATAATTGTGCTAACTTTTCCAGCAATAAAAATTATATTCAATACGTCTTATAATAATTATGTTGCGCTACTTTTTCCCGAAGGAAAAATGGCAGGACCTCAAGTACTGAGCATGAACACATGACAGCCACAGACATCACACCACAAAATGTCTGTTAGCACAGCTCTGTAAGAGACAGCAACCATCCACAGAAGAAGGGAAAGTTATTGAGGCAGACAGTTACATTCCAGCATAAACCACTAACATCACTTAAAAGTTTTTTGGGGGATTGAATCAAATAATGTCCTTTTAATCGGATTGTTTTCAGAGACCAGAAAAAAAAACATAGACAATGATAGACTAAGAAGCCATAATCCATTACAAAATTTGAGAAGCATTTATGTCATGGATACCTCTTACATAATCAAGAAGCCTAAGAATAAAAATAGGGGATCCCTTGCATGTTGTCATGCTCATTGTACAAATGAAGCACACAGCAGGAATAATCAAAGGAAACAGTCTTTAATTCAAAAATACACAGGAACACTCAGGGAAACTGACTTCAACAACACCTTAAAATTGACGATACAGCACAATAAACTGAGGAGAACTCAGGGTTTAAATAACAGGGAGATAATTGGAAGAACAGAAACGGGTGTGGAATTTATTAACTAATTATCAGGAACATTATAGGATAACGGTAACAGAGAGAAAACTAAACCTAAACAGAACATACACATTACACATGTAGTCTAAGCAACAACAACAACAACAAAAAAAACATTACAGAAACATTAAGGACCCTAACATCCTTTGCATAGTCCCATCACTGTCCCACCCAATGCAGCTTTATACAATCAGCACATGCAATCCGCTAGAACCTTATACTGTATTCATATACTCAGAAATAAAAGCAGCAACGGCGGGCCCAAACTCTGGCACTATGCTTCTCTTTTTTGCTATAAATGTGTTGCCATAAAGAGAAATCAAAAATCCACTCACAATTTAGCATTCTCAATGTCTTGACTTCATGCTGACTGCGATCGGATAAATCCCCTAGGAAAAGTATATCAAATTCCAGAGCATGTGTTTTTCAAACAACCCATAATAGCCAACTTCCTGTTGGGCTGGTTTATGACTTAGGTTGTGAAAGCTGTTTGGCCCAATGAGATCTATAACTGTATGAAGTTTGGTTAATGCAGGTAAAAGTGGTGCGCTCAAATGCAGAGCCCCTCAAATACAACCATACAAAAGGGTGTGCCACAGAACACCTCCCCCCAACCCCCTTGACAACTTGTTCTGATGGCTGACAATTACAATGTGTGTTTAAATTTTTCTACAGTTTGGGCATGTTAAGAGACCCAAAAGTGTGCGAAAGGTCGCAAATTCTTTTTAAATAATAAAAATTACCTAAACAAAACGTCTCGATTACGTCTGTAACCTTAGTTCCCTGGATTGGGAACGAGGCGCTGTCATCGCTTTGGGAACGCCTCTGTGTGATTGCGTCATGAAGCACGTATGTCATCAGTCCAATAGGAAGACGGAACGTCACGGACCCGGAAACTATAAAGCACACGGGCAAACACGTGGCGTTAGCTTCTGAAATGGATGAAACAAGGCGCTTGCAGGCATGCGGGGAGTATGGCACGGTGACGCAGTGTCTCGTTCCCAATTCAGGGAACTAAGGTTACAGACGTAACCGAGACGTTTCCTATCATAGGAACTTGAGCTGCATCACCACTTTGGGAACAAGAATACCCACACCCCCATAGGAGCCGGATGCCCGCCTGTGAAGTGTCAGGAGGCAAGCCCCAGGAGTAGAATAAACGTCAAGTTCATAGAATCTGATGAAGGTATGCGGCAAAGACAAGAGTGCCGCATCACAGACATCCTGCAGGGAGGACCCTGACAAGAGTGCCTGCAAAACAGCCATACTCCTAGTCGAGTGGGACCGGACGGCCAAGGAGAAGGCAGTCCAGCCGTCACATAAGGCCTCGACCACCCACTTGCTCATCTTCTGCTTTGAAACTGCCCCCTCAAGGAAGGTCTATAACAGACAAACAACTGTACTGTTCTCCACCACAGGGCAGCTATGTGGACACAAGTGTCTAGGCACAAACAGTGCACAAGCAGATAACGATGTCCTGGTCTGACATCACAAGAGGTGGAGGACAAAAGGCTTGCAGCACAAAGGTCTCATAGGGTTTGAGGAGCCTTAGGAACATAGCCCAGCCTAGGGTACAAGAAGGCCTTGGCAAACACCGGGCGCAAATTCCAAACGCGAGGGTCCCACCGAGAGAGCTTGTAAATCTCCTATACTCTTAGGGAGAAAATACCGTCTTTAGAACAAAAAACTTCTCAGAAACTTCCTCGAGGGGCTCAAAGGGAGCCTCGGAAAGACCTTGAAGGACCAAGAGATCCCAGGTTGGCACCCTGGTGCATACGGCAGGTCTCAGTCTCAAAGCGCCACGAAGGAAACAAGTAACCAGAGGGAGTCGCCCCAAGAAACACCACCCAAAGGAGTGTGGTAAGCACCTGAGGCCGCCACGTACACCTTTGATGTGGAGGGAGCTAGCCCAGTGGAAAATCTCCCCTGCAGGAACTCCAGCACCGCGCTCGCAGGGCAGTTAACTGGATCCCACAGGCGATCTCGGCACCATAAGGTGAAGAGCCTCCACTTCAGTGTGTACAGTTTCCTCGTGGAAGGAGCTCTAGAGTGTAGAATGGTTACAACAACCTCGGTTGAGAGACCAGAATTTATGAGCTGGGCCCCTCAGAGGCCAAGCCCATGGTTTCCACAACTCCTGGCGAGAGAGAAGGTCCCTCCTGATCGGAATCTCCAGGGGAGAGCCGTCGAGGAGAGACACAAGGTCTGAGAACCATACTCTGCCCGGCCAGAACGGGGCTACTAACAGAAGTTCTGTCCCTGCTTTCAACTCCCGGAGGCAGAGCAATCGGGGGAAAGCGTGCAGAGGCAGCCTCAGCCACTCCTGTACCATAGCGTCCAGTCCAAGAGGAACTGGAGGCACTAGGGAGAACCACAGACGACAATGCATATTCTCGTGAGTGGCAAGAAGGTCCCCTAGAGCCCTGCCAAATCTCTCCCAAAGGAGCTCCACCACCTCGGTGTGGAGTCTCCAGTCCCCGGGCCTCAGCCCCTGCCTCGACAGGATTTCTGCTTCCACATTCAACCGCCCAGGAATGTACATAGCCCTCACTGAGAGCAGTTCCACTGGGACCAGAGGGGAATAAGGTGCACCAGCTTGTATAACTGGCATGACCTCAGACCGCCCTGATTATTGATTTACGAGACCACCGATGTGCTGTCGAGCACATGATGGCCCCTGAGATACGGCAGAAAGTGTTTCAGCACCTGAAACACTGCCAGCATTCTAGACAATTATGCCACTAATGATGGCGTTCCTGCCATAGGCCCTGGGCCGATGTTGACCCGCGAGCTGACTGTGCTGGAATCAGCCAGTCGTCGATTTAATGCATGTCCACACTCTGGTGAACGTGCAGGGTGAAAGTGCTAGACCAAAGGGAAGCACCCGAAATTGGTGAGCTTCTTATCTGAAGCGAACCTCGGGTATTTCCTGTGCTGTGGAAGGATGGAGATATGAAAATATGCATCTTTGTGATCTATCATGAATGGCGACACTGTTTTTGTTTGAGGAGCTCGTAACAAAAAATGCCTCTCTGTGGCGACCAGGTCTTTACCATAGTTTTTTATTTCTTTTTTTAAAACCTGTGGCAGCGAACCACCATGTCTTTACCCTATGGAGGATAGGCAGATAATATCTAGCTTCTCAAAGTCAGATAAATCCTATTTAATTGCTCAGAATTAAAGTCACTATAATCACCCATCAATGAACATGGTCCGAATAATCGACTGAAAGAACATATCTCACTCCTCAAAGTCAGATAAAATTTCATTTTAATTCCTCAGAATTAAATCAGCCATAATCACCAGACGATACTGTTTTAATATTAAATTTATTCATACGGAATCATCATCTACACGCTGCCTCAGCAAACGCAAGATGCGATCCGTTTACAGCCTATTTGGCTTTCATCCCTCGAGATGAAAGACCACAGGCGCCAGGATGAAACCCCCGATTAGCACACATATTTTTTCTATACGTGTCGAGATATTTCTCAATGAACACAGCCAGCACCCTCAGGAACTGACTGCATGCCTCGCACGAAACAGTATCACATGTACACCGATGCTTGTGTTACTAATAGACCGAAGTCTGAGGCTGAGCAGAAAGCACGGGGAGAACGCGCTCGTCGAGTCTGCATTTTACACAGACTCGCTCATGATGCTCCTCACTGGCAGGGGATTGAATTGGCGAGTCCTCATCCCCTGCATTGACACTGCAGACATTCATCTCCTCGGAGGAAGACAGCTGCAGCATCGCGGGAAACCGCAGTGCGGGCTCCCGAACCCCGAGAAGCGGCCCTTATGATCCATATGCGACCCCCGCGACCTGAATTGCCGCTGCGCCTCAGCAGCAGTAAAGCCCGTGCCACGGGGAACTCGAGCCGGTACGCCCTCCTCAAAGAGCGCCCGGCGGGATCGCAGCATGCGGAGAGGCAGAGCCTCATAATGCTCACAGCCAGCACCCTCCAGTGCCGACTGGGCGTACTGATCACCCACACAAACAATGCACACTCTCTGTACGATCGTTCGCTCGCCATAATCTCCTTCCTCTAATATCAGTGTGAGTGCAAACTTGTGAAACTGGGGTCTGAACTCAGACACAAACAGATATTAGGACAGACAAACGGCACAGAGTGTTTGTTGAAGACAACAGAAGCTAACGGCGTGTGTTTGCCGGTGTGCTTTATAGTTGCCGGGTCAGTGACGTCACCCGCCTATGACGTTCCGTCTTCCTATTGGACTGATGACATACGTGCTTCACAACGCAATCATGCAGAGGCGTTCCCAAAGCAGTGACGCAGCTCGATTTCCTATGATAGTGAACAATAGGGCCCTTTGCCGGTGTGAGGCAGCAATGGTTAATGAATAGAGTCCATCCACCCACACCAGCAGATTTTAGTATAGACCACTGGGACAAATAAATGACAACCAAATAAACTGTTCCCATCCCATGAAATTAAAATTGAGGTTTGGAGGCTCTTGACTATGTTTAAACATATGAGTATGCTGTCTTAAGCTTAACATTAAACTGGTGTGCTTCAAAACAATAAACAGTAGCATTCAGAAGATATATTAACTAAAAATTTACAGTTTCTCTCAACCAGCAATACAGACTGTCAATTTTAATGACATCATTCTGCACTTCAACTTGTCATCATATTTTTTTGTCCAATCAAATGGTCTCTAGAATCTGAAGCCTCAGATTTTGTGTCAGTTTTGCAAGAACCTTCACAGTGCACATACAGTGTGCTCCGGTCCAGAGACATGATAGCAGAAAACAGATCATATGCAAGAGTCTGCACAGACCGCATACATAATTTGATCCATTTTAATCCTGCACAGAGGTCTGTATCTTATTAAGTTATGGAGGAGATAAGGAGGAGAAACAGTTAGACTGCCTCATCTTTACCATCAGCAGTGATGAGCAATTAAACAACAGGTGCCACTCACCTATGGAAGCTTATGTGTAGCAAATTTCAATTTGCAATGCAATATGTAAAATGGCAATGCATTCCAGTATTTAAATAGGCATTTTCCATACCATGTGTGCAACACTTGGTGCAAAATGAAAATTAAAATGTAATAATATAATTTACATTTGCTATTTCCTACACTAGTTTTAACAGATAATTTCAATATTTTAAAATAAAGATTTTAATGCTTTATAAGTTGAAATGAAAATATATTACCGAAAAGATTAGATGTGTTTAACATGTTCAAGCAAAAAGTATAGCAAAATGATCATTTAAATGTTATTTGAGCAAGGCATTTACTGCCAGAAGTTGAGGAACACAGGAATGATCACACAAGTCTATCAGTGAGTGTTCTGTTAGACCAGTACATTATTAGAACCATGGATATTTACGGTTAGAACGTCTTTTAGAGAACACGCCTGGCACTCGTGCACCTTACCACGAGTGCGGTCACGTGTCTGCTGAAGATAAAATAAATGTTATTAATAAAATGATGTGAAGTCCATCTGCATGGTGATGGGTGTTGTTTATATCAATAATAGGCATAATAATATTAGTAATAATAATAATAATAATAATAATAATAATAATAATAATAATAATAATAATAATAATAATAATAATAATAATTTATGTTCCCAAAAATAACTCTGGTGATGTATAAACCCATCTGAAACATCTGAAACATCAGCATGTTTGTCTGATGTGAACAGGTGTTGTGTGATGGATATTTCCTTATCATTTTAGCATTACTGAAACACCACAGCCTCATATTGTTGCTAGCTATGTCCATCAATTTATGACCTCAAAGATTTTTCAGTCTCGCTCCCGCAAAAATATAGACTATGTTATCTTCTTCTCCCGCCCACAACATTAATGTTTTTTTCCACTCCTGCCCGCATAAATGTAGGCTTTAAATAGATTTTTTTTTTTGTATGTCCATAAACAATCCATGAAATGGTTTCAAGTTACTAGCCTACATATTCCCGCAAAAACTTTCCCGATAAATTACTTATTATTAAAGTATCAACATTCACAAACCACTTGTAACAGAGTAAATCTTATGTCAAAGTAAATCCTACACATCCTTTTTTTTCCGCATCCCTTATTCATACCAAAATATAATGGAAATTCTTAAGTCATTTGACCACATTACAGTCTTCCATGCTGTAGTGTGATGGAATATAGTGTGCTTAAGATTATAGAGTTGAGAATGACTAAAAGATTTTTGAGCTGACTACAAAAGTAGTCTTGGATTCAGCATAAAGCAAAAGTTTTCTGTTCATAATGAGAGCAAAAACTGATATTGTATGGTATTTTAGTTTAATAAACGCCTTTCAGTATTCCGCACTACACTCTAAAAATATTTCAAAGAAATTACATACATCCTTTTGTTCTAAACATTCTAAAGTTCTAACATTATTAAATATGAATTGCATTTTAAATACATGTAAACTCTAATACATTTTAATTTAATTTCAATTAATGTCTAAAAACATTACATTCAGTTTGCATTTAAGTATATCCTTAAAGTATATTTCTCTCTCAAGTACTTTAAAAGGATGCTAAAACGCACTTCTTTTTCACAATTGTATATGAGCCTTGATCTCATGTGACACAAATTTTGAACATTTGTCAAAAGTATTTTTTCTCTCTTTGGGGTTTTTCTAAGTATAGCAATAACAGAATCAGTAAATATGGTAATATATATATATATGGAATGTTGTCATATTATCTATGTCCTTAATGTAAATACTAAGACCATATCTGTGTTGACTTTCCTCACATATTTTTCAAACAGGTCACTGCAATGATGGAGGAACCATTTAACTTCTCAGCCAGAGCTAGCTATCAATTATTTACAGTCACCTGTTTAAAATTTAAAGTGCCACACATTAACGTTCCCAGCACCTACACTTTCCCCCTGACCATCCTCCAATGATACGCCACCCCTCCCCATAGAAACGGCCAATGATAATGAGTTTCTTTCGCCACTGGACTGAAGATGTTAAATCAAGCCAGGTCAGAGGAGACGGCAGGCGTCACGGTAAGGGCACAAGCCAGGCATGTCCGATTACGTTTCAGTCTTAATTGGTAGTACAAGCGTTGTGAAGAGCACTGGGATTTTTGGCAACAGAAGCTGGTGGAAAATATTTGCAGAAAATAAATTCAGAAACCCACTGGTGGAGAGTACTAAAGTATTTTTACTTTGCATCTGTACTTTGCCAGAGTATTTTTTATTTTGGGAAACTTTTACTTCACTTCATTCCCAAGCATAATAATTTCTTTTTTTACTCAACTTCTTTTCATAAAAAAATGTGTCCTCATTATTTGGAACTGAAGAAATTAAATACAGACGACTCATTTAGGCAGTTCAGATTTGATTCTTTCTTTTGGGAGCCAATCACTTTATTTATCGTGCACTTTCAACTTTACAACTACATTTATATTCACAAACAACTACATTAAGCGCTGCATGAAAGGGAATATTTGAAGGAAAAAAAACATAATGGAACACTTTAAAATATTAACATATTTTGCCCTATGTTATATAAGTAATTATATTGTACGTTTATATTCGTCAACATACATTTTACAAACATTTAGTTTTTCCTCATTTCTGTACTATAATGGTAAATTTGTATCAAACCACACGTGCCGACAAAGACATATTTCGCAAAATGAAGCAATGGGAAATAAGCATACTGTGTGGGACCATTTCGACAGAAAGGGTGACAAAGTTACGTGCAAAATAAGCTATGCAGTATTACAATACAGCAGTAGTACAAGCTCCTGACAGGTGGAGGAAAGCAAATGAAAGTCGTTTCCTGAGGCTGACCGCTCTAGCGAGGCATCTCTGTATTCCTCGGGCACCAGGCATTGCCTTTTGAAGCCTTGTTTAATGCTTTTATTTTTGTGGTTTTGTCCGACAACTTATCAAAAATCTCGGCCTGAGTCTGACTGGAGCCCTTGTTTAGTTTTTTTGGCTTACATTGGCTTACATTGTTGCAGCCATTAAAATAGTTCAGTTTTGTTTTTAATGTCAAAGAAGTTATATTTTGTTTAGTTTCTTTTTTAAGTTCATTTAGAAAACTGTTTAGAGCAATTTTTGGTTTATTAGATTAAAGTAAAAAAAAAAAAAAGTTGGTTCACGCTGTATGGTCCTCACTGGTTCACGACAATCCCTCCACCGCTACTCAAGCTAGTGTGTCATCACCTGCACCACCGTGTTACATCGTCAGCTGCCTGCTTAAGTCCCATGGCCTGACCAGCGACCTAAAGCAGCGCAGCGGAGGATTGCAGCGGGTTTTTCTTGCAATGTTCCCTGTATATGGAAGCAAATTCCCATCTGTTCCACAGCGAGAGAGGTCGGGTGACGGTTCTCATCTCATTAATCTCAGGCCAAGCCCTACAGTGGGCACAGTCGCTATGGGAAGCGAATGCCCCCATCATCGGCTCAACCACCACCTTCTGCACTCATCTAAAAGAGGTATCAACGGTTATCTGCCTGTAGCCTCTCCTCACCCGCTGCCGATTCCCCGCCCGCTCCAACATCTATCGCACCTCCAGCACCTGAAAGAATACAGATGGACTCATACCACTGGACGCCAACGCAGGATATCACAACATCTGTGCCTGTATTGTGGGGGAGATGGACATGGCATTACAACCTGCCCCGTGCGACCCACTCGGCCAGCGGTGAGTACTATCCAATTACCTCCTTTAACGGCAAACCTTACAGAGATGCCAGTATTCGTTTGTAATTTTCACTCATCTGTTGCAGCACAAGCCCTCACCGACTCCGGGTCGGCGGGAAACTTCATCAGTCCGCAAACCCTCGAAAAGCTAACCGCCAAACGTCAACATTGTCCAGTCGACCTCAGAATCACCACCATTCAGGGAAAACCGCTGGGCCGAGATCGTGTCCACCATTTCTCCCCCACACTTACACTACGCGTTGGTCATCTGCATGAGGAAACCATCACGTTCATGGTGCTGGAGGAGTCAACCGCGGACATAATCCAGAGATGCCCCTGGTTAATCTTACACCAGCCGCATATCTACTGGTCCACCGGAGAGATCCTGCAATGGGGTGAGAACTGCTTTGATCGTTGTTTTCATCGTCATCGCCGAAAAGGTCCATCATCAACAGTTCCTTCATCATTGCCTGTTCAGTCCACCTTAGTAGAGAGTCCCGATACTCAAGTCAACATGGCCATTCCCCCAGCTTACCGGGCATTCCAGGATGTCTCCAGTAAGCGATTAGCAACCAAACTACCACCCCATCGGCCAACATCAGCTCAGCTCCTCACTCACCTCTCTGCTCCAGAACTGGCCCAAGTCTCTGTCCTGGACTACATCGGCCACGGAGGCCTTCCACCAGCTGAAGAGCAGTGGATTACTGATTCGGCCAGAGCGAGAGGGTCTGGGACTCAGCACACGTGCAACTCCAGCAGGCAGTCCGGAGACACAAGCACCAAGCTGACGCCAAACGCGGACCCACGCCATGGTACCAGCCAGGCCAGAAGGTCTGGCTTTCCACGAGGGATGTCCGTCTCTGGCTGCCGTGCCGAAACTGAGTCCCCGGTACATCGGACCGTTCACGGTAGACAGGCAGCTGAACGGAGTCACCTACCGCCTTCACCTTCCTTCCACCTACAGAATCTGACCTTAATTTCATGTGTCACTGCTCAAACCCTTCACTTAACCTGTCCCTTCTTCACCCACAGATCCTGGTGATGGTGCCATACCTCCTCCTTCTACCATCGACGAGGACGCATCTATCTACCGGGTGAGAGCCATCCTCGATTTGCGGCGACGGGGTTCCCGGATGGAATACCTGGTAGATTGGGAGGACTATGGTCCTGAGGAGTGGAGCTGGATCTCCAGGAACGATGTGCTGGACCCTAATCTTCTCACTCAGTTTCACCAAGACCACCCTGACCGACCCGCTCCTCTGGGCCGTGGTAGACCCCGTCACCGCCCGTGGAGGAGGGGGTACTGTCACGCCCTCACAATCATCAGTCACTGCCACGTCACTCGTTCCCCATCACCATCATTCTGAACACCTGGGCACCATGACCAGTCAACACTATATCAACCCGGCTCACCTTCACTCCCTTTGTCTTGTCTTGCACCGATCCCATCGTCGACTACCTGTCCTTCCTAGAAGCCCTCACCTGTACCATCTTCATCTTCATCGTCATCTTCGTCTTCACCATCATCGTCTTCATCATCATCGTCCTTCATCTGAGTGTCACCATCCATCTAAGTATCACCTGTGTCCGTAACCTCTGATAATAAACTTTGCACTTGCACTAATCCCTCTGTGTCCTCGTCTGTGTCTGACAGATACCTGGTCAGAGAAAACAAATGAAGGAACCAGTTGTAAAAAGGCCATAACTCTAGCAGCTGCGCTGAAGAAACGCACGCTGCTGGCGCGGTCTAACCCTGTGCGAGCCATGTCTTGACAGTCGCATAAGCTATTATGGTCTCATGTTGTTTCCACCAGCGCAGCACATTGTTTCTTTTAATTAATAAAATAAATATAAAACGAAGGAGAAATATGTTCTGCTGTTTGCCCAATAAAATAAACGTATTTTATTTTTTAACGTATTCTTAAAAAAGTATTTTTAAGGGTCACAGACACTCATCAATTGTATTTTTATGTAATGCCAATTCAATATTATAATCTTACCAGTTAACGGTTACTAATCGATTAATAACCGAAATGAGCATCCCTAGTATGCACACTATACTGTCCATGTCCAAAAAGGTAATAAAAACATCATCAAAGTAGTCGATATGTGACATCAGTTAGTTAATTAGAATGTCTTGATGCATCAAAAATACATTTTGTCTAAAAATCACAAAAAATACTACTTTATTCAGCATTGTCTTCTCTTCCTGGTTTGTTTTCAATCCTCAAATAAAGATTCAAATGGTTATAAATCAGCGGATTGATTCATGTTTCGGATCGCGCGTCAAACTGCTGAAATCATGTGACACTGGCGATCCAATGTTTAATTTTTGTGTGAACTAACCCTTTAATGGCACCTGTTTGAACTCGTTATCAGTATAAAAGACACCTGTCCACAACCTCAAACAGTCAGACTCCAAACTCCACTATGACCAAGACCAAAGAGCTGTCAAATGACACCAGAAACAAAATTGTAGACCTGCACCAGACTGGATCTGCAATACGTAAGCAGCTTGGTGTGAAGAAATCAACTGTGGGAGCAATTATTAGAAAATGGAAGACATACAAGACCCCTGATAATTTCCCTCGAAATTATCTTGGGCTCCACGCAATATCTCACACCAAAATGATAGGGTCAAAATGATCACAAGAACGGCAAGCAAAAATCCGAGAACCACACAGGGGGAATATCCTAGTGAATGACCAGCAGAGAACAGGGAACAAAGTAACAAAGGCTACCATCAGTCACACACTACGTCGCCAGGGACACAAATCCTGCAGTGCCAGACGTGTCCCCCTGCTTAAGCCAGAATGTCATATGGCCAGATGAAACCAAAATAGAACGTTTTGGTAACAACTCAACTTGTCTTTGGAGGAGAAAGAATGCTGAGTACCTATTGAGAAGCATGGGGGTGGAAACATCATGCTTTAGGGCTGTTTTTCTGCAAAGGGACCAGGATGACTGATCCGTGTAAATGAAAGAATGAACGGGGCCATGTATCGTGAGATTTTGAGTAAAAACCTCCTTCCATCAGTAAGGGCATTGAAGATGAAACATGGCTGGGTCTTTCAGCATAACAATGACCCCAAACACACCGACCGGGCAACAAAGGAGTGGCTTCGTAAGACGTATCGCTGCAAGGTCCTGGAGTGGCCTAGGCAGTCTCCAGATGTCAACACCATAGAAAATCTGTGTTGCCCAGCGACAGCCCCAAAACATCACTGCTTTAGAAGAGATCTGCATGGAGGAATGGGCCAAACTACCAGCAACAATGTGTAAAAACCTTGTGGCGACTTACAGAAAATGTTTGACCTCTGTCATTGCCAATAAAGGGTATATAATAAAGCAGTGAGGTGAACTTTTGTTATTGACCAAATTTTTTTTTTTTTTTAGTTTTTTTTTTTTTCATTGAAATAGTTCTCAATTTTGAGAACTATTTTGTCTCATAGTTGAAGTGTACAAAACAATTACAGGCCTCTCTCATCTTTTTAAGTGGCAGAAATTGCACAATTGGTGGCTGACTAAATACTATTTTGCCCCACCGTATACATTTAACAACACTTGACCTCACATCATCATTCATGAGAAAACAAGCCTGTATGTATTCCATACTTCTGCAGAATACTGCAAATATATTGAAGAATATTGGTAAGCGTTTTAGTGATCATTGAAAAAGACCTTTCTTAAAATATTTCCTATTCTTTTTCACAGAAGAAAAAATCATTCAGGTTTGTAATAACATAAGGTTGAGTAAATAATGAGAGAATTCCCATTTTTGCGAACTATAAATTGTAGTATTTTGAGCATTTCATTTACAGTACATACTATATGTTTGTTTTTGAATTACATGTTTGTGAATAAATGATGACATTATATTTTCACAGAACAAACAAAATACTTAATTTCCTTAAGCAAAAGAAAATCTATAATTTATGCAGCATTTAGGCTGTGGTACCTCTCATAATCACTGAGGTGAAGAGCACTGTTATTGTATGACAAAATCTCTCCTCACACATTACCATAAAAAAACTGTAATTTTTGCTTACAATTCACACTATACAGCAGTATTCATGTTTTCACTATGACAGAAAATTATCAGTTGCTTAATGTCCTTAACAGACAATATATATGACATATTAATGTAAATAAAAGATAAATAAATCACTTTCTAATATAGATTCTCTTGATCAACAATAAAAGAAAATTCCAACACAAAACCAATACCTAAACTTGCTGAATAACCTGGAGCATTACTGGACTCAAAGCAAGCTCAGGAAATGTTAGGAAAGATAAGATGACTGCTAGACTAATCCATGAGAGAGAGAGAGAGAGAGAGAGAGAGAGAGAGAGAGAGAGAGAGAGAGAGAGAGAGAGAGAGAGAGAGAGAGTGACACACAGGGTAATCCTCCGGGGTCTTGCATTAGCGCGCTAAATTAAAGGAGGTATTAGATTAAATTGGCTCTCCGATTTCAGGGGTGTAAGTAAAATTCTAATTTGCATTTTCCACTGCCGCTTAAGATATAATTAGTTCAGGGTGATTCCCAGGTGCAAAACATTGACAGCAACATCCAGCTGCTTACTGGGAGTTTATGATTTGTTAGCAGCAAAAGGTGCAATCATATGGGTCTACATATGAGTATGTTTGTCTGTGTGAGTGAATCTGTGTGAGGGAGCAAGTCAATTATAAATGCATTTTAAAAAATTGTGTATTTTAGTCTGAATGTGTATGAAGACACTTGTGTAAAGGCACATGGTTCTCCTATAGTGGTCATTACACATGTTAGCTCAATATAAATGAATGAAGGAACTGTTATGGGCAGAGGATGCTTATCAGTCTTTCAGCAAAATCTGATCACATTTCCTCACCTTCCCCAGCTCCCAAATCTACATTTCTAGAAATGGACACAGAAAATGATATCTGCCCTCCTGCAAAAAAATGTACCCTTCATATACTTCTAGATTTAGATCGATTAATCTCTGTATCAGTCCATCTAATCCTAAAGTAACTTCCACCAAGGAAGTTTGTGCTACAGGACTCAAAGCTGTATTCTATAGAACAGAACAGTATTCCACAAATAAAATAAAAAGTAAAACACTTAAAAAACTGCAATAATGTCCTAATTTAAGACATAATCATATACTTAAGATGAAGCCTGTTACTTCTGTTCCATAAGAGACACCACATGGGAAAGTAATAAGAAGGAAGTAGAACAACATATACTGATTTATCCTAGCTATTGAACCAACTCCAAACACATCTAGCAAACTGGGGTCACACGCAACCTTAACCTCCACACAAGTCAACATATTTAAGAAAACTGTATTAAAAACTCTTTCCATGCACTCAATTAGCAGGTGGATAATTACTTAGGAATATATGAATATATGCTTTAGGCACTGTTTACACGTGATATTTACATTCTTTTCAAATGCATCTCTTGTAACCACTTATGATTGTATTTCATTGAAGGAAAAGTCATTGCATGTCGACGTCTGACACAAGTCAATGTGCATTTTTTAAAACCTTTGTTTTGGCGCATTGATTGCATATTAGGTGATTAGGTAGTCATTCGATTTTGTCCGATTTGCATTAGGACACATATGTGCCTTTATGTGTCCCTTTGTGTAATTGTGTGAGCTCCGATTACGGTGCATTGTAACCTGTTTACACTTGTGTTCTGCACTGTCCACATCACCTCACACAAGACGGATGTTCATATCATGTGTAAACAGAGCCTTTCCTTGCAGAACTAAATTATTTCAAGAAATATATACATTATTTGTCCACTCTCATGCAAACATACACACTCCAATACACCCAAATTTGTATTTTAAGCCATTTGTTTTAAAGACAAAATATTGCCTTTTACTTGGACCTAAAATATGAATAAATCACTGCCTGTAAGCCCTTGAAAATAAAATCTTTCACAATAGAATTCTTGTGTCAGAAATAATAAAGAAGTGGTTAATCCGTTTGATTGTTTTTGCTATTTTCTTTTCAGTGTGTATAAGGACATCAGGAAGAGAATCTAGACTTTCCACATCTTAAGTGTGATAGAAGAACAGCAGCAGGAATTTTCCTATTGCTCTCATTGTGGGGAAGATCGACTAGCCTCGTCAGGAGACAGTTTCTATAATTGGTTAAAATGACCAAGTGCAGAGAAGGATGGGTCTCTGCTGAAAACCATTTCCCAGCTCAGCTTGGAGCAGAGCCAAGCCCTGGGTTGTTCGGATGCGTTCCAGCCCCAGCCTGACTGGCAGCAATTAGGGGTGTCTGAGCCAAGCTCAGCTTGCGCTCCGCACAAACACCCCTAATTACTGCCAATTAGGCTAGGCGGGTAGGCAGATTTGAGAAGCCGGGGGGATGTTCAGGCATGGGTGGGCATGGAAACAATTTTCAAGGGCTTAGAAACGTGACTAGAAGGAAAGGTTAATGCTTTTGAGTGCACGGAGGGAGGGAGGGGGAGTGTGGTGTCTGAGCCATCGTCTCACCTCTAGTGATGAGCCAGGCTTCTTTTTTAGCTCCTCGCATTTCCGAAACTTGCAGATCTGGTGGCCCGTCTTACGGTTCCGACAACTGCTGCACACTCCACAGTTGATTAGCCTCCTGCAGGGCGCGCAGACCCCACACCTTTTCCTTTTCTTTTTCGCTGGATTTCCGCTGGATGCGGAGGAATTATTCTGTGGGCAGTCTGCCAGATTGGCAATTTGAAACGCACTGTCTGTAACGGCTGCTGAGGCTGCGGGGGAGTGAAGGGCTGTCATGACGATGACCCCGGGAGGTAATGAGATGCCCCCTAAAGCCGGAATAGCGGAAAAAGTTCCAACACGTTCCGGGAGATTCATTATCTCTGCTTCAGCAGCACCGCATTTCAGCTTGTTCATGCATTCTCCTGCTAAAGGTCTGCAGTGTTCAGGGGATAAGCTAGAGAGGAAATTATTATTTGCCATTTGCAGCGTCTCTGGCGGCACGCCAGGTTTCCCCGGCCTTTGGGAGTCATTTCTATGCATGCTGGTCCTATTAGGGTTTATTGCTGCTGATTTCCTTCCCCAGAGCATGCTGTTATCACAGTTCCAAGGGGACACACCGATTCTGGCGCTGGGAAAAATTGGTGTCGTTATGCGGGCAATCTTAGCAGTCTGTGGAAATGCCCCATTGGTTTTATAAAAGTTTGCAAACGACCTGTACCTTTCCATTTCGGCATTGTAATCCAACAGCTGGCTTAATCCACCGTCCTGAAGATTATCCTTTTGCAAGAGTGACACGTCGGTGCTTTGGCCACTTTCAATGCAAAGTGCATTGTTAAGATTAGACATGACTGCTAAGTTTCAGGCGCTCACAAGAAATATTTGGGGGAGGGTGGCAGTTGGTTTTTGTAAAGGTGAAGCTTGTTAGACACAAGATGTTACCATCCTGGTTTATCCTCTCCACTAAAACAAGAGAACAACAATTACGGATACAAGTGACAAACATTTCATGGTCATCATCTGACAATTCCAAGTTGCTTAAATCTATTGAAAGCTTTTTTAATCACAAGATTGCTCTTGTCATAAAATTAAGATTCTAATCCTGTGATTTACCATTAGCTATGAAATTTTAATGCTGCATAGCAATATACACATTTGCATATGAAAACCATATGATTGGACCACCAAGAAGTACACAGACTTCTCAGGAAGAAGTATTAATATCAGAGTAATTATTTACTATAGTAATTTTAGTATAATACCACTACAAATACATAGCATCATAATAGAAGCAAAATATTCATGCACGTTTTACATTGGAAAAAAATGTTTTTCCATAATATATTAAATATAAGCAGCCTCAAAATAAATATTTCATATAAAAAATAAAAATAAAATAAAAATCATACATGTGATCATGCATCAAGCACAAAGTTCTTATTAAAATATGTAGAAAAATGAATCACATTATCAAGATTCACCCAATGATACAAAGATGCTTTGTTAGGCTCTCTCCAACCAAGTCTCAGGCCTTGACAACTGTAGTGTGTGGGGGGATCCATTTCCGATCTCCCAGTCTGGCTGGGTTTTGTTGCCACAGATAAAAGCCCATTAGACACATCTTCATATTGCATTACCTTTCACTAGACTCTCACTGTCTGCCTGTGGTACACTGCAAAAATACTACAGCAATTCAAATCACCGTGAACATCTGATTTAAAATATAATAGCACATTTTAACCTGAGAGAGAATACTGGAAACCTATTCATATATAAGACCCCACTAATAATCATCTGAGACCTCACATTTGAAGCCAGCAATATTTCATTAAGTTTGTTAAAGAGGCTCATGCTGCTTTATAACTTCCTAAATAAAGGCAAACAGAACAAAACTGAGTAACAAATATCACTTTACACTTGCAAGTGTAAGAAGTTTTGTCTGTTCTGAGAAACAATTCACAATGTACTGATGGCGCAAATTATTAATTTACCATTATTATCATCGCTGTTGTTTTGAGTAAAAGGTGTTTTTAAACCGTCGATTGTCACGCTGTAAAAGTTGAGAGAATAATAAATATCCGATACTCAGATGAGACAGAAAGAGAGGGTGAGAGTAGACAACTGTGCCTTCGATTACAGCCCGAGACGTACAGATCAAATTGCATAATGGGATTTAATCACTCTCGTGCCTACAAAGCCACCCGAAATAAATAATAAACCAGTGGATATTCAGAAAGCATGCGCCACTATCGCTAAGCGAGAAAAAAAATGAAAGAGCATCACCTACCAGACAATCCAGACACTAGAGCAGCACATTACTGCGATGAATACACAATAAACACGCGGCGAGTGATCACCACACAAACACCATCTTTACGCACAAAACGCCATTGTTCATGCGAAGAAAAGTAGAAGGAAAGGTATATGTTTGTTATGACGTCCGGTTTGAGGTTGTTGTCCGTGGAGCGTTGACTGGAGGTGAGGTGTCTCCTGTCGCTGTGTGTGGCTGATTGGTGCTGAGGTGAGGAGGATGGGGATGTGGACACCAACTGATCATTGGCTGGAAATTACTATAGAAACACCAGGAGCTCTGGGGAGGGGGATGCTCATCAATCTCCACCGGGAAACAGCGTGCTTTCTCTCGCTATCTGTTTGGTAACTATTTACATTACAGTCTCAGAGATTGCATGTAGGCTATGATATTAAGTTTATTTAACAGCAATTTCTCAAAATATTTTCATATTGGCTTTAGACACCCTGCGGCACAACACTGTCAAAAATTATGTCAGTAGGTTGTGAGACACAACAATTAGTTTAAGGGGAAAAGATGTTTAATATGACTTGACTTCAATTATTTATGGCTACTAAAACATTTTTAAACATAAAGTAGGAAAAGGGGTTAAAAGCGTAGAGCTAGGTGAAAACCGCATTTGTTATTCTCTTCTGAAGCAGATAGCACAATAACTTGACGCATGACTTTCTTAAAAACCCGCTTTTCAAGATACATGTTGGAAAATGGGTGATGCTTGACGGGATCGCGACAGCTGCACAAAATTGATAATAAAAAAATGTAAGTGTTTTTTTGTTGTTGTTTTTTGTAGATTTAACTAGCAAATGAGAATCTCAAAAATTATTGAATATATTTTGAGACAAAAATATATTTGAATTATTATCACTTTTTATTTATTATTATTATTTATTATTTATTTACAATTATTATTTTGTTCACATAATTAAAACAATAGTTTTTCAATTACGGAAGAATATGTAGAAGTATGGTATTTGGGGTAAAAAGTGCCCCAGCTGTTGAGGGTAATATCAGAGTCTTCCATTTGTTGAAATTAAGTATTGAACCCCACCATACAAGGGAACTTTCACTCAATGAAAAGGAAAATTAGTTCTCACTTGTTTGTTCATGTTTTTTTTCCACACCGCCTCAGAATAATAAGCACGTGTAATTCAGTAGCCCCGCCCACCGACTCATGGAGCTGATCGGTAGAAGAAGATAGCAAGATATTGTGGAAGAACAGTCGCTGCATACGCTTCCTTTGGATCCTAATATTAGGAATGTTTGATACTACATTTATTTTTAATTAATTTACAGCTCACATAGGAAAGAACATTTGTGTGTTTGCTTCATTTCGCTGCGGAAACGTTTATAAACAAGTCTCAGGTGCTGGATTTGCAGACACAATGTTGTGCCTTCTGTATTGGATCCAACTAGCCTAGAAATCTATACGCACCCTAGCGGCAACAAATCTAATCTGCTGCGAGTGTCGTCTTGCAACTCTCAATACACTTCTGAGCTGTAAACGGCAAACTCTGGTCGGGCCAATTACATTGTGTATAGAGTCGGTGGGCGGGGCTTAACATAATGACGGCCGAGTTGCGCTTGTATGCTTCTAGTAAACACAGAAACTGGCGAACGGCGGTCTTTCAAATCAGCTTCGACCGCAACTCTGGAAGACTTGGAGTTAAGCTTTTCTCTGAGAAAAGAACAAAAAATGGCACTGAAGTCATTCTTAAAGGGGGGATGAAACACTCAGTTTCAGTCAATCTCATGTCAATCTTGAGTACCTATAGAGTAGTATTGCATCCTTCATATCTCCGAAAAGTCTTTAGTTTTATCATATTTATAAAAGAAATATGGGCCGAATACCGAGTCTTTCCGGAAAAAACCGAGCGCCTGGAGGTGTATCGTGTGGGCGGAGCTAAAGAATGACGAATGTGCACAAAGCGGTGATGTCCTCAAGCGTGGAGAAACCCATCGCTATCTCAGCTAATACAGATAATGATCCACAATCAAATCTGAGGCTGAAATAAATTGAACAGGAGAAACGGCAACATCAGGATGTCCGTCTCTGTGGTATGTACTGTATTAAGGGGCCTTTGTGTGTCTTTAAGCGCAGTTTATGAGGACATGATTCGGTTTATGGACTATTGTATGTGACTAGACCTTAGAGGTAGCAAGCAAAACGGTTTTGCACGTCAGAGTCAGACTAGTGTTATACAGAACAACAATGGAGTAACCGTTAGCGCATTTGAATGACGAAGCACGCGATCGTATCGTTTACTGATGTTTACTCATGCGACGGTAGCCAATAGCAGAGACATTTAAAGTTGATTTACTCAACGGCTGCTTCCAAAGCAGGACCGAATCTTTATCGCTGGGACCGCTCTGTCAAAAACACACTTCTTTGGTATGATTTGGTGAAGTCCTGTGACAGCAGTGACCGTGGAAATCCACTTTGCGACGCGACTGAAGCGATGCCTTGAAGCTTCCCGTCATTTCTGCGTTCAAATCGGTTCAAATGCAGCGCTGCCTTCCCGGAATGCTGTGCTGAAGCGTTGAAGTCACTCGACGTCACCCATAGGAATAAAGTGGAGCGTGGAGCGTGGCGCGTCATAAGTGTTCACGGACGACTGGATCTGCACCTGAGAGACTGTTTACAGCGTGCATTTCCTCTCTCTCCCTCTAGTTACGTGCGCGCGCACCCTACCGGGAGAAGAGCCCGTACAGCCCATACAAGGACCTTCCGATCTATTTAACGTCAAGTAGACCCATACTCGAAAAAAACTCGCCGAAACTTGTGAGAAACCGGAAGGAGTATTTTTAACACAGAAATACTCCATCAAACGTCCAACATTAGTTTTTGAAACTTTGTCTATGTTTAGGATGGGAATCCAAGTCTTTAAAGGTGTAAAAAGCTCAGTATGCATGAAACAGCATTTCACCCCCCCTTTAAGAAGGGAAGATGTGTTCTGAGTTTTGCCAGCCGGATATGGCGAAAGTTTAATCTTTCAACTAGCTCTGCTTTACCTTCGTTGCTCTGGTTGGTTGTAGCGCTATCCAATTGCATGCACGCCGTGCAGAGGGAGTTTGAAAGACAACCGTTTATCTCGCCCCTCGGATTGAGCCCTGTCAATGGTGAGTTTCCAGACCAAACATGATGTGGGTCTGGCTTGTCAGGCTAGGATCCGACAGTAATGGTGCAACAAACTTATGTGAATAAAACGTCTCAGGTTACGTATGTAACCCTAGTTCCCTGAGGGAACGAGACGCTGCGTCGAAACGCTGTGAGAACGCCTCTGCGTTAATGCGTCGTGAAGCGCCTGTAGAACCATTCCATCGGAAAAAAGATCGATCGTCGGCGTGATGACGTCATCGACCGGAAGCTATAAAACGTCCGTGAAAACAAACAGGAACTAACTTCTGATAAAGCCTGAAGTAAGTGATCACGGACACGCCGGGAGTATGGCAGAGCGACGCAGCGTCTCGTTCCCTCAGGGAACTAGGGTTACATACGTAACCTGAGACGTTCCCTTTCGGGGAACTCGAGCTGCGTCGAAACGCTGTGAGAACGCTTATACCCACATCGCCATAGGACCAAGTGTCTCGTATGTGTGAAACCGAAGCGCACACGGTTACGAGAGAACCTGTGCCCCTACTGTAGATGCCAGGTCTAGCTCGTAGAACCTGACGAAGGTAGAAGGAGACGACCATCCGGCCGCGTTACATATATCATGGAGGGAAGCCCCCGACAAAAGTGCTTTAGAAGCAGCCATACCCCTGGTAGAATGTGCCCGGACAGCCAAAGGAGATGGCTGCCCGGCAGCTTCATAAGCAAGTGAAATGGCCTCGGCCACCCACTTGCTCATCCTCTGCTTGGATACAGGAGCCCCCTTCTTAGGGGGTCCGAAGCAAACAAACAATTGTTCAGTTTTTCTCCACAGGGCAGCTCTGTGGACATAAGTATCCAGTGCCCTCACCGGACACAGCAGATTTAATCTTTCCTGGTCTGACGTCAAGAATGGAGGAGGACAGAAGGCTTGTAGAGTGATGGGGCACCGTGGGCTCGTAGGAACCTTGGGGACATAACCCGGCCTGGGATGCAGAAATGCTTTCACCATCCCAGGCGCGAACTCTAGACATGAGGGCCCTACTGACAGGGACTGAATATCTCCTATCCTTTTAAGGGATGAAATGGCCAAAAGGAAAATAGTTTTCAGGGTGAGGAACTTATCCGAAACCTCCTCCAAAGGTTCGAACGGAGGTCCGGACAAGCCCCTCAAAACAATGGCCAAGTCCCATGCCGGGACCCTCGAGTGCATAACTGGCCTCAACCTTAATGTGCCACGAAGGAAGCGTGTAATTAGAGGGTGTCTTCCCAAAGACACTCCACTGCAAGGGACGTGGACAGCGCCCAAGGCCGCCACGTACACCTTAAGTGTGGAGGGGGTCAACCCTGCAGAGAACCTTTCCTGCAGGAACTCCAGCACTGTACCAACCGGGCAGTTAACTGGATCCCACTGGCGTTCTCTGCACCAAGCTGAGAAAAGTCTCCATTTCAAAGCGTACAGCTTCCTCGTGGACGGAGCTCTGGAGTGTAGGATGGTCTCTACGACCTCGGCCGAGAGACCCTCCTCTATGAGCCTAGCCCCCTCAGAGGCCAGGCCCACAGTTTCCACATCTCCGGGCGTGGGTGCAGGAATCTCCCGCCCGCCTGAGAGAGTAGATCCCTCCTGGTCGGAATCTCCATCGGAGAGCCTTCCAGGAGAGATATCAGGTCCGAAAACCACACTCGGGTCGGCCAGTTCGGGGCCACTAGGAGTAACTGGGCCCCGTCCCGGCGTACCCTCTCCAGAACTCCTGGAAGCAGAACAATCGGGGGGAAGGCGTACAGAGGCAGCCTCGGCCACTCCTGTACCATGGCATCCAGCCCCAGCGGAGCCGGATGGGTCAGAGAAAACCACCGCGGGCAGTGAGAGTTCTCCGCCGAAGCGAACAGGTCTATCTCTGCTTTCCCATAAACCTTCCATAGGAGCTCCACCACCTCTGGGTGGAGTCTCCATTCCCCGGGCCTCGGCCCCTGTCTCGACAGGTTGTCTGCTTCCTGGTTTAGGGCCCCCGGGATATATACTGCCTTGATTGACAGCAATTTCCCTTGGGCCCACAGGAGGATCCGATGTGCCAATTTGTCCAACGGACGAGACCTCAGACCCCCCTGGTGATTTATATAGGCCACCACGGACGTGTTGTCTGTTCTGACTAGTACGTGGTGGCCCCTGAGGTCGGGCAGGAACTGTTTCAATGCAAGAAACACTGCGAGCATCTCCAGCCGATTTATGTGCCAGTGCCGCTGATGTTCCTGCCATAGACCCTGGGATGAGCGACCACTCATGGTCGCCCCCCAGCCCGTGAGGGAGGCGTCTGTCGTTAGCGTTACGCGACGAACATGAGCCCCCAACACGGGACCCTGAGATAAAAACCCCGGGTTTTTCCACATGACCAGAGCACGTAGGCATCGCCGCGTGACTTTGATCGTGCGGAGCGGATTTCCCCTCGGGGAGAACCCTTGTGTTTTGAGCCACCACTGCAGTGGCCTCATGTACAGTAGGCCAAGAGGTATCACGTTGGACGCTGCTGCCATGAGACCTAACAGTTTCTGGAACTGTTTCACAGTGACGGCTCGGCCTAGCTTCTGTTCTTTGGCGGCTGCCAGGATCGACGCTATGCGTGTTGGCGATAATTGCGCCCGCATAATTATCGAGTCCCAGTTCACACCTAGAAAAGTGGTTCTCTGAGCCGGAGAAAGCACACTCTTCTTGGCGTTCAGCCTCAACCCCAGCTTCGACATATGGGCGAGAACAGCATCTCGATGCTGAACCGCCATCTGCTCTGTATTCGCTAGAATCAGCCAGTCGTCGATGTAGTTCAGTATGCGGATGCCCTGAAGACGCAGCGGCGCCAGAGCTGCATCCACACACTTGGTGAACGTGCGGGGTGACAGTGCTAGACCGAAGGGAAGTACACGATATTGGTATGCCTCTCCCCCGAAGGCAAACCTCAGGAACTTCCTGTGATGTGGACGGATGGAGACATGAAAATACGCATCTTTGAGGTCTATGGTGACAAACCAATCCTCCGATCTGACCTGCGCTACAATCTGTCTGAGTGTAAGCATCTTGAATTTGAGCTTGGCCACCGAGCGATTCAATAGCCGCAGATCTAATATCGGGCGTAAGCCCCCATCCTTCTTCGGCACGATGAAGTAACGGCTGTAAAAGCCAGACTCCCTGCTGGGAGGGGAAACCCTCTCTATAGCCCCTTTTTGCAGGAGTGTCTCTACTTCCTGTGCCATTACCAGAGCCTGCTCCGGGCCCACCACTGTAGGTAGGACACCGCAGAAAGGAGGTGGCCGACTTCTGAATTGAATGGCATACCCCTTTTCTACTATCTGCAGGACCCACTGAGATATATTTGATAGACGTTTCCATTCGTCTAGAAAATCTACTAAGGGAACCAGCCTCTCGAGGCTGGCCTCTGGTGTATTTTGAGCAACAAGCACAGTGCCCTGAAGCGGCGGACCGGCAGGGAACAACTGACTTGACTGCTCGGGGACCCCCCGAAGGGGGTGCGGACCACCCTCGGGTGGCCCGCGGAGACCGACTGCGCCCCGGCATTGCGGCAGGGTTGGCAGCGCGGCCCCCCGAGGGTGCCGTAGGGAAACGGGTACCGTAGGCAGGGGTAAGCACCGTTTCCCCACGGGGGGAACCACCCTCAGCGTCCTGACGCTTCTGGCGTCAGGAACGCTTCGACGAAGCCTTCTTGGCGATCAGGACTGTCCGCAGATCAGCCCTGCCCCTCGAAGGCTTCGTCTGAGAGCGCCGCCCCTGGTCCCCGCGCTGAGGGGGAGCCCGAGCGGCGACGCTCTGCTTTTGTTGTGCCCTGTGAGCTGAGCTCGTACTCGGCTTGGGCTGCCTGATGTCAGCGGCAGCCCCAGGGACCTGGACTCGGAGAGGGAGAAACTGCTTCAGCGCCGCAGCTTGTTTCTTTGACTCCTGGAACCTCTCGGTGACAGTGTGTACTGCGTCACCGAAGAGGCCACCAGGAGACAGCGGCGCGTCGAGCAGAAAGCTCTTCTCCCTCTCTTTGATTTCGGTGGGGTTGAGCCATAAATGTCTCTCCGTAGCCACCAATGCTGCCATCGAGCGGCCAACACATCTGGCCGTCTCTTTGGTGGCCCGGAGAGTTATATCAGCTGCTGTTCTAAGCTCATTTATGACATCACCCCCCACTTCATCGCGTCCATCTAGGTCCCTAAGCAGGTCAGCCTGATAAGCCTGCATAATTGCCATGGTGTGAAGGCATGCAGCAGCCTGACCTGCCGCCGAGTACGCTTTGCCCACCAGTGCCGACGTTGTTTTCAATGGTCTGGTGGGCAAAGTCGGGGCCTTTAGGGACGATGCCGAGGAAGGCGAGAGATGGCTCGCAAGCGTCTCTTCTACCTTTGGCATCGCCCCATAACCGTAGTGTTTCAGCCCAATGATGTTACTATAGACCGTAGTCTGAGGGCTGAACACACGGTAAGATGCCGGTCTCCTCCATGATGTTGCCACCTCGGTGTGCAAATCATGGAAGAATGGCAGGCCCCGCCGCTGAGGTTCTGAAGCGCGAGCGGGCAGGAATCTTTCGTCTAATTTACTAGAACGTCTCTTTCCTGCCTCAGATCTTTCTACGGGCCAGTCGATGTTTAATCTGGCCACGGCTCGCGTTAGAACCTCAACGAGCTCATCACTCGCAGGGGACTGAAGTGGCGAATCTTCAGTCGCGATGCTCTCAACGTCCACCTCCTCGGAGCTGGATAGTTGGAGCACCGGCGGCTCTCTCGGGGGGGAAGAAACCGCAATGCGTGCTTCCAAGCCCCGAGAAGAACCGCTGGATGGAGCGGGTGAGGGCAGAGATAAGGCAGCGCCCGTCTCAAACCCCTCCGCAACATCCAATTGTGAACCCCACGACTGCAGCCTCCGCTCTGCCTCGGCAGCAGCGGGACCAGAGCCGCGGGGAACACGAGCCGAGGCACCCTCCTCGAAGAGTGCCCGGCGGGAGCGCAGCGTTCTCAGTGGCATACGCTCACAGTGCTCGCAAGCAGCCCCCTCGAGGGCTGCCTGGGCATGCTGCGCTCCCAAGCAGGCAACACAAAGAGAGTGTGTATCCCCACTCGTGATGTAGCGTGGGCAGGGATGAACACACCTCTTAAAGTTACTGCTTTCGCTCGCCATTTCTCTATCTATTTTATTTTCTCTTTTTTGTAAAATATATATGGAATATTTAACAAAGGGTGGAAAAACTCTTTCAATAGACAGACAAAAACACCAAATAGACAGACAGGTTCACACAGATCGCTTACTGAAGGCACAGAAGCTAGTTCCTGTTTGTTTTCACGGACGTTTTATAGCTTCCGGTCGATGACGTCATCACGCCGACGATCGATCTTTTTTCCGATGGAATGGTTCTACAGGCGCTTCACGACGCATTAACGCAGAGGCGTTCTCACAGCGTTTCGACGCAGCTCGAGTTCCCCGAAAGGGAACGTAATTTTTATATGTAGGCTAATAGTAGTCAGAAATAATATGTTATATATTCGCACATGCACGTGTGTGTGTTCACTCTTATATCCACAGATCGTGCAGGCCATGTAATACAGAAATAATATTCCAATCAATCGCGGGTGGATGAGAAACAAATCATTGTGTTTGTTTGATAAAGACGTTTATGAGCCCTGTGAGTGAATCCTATGGAGTCAAAATAATGCCTTAATGTTTTGCACAAAAATAAAGTTTTGCAAAACTAAAAAAAATAATTGAGCAATAAATGAAGCAATGACGCCACCAGGATTGAATTGGGGCGTATGGTAATGGAGAGACTGCTCTCCAAAATCCAATATGCAGTGAGTCACCAGCCGCTGGATTGCTGACATTATTGTGCTCACCGACCTACAAAATACATTTCTTCAATTAGTTATGAAATATACAAAACACTAAAGACTCTGCATGATATTTTTGAGTACACCTTACAATATGAAAAAGACAGCTAAGTTTGTTATAATTTAGTTATTTCTTTATTTATATAGTTAATTTTTGTCATTACGTTTGGTTACATATTTCATTTAGTTTCTGAATGTGTAGTAATATAATAAAACAAAATATACAACACAATATGTCTGCCAATTTAATGTGACCCACAACCTCTGCTGTCCATCTGTGGCTAAGCTTAAGTGAACATTTGTCATTCTACTTATAAACGTGTCACAGAAATGTATCTGCATCTTGCAGTTGTTAAACATTTTATTTGGACATTTCTAACTAATGTGTGAAATTTTTCATTAAGGCAATGTATAAACGTCCAGGCTGGTGTGTTGAGGCAAGTCCTGGTCTATCGCATACCGTTTAATGCACATCAACATCAAGATAGAAATAGTGTTAATAGTTAATATTTAGAAGGGGGAAAAAACACATTTTAACGCTAAATAAAAACAAACAATCAACTTTACATACCTATCATTTTTACAACAAGTTCATGTGCAAATTATCTCTAACTTCTTTGGAAAAGGCCGTTAATAATAATCACATTTAGAAGAAGAAAAAAACAAACAATAAAACACATTTTAACGCTAAATAAAAAGAAACAATCAACTTTACATACCTATCATTTTTACAACAAGTTCATGTGCAAATTATCTCTAACTTCTTTGGAAAAGGCCGTTAATAATAATCGCATTTAGAAGAAGAAAAAAACAAACAATAAAACACATTTTAACGCTAAATAATAGGAAACAAACACCTTTACATACCTGGAATCCTCCCACTTGCTTCTGCTCACCCATGCTTGATCTGTTCTATTGAGATCTCCGTCTCCTGCCGATGACGTATTTCGTGGGGGTGTGCCCCCGTTTCTTGACTCCACCCCCACGTCAAACCAGTGCCACAAAGAGAACTGTGCAGAAAAGTGCAGCGCAAAGGAAACCCAGTACCGTGAGCGCACACTTGACTCAAATGCAGAATAAAATGAGCGTTGCAAATGATTTAGTAGGTTTGAGCATGAAAAATATGTGGCAAAGATAAAATAGGATTACAGCTGTCATTGAATTTTGTAATTGAATATATTTTTTATTTTTGCACAACTTTATTTTATTTTGCAATTTATTATTTTTGTTTGCAAAACGTATTTTTTTCCGCTCAATACTTTTTTTTCCCTTTGCAATTCTTTATTTTTGTTTTCAAAAAAAAAAAATATTGCTCAATTCTTTTTTTTTTTTTTGCAAAACCTTATTTTTGTGCAAAACATTAAGGCATTATTTTGACTCCATAGAATCCCGGTTGCCGCTTTCAAATCAATCCCTCCCTCATGAACTTAGAAGGGGATCTAAAGCTCATTAAATATGCAAATCTTATCCAGTCCTAGGCATGGGCATTTATTTTCAAGTCTACAAAACCCAGCGTTCAGACGAGAGCCTCAAAATCAGTGTAGAAAATAGCCTATTACTTATTAGTTATGATGTTTTTTGGATGTAAAAAACACACGAACGTCATTAGTTGAAGCCAGTACATGGCACCTTTAAAGCCTATAAAAAAGTCTGAGTCTTCATCTCAGTTCACTCAAAAAATGTATGGATATCTTCTAAGAGTCCTTAAATGGTCGCAGCGGAGACTGGTTGTCATCTAGTGAAAACATTTGATACTAAACCCCAAAAAAATCTTACTTAAATTTTTTGAGGTATCAACCTAAAATTTGGCACTTGTTCAGATGTTTGTTTGACTTTATTTTCTTGGATTTAAACAAGCTTTGTAAAATATATACAGTGGTGGTCAAAATTGTTGGTACCCCTGGTAAATATGATCAAATATGGCTCTAAAAAATAAATCTGCATTGATTATCCTTTTGATCTTTTATTTAAAAATTCACAACAAATCTAACCTTTCATTAAAGTAAATATATTGGCAACCAGTGCAGTCTGATGAAGAGATGCGTGACATGCGCTCTCTTCTGCTCATTAAAGACCACTCTCGCCGCTGCATTCTGGATAAGCTGCTAGGGTTTGATAGTGCATGCTGGAAGGCCAGCTAGAAGAGCATTACAATAGTCCAATCTGGAGAGAACAAGAGCTTGAGCCAGGAGTTGTGCAGCCTGTTCTGATAGGAAGGGTCTAATCTTTCTAATATTGTATAAAGGAAATCTGCAGGACCGGGCTGTTGCAGTAATGTGGTCAGTGAAGTTTAAATGATCATCAATCACAACTCCAAGGTTCCTGGCTGTCCTGGATGAAGTTATGGTTGATAAACCAAGCTGAATGGAGAAATTTTGATGAAGTGCTGGGTTGGTTGAGACAACAAGTAATTCTGTCTTTGCAAGATTGAGTTGAAGGTGATGTTCCTTCATCCAGTCAGAAATGTCTGTCAGACAGGCAGCGATACGAACACTGACTGTAGAATCATCTGGTTGAAATGAGAAGTAGAGTTGAGTGTCATCAGCATAGCAGTGATAGGAGAAGCCGTGTTTCTGAATGACAGAGCCTAATAATGACATGTAGATGGAGAAGAGAAGTGGTCCAAGCACTGAGCCCTGTGGAACCCCAGTAGCTAGATGATGTGACTTAGACACTTCACCTCTCCATGACACCCTGTAGGACCTACCAGAGAGGTAAGACCTGAACCACTGGAGAGCAGATCCTGAGATACCCATCTTCTTAAGTGTTGACAGGAGGATCTGGTGGTTAACTGTGTCAAAAGCAGCAGACAGATCCAGCAGGATGAGCAATGAGGATTTTGAAGCTGCTTTTGCCAGTCTCAGTGCCTCAGTTACCGAGAGTAAGGCAGTCTCAGTCGAGTGGCCGCTTTTGAAGCCGGATTGGTTGTTGTCCAGGAGGTTGTTCTGTTCAAGAAACATAGAGAGTTGATTGAACACAACTCGCTCAAGTGTCTTTGCAATGAAAGGCAGAAGGGATACCGGTCTGTAGTTTTCTAAAAGTGCTGAATTCAGAGAGGGTTTCTTAAGCAGTGGGGTTACCCAAGCCTGCTTAAATGCTGTGGGAAAGTTTCCCGTGTGAAGAGAAGTGTTGACAATGTGAGTGAAGAAGAAATGGCCTGAAGGAGGTGAGTGGGTATAGGATCAAGTGGACAGGTAGTAGGGTGATTGGAAAGGATGAGTTTAGAAATATCTGCCGCGGAGAGAAGGATGGAAGTGCTTTCGTGTTAGTTGTTGAGATGTGCGTGTCACTTTGTGGTGAGGAGAACTGGTTGCTGATAAGAGATGTTTTGTTTGTGAAAAATGATGCAAAGTCATCAGCTGTAAGAGTTGATGAAGGAGGGGGAGGTGGAGTACAAAGAAGAGAGGAGAATGTTTTAAAGAGTGTGCGAGAGTCAGAGCAATTGTTGATTTTGTTGTGGTAGTATGTTGTTTTAGCAGTGGAGACATTTGTAGAGAAAGAAGAGAGAAGAGACTGATACAAGGCAAGGTCAGTATAGTTTTTAGATTTCCGCCATTTCCTCTCTACCGCCCTGAGTCCAGAGCGATGTTCACAGAGAACATCAGACAGCCAGGGGGCAGATGGGGTGGGGCGGGCTGGTCTGGATGAAAGGGGCAAAAACTGTCTAAAGAGGATGTTAGAATGGAGCAACGAGTGTCAGTAGCACTGTTAGTGTCCAGTACTGAGAACTGAGCAGGTGGAGGGAGTGAAGATGAAACCATAGTGGATAGGCGAGAGGGAGAGAGTGAGCGTAGATTACGTCGAAAGCTAATCTGTGTAGGAGTGTGTGTTGTGTCAGGAGTCAGTATGAGGTTAAGAATGATGAGAAAGTGATCTGAGGTGTGTAATGGAGTAACTAAAGTGTTGTCCGTAGAGCAGTTGCGTGTGTAGACAAGGTCTAATTGGTTACCTGATTTGTGAGTAGCCGTAGTAGATACTAACTTAAAGTCAAATGAAGTCAGAGTGGCGAAGTCTGTGGCTAGGTGTTTATCAAGATGGATGTTGAAGTCGCCAAGCAGAATCAGAGGAGTGCCACCCTCAGGTAAGCTAGAAAGTAACACATCTAACTCCTCCACAAAGTTACCGAGGTGAAATGGAGGACGATAGACCACTACAACATGGATTTAACAGGGTGAGTAATACTGATTGAGTGTGATTCAAATGAACTGGCCGATAGAGGTGGTAAGGGATCAAATTTCCAATCATTTGAGATAAGCAAACCAGTACTCCCACCCCTCCCAATTGGTTGAGGGGTGTGTGAAAAAGTAAAATTAGTTGAGAGGGCTGCAGGAGTGGCAGTGTCCTCTGGTTTGATCCAGGTCTCAGTTAGGGCCATGAGGCTGAGCTGAGAAATGAGTCCCAAGAGATGAAATAAAGTTTGCTTTGTTTACAGCAGACTGGCAGTTCCAGAGACCAATTGGAGTTAGTTTTTATCACAAGGATTTCATTTCAAGTGTTCGTTTTTTAAATAAGTTTAGTTTTAGTTCGTTTTTGGTGCTATAAAAATGGGTGGGGGATGACTGCATGATTGACAGCTGAGATTGACAGCTTCTCTGAGTGAAGTTGTCACTGAGGCACTAACAGACTTTTTTCCGGATTTTTTTGAAGCAGAATAGAGCTTTATCTTTAATTTCTACATTTCCATAACTGTTAATTTCACACAAACGTAATTAATTGTTCTGCATCTGTGAGAGTGTGTGCGGGCTTTTGGTATCGTGGTTGCACTTCTTGCTCTACTTCCTGCTCTCTGCTGCGCAACTCTGGTCCCGAAATCCCTACTGCGCAGACTTTGTCCCAAGATGTCAGCGCTGTGCCTGGAAGCTTCAACTCTTTTTAGCGGAAACAGATGAAGTCACTCTTTTGAAGACTGAGATTGTTTGGTTGTCCAAAAAGAAAAAAAGAGTGATTTTAAGTATAGATTCTATATAAACATTCACTTTGAAATTGCAGGCATACACTCACCTAAAGGATTATTAGGAACACCTGTTCAATTTCTCATTAATGCAATTATCTAATCAACCAATCACATGGCAATTGTTTCAATGCATTTTGGGGTGTGGTCCTGGTCAAGACAATCTCCTGAACTCCAAACTGAATGTCAGAATGGGAAAGAAAGGTTATTTAAGCAATTTTGAGCATGGCATGGTTGTTGGTGCCAGACGGTGCGGTCTGAGCATTTCATCTGCTCAGTTACTGGGATTTTCATGCACAACCATTTCTAGGGTTTACAAACAATGGTGTGAAAAGGGAAAAACATCCAGTATGCGGCAGTCCTGTGGGTGAAAATGCCTTGTTGATGCTAAAGGTCAGAGGAGAATGGGCCGACTGATTCAAGCTGATAGAAGAGCAACTTTGACTGAAATAACCACTCGTTACAAATGAGGAATGCAATAGAGCATTTGTGAAGCCACAACACGCACAACCTGAGGTGAATGGGCTACAACAGCAGAAAACCCCACCGGGTACCACTTATCTCCACTACAAATAGGAAAAAGAGGCTACAATTTGCACAAGCTCACCAAAATTGGACAGTTGCCTGGTCTGATGAGTCTCGATTTCTGCTGAGACATTCAGATGGTAGAGTCAGAATTTGGAGTAAACAGAATGAGAAAATAGATCCATCATACCTTGTTACCACTGTGCAGGCTGGTGGTGGTGGTGTAATGGTGTGGGGGATGTTTGATGGGGGACTTTAGTGCCAGTTGGGCATCGTTTTAATGTCACGGCCTACCTGAGCATTGTTTCTGACCATGTCCATCCCTTTATGACCACCATGTACCCATCCTCTGGCACACAAAGCTCAAATCATTTCAAATTGGTTTCTTGAACATGACAATGAGTTCACTGTTCAAAAATGGCCCCCACAGTCACCAGATCTCAACCCAATAGAGCATCTTTGGGATGTGGTGGAATGGGAGCTTTGTGCCCTGGATGTGCACCACACAAATCTCCATCAACTGCAAGATTCTATCCTATCAATATGGGCCAACTTTTTTAAAGAATGCTTTCAGCACCTTGTTAAATCAATGCCATGTAGAATTAAGGCAGTTCTGAAGGCGAAAAGGGGTCAAACACAGTATTATTATGGTGTTCCTGATAATCATTTAGGTGAGTATATATATATATATATATATATATATATATATATATATATATATATATATATATATATATATATATATATACTATGCCCTTAATGTTGTAGTTAATGTTTTTGATAGAAAATTAACAACGACACTGTAAGGTTCTGAAATTACTGTAATTGTGTGATCACTTCGTTTTTACAAGGTTGTGATAGATCCAAATCATCAATGTTGCATAGCTGCCTTTGTCCAGTTGCCAAATATGTTAATGTAGTAAATACTTTCATTTCTGGCACTATGGAATTTCTGCGCTATGTCGGAGATGTTAGCATGGCTCTAATAAGATCGGACACAAACATGATCCCTGCACAATCTAATGTGTTTTATTAACCACACTCATGCATTGTGTGAAACACATTTCTTCTCCCTTCTTCTGAGTTTTTTCTATTTTATCCGCTGCTAAAGAAATGCGTAAGCCTCTTAAAAGTCCTCATCCATAGTCCTACACTTTTGGACCTTGAGACTTCTTTTAAGGGTTGCTTTCTAAAGAACTTTTTTTTTCTTTGCCAGGATTTTTTCTTTAATTTAATTTTCTTTAATAAGAGGAAATGCCCCCTTTAGCTTTACTACTAGCTCAGTATGTCAGCTATCTAAACAAGTGCCCGAGTGATTTGTGTAGCATCATGTAAATTATTATTTTCTTTTCTTTTTTTCAAGGCAAAATTTCATTTATTATGACTAAACAAAACTAAAAACCAAACTACTTTAGGTTACAACAGCAAAATTTGTTTTTGAGAGCCAGATCATATGGCCAGAAATAGATGTGGATAGAAACAGATGTAGGTAGAAATATATTGTTCTCTTATAAGAACAATTACACACTATGTCGTTGTATAGTGCTGGTGAGATGAGCACTTTTAGATAAATGCTTTAACTGCCACTTTGCAGTTTCAGACCATTATGCATGGACACATCTGTGTCATTCCAAACCTTCCATACCACAGACACATTTTATCTTATGAGTGTCCCATTAATCCTCCTGGGAAATCTGCAGAGATGGTCCTAACTGTCAGCAGACAGAGACAAGAAATTGAGAGTGTTTGTAGCTTGGGAATGGAATGGGCCAAACATGGCAGCCACATGACTGAATCTCTGTGTGTGTGTGTGTGTTGTGTGTGTGTGTGTGTGTGTGTGTGTGTGTGTGTGTGTGTGTGTGTGTGTGTGTGTGTGTGTGTGTGTGTGTGTGTGTGTGTGTGTGTGTGTGTGTGTGTGTGTGTGAGACCTGGTAATCCCTACGTTATGGGGACAAAATGTCCCCACAAAGATGGCAATATCCGAAATCCTTGTCCTTGTGGGGACATTTTTAGGTCCCCATGAGGAAAACAGCTTATAAATCGCACAGAAGGAGTTTTTTTGAGAAAGTAAAAATGCAGAATGTTTCCTGTGATGGGTAGGTTTAGGGGCAGGGGCAGTGTAGGGGGATAGGATGTACAGTTCGTACAGTATGAAATCCATTACGCCTATGGAAAGTCCCCATAAAACATGGAAACACGACGTGTGTGTGTGTGTGTGTGTGTGTGTGTGTGTGTGTGTGTGTGTGTGTGTGTGTGTGTGTGTGTGTGTGTGTGTTGGAGGACGAGAATGTCTGTGTTTGTGGGGGGGGGGGGGTAATAAATGTATCTGTATCTTCCCCATTATAAAGCATTTTTACAATAATTTTAAAGATTGCACTTTGTTTGCAGTTGGAACACGTTGCAGCATCTCAAAAAAATTATATATGCTAAAGAAATCACTTTTAAAAATTATATAATCAAATATAGTAAAAGTGCAGTTTGTGAACTAGCTATGTATTGTTGATTGCCTAAGTATGACACTAAGTTGAAGATATTACTAGTTGACTATGGCCGCATTGTCACCGCTGCTTAATTTTAATTTATGTTGAATCTTAAATTGTCTTTGTTGCCATGTCTTCTTGTTTCGTAATCTACATGAATTTCATACAGCATTTTTACACCCTTCAAATTAACTACTTTAATGAGACACCACTCAAACATAATATAAACAAAGCAAGCTATCTTAAATAAGACACAAAGGCAATATTTTAAAGTAAATAATAATGAAATAAAATTATATTTATTTGCAACAGCAAATGCTTCCTTTAGAGTTTGCTTTTGAAGAGCTGTACCTTTCAGAGTGATTAGGAAAGGGATTCTCAGCTCCACTTTCCAGCAAATTTTCAGTCCAAATTTGATTAAATACATGCACCTGCTTAGCTTTCTTGAAATTCTGAAGACCTTGATTTGCTTGTTCAGGTATGTTTGATTTGGTTTGCACAAAACTCTGTATGAAAATGGATCTCGAGGGCCAGAGTGGAGAACCTGTGGATTAAGGCATGTTCACTTTCAATAGAAGTTATGCATCGACACCATTTTCCTGCCAGAACACATCCCATCAGCCGGGACTGGGTGGCAGAAGAGCTGCTGCATGACTGGAGTTAATAGGGGAAAACACAAGTAAAAAAAATGCTTATTAGTTTAATAAAAATTAATTTGTTACATTTATATAGCGCTTTTCTAGCCACTCAAAGCACTACATAGAAGGGGGAACCTCCTCAACCACCACCAATGTGCAGCATCCACCTGAAAGATGCGACGGCAGCCATATTGCGCCAGAACACTCACCACACACCAGCTGATTGGTGGAGAGGAGACAGAGGGATTAAGCCAATCAGTGTATGGGGATTATTAGGAACCATGATGGACAGGGGCCAATGGGCAAATTTGGGATTTATCGCCGACAAATGCCCGAGATCATAGGCAAATCGGGGCTCGTGCACGCGAGTGACAATCACGCAGTGTGAATAATCAAAGATGTGATCAGAGAGAATCGCCAACGCCGGTGAGATATTCGGCATGCTAAATATCTGGACCTGTCAGCGACTGAACTGTGTGAAATGCGTTCTGACTGAAAATTATGTCGGCGATGACCGACAGCCAATGAAAGAGTGAGATACAGGGCAGCGGGAGGTTCAGGGAGGAGTTATAGAGCAGAACATCAGTATTTTAATAGATATATTTACAATTCTATCAAACAGAAACAAAGGCCAAACATTTGCACATCCAGCCACAGCAGCAACACATTACAAAATTGTTAATTTACCTCAAACTGTCTTTGAACACAATCCTGGCTCCCTCCAACAATTTCTTCCGCCATAATCTTTTTTCTTTTTCTCCACAAATCAGTGCGCACACAATTTGAAGCAATCTTGTAGTTAATCATTTTTAATAACAATTCCAAGTCTCGCCCGAGAACTCCGATCTGACGCACGTGTGATCTCACGTTGTTTACTTGTCACGTAGCACGTGTCACAGGTCAGAGTGGACCACCACTATCTGTCACATGCCTGTCCTGTCTTGTGTGCACATGTGGGTTTTTTCAGTATGGCCTTTGTGCTTCTGTCATTGTCTGATCCCTCCCCCCTTGTTATCTAATTAGTGTTTGATTTCTCCCACCTGTGTTTCCTCGGTCCCTGCCTCATTTGTTCCCTGTTATAAGCTCCTGGTGTTTGTCAGTCTTTGTGGTATCATTGTAATGTCTGCGTCTCCCGTCCTGTTATGTTTGAGTTTATGTTTTGATTATTTATTTTTGCCCCCTTGTATTTATGTTTCTTTTTAAATAAATTACCACTTCTTTTGCACATGAGTCCTCGCACCATTTTCCTTTGTGTTTGTGACACTATCTCACTCCTCCCTCAGTTTCCACCCCAAGGAGGTCCCAAAAACACCCCAATGACCAAACAGACAAGGACAAGGTAAGTTAAAACAATATTTATTTATTTATTTAAAAGGGTATGGGAAGGGGAGGGAAAGGGATACTTTAAAAAGAAGGGCCGAGCTCTCTGGGACTGGAGAACTTAAAAGCCGAGTCACTTCTGACTCTCTCACGGGGATGTACAGGTAGGTCTTCCCAACTCCCTCTCGTCATCCACACGTTAATTGCAAGTGAGAATACAGGGCAGTACACTGGGCTCTTAGCTTTGGGCGTACAGGTGAGTATACAGGGCAGTACGCTGGGCTCTTAGCTTTGGTATAAGCTTTCTTAGCTTATACAGGGCAGTACGCTGGGCTCTTAGCTTTGGGCGTACAGGTGAGTATACAGGGCAGTACGCCCAAAGCTAAGAGCCCAGTGTACTGCCCTGTATACTCACCTGTACAAGACAACTGCTCGAGAGGACCGTTTGTTGGCTCGAAAATCCAAGGCCAGCCCATTTTCCACTGCAGCAGAGCTCCACGAGACCTGGTCACCTGAAGTCCCTGTGTCAACCAGAACAGTTTGTCGGATTCTATCTCGAAATGGCCTCCATGGTCGAATCAGTGCCCAGAAGCCAGCACTAAACAAAAGATAATTGAAAAACCGTGTGGCATTTGCCAAGGCCCACAGCCTGCTGAAAGGATGGTCGCAGGAATAGTGGCAGAAGGTGGATTTTTCAGATGAATCTTCTGTTGAATTACACCACAGTTGCCGCAAATATTGCAGGAGACCTACTGGAGCCAGAATGGATCCGAGATTCACCCAGAAAACAGTGAAGTTTGGTGGAGGAAAAATCATGGTCTGGGGTTACATCCAGTATGGGGGTGTGCGAGAGATCTGCAGGGTGGAAGGCAACATCAATAGTCTAAAATACCAAGAAATCTTAGCTACCTCTTATATTCCCAACCATAAAATAGGCCAAATTCTGCAGCAGGACGGTGCTCCATCGCATACTTCCGTCTCCACATCAAAGTTCCTCAAGGCGAAGAAGATCAAGATGCTCCAGGATTGGCTAGCCCAGTCACCAGACATGAACATCATTGAGCATATGTGGGGTAGGATGAAAGAGGACGCATGGAAGACGAAACCAAAGAATATTGATGAACTCTGGGAGGCATGCAAGACTGCTTTCTTAGCTATTCCTGATGACTTCATCAATAAATTGTATGAATCCTTGCCAAACCGCATGGATGCAGTCCTTCAAGCTCATGGAAGTCATACAAGATATATTAAATTTGAATCTCACAGCACCACAACTTAATTTGCTGACATTTTTGTATTTGCAGTAAATTTGTTCAATTTCTTTATAGGCGACAAAACTTTTGTCTTGCCAAAATTTGACCTTTCTGTCTTGATTAAATGATAAATATTTTTTCTGTGAAAATTATTTATTTCAGTGCATTAAACATCATTTGGGAGGGTTTTAGCTTTTCATATGAGCTATTTCTAACACCAATTAATTAATTAAAAGTCAGGTTAATATCAGGTATTTCTAGAAAATAGATAAGCGACAAGACTTTTGTCAGGGACTGTATATATATGCAACAATCGCCCATCGTCACCAAATCACTTCTTCTAATGCAGGGCTTTCTCTTCGGCCTGGGGAGGGAGCGCTGATAACATTGGCACAGCACAACACTTCAACTCTTCAGGTGTACACACATCAAAAAGACTCACCCACTGTACTCCACACACTCATGGTGAATTAGGGTCAGGATCACCACGTTGGGCCGGGAAATAGGTCCTGGATAGTGGAAAGTGCAGAGGATGACCATATGAAAACGGCAAGACCACGACCTTTCAGCACTCCTTCCTCTTGTTAATACGTTTCCAGTGACTTCTCAGTGTAAACAATCTCTTCAAGGTAATAATAAATATCAACACAATTACTTCAAAAGGAATGTGTCAAACACTTAGCTCTGTGTTTTCTTCAGCCCAGTACTCTGTTTTGACTTCACCCAGCCTGTAATATCTGCCTCAATACATCCCTCCAACCCACCGATCGCTCCATCTCGCCCACAGCATTTGCCAGAATAAACTACACCCCTTTTGCTGGTCTCCGGATGCCTTATTTATACACCGCCTCTTCTCTAAATTGCCCAATCACCAATCGCCATGTCCATTCGCACACCTGTTCTTAATAATCCCCCATTTTGGTTGCTCGGAGTTACCGGAACTGGCTGTGTGTCTCTTGGACAACGGTCCATGGGGAACTATTTCCGCCATTTTAGGTTCCGCCGTATTAAGTCACTCTGTGACACACGTGTAGTTGGGAAACGTATTATCGTGCAGTACAGCAGTGACTGAATGATACCCCAGATAGTCATGCAGTGTGAAAAGAGCAGTGACCCAAGAGTTTGAAAATCGTGCAGTCTGAACTAGGCTTAAGGCTGCTCTCGGTCAGATCAGATTGTCAAATAAGCCACATATATTGAGTTTTAAACAACCATTCTCGCCTGAAAAACTCTTTATATTGTGCTCAAGTCGTACAGCCATACTCTATCTGAATTAATGCAACGTCAATATTTACACATTCACAAAAAACACGTAATTAGTCAACGTCTATTGACATTATAACTCGAGCCTCGGGATTTAATCATTTCGCCATATATCCCCCTACTGGTCGCGTAAGGAACAACAGGGGAGTAAAATTGCCTGGGCCGTAGAACTGTCTGGGCCGTAGTACTGTCTTGCTCCAGGTCTGCAGCCTCCCAATATAGACTTTGGCGGATATATGCGCCGCGTTAACCAATGAGGAGCCTGCTTACTGCTGTCACGTGGGGAAGTGACGGATGGGAAACCCTGAGGCCAGAGTAATTTAAAAATACTGCTGTTATTGTGTCACGGAATGTGGTTTTAAGAGTTTTTCAGGCGAGAATGTAGTTGTTTAAAGCTCAAATATGTGGTTTATTTATTAAGAGAGCGCCTATTTGAAAATGTGATCTACCGTTTTCGGAGGCGTGAGACCCATGCGATCAGTGGCGCTCAGCGCTCATGAACCCCGGTGAGAGCAGCCTTAACTCGGCTATTCCTTCTGCCGACTGCCTGGCAGAAGCCCCCTCCCATCAGTGAAACTGATGACACTGTGAATCTCTTTTTTACATAATATCCACATTTAAAGAGGATTAGCACACTTGCAGAACTCTGAGTACTGGACAATATCTTGAGTGGATTCTAACTTCAACACCTGTGACCTGCATTGTAGGACTCCACAAACATGTCTGTGATTGGCTACATTACTCACAACATGGGAAAACATGTTGGAAATTGAATAATTTGACGAGTGCAAAGACAGATACTCACTGGATCTTTTGCCTACCATTTTTTCTAATAATGTGATAATTACGAAGAAAACAGACCCTAGACCATGTAGTGTTGGGCAGCTTTTATGTGGGTACATGGCCAAGCCTCCCCTTGACCCCCCTCTGGTGTCGGGCCTTGTTTTGTGTGTTTTTCGCTGCATTCATCCTGTAAATCAGTGCTGCCTCTCAGTCTTTTTTGCCACTCCATGGCAAATTTCTTTTCTTTTTTTAACCACAGGCACTCCAGCTGACGGTGACGTCAGGTGCATACCCTTTATATTGGAATTTGCTTACTACTGCTTCATTCACTCAAATTCACTGCTCATTCACTTCCCTTAACTCAACTCAATACTGCCCTCTGCAGGACTAAATGACACATTATACACCTTCTTTTGAGGTTTCAAAAACAGGCTAATCATGCCACTCAATATTAGACAACATATTTTTCTTTCTTTGTCTATACTGTACCACCTCAGGCAATGAAGTAATAATTACACAGTTTAGTCTCTTTTCATGGTGTTTATAACTAAATGTACATTTTGTTACCACCATATTGGCTCCTGACTGCAAAGAACAAATTTTGAGTCTTTGCGCTAGTTTATGATAAATATTTTTTAAGCTTTATATTCTAATCGCTGAACACTTGCCGACACACTTTAATGTCTTTGACCGAATGGCATCTTAGAATTACAAGTAATATTTAGTGCAGAATGTTGTGTGTAGAAAGAAAAGTAATTTCTATTTTTAGAACAAACATAAAAAGTAATTCTATTTTTAGAACAAACATAAAACAAACATAACAGAACATAACTATATAAAGGCTATTAACATTAGCAATTTTAAACATGTATTAATTTGATACAAAGTATAGGCATGCCAACTTACTAACCAGATGCAGACAAACTGTATAATTAGAATATAATCAAAACGTTTATTTATTTCACTAATTCCAAAGTGAAACTTGTATATTATATTCATTCATTACACACATACTGGTATATTTCAAATGTTTATTTCTTTATTTTGATGATTATAACTGACAACTAAGGAAAATCCCAAATTCAGTATCTCAGAAAATTAGACTATTACTTAAGACCAATACAAAGAGAGGATTTTTAGAAATCTTGGCAAACTGAAAAGTATGGACATGAAAAGTGTGAGCAAGTACAGCACTCCATACTTATCTTTTTGCTTGAATTACTGCAGCAATACGGCATGGCATGGAATCGATCAGTCTGTGGCGCTGCTCAGGTGTTATGAGAGCCCAGGTAGCTCTGATAGTGGCCTTCAGCTCTTCTGCATTGTTGGGTCTGGCATATCACATTTTTATCTTCACAATACAATACACAATAGGTCAGGCGAGTTTCCTGGCCAATTAAGAACAGGGATACCATGGTCCTTAAACCAGGTACTGGTTACTTTGGCACTGAAAAATGAAATCTGCATCTCCATAAAGTTGGTCAGCAGCAGGAAGCATGAACTTCCTGGTATCAAGATGGCCAATGGAGGGACTGTATACTGGTTAACCTTGGACTTCAGAAAACACAGTGGACCAACACCAGCAGATGACTTGGCACCCCAAACCATTACTGACTGTGAAAACTTTACACTGGACATCAAGCAACATGGATTGTGTGCCTCTCCTTTCTCCCCCCAGATTCTGGGACACTGATTTCCAAAGGAAATGCAAAATTTACTTTCATCAGAGAACATAACTTTGGACCACTCAGCAGCAGTCCAGTTCTTTTTGTCTTCAGCCGAGGCAAGACGCTTCGGACATTGTCTGTTGTTCAAGAGTGGCTTGACACAAAGAATGCGACAGCTGAAACCTATGACTTGCATATGTCTGTGCGTAGTGGTTCTTGAAGCTGCAGAACACTTTTTATGAATCTCCCCCACATTTTTGAATGGGTTTTGTTTCACATTTCTCTAGGGTTGGGAATCGTTTTGATTCGAAAGATTCTGATTCCGATTCTTACTTTCGATTCTGGTTCTTTTCGATTCTCGATTCCGATTCTTTGAGGGGTGGAGTCAAAACATGTCACATGGATATTCAATGCTATTTTCGATACCACATGGGGAAAACGCTGCATATACTGTCAATTAGATATTTTTTTGTCTTTTGAAAGTCTAGGCAATCAAAAATTTCTTCTGAAGATTATATGATAAAGCTTTTGAGCTTTTTCTTATATATAAACATTGATCAATTACTATAAAAAATTCTCACAAATATTTGCTAACTCAATGTATTTTTTACAACGGGGTAGTTGTGTTGTAATAGCTTACACACAGCAAGTAAGCCTCATTTCGAATGGTAGATTGAATTTAAAAAGTCAAATAAACAGTAATAAAATAAGAACAAATAAACATATTACAAACAATAACACAAATAACTACAATAGAATAAAAGATACAAATGAAATAGACTGCTTTATTTTTTCATGTAGGTCTTACATTCAGGTAAGAAACTGAATAAAAAAACGCAAAGTATGCTAATTAAATTTAAAATAACATTGAATAATGTTTTTTGTAAAAAATAAATTAAAAAAAGCTTCATATGAAACCATTAAAGTTACACAAGTTGATCAGTCAAGAGCAGTGTGATCATTTGTCTTTTTGTAGTTTGACTTTGAATAACAAATAACTGCTGTCCCTTTAAGAAATGCCGCACTTATGGATCTTGAACACTGTTCCTGTTACTCATTCTTCATTTCTTCCTGAACTGTTTATGACTGTGTTTACATTAATACTCTTCAAGATGTGCACTGAGATTTTTTTTGAGTGTATTTAGCCAATAATAAGCTGGAAAAAGAAAGCAAATGTTTGCACTTGTATGTCAGAGGCGGTTTTATTACGGTATGTGTGTGCACTGTGAGCTCAAAAATCTGCAAGGATTCGTAGAATTATGTGCAATCCCGCCCGAAATTCAGACCGATCACACACTAACACGCTGTCTTGAGGAAAAGTCCAGCAGAACGCGCGTTCGCCGTGTTCAGGTTAACCGAGCTGAATGAGAATATGTGGGTGCGTGTCAACTCTCTGTCGGTCAGAGAGGAGGGCACAGCTGGTATTGATGCTGTAGAAACTGAGCAGGCTATCGTATCTTTTCAGATATTTCAGTATCAATATTTTTGACAACACTAGTTGCACTGTTCCAGCACAGGCTTTTTAAAAGTGAAATAAATCCACACTTCAGAGCGCCGCTTACCATGCTCCATGGCTATGGAAACCAAAACTTGTGCATTTGGAACCGTTGATCGGAATCGAAAACAAATTTTCTAAACGATTCCAATGGCATTGTTATTTTTTAAACGGTTCCAAGTTAGAACGGGTTCTCGATGCCCAACCCTACATTTCTACATTCCTGAAGACTCTGGATTCTTTCTCGTTCTCCCACACCCTCTAGTGGCGTCACATCGCCAGAGCCAGCCTATAGTTTAACAGCAATAACCCCACATCTCCTCTTTCTTGAGAACAAAGGGTAGACTACCTTTGTCTCAACAGATCTTAGAGGATTATTCTGCCTTGAACAAACAGGTAGTTTCACCGTTGGTGCATGCATCTTGAAGATTCTTCCTTAATTATTTTCAATTATTTACATTCTGAAATTCACAGATTTAGTCTTACTGGTTTCACAATTCACCTCCCATACTTGGTTCTAGGAGTGCATGTTAAATTCGGAATGTCCTGAATGAGTTGTAGGAAGTGATTCAGAATTTCCCCCTAAAAGTTGATCTGATGTTTCGCTGTTGTCCCCTGTAGCTTCTACCTTCATTGGTACAAGATGGTGACAGTTACGTCTCACAGTCCCTTGCTGTGTGTTAACAAGGTTAGACCTTGGAGCAGAGTGACTGGCAACAATTGTTCCTGGATCCTTAGCATCAGATACCCAGACTTGATCTCCTGGCTGCAGTATGCAGAGTTTTCTGGCTCTGTGATTCCTGTTGAAACGCCCTGCATCTGCCTCCCTCCTTTCCTTCTCTTTTGAAAAAAACACCTCAGTATTAGGGAGTACTGGGTTCAGCAATGATGGCAGTGTAGGCACAGTTGTCCGGAGCCTCCTACCCATAAGAAGTTGAGCTGGACTGTACCCATTATGCAAGGGAGTAGCTCTATAAGCTAACAGAGCAAGATACGGATCTTTGTCTTTCTTGAGAAGAGCCTTCACCGTCTTGACTGCACGTTCGGCCTCACCATTACTTTGGGGAAATCTTGGACTACTAATTAACAAATCCATATGAAGCAAAGGATGCAAACGATCGCCCAGAGAATTGTGGCCCATTGTCTGTATCCAGTATCTCTGGAACTCCATGACGCGTGAATATGGACTTCATGTGAACAATGACGTCGGTAGACCTGGTAGGTGATAACTGAGCAACCTCCACATATCTGAAGTAGTAGTCTACCACAAGCAGGTATGTCTTGTTTCCCAACCTGAACAAATCTGCCCCCAGTCTCTGCCATGGCCTGTCGGGAAATTGAATGGGCATTAGAGGCTCTTTTGGGTTTTGTCTCTCTTTAAGGCATGTCCTGCAATTGAGCACTATTTCCTTCAGCTGATGACTTAACCCTGGCCACCACACAGACTGTCTTGCCCGCCCTCTGCATTTCACAAGTCCCAAGTGACCCTCGTGCAACTTGTTTAGAACGCTGCTTCTCATGGCAGCCGGAATGACCAGCCTCGTGCCTCTAAAGCCCCTTTCACACTGCACGTCGGAACCGCAATATTCCCGGAACATTGCCGGGTCCCCTTCTGTGTGAAAGCAACCACGTCCCGGGGTTGATTACGGAATTCAACCCCGGTCGGGGACCTAGTAATATTGCGGGATTGGACCCGGGACGAGCGCTGTGTGAACAAAAGCCGAAACTAATGCCGCAACCTGTACGTAGTTATCGTGCGACTCCTAGAGCTTGTTTTTTCAATAATACAAGCCTGCAGTCCCAGAAGAGCTAGTCGGTGTTTTAAACGCAGAGAGTGTTCGTATACAAAAGAAACTAAAATTAAACAAGCAGAAATGTGCGCAAACTGGACACAAGACGAGACCATGGAGCTCCTTACTATCCCCGCTGAAGCTGAGATCGCTCGCCATTATACGTCACATCCGGATGTCACGTGTCAACTCGACCCGGGACTGTTAAGCATTGTGTGTGAAAGCGCACATATTACGGTATTTCGCTGACAGTGTGAATGGGCCAAATCTAGCGGCCCGGGAACAAATGCCAGGTCGCATTATCCGTGTATTTGCCGGAATTGCCGTGTGAAAGGGGCTTAAGCAACAGACTTTCTTGCACAGTTAAGACAGCATGTTCTTTCCAATATCATTTTAGTATAGGGTCACTCTTGCTACACTCTGTCCACCCTTCCATGCACAGCTTCATCACACTGAAACAGGCATTGTCACTCTTTAATTCCTCTCTCAGCTGTACCAGGTTCGTTGTACTTGCCGGTAAATTTACCAAGAGTGAATCTACATGTTTGTGTCCTCTCCAAAACTCTCTTTCTTCTTGTGACTCGCTCTGTTTTACAGGAGAGCGTGACAGAGTGTCAGCTACTCACAGACTCTTTACTGGCAAGTGAACAATGGAGTAGGAGTACCGCATCAACCGCATTTTGAACCTCTGAATCTGAGGGGGAAGTGCATCCAGAGCTTGCGCTCCTAAGAGACTCAGTAATGGCTTGTGATCGGTCTCCATTTCAAAGTGCTTGCCAATGAGAGTCTCGGAACCTTTCACATGCCCATGTGAGGCTCAACACCTCTTTTTCCACTTGTGCATACCTCTGCTCAGTCTGAGTGAGTGATCTCGATGCGTAAGCAATAGGCTTCCATTCTTCCTGCCACCTCTGCATAAGGACAGCCCCTAGTCCATAGGACAAAGCATTAGCAGAAACTTTGGAATCTCTGTTTATGTCATTGTAACAAGGTTCGTGTATGAGTTGGAAGGAAGAAGACGGGGTCGGCGAGACTGGGACTGCACACTCCTTATTTATCACAGTTCTCTCAAACATAAACAACGCACAAGGGCACTTCTCATTCAAATACTCAAATTCGTAGGCAGCGTTTCTCTGCTCTTCAGCTTCAGTTGATTTAATGCTCATTCACAGGCTCAGCATCTTTTGGCAGTAGCAGTAGCAGCAGTCCCAGTCCTTGTCTCTCTCCCTTTCCTCTGTCTCTGCTGCCGTTTAAAAGCGTCTCTCCGCGCCAATTACTGCAATCAGACACAGGTGTTAGTCATTTGCACTTGACCTACTTTCTCCCCGCTCGGTCCTGCTCCCTCTCTCCCGCTACAGACCTCGCGGAACCACGCCCCCTCCGCCACAGTCATAAATCGCTAAAACGGGTGGAGACGACAATGCATCTTTCAGAGTTTGAAAAGCTTTGGCCTGTTCTGTGCCCCAGATCCAACAGATATTTTTCGACAGCAGGTCGCGAAGAGCTTTATCTTTGTCTGACAGTTGGGGAATGAACCTCCCAAGCTGATTTACCATTCCCAATAAACTCCTCAATAAAACTCCTCACATTAGAGGGCTCAGTCATGTTTCGGATAGCTACAGTCTTCATTGGGTCTTCAATTGCTAGCTTCTTTTCGCTAATAATACGCTATTATTACAAATTCTTATGGAGGATTACATATTAACAAGCAGTTATGTGCAGCGTTTCCCGCTTAAAGCAGAAGCAGCCGCAGGTTGGTGGTTTGAGTGAGATAATGACAGGCTATTATCAAGTCCGTCTCAAGCTCGGAACAGCAATGTCCATTGGGTCCGTGGACAAGCCTCCTCCTACCCCCCCCTCTGGTGCCAGGCCTGGTTTTGTGTGTTTTCGCTGCATTCTCGCTGTAACCCAGTGCTGCCTCTCAGTCTTTCTGCCACTCAGCAGGGCGTAATCACAGTCGCTCCAGGTGACAATAATGTTACATGCATTCCCTTTATAGAGATATAGGCAGTCAGGAATGCACAGGTTGAGGAACAAACCACATGTTCTGTTTTGCAACTACATCCTGCGTTGTATCAGTTCTTTACACAATCTACATGGTGTCAGAAGTGGCTAAATAGGGCTCAGGGTCTCCGCCGCATTGAGCCGCTCATTTTCGACGAGCATATAGCTGATAACAGGGACAAATTCGAGAAAGAATGGCGCATATACTGCAACACTGGCTTATCAGACAAGTCGAAAAAGGTGCAGCCATATACTCTGCTAAATTTACCAGGCCCCGATACGGTGGGAAAATCCGAGGCTTTCACATTCACTGAGGAAGAGGACAAAGAAGATCCCAATGTATTACTACAAAAGTTTGCTGAGCTTTGCTCTCCCACAAAGAACATAATAATGGACAGACACATCTTCAACACCACTAATCAAAAGCCTGGTGAGTCAATCAAGTCCTATGTTGCCACACTCAAAATATTTGCAGAAAAATGCGACTTTGGAATACGAGCGGATTTCGCGACTGCAACATTTGTGGGATTGAAAGTGATAATGTGCTGAAACAACTGCTCTGTGAGAAAAAGCTCACGCTGGACTCAGCGGTCAATATATGTTTATTACAATATAATAAATGAATATAATAGAACAGTCCAAAAAAAGCACAAAAGAACTGAAACATGCTGAAGTATGCACTGTACAAGCTTCCTGCGTCAATTGCAACCGATACCACGCCCCTGATAAACTTGTGTTTTGCTTTCAACAAACAGTGCAATAGCTGTGGAAAATGGAATCACTTTGCGAAGTGCTGCAGATCGGCTGAATCGCCCAGAACAGCACAACAGCCTCAAAGTCGTGATTACCCTCTTCAGCGTACTACAATTCAATTTAGAAGCTCAAAATCAAATCGAGTTAATGAATAGGACACAACCCTAAATGCCCCTGAGGACACTTTCTATTGTGAGACAGTGGATGAAGTTTTTCAAAGAGGTGAAATATTCACATAACTACACCTGAAGCATGTATTTAGTCAGTTAAAACTGAAAGTGGACACAGGTGCCAAATGCAAAGTTATATCTGCCCAACACCTCAATGTACCATAATCTCACATAAATACTTATACATAAGTGAACCTCATTGCACACGGTGGGCAAACTATCAAGAAGGCACCACAGTCTTAGACTGTGAGCAAGGCCAGCTTAAATTCCATGTTGTAGATTGCAGCGTGAGACAACTGCTTGGATTGCAAGACAGTGTAACAATGGGCCTAATACAGTTAGGACCATATGTGCATGTAGTGCAACACCAAGAACCAGAAGTACTGCAATTGAGTGACTTGTTTGACACCACAGCAATTGGGAAACTGCCTGTTGTTTATAACATGCGTTGAATGAGTCCATAGCGCCCACTGTGCGTGCGCCCAAGAAAGTGCCCATTGCAATGAAGGAGAAAATCATGGCAGAACTCGAGAGAATGGACAAATTAGACACAATCACCCCTGAAACCGATGCTACGGAATGGGTCTCTGCAATGGTCGCTGCCAAAAAGAAAGATGTCTCAGTAAGAATATGTATAGATCCTGCATATCTCAACAAAGCACTCATGAGGCCACATCATCTAATAAAAACCATTGATCAGGTTATTGTTGACATGCCATGGGCCAAGGATTTCAGCATTATTGACACAAAATTTGGATTTTGGCAAATCCCTTTAGATGAGGCATCAACCAAGCTGGACTAGGCACTGTCTATCTTCAGCAGGGTGCCCCTGTTGCCTTTGCTTCACGCACCTTAACACCCACCAAATCTCGGTACGCCCAAATCGAAGAAGAAATGTTAGCATTAGTATTTGCGACACAGAAGTTCGACCCCTCACCATAGAAATGGATCACTAACCTCAATACAATCCTCAAAAAGCGGCTGCAAACTGCTTCTGCATGTCTTCAAAGCATAATGCTCAAGCTCCAACGTTACAGTCTCAATGTGATTTACAAACGACGATTGACACTTCCAGTCCTCTTGTCGCAACAGCCATAAGAACTCAGATGTATAATTAAATTTGATCCTACATGCCAAAGACTTGTTGACATGATAATGCATGGCAGGCCAAGTTCTTTTAAAGAGCTATCCTATGATCTCCGCCAACTCTTTGCAATGAGAGAGGAGTTTGTGGTTGAGAACGGACAAATTTAGAGGACAGAGACCATATTCGTTGTAAAGTTGCTATGTGACTCACCTACATCAAGGCCATCCAGGTCTGCAAGCCACAAAACTCAGGGCATAAGAAACAATGTACTGGCTGACAATGTATGGTTATATAGAGAGAGCACTCTTATTGTGACATATATATATATATATATATATATATATATATATATATATATATATATATATATATATATATATTAGGGGTGTAACGGTTCACAAAATTCACGGTTCGGTTCGATACGATACACTGGTGTCACGGTTCGGTTCGGTACGGTTCGGTATGTTTTAGATACAGCAAAAAGAAAAAAATGGCAGAAATTACCTTTTTTATTATTATTTTATTAAAACTAACAAAGTATGATTTTTTTGTTGTTGTATGATTTTACCCATCTTCTATGTAGTTACAGGAATAAGACATTAGCTCTTTACATTAGCGTGTGCGGTGCGTGTTGCGTTGCGTGTGCGTTGCAGGAGCCCCACACCCTGTAGTGCTTTACATATGCTGCGTTTGCAGTCCGCAACTGATCCGCTGTTGCATATCACAAACACAGCATTTATTCATTATTTTTTATTTAAAATCCAAAAGTTTTTACTGAACATGCCTCGTCAGAATTCCAATTTTCTTTGTTTACTCTTTAATAGAAGTCAGGTTAGGTAGCCTACTACATTTAAACAACATTTTATTAAATTCATTTATTCATATTTATATACTTTAGATTTAGCTCACACAAGTGGCAAAACATTTAAACATAGTTTATAGCCTTAAATCACAAACATTTTAAATTAGAAACTTACAATAGTCTATTCAAAAACAGCCGACTCTAGTCTTTACTTTCGTTTTTACACCCTTTTAAAAGAAATCCTGCAGGTCAAAAAGAACTTTGCTTTTCACCTCCAAGAAAGTACAAATGCTCTCCATTATGGCACAGGTAAGGTGTCGTTTTGTTGCTTTACTTGAGAAAAAAAAAGCCATCTGTTGACTTTGAAACAAGAGTATATTTTAAATGAGATGCATCTGTGGTGAAATTACTAGATTTTCGCGTCAGTACATGTTTATTTTAATGCGAACAATGTTCTACCACTTTAATGCAGCAACGCGGCGCAGCAAAAAATAGACTCGGTACGAAAACGATCCGTGCACTGCTGCAGACGCAACGCTCCTGGAACAGACTGAGGGACAGCACCCGCCGCGTGCAGTTTGAAAGCTGTTATCCGTTAACATGGGTACGGAAAAAAATACGCACCGCACACGCACTGCAGACGGAGTATGTGTGAAACGGGCGTTAGGTCTCATATCCGCGGCTATAAATGGACCACTCGCCGCGGTGATGTCTTTTGCCATTTGAATAAGTTGGAAATGTCTGTCTAAATGCTGCGGGGATAGTTTTTGGGATAGTTTGTGGCTGTTTCTCCTTTTTATCATCTTGTTGTCGGCTTTGATTGACATGACATGAATTATTCCCGCTGCTGTACCATCAGCAAATGCGACATACCGTTGTTTTTTAATCCATCAATCTTGCCAACACCATCATAGCTTACCAAGAATCCAAAGTTCACCCAAACACCAGACCTGTTGGTTATTGGAGGATCTTCTATTTCTGGTTTGTTAAACGCAATTGCCATTTTGCCACGAGCATTCAGTGCGTAGCCTACTATAAGCGAGCACCTGACTGAGCAGCCTAAAACATATTTGGTGTTTTTTTTTTCTTTCACTTCGGCGGTGTCAGGGGCATTGCCTGTTATGTCGTTTTGGTTATTGGGCTACCTTGTTGAACGCATATTATATTTCACACACTTTTTTATTTTCCAAATCTAATTAATTAGTCCAATAACCGTTCGGTACATAATGCGTACCGCGTACCGAACCGAAAGCCTCGTACCGAACGGTTCAATACGAATACGCGTATCGTTACACCCCTAATATATATATATATATATATATATATATATATATATATATATATATATATATATATATATATATATATATATATATAATATGTCAGACACAGACGAGGACACAGATGGTTAGTGCTCAGTTTTATTTATTAAACAGAGGTAACGGACACAGGATGAACTTAAAGGTGAATCTTGACATGTAGAGTGAATACACAATGACAACAGACTTTCCTTGGTGAAGACAGATGATGAAGACGGTGACCAAGAGGATGATGATGGGGATGACAAGGACAAAGACGAGGATTACGATGAAGATGAAGACGGGCAGGTAGACTACGGGTAAGTAGCAGGTAACAGATTTGGATCGGTGCAAGACCAGACAAAACACTGTGGGGATGAGTAGTGCTTTAAGTGGGGCACTGGTGATGGCGCACAGGTGACAATAATTCAGGTGATTGGGAATGGCTAAGCTTACGGCGTGGCAGCCGGAGGCGGATGTCCCGCATGGAGAGCCAAACTTTTTGACCCGGCTGGTACTGTCGCGTGGGTACTCGTTTGACATTAGCTTGCTGTTTGTGCCTCCCGACTGCCTGCTGGAGTTGCACGTGAGCTGAGTCCCAGACCCTTTCGCTCTGGCGGTACCAGTAGTCCACCGCTGGGATCTCCGAGGGCTCACCCGACCAGGGGAAGAGCGGTGGTTGAAATCCGAGGACAAATTGAAATGTGGTGAGCCCTGTGGTGGACTGCTGGAGGGAGTTCTGAGTGTATTCAGCCCATGGCAGATACTGGCTCCAGCCCTCCTGGTTCTCGTGGCAGTAAACCTTCAGGAATCTCCTGATTTCCTGGATCTTCCGTGCAGTCTGGCCATTGGTTTGACGGTGGTAAACGAAAGACAGGCTGACGGATACTCATAGGAGACGGAAGAAGGCAGACCATACCCAGGAGTTGAATTGGGGTCCTTGATCGGATACGATGTCTTCCAAGTGCCGGAACACTTGGGAGAAGAGTGCCTCCGCGGTTTTCAACGTGGTCGATAGGCCTTTGAAGGGGATTCATTTACAAGATTTGGGGAAACGGTCCACAACGACTAAGACACAGGTGAACCCTTGAGAGGGAGGAAGGTCTGTCATGAAGTCTATACCCAGGTGAGTCCAGGGACATTCGGGGATCGGAAGCGGCACCAATTTACCTTCGGGTAGTCTCCTAGGAGTATCTGCAATGGCACAGACTGAACATCCCTTTACATATCGAGAGATGTCCCGAGGCATGGCAGGCCACCAGTATCGCTGACGGAGGAGCGAGAGGGTCCTTCTCCTGTCTGGGTGTCCAGAGACCGGTGACGAATGCGCTAAGTCCAAGAGGGGCAGGCGACGATGAGGCGGGACATACAGACGACCCTCTGGACCTCCCGGCAGAGCAGGTTGTTGGGCATTCTCCTGTTGGATCTGTTGGTGGAGAGCCCACTGGATCGGGCTGACAACCATGGCTGAAGGGAGGATAGGTTCAAGGTGTTCTGGGTCTGCTTGGTACAGGCATGATAGGGCATCCGCCCGGTTATTCTGGTCCCCTGGACGATACGTCACCTTGAAGTTGAATCGAGTGAAGAAGAGGGCCCATCGGACTTGATGTTGATTCAGAAATTAGGCGTCTCGAAGGTACTCTAGATTACGATGATCAGTGATTACCTCAAAAGGATGCTCCGCTCCCTCCAGCCAATGTCTCCACTCTTCCAAAGCGAGTTTGATCGCAAGGAGTTCCCGGTTTCCGATGTTGTAATTCTGCTCCGCCGGGGATAGCTTCTTGGTGAAGAAGGCGCATGGATGGAGCCGTGAGGGTTTCCCCTGCCTCTGAGACAATACCGTTCTGACCCCGGTAGAGGAGGCATCCACCTCCACAATGAACAGGCAATGAGGGTCAGGGTGGACCAGGATCGGAGTGGACTGGAAGGCGAGCTTCAGCTGATGGAAAGCTTCTTCGGTAGATGGATTCCAGGACAGAGACTTGGGCCGGTTCTTGAGCAAGGAGGTCAATGGCGCAGTCCCATGGCCGATGAAGTGGAAGTTTGGTGGCCAACCGCTTACTGAAGACAGTAAGTTCCTGGAACGCCCGGTAAGCTGGAGGGATGGTCACACGGATCTGGGTTTCGGGACTCTCTACCATAGTGGATTGTAAAGGAAGTGATGGTTGCACTAACGAAGAAGATGGCTTTTTGCGGAGAGGACGATGAATACAACGATCGAAACAGTTCTCACCCCGTCGCAGGATATCCCCAGTGGACCAGTGGATATGCGGTTGGTGTAGAATTAACCAAGGGCGTCCCAGGATGATGTCCGCGGTTGACTCCTCCAGCACCATGAACGTGATGGTCTCCTCATGCAGGTTTCCAATGCGTAATGAAAGTGGGAATCCCCAAGTAAGGGAATTACTAACAGATACTGTGGTCTTGGTAAGATTGGCAGTAAGAGGAGGCAACTGGATTGTACTCATTGCTGGCCGAGAAGGTCGCACCGTGCAGGTCGTGATGCCATGTCCATCTCCCCCACAATACAAACAGAGTTGTTGCGCAATTCTGCGTTGATGTTCGTTTGCAGACAGATGGTGCGTGTCGATCAGCATGGGTTCAGGTGCTGAAGGTGCGACAGGTTGTTGGACGGGCAGAGGATCTACAGCGGGTGCGTGAATACCACAGGCAGACAGTCGTTGTGAAACACGGATGGTCTTCTGGATGAGGTCTTCTAACCCCATAGTGTCCTCGTAGACAACGATCAATCAATTGATCTCACTGAGGAGGCCGTAACGGAAGTTGGTGATAAGGGCAGATTCATTCCATCCACTCATGCAGGCCAGCGTGGGGAAGCGCAATGTATACGAGCTTGTGGTTTCAAGAGTTGGTCATGGACTGATAATTTTGCCGTTTGTTGGCCGAAGACCTCTTTAAGATGAGTGCAGAATGCTGAGACTGAGCCGGTGACAGGGGCATTGGACTCCCACAACGATTGTCCCCATGAAGTGCTCGGCCGGAGAGGAGAGAGATAATGAACACCACCCGACCTCTCTCGTGAGGGAAGAGATGTGAATTCACTTCAATGTACAGAGCACATTGAAGCATAAACCCGCTGCAGTCCTCTGCCGCGCCGCTTTATGTCGCTGGTCGGGCCATGGGACTCGCACAGGCAGCTGAAGAAGTGGTGAGTGATGTTGATGCCGGTGAAGGTGAGCTAGCTGGATTAGCTGCTGGGGTGACGGTGGTGGTGTCTTGACTCAGTGAGGACCGTACTCCATGAACAAGAGTGGTGAAGTGGTCGGCGGTGCGGTCCCCGCCTGTGTCCGGAGAGCTCTGCATATGGTCTGGTCTTCTGTCAGACACAGACAAGGACACAGATGGTTAGTGCTCAGTGTTATTTATTAAACAGAGGTAACGGACACAGGATGATCTTAAAGGTGAATCTTGACAAGTAGAGTGAATACACCAACTCTACGTGTACGTGACTTTCTTTGTTGAAGATAGATGACAAACACGCTGATCAAGAGGCTGACGATGGGGATGACGAGGACGAAGACGAGGATGACGATGATGAGGAAGACGGGCAGGTAGACTACGTAGACTAAGTAGCAGGTAACAGATGTGGATCAGTGCAAGACCAGACAAAGACTGTGGGGATGAGGAGTGCTTTAAGTGGGGCACTGGTGATGGTGCACAGGTGACTAGAATTCAGGTGATTGGGAACGAGTGGGCGTGGATGTGTCCGAAGGTGGTGGCTGTGTGGTTGTTACAATATATATATATATATATATATATATATATATATATATATATATATATATATATATATATATATATATATATATATATACAATCATAGGAACAAGCGTATATATATATATATAAAATATCCAATCATATGCACTAAAGTTAAGGGGTGTTAGCCGCGTTTTAAAGCCTTGCCGGTTAGACATTTCATTTGCGTGCTATGCACTGTTTTGCTTTGAGCGCGCGCACTAAACGTCTGTCAAGCACATGTGATTACTGGACAGTCTTACTGCACTAATACTATAAAAATTAAGTAAAATTGCGTGCATCTAGCGAGCAAATGCGAGCAGGTCTTCAATTGACAGCAGTGCAGCCTATAGTGAACATGCTGTCCTTAAAGGGACAGTTCACCTCTAAAATGATTTTAATAAAATAAAAAACACACCTTTAATACAGTAGCTTTTAATCAATGTTGTATATTGAAGGATATGTAGTTTTAATTTTAGCCTACATTTATTCAATCAAATTCATACTTAAATGCTACTGTACATCTCTGAGCTGCCACTGTAAATCTTTATATATATTTATTTTATATTATACAATACACTGAGAATGTGTACAAGGGTTTTTTAAGTAAAGTTTTTAGTTTAAATAAGGGTTTTCAAGTCTTTTTAGTGAAATAAAGAAAGAGTATTGCAATAAAAACATTTTCTCCTTAACCCTTGTGTGTGTGTGTGTGTGTGTGTGTGTGTGTGTGTGTGTGTGTGTGTGTGTGTGTGTGTGTGTGTGTGTGTGTGTGTGACATATGAGGACACAAATGTGTATAATGACATAGGTATGACACAGGTATTACAGGAGAGGGTGAAATATGAGGACATTGGCCATGTCCCCACTTTTCAAAATGATTATTAATCATACAGGATGAGGTTTTTTTAGAAAGTAAAAATGCAGAATGTTTCCTGTGGTGGGCAGTGTAAGGGGATAGAAAATACAGTTTGTACAGTATAAAAACCATTACACCTATGGAATGTCCCCATATGTCACAAAAACAAACGTGTGTGTGTGTGTGTGTGTGTGTGTGTGTGTGTGTGTGTGTGTGTGTGTGTGTGTGTGTGTGTGTGTGTGTGTGTGTGTGTGTGTGTGTGTGTGTGTGTGTGTGTGTTTGTTTTTGTTTTTAGAGGGTATAGTTAATCCAGTTTAAGGGTCATTTGCTCAAGTGTCTTTACAGGTGCTTAAGAGTGTTTTTGCACAGTTTATGGAGTTAATATTTGGTAAATAACCTTGAACATTCTTTCTAGCATTTTTGTATGAACTATTTATTACAGTTGTTCCTTCAAGTCCTAATTTGCTTGATTTATTGTAATTCAATCAATCAATCAATCTATATATATATATATATATATATATATATATATATATATATATATATATATATATATATATATATATATATATATATATATATATAATTTGGGCATGATAACTTATTGCTGCAGATTTTAAATCCTGCAGTGACTGTAGTTAACCAACAGATGGGGGCGCACTTCTTCCATCAATTTTAAAATACCCTAACTTGAACTAAATCAGAGATTATGGGTCACTATTCCCTGCTCTTTAAAAACAGTTATCTGGCTGGATATTTAGCAGACTGTCTGAAAACAGTAAATTCTTTATCCAGATGTATTCTATTCAAACAAATTAAATTGAAGATAGTTCTTCATAAACAATTGTTTATTTTTTCAAGATTCCTTGTGTTTTTACTGCTGCTAAGACCAATAAAAACATTTAATCAAAACAAATCATTTATTTTAATTTAAACAAAAAATACATTTATTGTAATGAAGTGAAACTTACTTGTTTTATTGAATCAAGTTGAAATAGGAATATGAATGAATGATTAAATATCTAATTATAAATTCTATATTCTGTCATGTCATTTATCGTCACTTCATTGAACATACAAATAAAATAAAATAAAAAATGTGTAATACACAATTTAATTTGTAATACTCTGCAGGTCCATTTCATAATGCAGATTTGCAACAAAAAAAAATGCCTTCATTAAAATTAAGTTACTCTATGCAGTTACAGCCAGTGTTATCAAGAATTTGATTGAACATGGAACTGTAAAAGAAAATTTGAGTAACCTAAAAAAATCTGCCAGTCTACCCAAATTAAAATTAAGATTAAAACTGAGAGTGTGGATGCACACATTTGAACTGGTGATTGTTGTTAAATGTGGAGATTATATCCTGCATTAACAACAGTATAGGTTCACTCTTTTACTTCATAGGCACATTAGATGATTCACAAATCATTTGTTTTATGATGGTTGCTTCAGTGTGCCAGTAAAGCCATCAAATATCAGCTAATACCTAATCCACACTATACCATCTGTTCATGTTGATATGTAAATCAAATGATAGTTTGGTGAACCTAATGTAGAGTTTGAAAAGCAGAAGTGTAATGCAGAAGCTCACGGGAACCTCACGTGAACAGACAAGGCCGGTGGCCACAATATGGTCTCATACCCTGAAGGCCCAACATGGCCTATGCAAAGAGAATAATAAGCCTTTGTGCATAGAGCCTCATAAAATCCTGCATCCCCACAGAGTGAGAGCGAACCAAGCATCTGTATACAGAGTGCGTGAAAAGAGCTTCAGACCTTTTCACTTGAAGCAACTGCTTAGTAGGGGGTAATTAAAAATGGTTAATTACAATGTAAAATAGAAATAGAAATGCAGATGAATAAAAGAAAAAGAAAAAAGAATTACCAGTAAAAAAATGTTTTACTTCTTTGAGTTGGTTAGATCTGTATAATGCTGAATTGTTCTGCTGTAACTTGCTGTAACTCTTTGTACTGTCCCCGATTTTGGATCTCTGGCCCTCCTGCTGTGTCCGTATTAATTAGGAAATAAAGACCTTAAACTAACAAATCTTGTAAGGTAATTGCAGAAGTGACTATAGTAATATTTATTATAGTAATTTGTGTATGTGAGTTGATTTATTGCAGAAAATGATTTAGTCTTACAATCTTAAAATTAAATGCATGTTGTTTATTAAGCCAACGTCAAATGTCAACTCTCATGTTTTTATTTGGAGTTAAAACATCTCAAGGGTTGCCCTAAGCCCTAATGTATATAATAATGTAGTTTAAGCCCTCTTTAATGTCTGTAATCAGGCAGATGTGTGAGGTCACTCGTGTTAAAAGTGTGTCAATTCTGTCATTGTCCCCAACAGTGTAGGCTCGGCCCTTTTTTCACGCACAAGGTGAGAGGTTTCCCCCGGAAGGTGAGGAGTGATGTGAAATGATTTGTCGTCTCTGACACCACTTTACAAGACATATCTTTTCGGTACAGGGAGAGATGCTTATATTTGTTTAGTCAACATGGTAATGTTATTTTTTTACTATAGTTCATTTTCTAATAGAGATAGAGCAGTCTCGTCGGAATTTGAGTCCAGAAAACTGGAAAATTCTATTGGGCCTGCTGTATAAACACAACTCACAATTCAATCCAAGTTTCACAGAGAAAAAGGATGTCAAAATTGTACCTTTAGGGGTAAAACGGCTTGTTACTGGGGCAGTACCCTTAAAAGCACTCTTAATTTGTACTTATTTTTATTACTAAAAAGTGCATATTAGTACCCGAGAGTACAAATACATACCTTAAGGTACTACTATGAACCTTTTGTGGTAAAAAGGTACAAATAAGTCATTTTAAGGGTACTGCCCCAGTGAACCCTGGAAGGTACCGTTTTGACACCTTTTTTTTCTGTAAGACACTTGTAATTTTACCAGTACTGGGCCCAGAACGCATCTGTGGAGTGTGTCGTTGTAATGACATTAGTTATTGTGTGACTATAGGACCAGGGAAAAAGTTTGAATGATACCACAACAGAGATGCAAGATATGAATGCACAGAATACTGGAATGCTCTAGGAGTACAAACAAACTAAATCAAAAACAGTTACCAGAAACTGAACACACTTTTCAAAAGCAAGCATTGTGTTTAATTCAACAAACTAACTATACAATTTGTATAGATTTTTTCAATTTGTGATGAACTTGTATGACATTTATAACAAAATTTATTAATTTACTTATGCAGTTGTGAGAGTTAGTTTTAGGTGTGAAATGTGGTCACATGGTGATGTTTTACCTAGAAATCCCATGTTTTTAGTTAGTTCTTACAAACTAAGCCTATGTGTAAAATGTTTGCCACAATTACATGTATCTATAAATGTGTTATTCAGTAGTTATAACAATGTATTAATAATTCATAAATTGACAAATAATTAAGAATGTGAATGTTATGTTGTGTGAATGTTAACAAACATTGTGAATGCAATGTAATAATAAATACAATTGTTCTTAAAATGTGACCCAATGATAAGGGTTTGACCAGGGGATGCATCTATAAAGCCTGTTTTCTTATTACACAATTGCTGATCTGATCTATGTGCAATAGCCATTTCTGGAGTACTGCTCATGCAAACCTTTCTGCCTTCCCCCACTGCCCTTCCTCCATGCGGTGTAACAACAAATCTTTTCTGCTCCCTGCCTGAAACTATTGAGTCAACAAACGTCACTCCAGCTAGGCTGTGGCTCACATGAAAGAGGTGGGGTCTCCCTTTCAAAACTGGAGAGGAGCCAAAGGCAGATTTTTTTCAGACAAGAACCACCTGTTAAAAATCCAGACTAGACAAAAAAAGGATGTTTAAAAGTTAAGTAAAAAGGAGAAGGAGAAGGGTTAGTGCTAGCTTTCACGTGTACATGACTGCACACAAGGGCCATAGTGTTAACTGAGAAGTTTTTAACTTTCTGTTTTCGGTGCAGAAAATAGTTATCTGCATTCAGAGTATATGGTCAAATATCAGGTTTGTTTATGTCTTTCTCACCAAAGTCTCACTTTCTTGTCTCACAATGGTGAATTCAACAGTATAAACTCAGTATCATGCTTCCTGCGTGTCAGACAAGAATTTGTTCACTTTTGTGCAGCCCCCAAACCACCGTGTTCCAAAATAAGACCAAGCATGTGTAAATATGGGCAAGGCTTCATAGAAGCTGAGGCAGTGCTTCACCATATGAGAGAAACAGAAAGACAGACAGTCTTTTAGTAATTAGACAACATCGCGTGAGTAAGAAATTTGGTTTAGTGTCTTATAATGATTCTTGCTCTTTTCCTGTTTCCACTTTGGTATATTTGTGTCATTGAAACAGATTGTGAGTGGAGGTGTTTTCCCTCCCTCTGTGTGTGCTGGAGTGGGTGGATGGTGCAATCCAGTCCAGTGCTTCAGGGCAGCCAGTAAAGTGTGCACTATTGTGTGCGGCTGGAAAAAAAAAGAAAGAGAGCAAAAAAAGGAGGGGGAAGAAAAGAAACTCAGTCCCTTTGTGTGTAGAGGACCCAGCAGGAAAGCGATTTTGCAATTACTTCAGCTTGCCGGCAATGCAAGCTTGGTTCCTCTAAACTGCACACACTTGTACACTGGGCTGTCTCCTCTGCTCACTGTCTATACAAGCACATACAAGAGTGAGCGTGTGTTTATGGGCTGCGTCTGGACGCGCTTCGAGAGCCAACAGCGACGCAGGGTTTCTGCCCCTGATGATGAAAGCAGACGTCAGACTTACCCATGAATATTGATGCGGAGGTAGTCTGTTTCATAGACGGAACAGAAGGAAGCAAGATGGCTGCCCTTTAGGATTTGTTTAAGAGGAGACCTAGACGGTTTGTTGGAATTCTACAAAGTGGAGGGACTTAAAACAAGGTGAGAGAGTTTTTCCGTTCTTGCCCTTTTTCCTCTGTCCCCCAGGGTCTCTTAGTGGCTTCAAGCTCTCATTTGCCATTGTACTGTCCTCTTTAAAACTCGTGAGCTGACATAATAATGAAAGGATATTAGATAAAGGTTCACCAACATGGCTGACGTTTTCTGTCTCTCTTTCTCCCTCCCTCCCTCTCTCTCTCTCTCCCTTTCTCTCTCCCTCTCTCTCTCTCTCTCTTGTGTAGACAGATAGTATTTCAAGCATTTTAATCTCATGTGTTTTCATTATTCATTTTTGTTCAGAGGACAGCTTTAGGATTGTTCCTGGTTTAAAAAATCTAGTGATCTTCAATTTTTTTCAGGCATTATTTCCCAATGGTTCTCTTGTGCTGAGAGCAAGACTATAAACTACACACTACAGGCAAAATTATCTTATCTCTTCAGTGTCCATCGGTCTTATTTGACATGTGTATGTAAATACAAGAAAAGGGTGTTTTAGGAGGTGAAAATATTTTTTTCTAAAAAAAACGATCTTTATGTAAATGTACCGAATATTTATTTTATTTTTTTATCTGACAAAATTATTTTTCCTACATTTCCTTCATTTGCTATGCGCTTTGATTGAACAATGGAGTTTTGCCAGGGATAGTGGAACTCCTTGCTTTCATTGCATTGATCAGTGAATGACAAGCAGACACAAAGAGTAGCACAGTCCTGAGGTCAAAACAAAAAAAAAAAACAGAAGAGCGTAGTGGTGGAAGCCCACAAGGTCAGAAGCTTTAAAAGTACTGAAACCCAACCCCATAACTCCATTAGCTGAGGGCCACTGGAGAGCGGAATTCTTTGTGTTGTCTGACATTAATAGAATTTCCATTGTTTATTTGTACACAAGATCTGAATCGTTTTTATGACTTTAAATTTTAAGATCACGCATGAATCTTTTCAATAGGAGGAACAATATAAGATATCATGCACAGGACAGGCCTGGGACATATTTGCATGTGTTTGACATTAAGCTATATACTGAAATTCCATACTGAGCAAAGAAAAAGTTAAATGCTTCAAAAACTTTGACCATTGTTTTAATAAAGTCAACATTTAGCTAAAAAAATAACCAAGTTTGAATGTTTCAGATGTATTTCAATTTCATAGTTGTTTTTTTAACTTGTGACAATCAAATGTATTCATTTGAGCTAACTGTTACAAAAGGATACAGCATTTGTACTAATGAATTGTAAATGGCACCTTTGCTTGACTAATTGTAACAGCCCTATTAGGATTTGCATCATAATTGGGCTGCTGGAATAATACAGATAAAAGACCTGCCCCTTATTTTGTGTATTTAGCTTGTGTATTCCACCATTCTGCTTAGATGAGAAGTGTGGAAGTTAGTCCATGCCTGCAAGGAATGCTTTATGGGCTGTTGTCAAAAACGTGATAGAGAGGTGGTGCAAATGCTAATGTAACTACAACGACGGGTTCTGAAGAGAGTCAAGGGCTATCACGTCTTACTGTTACTTAAGCTTCCACTCCAACTTTAAGCTTAGAATTGATAATCCCTTGGTGATATAATGCAGATATCATAGTACATCACTCAGTAAGCATAAATCTACTTTAATACAATTGTAACTGATGCATCTCCATGGCATATGACATTATATTTAGTGGTGAGAATACACAATACTAACAACATTAGCTGGAACTAAACTGTAAGTACAGTCAGACCCCTTTTCCTTGATAAAAATGTTTGGATCAAGATGTAAAAAAAAACCTACCATGTACTTCTGTTTATGACATGGTAGATCTTTTTGATAAAAAGTCTCTTTGTGTGACATAGACTCAAATGATTCTTTAGAAATAATGCTTATTTGGTTGAATTCATGAGTGAAAAACAGTTTTGTATTCTAGAGAGTGTCTTCTTATTGCATATTAAATTTTATAAATACTCTCGAGCCAAAAAAATGTGTGGGTGACAGATTAAATTAATGCATACATATAGTATATTTTATTATTGTTGTTGTCCTTATTGGTGTTAATAATTGCAGGATTAACAATTTTTTAAAGGAACAGTAAGGAGCATTTCGGCAGTAATCAAGATTTATAGATTTTGTATAGTAGGCATTTACAGTACAATTTATAAAAAAAATGGCATACAGTATACACTGTATATCAATTATCATAGCCCTTGGTCTCAAACATTTTCCAGCCTGCATAGTAATTTATTAGCTGTCTTAGTTGACCGTTTATATAGCTTGCATTGCACTTCATGTAGTAATATTTTAAGCACTTTTGGTATAAATTCTCATAATAGTTTTGATAGCTGGCATTTATATGACACCAGATTCAGTTTTGTTTCATCCATTAGTACAGTCATTCTATGTTCAGTGAGCCCTGCAAATGTCAGGCTATTAGAATATGTATTATTTTGAAGTTTTAATCTTGGACTGAATTTGCAAGGGCACAAATTGAAGAGCACGCCCCACGTGCGTAAGCGCACATGGTCGCTCTGTTTACAAACACTAACTTACAACCCAGTCACAGGGTTAGGTAGGGAAGTGTACTTACGCCAGCCAAGGAGGCCACTGGAAAGCAGGTCGTTGACTATGCCAATTTAGAACCTTTCCAGAACATCTGTATTCAAAAGGCTTTAGTTAAATTAAACTCATGGCACAAAATTTGCCATCTGCCATCTTCAGTTTTTCAAAAACTACAAATGTCTTGTGGTTAAAGGAATTGTCTGAATATCTTTGAAAATGAGTTTTTCGTTTCATAATTCTTTAAAATAAAGTAATACAGATTAGTATTGTACTTCTGAGACAACAAAAATGTTCATTGCCACTTAGGTGAATGAAGTGATGATGTTGTTTTTAAAGGTTATCTCTCCAGTTCCAGCGGTGTAGATTCAAAGAATCTGATTGGTTTCAGAAAACGGGGGTTCATAACTGGAACACTGGTTTTCCCCTTTCAAATCAAAGCTTTTTAAAAAAAATTAAAAAAACGATTTAAAAAAATGTATGTCAGGTTGGTATGAATCACATGCCACATGCTAATTTCGAAAAACGGTGACATCAGTTCGAGAATGTAGGGGATTTTGCCTAAGATTGGCTCAGAAATAAGTTTACCAAGAAGAGGTTTGTTGCATGTGTATATGAAATGTTTTGTGTGTGCACACATCTAGACACACTAATCACAAGCAGACTGCTCACAAGCCCACCAGCCTCAGTGCAATAAGGCCTAAGAGTCAATACACCTAAAAGGAAGGAAGTCACCTTGTTGATAGCAGATTTACCACAGAGACAGCTGGATCTCAAAGTCATTCAAGACTATAAACTATCCTTAAGCTACCTCATTTACAGAGGTTAATGAGGACCAGGGATCCGACAGAGGGTGTAGCCAATGTAGCCAAATATTTTTTATATGGTGTGTCATGTGTTTGTGTCAGAGACCTTGTCTGTGAAATGCATTTCTAGATAATGGCATAGCAGTGGTCTCTGAAGTCTGACTGTTGAATAATAAATAGGAAGATATTCTAAGTAAACATCAAATGTAGAGCACATGTTTTGTTAGGCTTTAAAGTGTTGTGTGGAATGCATTTTCTGGAAAATTACATAATAATAACTTTATTTATTTATTAGAGCTTTGTGCACACATTGTTGAACATATTATTGAACATATTGTTGCACATTTACAAAGAATAGTGCCTTGCCACCTCCAAGCCCTGATCAATCATAAGGAGACAAATGCAAGATTAAAATTATACCTACATTTCAAGAAAGGAACACTGGAATGAAACAAGATACAAATGACAAAAAAATTAAATGCAATTTACTAATTCAAAGTTCTGATTAAATATTTAATTGAATGATATTCGAATATGCAGCCATGGTCAGAACAGGATGCGTTAGCAATATTATTATATTCAGGGAAGTCTCATGCTGCCACTCTTTTTTTCTGAACCACCAAACACTGATATTATGATATTCTTACCTCAGTTCATATTATCATGTGAACACTGACATAAAACCCAGAAGTGTGTTTAACTGCAGTATTGCTATTAAACTATACATTTGATGAGACAAAATCCACAAAATCGGGGCTGCGTTTACAAAAGTAATTTACCATTGGTGACAACTGTTCTACGATAGACTTAAGATTACAATGCTTTTGGGAAACGCAGCCCTGGACAACTATTTTAACCTTCTGGGGTTCTTCGGTCACTTTTGAGTGTGATTCCTAAATAAAGAACCCCAAAGTGAAAAACATTTTTTAAATAATGGTCCAAATCACTAGTCTTGAAGAGCGACTAGATAACACTTGAGTAATCAGTAAATTATGAATTATTTATTCCAGAGAGTTGGCAATGTCACTTTCTAAAGATAGACTATGCACCTGCACACTTACGCATTCAAATCCACATGTCTATAGACTAACCATGTAATACGCATGTGCATGCTTGCACTGTTTTCACAGATTTGCGTTTGTAAAGTTTAACAATAATAATAATAATAATAATAATAATAATAATAATTCATTACATTTATATAGCGCTTTTCTAGCCACTCAAAGCGCTTTACATAGAAGGGGGAATCTCCTCAACCACCACCAATGACCAATGTGCAGCATCCACCTGGATGATACGACGGCAGCCATATTGCGCCAGAACGCTCACCACACACCAGCTGATTGGTGTAGAGGAGACAGAGGGATTAAGCCAATCATTATATGGGGATTATTAGGAGGCCATGATGGACAGAGGCCAATGGGCAAATTTGGGATTTTTAAAGACCACAGAGAGTCGGGACCTCGGTTTTAACGTCTCATCCTAAAGATATTATCCCCATCACTATACTGGGGCATTAGGACCCACACAGACCACAGGGTGAGCACCCCCTGCTGGCCTCACTAACACCTCTACCAGCAGCTACCTGGTTTTCCCAGTTGGTCTCCCATCCAGGTATTGACCAGGCTCAGCCCTGCTTAGCTTCAGTGGGAAACCAGTCTTGGGCTACAGGGTGATATAGCTGCTGGTTTACAAGGAGATGATAAAAAAAATATATATATTTCAAAAACTTGCTCAATCAAAGTTTGTGTTCTCAGGCCACCAAATGCCACTTTCATGTAAATGAACAGCCACAACGCTTAAAAATGTTTCTGTTTTCAGTACAGACAATTGCACACCTCTTTCCCATTTTAAGATGAGCTTTGTGTAGGATTCAAACTGAACACCAACACCTCCACTCAGTGGGTATTAATCACAGTGACCCCAGCCTACTGTGACATCATGTCACATCCAAACGCCATACACACTTTGGATCATATGGCATTCAGATGACTATGTAAATATGTGCTGTGTGCTTTCCTTTCAATAGAAAAATAAACACAAAAATGACAGTGGTGAGAAAACAATAGTTGAGAAAGCATCTTATCATAGCAATGTGGATATTTTTGCACAAGCTCTGTAATTCGGCATTTCAATATAGAGTCACATCATTTATTTATATAACATTTTATATAATAGATTGTTTAAAAGCAATAAGCTTTAAAGTATTTTTTAAAAAAAATAGTCGTCTCTTTCAACTAGAATTTGAATTTCAATAAAGTGGCTCTCGGTGTAGTCATGTTTTTCCTTGCAGACATCTGACCTCAACAGACTGAACAAAGGAAATGAACCGGAGAAGATTTAAGCCCAGTTTATACTTCTGCGTCAAGTGCACGCAGAAGGTACGTCGTACCATACGCATAGATGCGTTACATACGCTGTACCCTTCGCCGTACCCTGATGCGCACCTCTCCAAAAATGTAACTATGCGTCAATTCTACGCACTGCAAGCGCCGTGATTGGTCTGCAAGAACCCCTCCCTCAGGTCTATAAATAAATATGTGATAGGAGGGTGTGTGTCCAGAAATTAAAGTTTCGTCCTATATCTGCTATATAACACAATATTTTGTAGTGCAGAGATACATTTTAGTGAATAAATACATAGATCCGCTGTGTATAGTTTATTTATTTTCTCATTAAAACCAAAGATGTTAATCAGTGATTGTATATCAAGTACAGGGACACATCACAATGGGTGCATTTCGTTTTGTGATTTTAACGGAATGAATAGTCTCCACAACAGCAATCGATTGAAGCGCTAGTCAGTGCATGCATGCACCACCTAAAAACAGCGGCCACGAGCACTCTGTTTTTTTCAAAAACGCATTCAGTGCCAGATCGCTTCTTATGTTACTCTACTAATCAACTAGAGATGCTTCATTTGCATTTACAGTATTACATTTTTTTTTTTTAAACTGTCAAGCTGCAAGAAATACAACAACTCATACAACAACTCAAGCTGCAAGAAAAGCCACTATCTGCCACCATCACTGCTGATACTTCAGGGGCATGCAATGGCAGTGTAAGCAAGTCACTTCATCGGTGTTTGCCTTGAGACTGGGGGTTACCATCAACAGGACACTGCCCACCAGCGATCTGCATGTATAATTGCATATTTATGCGGACAACAACGCAGAAGTCTAAATTAGAACCAACGTGTTACTTTCGGCGTAGAGGATATGGCGTAGGTCCAACGCAGAAGTCTAAATCAGCTCAAAGGTGTTTACCAGCCAGAGTAAACTTTTCCGAAAAGTTTGCTTTGGAAAACTTTTTTTTCTAACTCCTGAAAAGATTTTGAATTTTATTTTGTTCGAAAATATGTCACGCAAGTTTGTTTCTTAAATAAGCTTTTTTTCTTTACAAAGTGGCAATGTCAGCTACTGGTATGCATTATATAGCGGTTTTAGTCATTTTCACAAATCCGTGTCTATGAGGATCGTTTTGCCGTCTGTACGTAAAGGAAAAACTTTTTTCAATTCATTTTTAGTAAATCGTTGTGAACCTATACTCCTTTTATCTATGCTCTATTAATTCAGTCCTAGTTACTTTTTCTTTCCAGTATAGGTAGCAATATAGACAGTAATTGAAAAGAGTGCATCCAAACCTTCTCACTGACCATTAGATGTGGCTCCATCATCCTTCCAGAAATAAAAATAAATTAATATAGAAAGTAAGCAAAGTTTTCAGATTTGTTACTAAATACTAAATATACCAGACAGTTGGGTTGATGACACAGTTTATGTGCTTGGTTCGGGCTTCAATTTTATCTACGTGTAGGCTTTCTCTAGCCTAGAAATCTAGACGCACCCTAGCGGCAGCTAATCTAATCTGCCGCAAGTGTCGTCTAGCATCTCTCAATACACTTCTGGGGCCTCATTTATAAAGCTTGCGTAAGTACAAAACGGGGCTGAAAACATGCGTACGTCAGTTCCTGCGCAAAAGGTGGGATTTATAAAGAAAAACTTGACATGAAAATATGCGCACCTACACGCAAAATCTGACCCATGCATACGCACATTCTGAAGACAAAGCACTTTGGCGACACTGATGGTGAGTTGAGGAAATGACTGCGGATAAAGGGAATTAACCCTTTGCAAAATGCCACAATTTACTTTGACATATTATGTACATAATACATAATATTTACAATATTTACAAGTTCCTCATAGGTCCTGGTTACAACAAAAAATACAAATAACATTAAATCACCATTATAGGTCCTAAAGATACATACATGCATGTTTAGTTTAAAGACATAAAAGGAACTATATGATAAAAGTACGTAAATTTAATTTCTTTCACTTCCATTCTTAAATGGATGTAGGCCTATCACTCATTTATGTGATTAATGTGATAAGGTGTAAATGATTAAATCTGATAGCTGAAAACATAAATAGCCTACTGCAGCAACACTTTAGTGCATATTGTATGATGGATACACTGGCACTGCTGGAAGACTATGCCAATGGCAGAATAAGGAGAGAACGAGTTTTCATCTAGGGACATTATCAGCAAAACGGCATGAATTTTATTTGCTTTGAAGTGTTTTAAAATTAACAAAATATTTTTAATTATTCTAAAATAACACTTTATTCAGCAATGTAATGTGTAAGGCACAAATGGAATTTATAGTCTTTATCTAATATTTTTCAATGTCTTTTACCTTTGACAGTGTTAAACATGGTGTCACGTGGATGGGAGTATGCATTCAAATGATATGCAGATGAGGTCATGCATAGTAAAACTAGGCGTTGTAAGCTCCATATATGGTGATTTCGAGGAGGAGTCAGGGTGGAGAAGTACCTACGCACAATCTGCTGCTGGCTGTGATTTATAAAGCGATTTTTGCGCAGGTTCTGGCGTATGCATGGTTTTATAAATCTGAATTTTTTTGTGCATACGCAAAATCTAGCTTTTGTACGTACACACACTTTGAGGATGAAATCTACACAAAGTTTTATAAATGAGGCCCCTGAGCTGTAAAAACCAAACACTGGACGGGCCAATCACATCATGTATATGGTCAATGGGCGGGCTTAACATAATGACGGCAGAGTTGCGTGCAACTTGAAAATAAAGAAGCTGGCAAACGGCGGTCTTTCGAATCAGCTTTGGCCGAGACTCTGTAAGGCTTGGAGTTAAGCTTTTCTTTGAGAAAAGAACAAAGAACACCACTAAAAATCATTCTTAAGAAGGGAAGATGTGATATGAGTTTCGCCGACCGGTTATTAGAAAGTTTAATCTGTCAGCTAGCTCTGCTTCACCTTCTTCGTTGCTCTGGTTGGTGTAGCGCTATCCTATCGCGTGCAGAGGGAGTTTGAAAGACAACTGTTGATCCCGCCCCTCGGATTGAGCCCTGCCAATGGTGAGTTTCCAGACCAAACATCTTGATGTGGGTCTGGCTTGTCAGGCTAGGCTTTCACATATCAGTTAGAATCATATTTTTCCTTATTTGACCAAAAGCTTTGGTTCTGTCTGGAAATATAATTGTAATATATTTTTAATTAGATGAATCAGTAATCAAAGTGAAGATATACTGAGATATGCACATATAGAAAATGCTTAGCGCTGACACATTTTTTTCCTTCTGGCAGGAGTATTGGTTTTCTCAAGTAAAGGATTTGGATATTGACTAGCTTATGTTAATGAAATTATTTAGGTGGCTTTAGGAGGAGACCAGTTGTGCCAATTTCAAAAGAAAATTGCGATTTATTAATTTTGCATCTGAAAGAGAGGCGTATGCACGTTATTTTTGTTGTTGTTGTTGTTGTTGTTGTTGTTGTTGTTTTGTATAGGTTAATTCTCTAAATTACACATATGCACATTGGTGAAATGATCGTAAGATCAAAAGTAGTAGACAGTTTCTATGCAACCTTTTATAAATGAGGCCCCAGAAGTCTCTCTCTTTAGCGTCTCCAGTTGATGAAGTCTGATGTCATTGAAACTGATGGCCTCAAGAATACCAGCACCTAAAAAAGCATTGTGACCTCAGTTTTTGCCAAAATGATATACATCTGGTATTACACTGAGGTTTAAAAAATATGAAACCCAACTGAACTTATTTTCCACAGGTTACACTTATGTTAAAGTTTAGTTCTGCATATGTGGATTGGCTCTGGCAATGTGCATATAAATCAGTGTTAACCTAAATGTATAGTGGAAATTGTGTCTGGATTCACAATGGAAAATTGTATTAACTAAATCTTTAATACAAAACAAAGCAGACTTAAATAAATGTCATGCATATGACAAACTCAAGATTATGAAGCTTTTTATGATTGAGCTTGCCACAAGCATATGTCTTTGTTTATCTTTGTTTTGTAACTCTGAGCTCATTTTCTTCACAGCAATTGAAGACCCCAGTCTAGATATAAGAGTTACATTAAAAGTAAATAGATGGCAAGGGCTTCTCAGCTTTCATGTCATGGCAGTAAATAAAACACATACCCATAAAAGAGAGCTGATCCAACCAGAATCAATGTGCTTAGCATGTGTTCACATTTTTGCATTTTTTGTCTATCTCTGTCTTTATATCTGTGTCAGTCAGTCATGCTTGGTTAATGTTTAGAGCAGATGGCCACGCAGAACCAATATAATGATCGCCATGGCTACCACACTCTCTGAAAGAAATTTGCTTTGCACTGGGCACAGTTCATCAAATTAGTCAGATATATTGACTGATGCAGACACAAAGAAATGGGGTGAGTTCGGGGGTTTTAGAAAGAAACAGAGGTTCAGAGGAATGTATACTGAAATTATATTTTGGAAGTTTATTTGGGGTAAGGGAGATTGTCGTATGCCATAATGTACTTAATTATACATTAATTACACTGTAGTACTCTGTGGATTTATTTACCAATTACTGTCTGAACCAAAAGGTCAGTCTGCTAAACCTAGAGTTATACAGTGAGTTATACAAACTATGCAAAGTTAATTATCATTCAGTTTAATACATCAAACACCATCACGCGAAGGTAAGAAGCAGAGAAGATTTAAGTGAGCAATTACAGATAGCCAAACTACTATAGATTGATCATTTTACTATCAGCTTCTAGTTGGAGATAAGCAGGGATTGAGGATGGAATGTCTTTCTTGTTTCTTTTCTTTTTTTCTAAATCAACGCAGTATAACTTTATTCAGTTATGAAGTTTTTTAAACAAAACACCCCTTGTGATGAAATTTACTATTATCTTAATTTTTCTTATCTTAAAATAAATGTAAATACATTTGATTAAGCAACAACATAAACATGACTGTGCAACATATTGTTTTGACAATTAAATGTTTAGCATGTTAATGTTCTAGCAGCTGAAGCAACTGATGGGGTTGAGTACATGATATATGCTAAACTAGAAGCCTTCCTTCAAACAAAAATCAGACACTAATTTCAGATTTTTTTTATTAAAGGTCCCGTTCTTCGCGTGTTTTCGAAGCTTTGATTATGTTTAAAGTGTGCAATATAACATGAGTTCATGTTTCGCGTGTAAAAAAAACAGTATTTTTCACATAATTTACTTATCTGTACACCGCTGTTTCCTATGTCCTAAAAACAGCCTGGTGATTTCCTTGTTCTATGAAGTCCCTCCTTCAGAAACACGTAACGAGTTCTGATTGGGCCAGCACACCCCATGTTGTGATTGGACAGCAGCTTAGCGCACTTTGCCCCGGAAATGTCCCGCTTCTTACCATAACGGGGAGATGCAAGCTGAATGAGCGCTCTTCTCCACGTGGGAGAGCAACAAGACCACGCCCCCTAATTTGCGTACTTGTGGTTGGAGGGTTAGTCAACAAACAGTTCTAGTGACGTCATTCATGAAGGAAGTGCAGGGGTTTAGTCCAAAGCAGCCGTTCGCTGTAGGCTTTGAAAGGAAACCTGTTAAATAAAATATCTCGCTTGGCATTGAACTTTGAGCTTTATAATTTTACAGGTATTATTTATGCTCTAACAGCAACATTTCACACTAACTAAAGTTTGAAAGATGGAATCGCGAAGAACGGGACCTTTAAAACCCATACAGTGACTTATACTGTCATATATCTATAACAAAATTACATTATTAAGGTTAGACTGTTATAAAAGGAAAGAAACCCATTGTGAAATGCCACCTTTTAAGAAACATACCCATCATTATAGCTTTTTTCAGTACAATTGATTGTGTGATATGAGTTTATGGGATTTTCAACTTAATTTTCTTTGCTTTAATCAAAGTGGTTGAATGTGTATTATGCAACACGATCACATGGTAATGCGTATCAATAGTACGAGTGTGCAATCTCATGGAATGTGTGCATATGCTATGCAGTTTTTCGCATGCATATGACATGCTCTTGGGTAGGTTGGGGGTGGTGGGGTGTGTGGTTCGTACGTGTATAATAAGCTATAAAGTGCGTATTATATGCCACGAAAAAAAACAGCGTACCATACGCACGCCAAAACCCATTTTGGCATATACATTCCACGAGATTGCATGAGATTATACGCATTTTAGTGAGATCGGGCTTGCATTATCACTGTAAGTTGTCAATTTGTCACCTTTACTTCTTATTACAAGTTTAAGGCAGAATAGTGTGTTTAATTTGTAATGTCTAACACAACATAATCATTGGTTGTATCAATGCAGGTCATACAAAGGTGGTTTGGTATGAATGTGAGCACAAAAACTGGATTGCAAATTGTTTCAGCAGAGCCACATCTGCCTTCTATTAGTAACAAAGGACAATGGCAGGACCAACACAGACCTGACTCTTCAGAGGGGACCTAGTTGTGGGTGAAATTACAAACAGAAGAGTATATCTGCCTAGCATTTCAAGTAATCTACCTCTCCTCAAATCCTCTCCCACAAAGAGGATTTAAAATGTCATTGGGGATGAACAATGAGTTCACAGTTGAGGAAAAATGAAGCAACTTTAAAGACAACTTCTATTTTATCTGTTTTGTTTACTACTGTTGTTCTAAGGAAATCTGATTAAAATCAGAATGTGATACACACAATCAATACATTAATCAAAAACAATTCTCAGAGCTCTTTCAAACAGAGGCTGAGGCATGTCTCATACCTTCCCCCGTACACATGCTGACTCTATAAATACCGGTTCATTTCAAAGGGGTTCTTTCCTCTTTGTTTCCATTCTTATGCTTATGTCTTCTAGCTTCTTATTGAAAATGACGAAATGTCACGGATGTTGGTGGAACCATTAAAGCAGGCTGTGGTGTTCAGAGGCCAAGTAAAAAAAAAAAATTTTTGTCAGGTTTAATGATTTTGTTTCCTGAGTCATAGTGCTGATGTGTTGAATGAAGTGAGAATGCAGTTTTTTTTCCAGACACACACACACACACATTCCAATGGCAGTGTGACACTTGAAAAGGGAAGAAACACTGATCCTGAATATGTTAACTGGCTTGTGGGTTCTTTTGTTACTCTTTATAGAAACTTGGAAAATGTTTTAAAGTCAAAGTTGTTAATAAATAACAAAAGCTGGCTGTGAAACCTGACATTCTTGTTGAGCTTGTTTACTTGTCTGTGTGTCAGGGGAAATAAGGTTGGTTAATGCTTAGAGGAGAAGTAAAAAAGACAATTTTGCAACCCTGAATGCATGACATTTAAAGTACACTTGCACATGAGCTGTATGATCAAATTACAGTGGGAGGAACCAAGGGGTGAAGTTTCACTCTACACAACTACAACCAAACACCCAGCAGCATATGATCAGATGCACAACATGCTACATGTTTTTAATTTAAGTACTAGAATATCCCAGCAAGTTAAGGTTTAAAATATTTATTTTCTTTAGCTATTTATCCATTATTTATTTTTAGAGTGTAAAAAATGAAAGACAGAAAATATCCCTCCCCACTGATATATACATGACCTTTATATTTCAACTGCAACTCTGAGGCTAAGGAACTGCTAACTTAATTAACAATAAATACCCTTGCTGTTGTACCTGTGTGCTTTTTTTGTTTAGTTTTTTTTTTTTTTTTTGGTTGTATTGGTTCTGCAACCAAGCATTGATCAGTTGTTTACACATTTATTACAGTGGGAGTTTACAACAGTTTGAGCTCTTGTGAGATTTGCAATTTTAAAACAGGATTGACAACAAGCTGAATAAAAAGCCACTCCTAGTTGTCAGGAGACCAGATAAGAGATATAAGGATGTTCATTTGTTTTGTGTTTTTATGTTAGCGTGAGGCTCACTGAGGCACTAATTCTGGACTGACATTCCTTTAAAATATAACACATTGAAGTTTAAGATATATATTAATCTTTCTATTTTAATTATATGTATGGATATAGCCAATCCAAACCGATTGTGTGAAAGTTTTGTGTGTGTGCGTGTATGTGTGTGTGTATATATATATATATATATATATATATATATATATATATATGTATGTATGCATGTATGTGTATATATATATTTAGACAGCTTTCAGCTGGGGTCTGGTGCTTTGTCATTCTTGCTCAGAGAGATTTTTTGTGTTGTTTTCAGTGCATGTGGGCTTATCCAACTGTGGCAAGCCGTTTGGCTTTTCTCAGCTGTTGGGAAACTCTGAAATGGCTCTGGAATGGATCCATATTGAAGCTTCATGGAGCACACCAATCACAATCTCTCCCTTTCCAGAGATGATAATAGATGCAATTTTAAAACACTTGATCAAACGTTTATTAGTATTGTTGGACTGCAGCTATAATATATTACAGGCCAAGTCACAAAACAGTATTTTTCATAAACAATCAAGCCACTTTCCAGGTGTGATCAGAAATAACAGTTCATCAAACATCAATTCTCGCTAACTAACTATTATCTACGACGTCAAACTGCATATTTAGCAAGGTTGTTAAGAGGTATTGGGATAAAATTAGGAATGTAGAATCTGATCGTGCAGAATAAGGCATTAATATGTGCTTTATAAGTTTAAAGGAAAACAACTAGTATATATTAATAATTATGCTAATAAGCAACTAGTTAATAGTGAGAATTGGACCCTAAACTAATGTGGTACCAAATGTATATTATTAGTAGTATACCTTGCCCTTGTCGCGCCACATGCTGACTCCAATTTAAAGGTCCAGCAGACCAGCAGTTACTCCATTTCCAAGCCCTTTTTTAACTGTCCTTTACCCCCACACCATTCTGGACCCAAACCAGATGGAAAACATTCCATGAAGAATCTGTTACATCTGCTAGATATAATGTAGGCCACTTCTTTCTATACAGCTCTGCAGATTTTATTACAAACAATGAATCTATATAGGTTTCATGAAATAAAGTTTGGGGCAATATATTAAAACTGACATAAGTTTACAATTTAAAAGCGTAAATTGTCATTATAATCAACGCCTAGTTAGTCATGTTCAATATTTTTAATGCATATATATATATATATATATATATAGAGAGAGAGAGAGAGAGAGAGAGAGAGAGAGAGAGAGAGAGAGAGAGAGAGAGAGAGAGAGAGAGAGAGAGAGAGAGAGAGAGAGAGAGAGACATTGTTAACAAATTAACATAGGTGATATCGCCAAATATCAAGATGGCTGGTAACATTCTTTGTAATTAAATATTTAGTGAGAAAGTTAGGGCAATGTGTATGACTGAAGCTGTGAGGTCCAGGACTTGCTTTTTTTTAACTAAATGCAAGTCATTGGTATATGCACTAGAAACCCCTTGACGGCCTGTAAGCTTCTTAGATTTAACTGTACAAGAAAATGCTAAGTATGCAAGGAATGAAACTTCTCTGGTGGGCATGTCTATTTTGAGATATGGGCTAATATTTCACAACAGTAGAGTCTAACTTGAGAGGGAAAACAACATTCATACTTTTGTTATTCCCGCAATGTTGTAATGCATTACTTTTCAAAGTAGCTTTCCCCAACACTGGTTATATTTCCACTTGAGCTTGGCCAACCGTGCTAGTACAATGCATGAAGTAACATCGCATTCAGGATTGTTCACTTGTCTGTTGCCTGGCTACCAGTTTCTCTGTATCATACAGAAATTTGAGTGATTTGAGCAAAGTAAACACTAGGGATGGACATTCGATTACATTTTCTTAATAGATTATTCATTAATATGTTTATTATAAAAAAAATTATTTAACTTTTATAATTCAAAAATGAAATGAATACAAAAATGCAGCGTGCTTTTCCTCGATGAGACCTTTATTACAAGATCAACATGTGGCAGAAAATAAACTACGTTCAGTTAGCCGAGCCGAACAAATGAGCACGTGCATATGCGTTTATGTTGTGTGCATTTTCTATGCCTTTGCACACCAAAAGCATGTCTGACATGGCGCTGCTGCTATAGGTGACGTACAGGGAAGCCCTATAGCCTACTTCATGTTAAACATGAATATAAAGACTACTGATACAGCAATGACATTGACGGCAAAATATGCTACCGAATATTTCGTTCTGTAACAGGTGCAATATTTCAAAATCGATAATTATGTTTTTGTTTTGTTTTGTTTTCAATAAGGCCTATATCTGCATTTATGTTAACCTAGAGACTTTCAAACAGAAAGTCTAAAGGTAATTTATTAATGTGCATTTGTGTCAAAATGACATTTTTCTATTCTATTTTGCCTGGAAACGCTTCCTACACTGCGTGTCACGTGAAAAAGAGGCATTGGTTCTCTAGCATGCACGTGTTCTCGGCTCGAGACGCTTCTGAGCGTCATGCAGGTGGTGTGTAAGCTCTAATCTGTTAACCGAAATAAAAATGGACACGCCACAAAAACACCCTCTCTGAGGGAATTGACATTGTTGGGATGCACAGATAGGTTATTTCCGCGCTAACTTTTCCAGCAGGATGCTCTGCCACCGACATTAAGCGTGGATGCACTTTGTTTAAGTGGTAGATCATTTGACTTGTGGCCATGTTGTACTTATTATACACGGCATCGCAATGTTTGCAATGAAATATTTTGGTTTTTAAATCAAAATGGTCCCACGCCACACTTTGCCGTGACCTCTTCATTAGTATTCTATTGAAATCACAAAACGGAAGATCACTGATAACCGAGTATGGTCTCAAATATTGCACCCTGGTGGTGAAATGTTTAATTGCTTCAAGACTCACACTACAACCTGCATTAAAAATAAATTAAAAAATGCATTTGATTCATCGATAACAAATTAATGTTATCGACGAAATTCCTAACGATTCCCAACTATCAATCGTCGATTAATCATGCCCATCTCTAGTAAAAACAAGTTCAACTCTACAATCAAAAGAAATATCTGATCATCCTTCACCACATACCGACTGGAACAGATCAGCATGGAATGGAATGGTTAAGCAACAAGAAGGTTTTGGCCTGATGGTGGAAAAGCGGCTTTAGAGTCTAATATGATATTTTGAATACATCAGTCTTACAATGGCCCTCATTTATCAATCTTGCGTAGAAACGGGTGTATATGTTGGCGTAAGATTATGCTTACACTCCTCTCACCGCCGGATTTATGAAACTGTGTGTACCTCTGCAATTCAGGTGTACGCAATACTTGGCCTTGATAAATCCCACGGCTGAAAACGATCGTCATTAGAATAACACGCCCCTATATATTCAAGTCTCTGCCTCCCGCACGCCCTCATTTTACGCCATGGACAAACAGAAGACGGCAAAGAAGCGAAACTTCTCCGACGTGGAGATCGGGCGCGCTCAATCATCTCTTTAGTCCACTTAGTCAGGGCACTGATTAGGACATAAGTTAATGGGCTGACTCCCTGATCAGTGCCCTGACTACTGAACTAGTGAGATGATTGAGCCGCGCCCATCGAGACCATCACCAGGGAAGTGGAAAAAAAAACCGAAATTGTTTTATTTGGGAGTTTAAAGAGTGGGATTAAAGGCGCTCACAAAAACAAAATATGGACCCAAATTACGAGTAGCTACTGTTAGTGTGGGGGTTGAGACGCGCACTCCAGCAGTTTAAATAGCTGTTTGGATGATAAATTACCATCACAATGCATTATTTTACAGCACGTTTTGAAACAATTAGCATTTAATTTCGTATCACGGCACATGTATTGGGGTGTACAATAGTGATGATGTATTGTGGAGTAAGATTCATTCACATTAATAATTACATGACAATTTGTAAGATTCTTCTTATTATTATTATGATTATTATTCTTAATGACGCTTGTTATTTAGGAGAAGAATGCCGTTTTTATTGATTTTATTATTATTTAAAAGAAGAAGGCCATTTTTATTATTTTGTCAGTCTGAATTATTTTAGTCCCAGTCCGTGCGCAGCTGCTGAGCCAGGCGCGGGCCTGAAACGTCAGATAAAGCGCACAGGCTCGCGACTGGAGAAATACATATGCCTACAGATCAAACGCTTTGGTAAAGTCACACAAATTAAACATTGACGTTCATGTTGCACAAAAATAAACACTAAATGTTGTTGTTGTGGTTTTTAACAGTGGGTCATATAGCATATCTTGTCAGTGCGTTTTGTGGTGTTAGGAATTGTTTTTCTGCGCATTTTCCCACTAACTCAAACGTGCGTACACCACCTCCTGAGCTGGCGTAGGATTTGAGCGTGCCGTACGCCAACGTCCATATTGATAAATCTCAAAGTCACCGTGGGTTTGGGTGTACGCAAGGTGTACGCTGGAAATTTGGTGTACGCACTTTTGATAAATGAGGGCCATTGTGTCTATACCAAACGTGAGCGACACAATGTGGCACAACAAAAGCAAACACAAACCATTATTATAAACAGTGATGTTGTCTACACTGAATGGACGAAAATACATTTCTATTTTTATTCTATTACTATTTTCCCCTATCTATTTCTGATGTATTCCAAGTGCACATGCAACTTCTGTCATAAATGGCAAACATATTTGCAACAGTAACTTTGTCACATCCAGTGTAGACAGCTTCTAGCTATTGCAGTGCGCTGTGACACAACAACGGTCATGTTCAGTATTGACACAGTGGTAGTAGGTATCTGGGCCATTTTTACTTTTGTTACCTAGTTTTACATTTTCAACAGTCCAGAACATTAGCTAGAACTCCACATTATAACTAAATTATGTTTTTACAATTATGGTAATTTTCCTTCTCTTCCATGTAGGACGCAGAGAGGGCAGCCTTGTGAATGGACCCAGAGCAGACCAGATGGAAACAGAAAAGACCAGCCATGAGACGGAAAAAAGTCTGATAGACCCTCTTCTCACCAAGCGACAGAATGGAGATCAGTCACCTGAGGTCTTGTCTCAGCAGTTCAATGGGGACACAAACTGGAGCCATTCCAAGCCCAGCACAGTGGTCTACCCGATGAAACGACAACAGGATAATTGTTCTAGCCCTGCTAATATGCAGGGCATATTTGATCAAAACATGTATGAGATGAATGGACAGCTGAAAAATGCTCTAAGTGAACAGACATATTTGGACTTACACCAGCCTAAAAAGCTCTGCTCTGATTCAGAGGTGAATGGAAAGGAGGACCTGAGACTTTGGGATAAAAGAGAAACAGGAATGGAGAACCGATTAGAAGGATTCCCTAAGCAAAACAAGCCAAGAGATTTTGAGATAAAACATAGTAAAAGAACCTGTAACTTTCCCAATGGGGATTTATTCTCACTGTCACAGAACAAGCAGGTTTCAATGCCCAATGGTGCTACAACAAGCCCACCTTCAGTAAAGGGTATAACTGGTGACCTCTTAGAGAAAACTTTGTCTCAATATTACCCAGAGCATGTGTCTATTGCACCTCAAACCAACTCATCTCAAGTAGATCAAGTCACCAGCAACCTGCCTGAACAGGCGACTTCTTCACCTTCATATACCTCAGGTTTTCCTATTTCACCCCATACATCTGCCTCCGAGCCACTTGCCAACACACCGCCAGAAGTACAAGGCAGCAATGGCTACAACCCTGAATTTACAGTGAATGGATTCTCTTGCTTTGGAGCTGAGCAAAAGAAGCCTACTTATCCTCTCTCTGACCTCTCAGAGTTGGGAACACAATCACTGAGTCAGGAAGTTTTGGAGTCCAATGTGCCATCACAGACAAGCATCAATGGTTGCTCACAGATTCAAGATAGAGAAGGCCTTATAAGTGACTCTGAGTGTTTAAGTATGTTCTCTAAGACCAACCAAGATTTTAGCCGTGAATCTTACAAAATACCCCCAGTGATGGCAGGTGCTCCATCACAAAACACTCAGACAGGTCAGCAGAACCTACAGATTAAGTTCCCACAGAAACAACCAACAGATAAAAGCCTCCACGACCATAGAGACTTTTCTTTGCCACATCAACAGAATCTTGAGCCACCAACAGTAGACAGCAGGTTAATTTCCCAGGCATCTCAGAATCAATACAGTGACCAAGATAATAAGCCTAAACCAGGTCAGGAAAAGACAACGTCAAAGAGTAGAGATCCCCCATGCCAGATGGAATGGATAGATTTAAACTCAGCTTCAGATCCACAGCCATCTACTGACCACTCTCAGATGTGGGATTTTTTCCTTCCGCAGACCCAAATGCAGCAACATACAGTCTCGCAGAGCCAAAGTCATTGTACAAATTCTATGCCCACAAACAACTTTCAGTCTCAGAATTTCAGTAATAGCAGTTTTCCCTCACATGAAAATCAGGCACAAGATAGTTATAAAAACTCCCTACCTCTTACACAATTTCCCCATAATTCTGCCCCTGAATGTCAACAAAGAAATTCCGGTATGCAAAATCATACTTACATACAATTTGACAAACCTCAAAACATGTCCCAAGAATTATGCAAAAATGATCAAGACCAGATAGAATCCCAGAGCTTCCTCTCTCAGCCACCACCTGCTGAGCCTCATCAGCAGGCCACCAGCACATTTTCCCACCAGCTCCCTCAGGATAGACAGAATATGCAAGCAGCCCCACAACAAGGTGTTTCCCACATCCAGGTAGATGGACCGCTCTTGAAAAGGCTAAAAACAGAGGATTGTCTTCATTCAGAATCCCAGACAATATCTCTAGGTATTGAACCTCCAGTGAAAACACTGTCTAGTACAACTATAAGAGAATACTCAACATTTCCAGACCCATCTAAATCAAATGCACAATCCTTGTCTAAAGAAACAGACGCTCTAACAGAAAGCAAACTCGAGCAGAACATCCACCAACAACCTCTCCAACGCAGGGTACACAATTTGGAATTCCCCCAGTCTCCAATTTCTCAATCACAACTGTCACAAGTTTCTAATGGTCTTCAGATACCTGCTCAAACATTTACCAAAGCAGAATTCCAAGAGCTTTTTGCCCAAATCCAGAGAGAGTCTCACCCAAGCCATGGTACTCCAGGAGACTTACAGAGGCACACAGCCTTGCGAATGCACCTTCTGCAGAGGCAGGAGCGACAAGTCCCCAACAACATCAGACCAAGTATGCCAGCCATAAAAAGTGAAAACTGTTTAGATATGGAAACCTCAGCTTACTTGCCATCCATGGAAGTGCTACGGCAAGATCAAGAAAAAAATAAAGTCATGCCAGTGGTTGTAAAGCAGGAGCATCCTTCTTCATCCTGTGAACAAAGCCAGCAAAGGAGTATTCTAGCCACAATGGAACAGCGGTTAAAACAGTATCAACTATCACCTGTGTTTGAAAGAAAGTCATTGGTCATCAAGTCCCCCAATAAGGTAAAGGTAGAGGTGGCTGGGGCTGTGACTGTGCTTTCAACCAGTGCTGAGGGTAATTTCAAGGAACAGAGCAAACCACAAAACTTCACCCCACCTAAAAAGACTGAACCTGGGTTGCAAAGCTTTCTAGAGTCACCCATGAAGATGCTTCATACGCCACTAAAAAACTTGCTAGATACACCTATGAAGACACAGTATGATATCTCCTCATGTCACTGTGTTGGTAAGATATTTACACAACATTTGTTAGTTTGTACACATTTTGTGTTATACATTTATTTCTCCTGACAATCTACACCGAAACCCACAGAGCAAATCAGTGAAAAGGATGAAGGCCCATATTATACTCACTTGGGATCAGCACCAACTGTTGCAGGCATCCGCAGCATTATGGAGGAAAGGTATGAAATAACTCCTCTCATTCACAAAATAAATGCTTGCAACTTACTCTATCAGTATAGATGTATTTTTTGTTAGCTTTTACACCATATTTCCCTTTACAGATCTGGACTGAGTGGAAGTGCTATTAGGATTGAAAAAGTTGTGTATACTGGCAAGGAAGGCAAGAGTGGGCAGGGCTGCCCCATTGCTAAATGGGTAATGGCAATTTATTTGTATCCTGTGTGTTCTCCCTTTGTGCACATGTATCGCTCTTTGTCTGTTTCAGTAATTACATATTCAAACATGCTTGTCAGTTTTCTTATCTACAGCGCCCTCCATGGACAACTCAATTACATGACAGATGCCTCAATCTGCTTCCTGTATATTTTCTGGATATATCTGTACATGTGCATTATGTTGTGTAGGTAATACGAAGGGCAAATGTAGACGAGAAACTCCTGGTCCTGGTACGAGAACGGGCTGGTCACTCATGTGAAACATCCTGTATAGTAGTGGTCATCTTAATTTGGGAAGGCATAACAACAAACCTGGCTGACCGTCTCTACAGTGAACTCAGTGACACGCTAACAAAACATGGTGCCCTAACCAACCGCAGATGTGCTCTAAATGAGGAGTAAGAAAAAATGTTTTCACAAATACAGTATACATTCATTAAAAAAAAGACCAGAACACATTATCAAACCAGAATGCATCCAAATTGATATTCAGTGGTCTTGGTATTGCTACATATCTAATCACTTTCTGCTTAACAGAAACAGTATAGAATAGTACTTTTGTACGGTTATGTTAGTTATATTGTCCCTAAGACAATAAAATTCTATATATTCTATATATAAAATTCCTGATATTTATAATATGTTATTTGTCTTCAAACTTAACATTGTAATTTTCCTTAGGAGAACATGTGCATGTCAGGGTTTGGAACCTGATGCCTGTGGAGCTTCTTTCTCCTTTGGCTGCTCCTGGAGCATGTACTATAATGGCTGCAAATTTGCTAGAAGTAAAATCCCACGAAAGTTCAAACTGCTTGGGGATGATCCCAGGGAGGTGAGATGCTCACACACAAACACAAAATAGAGTAATAAATGGCATACAAAATTAGAAATAACAAGAGTATGTTTGACCCCCTTACAGGAAGAGAAACTTGAACAAAATCTCCAGGGTCTTGCAACTTACATGGCCCCAGTGTATAAAAAAATGGCACCTGATGCTTACAACAATCAGGTATACATTTAAGCTCTCTGATCCAGGTCTCATGATACTATCAAGAATATATAGGATTTTTCTTAAACCCTTAAAACATTTATAAGTTTCCTAATGTCTTCTAAGTGATATAATAAGCAGTAGCAGTAGTGTTGTTATACAAATAAGTAAAGTGACTGCCAAAGTGTATGAATTACATAAGGAGCATATACCAAAGTAGGGAAATTTGAAGTTATATTTTCCGTTTCTATATCTACCAATTGACAGGTGGAGCATGAACACAGAGCTCCCGATTGCCGTCTGGGCCAAAAAGAAGGACGGCCATTTTCTGGAGTGACAGCCTGTCTAGACTTCTGTGCTCATGCCCACAGAGACCTGCACAACATGCAAGGGGGCAGTACTGTGGTAAGAATTAAAGTCGGCATGAAAAAGACATTGTAATCTTTTTTTTCCCTATTGTGACATACACTGATCAGGCGTAATATTATGACAGGTGAAGTGAATCACATTGATTATCTCTTCATCACACCACCTGTTGGTGGGTTGGATATATAAGCCAGCAAGTGAACATTTTGATGTGATAGAAGCAGGAGAAATTGGAAAGTGCAAGGATTTGAGCAAGTTTGACAGGAGCCAAATTGTAATGGCTAGATGACTGGGTCAAAAAAAACTGCAGCTATTGGGGTGTTCCGGGTCTGCAATGGTCAGTATCTACCAAAGTGATCCAAGGAAGGAACAGTGATGAACCAGCGACAGGGTCCAGGCCAAGGCTCATTGATGCATGTGGGTAGCGAAGGCAAACAGATGAGCTACTATAGCTCACATTGCTCAAGAAGTTAATGCTGGTTCTGAGTGCATCGCAGTTTGTTGCTTATGGGGCTACATAGCTACAGACCGGTCAGGGTGCTCATGCTGACCCCTGTCCATCACGTGAGCTTTAGAAATTGACCACAGAGCAATGGAATAAAGTTGCTTAGTCTGATGTATCACATTTTCTTTTACATAACATGAATGGCTGGGTGCATCGTTTACTTGGTGAACACATTGTACCAGGATGCACTAAGGTCAGCTGGTGGAGGTTGGGCAATGTTCTACCAAAGCATTGATGCTGGGAAATCTTGGGTCCCGCCATCTATGTGGATGCTACTTTGAGTAACACCTACTACCTAAGCATTGATGCAGACCATGTACACCATTTCATGGAAATTATATTCCCTGGAGGCTATGGCCTCTTTCAGCAGGATAATGTGCCATGCCACAAAGAAAAATGGTTCAGGAATGGTTTAAGGAGCACAACAACGAGTTTGAGGTGTTGACTTGGCCTCCAAATTCCCCAGATCTCAATCCAATCGAGCGTCTGTGGGATGTGCCGAACAAGCAAGTCTGATCCATGGAGGCCCCACCTTGCAACTTACAGGACTTGATCTGCTGCTAAGATCTTAGTGCCAGACACCATTTCACACCTTCAGGGATCTAATGGAATCAATGCCTGGAGGGTTCATGGGCTGTGGGGGACCAACACAATATTAGGATTAATGGTCATAATGCTGTGATCGGTGTATATCTAATTCAAATTACTTCTGGAATGAGAAACAAATGTAGGGCAGAACTGAATTTTGTTTCCATTAATTGATTGGATTTTAGAAAGTTGGGCATTGCTAACTAAATGGAGGCAGAGCTAAATGCCAGTTAAAAGTCAGTTGTGAAAGAGATTTAATCTCACCCTCCACTGAGACATATGGCACAAAGCGAGCAGATACTTTGAATAAACAATGAATAATCATAAATGAACTGCAACATTCTGTAAAAAGTAAGAATAATCTTTTTATGATTTTATGGTGACTTTAAATACTTACAGTACACTGTACCTTAATAAGACTAATAAAAAACATTCACTAAAGCCATCAGTTTAGTACATACAACAAATAATATGTATAACCTGCTTTATACTCTGGAGGTGGAGAACAGAAGACGGCTAAAACAGCAAAAGTTGCAAAACTACAAAATAAACAGGCCAAACTTCCCTCTATCTACTCCTGTTGTAGGTCTGCACGCTAACACGAGAGGACAATCGTGAGATTGGAAAAATTCCTGAGGATGAGCAGCTGCACGTGCTTCCCTTATACAAGGCCTCATCCACAGATGAGTTTGGCAGTGCTGAGGCTCAGCTGGAGAAAACCAAGACTGGTGCCATTCAGGTGCTCAGTGCCTTTCGTAGACAGGTGCGTATGCTAGCAGAGCCTGCCAAGTCTTGCCGGCAGAAGAAGTTGGATGCCAAGAGAGCCGCAGCTAACAAACCAAACACACCTAACTCCAAAATGGACAGCACCCAGCAAGCAAAGCAGAAACAGACCGCTTATGAAAACCCAGGCCAGAACACAACTGTAACAGGTACAAAAGCAAGGCTTCAAAATAAAACCTCTAACTGTATAAAAATGTATACATTAATATATATATATATATATATATATATATATATATATATATATATATATATATATATATATATATATATATATTATTTAGGGGTGAGATAATAAATAATATAGCTATATTGGACCAGATTTCAAGTGTTAATAAATGTTTCAGCATTTTACATTTTGGACTAATTCTATTTTTTCTTCCAGGCCCGGGTAAGATGAAAACAAATCTGGACTCTGGGCATCTCCCACATGCTCATGTTGCCCATCAGCTTCAGCACCGGCAGCAAACACAACTTAATCCTCATCCCTCTTACACTGTCCCACAGTTCCCTAGATTTTCAAATGCATCAGGAACCTTCTCAAATGCTTCTAATCCAATGACCCCGCATCCTCAAACACCGTCTTCTGCTCGTCCTTATCCTTCTCCTTTGCATGCACCCAACTCTTACATTAATGTGTCTAATGCACCCACCCCATACCCCAGGTCTCTTACACCCAACCCTCTCTATACTGGTTACCAATGTAATGGGGGGCTTCCCATGGACAACTACCACCCTTACTACTCTTCCAATCTAAAGCATCCAGATATGTATCACACCCAAAGAAATTCACTGTACTCTGAGCAGCAGTACAGTGCACCACAACATTACGGGGTTAACTACCCACACTATGGAGAGTCCAGCTTGCCAGCCAATGGTTATGGCACCTGTAACATGAAACCTGGCATTCACTCTATGGGACATTACCCAGATTATGGTTCTAATATGTCAACTGATGCCTTCTCCAGGCCTCCTTCAGCCCATCAACATTTAGACTATGCAGCTATTGGCAAAAGCAGCCAGTTTGAAGCTTACCCCAGGCCTCATATGTCACAGAATCCTCAGATGTTTCCTCCAAGTAATAAAGATTTAGAGATTAACATGCATGGAGCAAATGGTATCCCTCAGGGGTTTCCTCATTTGGGTAATGAATGCTTCAACCCGAACCAACATCCAGGCTTGAAGTTTTCCGGTGAAAATGCCCTTAACTCCGTAGTCAACCAGACACCAATTACCCAGAGTTCAGAAAAAAAAGAAAAGGAGGATGTGTGGTCTGACAGTGAGCACAACTTCCTTGACCCTGAAATTGGAGGGGTGGCAGTGGCACCTAGTCACGGTTCGATCATTATTGAGTGTGCTAAGCGGGAGCTCCATGCAACTACACCAGTCAAAAAGCCCGACCGCAACCATCCTACCCGTATCTCGCTGGTGTTTTACCAGCACAAGAATCTGAATGAGGCAAAACATGGACTGGCTCTGTGGGAAGCAAAGATGGCAGAGAAGGCCCGGGAGAAAGAGGAAGATGCTGAGAAGCATGGTGCTGAAAACACAACGAGCAAGAGCAGTGGAAAGAAAGTGAAACGAGAACATTCTGAATCTTCTGAACCCTCAGAACCTCCTTATAAGCAGTTTCTTCTCATGCTTACAGAACGGTCAATGTCCTGCACTACCAATACATACGTTAGCACATCTCCCTATGCCTTTACCAAGGTGACCGGACCTTACAATCAATTCCTGTAAAAACCTCTGTAGGTTCAGAGCATTCATAAACACAAGCATAAGAGTGGCATTTGAAAAATGACATGGTGCATGAAATGGTGCTACAATATAGTGACCTCAGTGCCACTGGCCATATGACCGATGATTCTTGTTCAGTTTGTATAAGGTTATTGACAATAGTAAGATTCACTATAATTACTATACGTAGAGGATCAGTTTTTTTCATACTCTTGAAAAGTCAATCTTTACTGTTTGATCAATTGGAAATATTTATTTATTATTTAATTACTCATGTATGATAACACACTGTTCTTCATCCCTGGTGCTTACAGTCCAACAAATCTGGACATATTACTGGAAAGAATTATTCATCTTTGGTGACTTTTGTGGCTAATCACTTGTTTATGGTGCTAGTGAGTGTTCTGAATGCAAACATGTTTTTAAATGCCTTTCTTTAACAACTCACAACAGAACACCTTGTACAATTTTAAAGTACTACGCAATTATTTTGATTAAGCAATTAAGAAATTATCTAGCTTAAATAGTGTTTTAGGGGCACTTTTTAGTAATAATGAGGGTATTACTTTCTGCAAACTTTTATGTTTCACAATGTGGAAAACGATAATGATGAACTCCATAGTGAATAGTTGAACATTATTTAAGACTTTTAAAGAATTTCTCTGGTGCTTTTTCAATTTCATAAGTTCTTTACACTTACTGTATAGTGAGCCACTGAGGGTCAATTTTGTAACAGTAATGTTCTGAGAAATCACACAAAAAGCAAAAAAACACACAAAAAAACGTGAATTTTCAGAACACTGAATGCTGATACTTTGAGTCAAGAAAAACAATGGTCAATATTAGGTCCTCAAAGCAAATATCAAGGAACACATAACAGGGTTACTTGTACATCATTGTCACTGTTTCAGAGGCAGCTGGCTTGGCTTGCTGTGGGGAGGGGGTGGGTGTTACATAATGCAACTTTAGCTGTATAAAAAAAAAAAGTTGTGTACAGTAAATTAATTTTTTTGAATGTATGCTTAGACAATAGTTTAGTAAAGAGGAGTACTATTTCTTTGGGTTTGAACTGATCTTATTTCAAATGGTGCTACTTGACCTGCTATAAATATAATGTGAGAATCTCTAAGGGCGTTGAGAAGGCTTATGGATGATGTAGAAAAACCTACTTATCATATACCTCAGAACTAGTTTGGCAATAGAATTATAATACCAAGGTGTTTTTGTTCTTTTACTTCCAAACACTTTGTAGCAAATATAACACAGACCTTAAGGCCATCATTGATGCAAAGTTCATTTCTTACTTTCTTCACACTTGATCTACTAGAAAGTATTACTTGAACTTGAAGCCAGAACTGCAAAATCAGGGATATATCAGCTCATTTCTGTGCATAACATCACGTGTGTTCATGTTGTCTTGTCTAATTCAGGTTTGAGCCTTTGCATTTTAAATCCTTATAAATTACTTGTATATAATCACACATATCTAACTTTATTAGAAAATCAAAACAATCTGAATTTGTGTATACTCTTGAAGCAAAATTCTGATAAACCTTTTAGGAATTAATTTGAACACATTTTAAAATGCACTGATTTTATTAAAGGGAAAGTGTCATGACATTTAATGTATTTGCTCTTTACTGAAGGGTTAGAACAAGTCAGTTAAATGTGCACATTTAGTTGCACATGTATAGTTTGAGGCTAAACGTATTTGCAACCACTAAACATATGTTAATGCCTCTTACACTACTCCTGTCCCTGAATTAAATTAGATATTTGATGAGTTATTGGTAATGAATTAATGCAGCTCATTCCACTCAGACATAAAAAAAATGAAGCACTTCAATTTGTAAAAAATAAAAAATAAAAATAAATAAAAAAAAGATGTAAATTCAAAATGGGTAAAATATTGTAAATTTATTAAATAGATTATGCCATGTTGTATATACCACATAATTGCATTGCAGAAGTCTAAGTCCATTCTTCTTAATTCTAAGTCCATGTTATGTACAAAGTTTGATTTCTATGTTTGTTTAAAGTACCATCACCCTACACAATAATAATAATAATCATAGATTCTGTTCCAAAACCTTTGTCCTGTTGGTATTCGGGTTACCTGAGGTTGTTTTTGTGTTTTGTTTTTTGGCATACAACAGCAACGTTTACATTTTTTTTTTTTTTTAGTCCTATTAGAAATCAATTTGATGTACTGACTAATTATGGAAGAAGCTTCCAGTTCTGTAGTTTAAATTAGATGTAAAATTTCAGTGTGCAGGGCCCAGCTTGAGTAGCAGGTTGTGTATAAAGCAAGTGAAATGGGTGGTTAAAATTTAGTGAGTGACAAGAATAGCCATACTTGAAGATGCTTCGGAGTGTTTCTGAGTGGAGTCAACTTTACTTGAATGAATTTCTGACTTCAACTAACGAACTGGGGTGCACAACTTTTACATTAAGCTAGCAGTTTATGTACACGTTTGCATTTTGCCATTAGACACTAAAGTTTTAAATGTGCTGTTTTCTGCCTTTTTGTAATGCTCCTCGTTTGTAATGCTTAAAACATTGAATTAAGAATGGCTTTGAATACTGTAAGTATTGTATTGTACTGAAGAACTGAATGCAGTTTATTTGAAAACTATTTGTTATGATTTGTTACCATTCCTAATATTGCTGAAATGTGGGTTTTTTAATAAAAATGTATATTTATTTCAAGCATTTACAGTAAATTGTACAATGTTTATTAATTTTGACTTCTTTAGTAATTAAATACTTTAAAATATAAAATGTTTTATTTATAATTTAGTAGTACAAATACAATCCCTAGAAAAGTTTTTAACCCTTGAAGTTTTCATGTTTTATTCCTACAACATTTGGATTTTATAATTGTTCATTGCTTTTTATTACTATTTTATATTGTTAACAGATCCAAACAAAGCCTAAAGATGTGAATGCCTGTTTTGAGCACAGCATGTTTGTTTTCACAATAACAAAACTTAAATTATAATCAATAAGACACCATTCTTCTTTCATGGCTTTGAGAAAGTAATCATTGAGAATGTTTTATTACTATAAGATATACAATTTAAACACTGTTGTTTTTTGTAAATATATTTTCATTGAAAAGACTATGAGGAAAAGTCCTTGATTCTGATGCTGCACATTTCAGTGAAAGTAGTACAGTGAGTAGACAGCAAATTGAATTGAACAATGAATTTGAGGGAAAAAAAAGATTTTGAGAAAAAAAAAGAAAACAGGCCACACCCTCTATTTTTCTCATTCAATATTCCATTTCTCTTAGAAAATACTAGTAGTGTAACAGTTTCCATTACTCCATTACGGGTCAGTTTGTATTAAGGTTTTAGGGTCATGGTTTCAATACGGTTCAGTATGTGCTGTGTTCAGAAAAAAGGAATAGCACAAATAAATACAACAGAGCAAAGATACAAATACAATAATGCTTTTCAGGTTTTTTGGGTAGGTCTAACAATATTTGAATGAAGTAATCAAATGTAAAATAGTATATGCATTTATATAACTGTATAAATAATTTAAAAAAAAGATCAATACTTATTACAGTTACAAAAGTTATTCAGTCAAGAGCAGCAATTAACTTGTCTTTTGTTATCTTATTAACATCCAATATACTGGTAGGGCAAAGTCCAATCAGAAGTGAGCATCCCTATGCCCTACTCACTCCTAAGGGCAGAGCCTTGGAAGTGGAAATTCTGTTTATACAGCAACTCCAACTCCCCCCTGATCCTTCTATTTAATTGCTGGTTATGCTCAACCAGAGGCTGAACAAGATTAGTTATATTCAGAGATTTGATTATGCACTTAAAGTTGAAGCAACCAATAATAATAATAATTAAAAAAAACTCCCCACCATTTCTTAAAATTAATTGCTATTAACTCCCAGAAACACTCATTAGCATATTTTGGTGGTTAATTTTTTTTACTTTTTTTACTGAGAAGAACTGCATACATTAAACCAGAGGGTCTGTTGCAACCAGGCACACTAAAATTTGTAAAATTTTAATTTGTAAAAAAATATTTGTAATTTTAATATTTGTAATTGTAATTTGTAAAAAAAATAATAATAATAATAATAATAAAAATAATAATAATAATACATAAAATAAATAAAAAAAAAAAACAGAAATTTAAGAAATGAAAGAAATCATTTAAGAGCCGCTTAAAAAAAAAAAATATGATGAGAGAAGGAAAAAAAACTCATGTTGTAGAAATCTGTTAACAATTTAACCTTTAAAGTATGAAAGGTAACATGAGCTTTGGAACTGAAATGCGTGTATTTTTTATTACAGTAATTAAGTACAGAAAATACAAAAATACTCTGAAATAACTGATAAGAAAAATTACATGCTCATTTCATCCTATAATAAGACAACAAACTATTGGCAAGTGTGTATGTGGGTGTGTGTGCCTTTTGCTAATAAATATAGCCATGTTTTAAAAATAAAACATTAATAAAACAAAAATGTTTGCACCATGGATATTAATGAAATCATCATGTAAAGGCATCTTCTGGCCTTTTCTACCTTCATGTGAGATCACTCTAAAAAGTGTTAATAATCTTTTACTTTGCCAAGAAGTACCATTTGTCCACTGCAAAATGAAAAACAATGAGTTTAGAGTTATAATAAATAAATAATACATGATAAAAAGTAATAAATACAAGTTTACCTTCAGAAGATACTGGAAGGGGTTCCCCATATTCTGCAGCCTACAAAAGCATAAGTGTATGTGCCTTGTGTGCTCGAGCATGGCAAAAATATGCCAAAAATTAGCCAATATTAAAGAACATGAATACTCACTGTATGAACCACAGCACTGGCCTCTGCATCACTGCATTTGAACGGACTATCGCACAAGGAGGAGTTTTGACTAAAAAGAAAGATTGTTTATTACAATTACGGTCATCAAAATGACTACTGTCATTTAATAATTCTGATATAAAAATCAAATCTCATACTCACCAAACAATTTCATCATCTTTCATCTTTTTTCTCATCACTAATGCTTTCCAGTAGCTGTGGGTTGATTTTATGACTTCTATAGCAAAGTCCTAACGTTATAGTAACAACATTAACATTAGATGATTGATCACTAAATAGATTAACACTTCTCAATCTGCAGTCTACCAAGATACGCTACCTTGTCCTTAAACTGTCCATTGAATGCAAATCGGTTCTCAGGCTTTCCATCTGGAATTTTATATTTTTTAAACCAATCCACCGTAGCCTCAAGATGACCAGGCTTAATCTTTCTCACATCCTCAATACCTGTTAATGATACACTAATTGAGATTAGACAGTCATTAATGTAGATATTACAATAACCCCATAGACGTGTAAAAAGATACTCACTGTTAAGGCTCGATGCATCTGGGTCCTCTATATTGATGGCTATTACCTTCCAGTCAGTTTCTCCTTCATCTATCAAAGCCAGAATTCCAAGAACTTTAACCTGAATCACCTGCCCTGTTACACACACCTGTGACACACAGATTTATAGTGGGTCACTAAAGTAATCAGAATCATAACCAATGTGTGATGGAAAAGAAAGAAGAATCGATTGTGCTAAATAATAAAACATCAAAATACATGGAATAATGGGCCAAAAATGCCACCTACACAGTATCACAAGCTACAGAAAAATCATAAAAAATATACACAATATTATATAATGGGGATTGACTGGAAAGCCATTCAAGAAAAAAAATATTGAATTTAAGGTTTCAGTGTTTTGAACTAAAAGCAAACCATTAAAGCTACACTGTGCGATATTTTCCCCCATCTAGCGGTAAAAAGATATATGACCATCAAGTGAATAATAGTTTATATTCCTCTCAATTCTGATTTCGGTTTAACTCCTACGGTGGCCAATTTACTCCCAAGATTAACATGGCAATCCCCCTCTTCACATTCGACACGGTCCCATTGAGTATTAAAACGTGACAGGCAAAGCTTGAATTTACGGGTATGTCCCTCTATGGCTAAGGTACTTTCAAGATGAAGGGGCAACATGGCGACCACCATTCGAACCCCTCACCCGTATGTATTTTCAATGACATACTATAAACTTACGAGAATACTTTATTACTTGAAAGAAGTAAATATACATTAATGAGCACATATATTTTTGAAAGAACTCAGTGTTTTTAGCTAAGAATAAACTAAAAAAAGCTTACACAGTGCAGCTTTAAACCTAGGATTTGCAATTTTGCAAACTACAAAACTGCTTAATGGTTCAAATGCTTTTGCAAGACACTATATTAACCATTCAGTTCCACCCACCTTGGAGCCGATCTCACACACATCTATGGGGTCATTGTCTCCACAGCACGTGGTTTCCTTGTCAGTGTGGTTGGGATCTTCCCACGTCTTCATATTTTGGTGGGAAAAAAATATATTTTAATATATTAAATGTGAGAGGATTAGTAACACAATTTAGTAACAACAATTAAAAATTAAGATTAGGATTAGGATTAGTAACAACAATTAAGATTAAGATGTGATTTTTCACATCAAATGCAGACATCTTTTGGAAATTCATAGCCATAATCAAAACGAGGACATCACCTGTGGAAGTGCACCATAGTTCCAAATGTAACCTTTGTGTGGAAAAATGTTAGCTACATATCGTAGCTTGCCTTTCTTAATATCTTGCTTGATCGGGTTTAATGGTTCTTTTGTTGCTATCTGTAGGTAAAGGAAATGATGTAGTGTGTTTTTAAAAATGCTGTATTGCATACAAAAAGCATTGTATTGCACATTAGCACAATAACAGAACATACACAATTATTTTTTTCTACTAAAAGGTTCCATTAATCTAATTTAGGTGTTACGTTCAATGTGTTGTATCAATAAATTCAATTTTTAACCATTTTTAATATAGAATAATATACTTTCCTCCATCTTGGCATTTGACCAACGAGGGACTTCTACGACCATATTAAACAGGATCTTTTAAAGACAAAACAACATCAACAATATATTACCATCTATTTTGTGACAATAATGTCCCAAAATGCAGATTGCTGAAAGCTTACCTCATTTGTTTTAAATTTCTTTGGTGGGACGCCACATTCCTGATAAGTAAGAAACATAATGTCATTGCATTGACTGAGTAAGAATTGCACTAGTTATCTTGATGCCAGTTAGGTTATTTGGATAAAATTGGTCAATTTAATTAATTTGTATTTATTATCACCTGAATAGCACTGATTTGAAATACACATTCAAATTATACCAACCTGTTCATCAGCAACATACAGAGGAATGTCGTGGAAAGGGGATATGTATTTTCCATCTGAAGTTTCTGCAACGCAAATGTACAATTTATATCAAGTTGTCCAAATGCAATATATCTCAAGGTATTACTCTGGTTTTGTTTAAGGTTTCTTTCCTCTCTCATAGTGATAAATAAAGAGATGGTAGATGAGGTGAGGGACTAAAAGTGCTCCAAAAAAATGAAACTAAATTGTTTGGTTTTTCAGTGTAAACGTGAATGCATGCATGTTAACGTTACGTCTTTCAGCGAGGTAACGTGTCAGCAACTATCGTTTTATTTGAGAGGTGTAATGGGCTTATAATCCTTATTTTTTATGAATAAAAAGATCAGAAGGGCAGACTTACTTAAATAAATTCTGTAGTCTGTTGAGTTTGGTCGTCCTCTCTGCTCTGTTAGGTAATGCACCATTTTTCTCAAATGAATGGAAGCAGCTGAAACGAAAGACTTGCTTTTCCGAGAGGACTGTGAATAGAGAAAGGCAGCAGAAAACTTCGCAGCAGTATTAATAACTGAACGCATTATCATTGACATATAAGTTATTATAATTAGTTCCTGATTGCGTGAATGTCTCAGACGTTGTCGTTTACACGCGTCACACAATCTCTTTTAGTTATTTTATACTGCCACCTATCGTCAGATGATCGTAATTTACACAAATGGATAGCGGTGAGTCTAGCCAAAGCATTCAAGCAAACAATGGGCAACAGTGACAATATCTATAAGAGGAAAGCCTATTAGGTTAATTGTTCGTATACTTTGTAACTTAATGTTAGTGTGGTTCTATTGTTTTGTTTTTTTATTATTTAAAAAGTGGTTATGAATGCAACCTGAAATGTAGATGAAAACAATAAACTGACAAACAGCTAAAACGGTGCCAGTGTTATCTGGCAATATTTACTTATACAAAGCAGGACCGATCTCAAGTATTAAACTCTGATAATGATTGAAATTTACTCTTTCGTGGTTTTATGTATCATATGTAGCCTATCTCTTTTTTTCTTCTTCTTCTTCTTCTTTTTTCAGTTTAATAATAGTCGGGTCCAATATTGCTCCGGTGCGTATGAGGACGGGTATCAATCTTTGTTGCATTTTTTTGTTATTTGTATGGATTTACATATTGCTGTAATCTGTATCTGTCCCTGGACTTTTACATAGCTATGGGGCTTTTATGTTGAAGTTGTGTGTTCGAGGTTCATGTTCTTCTTCTTTTAGGTTTGATGGCGGTTGACAAACCAGCTTGGGTTCTTTTTCGCCACCCACTGGCTGGAAAATGAAGCGTTGTCTAGTTAGATAGCCTTACAACAAGCCAGACCCACATCAAAATGTTTGGTCTAAGAAACTCACCAACCCATTGGGCCACTGAATCCGCATTAACGACAACAGTTGGGGCAACAGCCTTAGTCCTAATGGGTTGTTATCATAGCTATCAAAATCCAGTGTTCTGTATTTTCCGTACGTGAGTATCTGTTGTAGCTGGCTATATAAAAACAAAAAACAAAAAAAAAAACAAAGTTGTGTACTGTGCTAATTAATTGAGATTTCTTACAGCTCTTACAGGTTGTTGGCCTTGTTTGTTTCGTTGCTTCTATTGCTCTACCCTTTTTTGTAAGTCGCTTTGGATAAAAGCGTCTGCTAAATGATTAAATGATTAAATGTCACCATTGACAGGGCTCAATCCGAGGGGCGGGATAACCGGTTGTCTTTCAAACTCCCTCTGCACGCGATATGATAGAGCTACACCAACCAGAGCAACGAAGGTGAAACAGAGCTTGTTGATAGATTAAACATTCGCCGTATCCGGTCAGCAAAACTCCGAACACATCTTGCCTTTTTAAGAATGACTTCTTTCTTTCTTCATTCTTTTCTCAGAGAAAAGCTTAACTCCAAGTCTTCCAGAGTCGCCAAAGCTGTTTCGAAAGACCGCCGTTCGCCAGTTTCTGTGTTTACTAGAAGCACGCAAACGCAACTCGGCCTTCGTCATTATGGCCCCGCCTGCCGACTCTATACACGATGTGATTGGCCCGTCCAGATTGTGAGGAATACAGCTCAGAAGGGTATTGAGAGTTCCTAGACGACACTTGTGGGCAGACTAAATTTGCTGCCGCTAGGGTGCGTCTAGATTTCTAGGCTACTAGTTAGAAGGAAAGAAAGGAAAGGAAAACCAAAATTCTAAATTCTTCCATTCGACTTGTTTTTTTAAGATATTCTAATAAAGCAGTTTTTTTTTTTTAATACTGTTCTGTAAATTCTTTAATGTTTTTTTTTATTCTTACACAGATGATAATCCACATAGCTGCACAAATAATTTACCAATTAAAACATTGATTCAAAGCTGAATGTCCAATATGGAGTTGTGAAATTATTTGTCATCCCTTCTTTAGACAAACTTCTCTCACATTTCCTACTTCATTATTTAATTCATATAAATGTACCATTTCCTCCCTGTCCTTCCAGAATAGTCCATCTATTCTTACTTATATTTTAATTAACCCCTTATAATTTTAGCTTTCCCAAGAGAGCAATACATTTATTTTTGAATTCTTTAAAGCCTCTTTTTCATCTTTTTTTCAACTCATCTGCTATTTCATTTTTCCACAATCTCCATGTGAGCAGGAATTGTATTCCTAGATGTTATTCTGAAAAGGCTCTGATGGGTTTCTGTGAGAATATCCTGTCTTGAATTGTATTTTTTAAATTTAGGCATGATAAAGAATCAGAGCAAATGACAAGTAAAGCAAGTTGAAGCAAATTAACCTCTTTCATCTTTCATTGAAGGGCCATTTATATTGTTTTAATTCTGAGTATTAAACAGATAATAAATAGTTATTTTACCTATTTTAGTCCAGCTGTGGAATGACTGTTGCAGCTGTTTGTCCACATTCAGGATCTTTTGAGCAGTCAGTATACATTTCAGTTCAATGAAGATACTCTTGATCAAAATATTGGGTGCATCTCAATCAGCTCCCTAGTTAAGTAGTGGGGGCACTGATAAGGGAGGGTTCAGTGTACTTGGGTTCAGTACATGCCAACTTTCTGCAGAGTCAATAACTACAGACCTCCAAACTTTGTGTGGCCTTCAGGTTAGCTCAAGAACGGTGTGTAGAGAGCTTCATTGAATTGGTCTCCATGGCCAAACACCTGCATCCAAGCCTTACATCACCAAGTGCAATGCAAAATGTGTGCAATGGTGTAAATCACACCACCACTGGACTCTAGAGCAGTGGAGACATGTTCTCTAGAATGACAAATCACACTTCTCTGTCTCAATCCTCAATCTCAATTCTGTCTCTTTCTCAATCTGCTGGACGATTCTGGGTTTGGTGGTTGTCAGGAGAATGGTACTTGCCTGACTGCATTGTCCCAAGTGTAAAGTTTGGTGGAGGGGGTATTATGGTGTGTTTGTTTGGGGATGGGGAAATGTTTGGGGATGGTCCTTTCCTGTTCCATAAGTGAAAATAACATTAATAACCAAAATTAATGCAATTTAGTCAATAAATAATAAATAAATAAAATAAATAAAACTCCAATAAATAAAACTCTCTCTCTCTCTCTCTCTCTCTCTCTCTCTCTCTCTCTCTCTCTCTCTCTCTCTCTCTCTCTCTCTCTCTCTCTCTCTCTCTCTCTCTCTCTCTCTCTCTCTCTCTCTCTCTCTCTCTCTCTCTCTCTCTCTCTCTCTCGGGATGCCTTATTAATAGATGTACATCACCAAGTGCAATGCAAAGCTTTGGATGCAGTGTTGTAAAGCACGCCAACACTGGACTCTAGAGCAGTGGAGATCTGTTCTCTGGAGTGACAAATCACACTTCTCTGTCTGGTAATCTGACAGATGGGTCTGAGCTTGGAGAACAGACCTTGCCTGACTGAATTGTGCCAAGTGTAAAGTTTGGTGGAGAGGGGAATATGGTGTGGGGTTGTTTTTCAGATGTTGGGCTTGCCTTGGGCCTTAATAATAATTAATTTCATGCTCTCAACTTTGTGGGAACAGTTTAGGGATGGCCTGTTCCTGTTCCAACATCACTGTGCAACAATGCACAAAGCAAGGTCCATAAAGACATGGATGAGCTAGTTTGCTGTGGAGGAATTTAACTGGCTTGCACAGAGTCCTGACCTCAACCAGAACACCTTTGGGATGAATTAGAGCAGAGACTGCGAGCCAGGCCTTCTCGTCCAATATCAGTGCCTGACATCACAAATGCGCTTCTAGAAGAATGGTCAAAAATTCCCACAAACACACTCCTAAACCTTGTTGAAAGCCTTCCCAGACGAGTTGAAACTGTTACAGCTGTGATGGGTGGGCCAACTCCATATTAAACCCTACTGATTGAGAATGGGATGTCATTACATTTCATGTGCATATAAAGACAGGCATCCCAAAACTTAGTGTAGCACTAATAAAAATAAATTTTGAAAAGATTTGAGTTTGAACCCTTATGCACACAGCATTGTTAGTTATTTTCTCTGTTTGAATTATCATCTAAAACAGTACTGAACAACTGAGAATTATTCCACTATAATAATTATTATTTGAGAGTATTTGTTCAATATAATTTGCTAAAATATAAATTAAATGTGGTCATTATTTATATTTTCATCAGTATTCATGTCGTCTTCTCTCAACAGCTAATATTTATACAATATAATTTTGACATGAATTTTGTCATAAGAACATTGGTCCTCTTCTCCTGAGCCTGTAATCGTGAGCAAAATACATTTTGTGTTTATTTAGTCCATCTGTTGTGACTACGTTATAGAAGTGTAATAAAAAAAAAAAAAAACATAAATGCAAAAAATAAAATCTACATAAAAGAATAAGTGTAAATAACATTAACTGAAATGAATGCAATTCGGTCAATACAACTCTCTCTTTTCTCTTCTCTCTTCTCTTCTTGTGAATGTCCCTGTTTAAGAATGAATGTGTCGGGCTTTTCAGAAAGAATACATTTACTTGTATTTTAAAAGTTTCATGAATGCAGCCATTGTTCCCTGTTGTGTTTGGTTCAAGTGCAGTAAACTAGAAAGATAACAATATATTTTTTTAATCAAAAACGATTCCTTGTTTGTCCTTATATTGAAACTGCTTGAAACATCTTGAAACATAGCCAAAAATGATAAACAACCAAACAGCAGCAATGATACAGAATTTCAATGCATGATTTATTAAACATGCACACTATGGGAATAGAGCGTGTTAACATGAATTTGTTAATCACAATTATGCAACTTTAAACATATGGTGCTGTACCAATATAGGCTACTCATTGGATCTGTATGCAGTTATGAAAGAGTTTTGCTTTATCTCTTTTTCCAAGTTATGCTTTACAATTTGAGAAGACCCTTTACTTTTGTAATCTGTTCCAGTAAAACTGGGCATAATGAAATAGGAAATAGGTCCATTATAATGAAATGAAGACACATAGTGAGTGGGTCATATTGGCAGGAAAGAAAAAAAAAACCATTAGTATATACAAGCAGTGAATGGC